>NC_080836.1:42717808-43351697 GCF_030435755.1 Ochotona princeps
GCTGGAAGGAAAGTGGAGCTGCCGGGATTAGAACCGGCGCCCATATGGGATCCCGGGGCGTTCAAGGCAAGGACTTTAGCCACTAGGCCATGCCGCTGGGCCCGAAAGTTCATTTTTAAACAAGCATTTAGAAATGTGGACTAAGTTAATAGGAAGATCTAGAGCTCAAATTTTAAGGTTATAATTATAAAATAAATTATAAAATAAATTATAAAATAATTATAAAATAATTATAAAATAAATCAAATTATAATTATAATTAAATTTTAAGGTTATAATTAAAATTATAATTAAAATTGGTGGTTATGTGAGAAAAATATATATATAATATAGATAATATAGATAATATATAATAATATGTTAATATAATATATAATATTATAATATAACATATAATATAATATAATATATAATAATATATATAATATTATGTGTTTCTGTGCTGTGGAAATTAAAGAGGAAGAAATGGCTTGTCATATTTACAAGTTAACCTTTCATAAGTAGGAAAGTTATGACTTATTGTTCCACAGACCATAGAATGGTTTTCATTTCTGTGTAGCGTTACACATTTAAGTAAATTTATATTGGTACCACTGCCAGGAAATAACTTATTTATGGTTGCTGCTGCCCATCTACAGAATTTTTTCTTATTTTACAGTTTTAAAAAATCTCTGTAGTACTCAAAAACTTGTGAGATTTGGTTATAAAATGAAAACAATATGAAAGCTGTGATATGAGAGAGTCCAAATTTGGGAATGTAATTCCCTATGTGATTGAAAGAAAATGGTAGATTTTTTTTAGTAACACTTAAAATATAAAAGACCCATGCTACAAGTTCTTTATAGTGTTCTTTTTACTTGGTTGATGTTAGATGCCAGTTAGGTCCTAAAGTGAAAGAAGGATGGAAATAATTAAAATCCTAGGTATTCATTTTCAGATCTGAAGTTTACATCGAACTTTTGCTTGATTATTAGTCTTGATTTTTTTGCTGGAAAACAGCATCTTCAGCTCTGTTAGCCCAGATTTATTGATTTATTCACAACAAAATGTATCTCTTAAAAAATACTGATAGCATTTGATTTTCATATTTTTCAAATGAGAAATGAATTGCAAATCAGCATTTGAAAAGCAGCATAGAAATAATAAATTTATCAGTTTCTAGTATATAGCACTATAAATTCTGACATCTGATAATTTGCTTTTTTAGTGGAAATTCTGAAATTTTTAGCAAAGTGAAAGAGTTTATTTCTTTTATATCACTATATATTAAAAAAAGACTGCATTTGGCTTACACAGTTGCTGTGTTTTTTTTTTTTTTCAAAGATTTATTTATTTTCATTGGAAAGGCGGATATACATAGAGGAGGAGAGACAGAGAGGAAGATCTTCCATCCGATGATTCACTCCCCAAGTGAGCCGCAACAGCTGGTGCTGCGCTTATCCGAAGCCGGGAACCAGGAACCTCCTCCAGGTCTCCCACACAGGTGCAGGGTGCCAAAACCTTGGGCCGTCCTCGACTGCTTTCCCAGACCACAAGCAGGGAGCTGGATGGGAAGTGGAGCTGCTGGGATTAGAACCGGCGCCCATTTGGGATCCCAGTGCGTTCAGAGCAAGGACTTTAGCCGCTAGGCCATGCCGCCGGGCCCAAATTATATAATTTTTATCACCTACATAATTCTTGATTATGATGGTTCTAATAGTTTTGTAGTTTATTTTCTTGGATTTATGCTTGACTGCAAACATTTTATCATGTTCAAATAATGATTGATGACCTTTTTTACTCAATATTTGTGTTTTCTTATCTTACTGCTCTAGCACAAAAGATTCTATTTTATAACACAGCTACTGTTGGGGGCCTGGCACCATGGCCTAGCGGCTAAAGTCCTTGCTCTGAACGCGCTGGGATCCCAAATGGGCGCCGGTTCTAATCCCGGCAGCTCCACTTCCCATCCAGCTCCCTGCTTGTGGCCTGGGAAAGCAGTCGAGGACAGCCCGAAGACTTGGGTTCCTGCACCCGCGTGGGAGACCTGGAGGAGGTTCCAGGTTCCCGGCTTCAGATCGGCGCAGCACCGGCTGTTGCGCTCACTTGGGGAGTGAATCATCGGACGGAAGATCTTCTTCTCTGTCTCTCCTTCTCTCTATATATCCCACTTTGTAATAGAAATAAATAAATCTAAAATATATATATATAATTTGGGCCAAAGAAAATTCGCTGAAGAAAAACAGAAATTACATAAAAATGATAAAAATTTCAACCTTAAATAGGCAGAATTTAAAATTGCAAGTAGAAATTTGTTTTTAAATGAAAAAATGTTTTAGAAAAATGCACTACCAATGGAAAGTACATTGATATACAGCGTTTCTGGAGGTCATAGTCCTATTTTATTTTATTTTTTTGGCATAAAATAAGCTAGTTTTTTCTTAAAAGCTTGCAGGTTTAATGGGCTCTTCTGCTGATCTTAGTGAGGCTTAAGTTGGTGACTTCTGATCTTGGCTGATTCTTTCCCATATCCAAGTGTTCATCTGAGGCCTGTCGAAGTCCCTCACATCTATTCTGCCTGTTAGCCCTGGTCTGTTTGATAGTGACAGTACTAGACCTCCTGAGCCCTGTATGACACAGTATCACCTCTGAAACATTCTGGTGTCTGAAACTAGTCACAGAGCCAGTTCAGATTTGAGGGCAGCAAAATTATAGCCTGCTGCTTTCTTGCCTTTTTTTTTTTAATGTCTTTATTTGAAAGAAGGAAAAACAGCGTAAGATCTTCTATCTGCTGGTTCACTCTTCAAATGGCTGTTACATGGTCAGGCTGAAGCAGTTTGAAGCCTGGAGACAAGAACTTACCAGGTCTCCCATATGGGTGGCAAAGGCCCAAACACTTGGCCATCTTTCGGTGATTAATAAGGAGCTGTATTGGAAGTAGAGTGGCTAGGACACAAGCCACTGCACATATGGGATGCTGGCTACACAATAGCAACCCCACATCCACTTCTTGAAAGAGAGGTTGTCAAGTTACATTACAAATGATGTATTTGGGATATAGGGCCATATTAACAATAAATAGATTGTAGTTTTGACGTAGTTGTTAAATCCATATAATTCTTTAAACTGACTTATTCTCTGAGAGAAAATGCAAATGTGAGAGTTCTTGTCTACTTCCCACAGTGACCAAGGGAAGGGCTGCCCAAACTGTGTCTCCTGCATGGGTTACTTGAGTCTTAATGGATACCTCTCAGGGACCACACTAACAGGAGATTATGCTACAGAAGAATGAGAAGATACTATGCCATAGAAAAAAAATTTTTCAATAAACTGAGCCACATTACCTATTACACATACTTAGGATCTTCACTTATACCCCTGTTTGATTTAAGTGTTAGTTTTAGAGTGGGGTGTTTTTGTTAAGGTTCTATGCTTGATTAAAGCCATTTAATTAAGCATGAATTTAGATTTACTGTTTAAAATGTACCATTCAAAAATGATGATCTTCCTGACTGCCACCAGTATTATTTTGAGGTCTAGGAAGGACTGGTTTTAAGTCAACATTTCATTACTTATTACCCATAAGGGTAGAGTCAAGTCATCTTCTCTGAATCTGATTATCTTGTCACTGAAATAAAGCATTGTGTATAGTACCTGTGAAGTATGTAATACATAATTAGGTATTGAATAACATGGTTGTAACCACTTTTGTTGTCATCAGTATAATCCTCAACACCTTTATCTTCCACATCCAGACAGTAAGCCATCCTAATAAATTCTTAAGTTCATGGGCCTCTTTGCATAACCTCAGCCAGTATCTTTCCTGTTAGTTGATCTTCTAGCATTGCTGATCTTTCCCCTCTCCGATCTGTTTTCCATGCTATACAATGGTCTTTCTCAAATACAAATTGGACATGCATTCAAGGAAGCTATTAATATAGGAAGAGGAAAGACTACCAAAAGGGAGAAAATATTTGCAAGTCAAAGCAGATCGCCCGCAAACACATAAAAAAAAAATCAGTGAACATAATTTGTCATTAATTAGGAAAATGCTAGTCAAACCTGCAGTGAGATACTATTTCATACCTACTAAGGTGACTGTAATCATAATACTTGAAAGTAACAAATGTTGCTCAGGGCATGGGAAAATTGAAGCTTGTCTACATTGCTGATGGAATTAAAAATGCTGCAGCCACCATTGAAGAGTTTGGTAGCTTCTCCAAAAGTTAATCATAGAATTACCATATTAACTAGCAATTCCACTCCAAGATATATTTCCAAAGAAGTAAAAACAATTATTTATGAACAATTTGTACATGAATGCTCATAGCAGTACTCTTGACAGTTGTCTTATCGGTAATGAAAGAATCAACAAATCATGACATGCATGCATAATGGAATATTACTGAGCGATAAAAAGGAATGATAACATGCTATGACGTGAGTGGATCTGGAAAATTATGATAATTTTTTTTAAAAAGCCAGACATGGACCCAGTGTGATGGCTTAGTAGCTGGATTCCTCACCTTACATGCACTGGGATTCCATATGAATGTCAATTTTTATCCCAGCTACACCACTTCCCATCCAACTCCACACTTGAGGCCTGGAAAAGCAGTAGGGGATAGTTGAAATCATGGGGTCCCTCACCCAGGTGGGAGACCCAGAGGAAGCTCGTTACTTCTGGCGTTGGATTGGCTCATCTCTGGCTGTTACTACCACTTGGGGAGTGAACCAATGGACAAAAGATCTTTTTCTCTGTCTCCTTCTCTGTAAAATCTGCCTTCCCAGGACCTGGCGCTGTAACTTAGTGGGCCGTGAATGCGCCAGGATCCCATATGGGTACCGGTTCTAATCCTGGCTGCTCTGCTTCCCTTCTAACTCCCTGCTTGTGGCCTGGGAAAGCAGTCGAGGATGGCCCAAAGCCTTGGGGCCCTACACCTGCATGGGAGACCCAGAGGAGGTTCTGGCTGCTGACTTCAGATTGGCTCATCTCCAGCAGTTGTGGCTGCTTGGGGAGTGAATGAATCAACAGACCAAAGATCTTCCTCTGTCTCTCCTCTGTACCTCTGACTTTGCAATAAAAATAAATAAAAATCTTCCAGAAAAAAAAAAATTTCCTTTCCAATAAGAGTAAATAAATCTTTTTTTTTTTTTAAAGGCCGGACACAAAAGGTCCTAGTGCATGATGACATTTATATGAAATGTCCAGGCTAGGTAAATATAAAGGAAGAAAGCAGATCAGTGGCTACCAAGGATTTGAGCAAGAGGGGCATAGGGGTGTAAGAGCTTAATGAATACTAGCATCCATTTGGGGTGCTGAAATGTTTTGAATTATGCACGTATATATAATAAAGATATATTTATTTTGAAAGTCAAAGTTACAGAGACTGGGAGAACAAGAGAAAGGGAGATCTTCCATCTACTGGTTGACTCCCTAGAAGGCCACAGTGACCAGCACCAGGCCAAAGCTGGGTGCCAAACACTTAATCTGGATTTCCCAAGTGGGTGCAGGGACCAAGGAATTTGTGCAATCTTGTTGCTTTCCTAGGAGCAATTAACCAGGAGCTGGATCAGAACAGACATTGGGACTTGAACTGGCACTCTCTTATTGCATGCTGGTATTGCAAGTGGCTACTTAACCTGGTGCGCCACAACAAAAACTCACTTCCCTTTATTTCTGTGATTCCTCTGGCTCTCACTCTTTGGTATCTACCACTCTACTGCAGTCTGAAGATATAGCCTTTGCCTATTTGTTCTGTTTTTAATACCTTTTAGAAGAAGATCTGTTTTTGTGGTTTATCCATGCTAACAACTTTGAGACCTCTGCTTTCTCTCAACTGAAATTTATTCCTGTTTTCCTATCTCTTCAAATGGTGCTGTCATGGGCAGCTGTGTTGTTTCTGCCCTTCTTGCCACTTCTTCAGAATGGTCCCTCTGCCAGTTTGATCATCAGTGGCATACACGTTTTCCTAGGTATCATGTTGGCTGGAAACTTTGCATTCATCCCTTCTCCACACTCAGTAAGCATCACATGGTATGTTTTTCAACAGTGAATTCTACCTGTTCTGTTTCTCTTTTCCTTGGCAATCCACAAGAGGCTAGGTACATTTGTGTCACTTTCTTTGTGCACGTTATTTTTTTTTTCCTTGAGATTTACAAGCAAGTAAAGCTGAGGTGTAAATCTTTGGGAACAAGAAGAATTTGAAAAATTATTTTTATGATAGAAGTATTGCTGGAATAATCTTGGTATCTAAAAGAGATAGTACCTAATTTTATTGAGGTGTTTTAAATATTCTGTAAGTAGATGTTTGTAATACATTTTTGTTAATGTTTATGATTTTTTTAGTGATATTAGAGAAGTCACTGAAGACTATACTCAAGTGTCTTATTGCTGTTAAGATTGTTTTCTAGTTGTGTTATATTTACTAATGTCACTGTCTCAAGTATGTTTTATAAAAATCACTTATTTAGGGCTCGGCAGCGTGGCCTAGTGGCTAAGGTCCTCGCCTTGATCCCATATGGCCGCTGGTTCTAATCCCGGCAGCTCCACTTCCTCTCTATCTCTCCTCCTCTCAGTATATCTGACTTTGTAATAAAAATAAAATAAATCTTTAAAAAAAAAAACAAGTCATTTATTTAAGTGAATCTTCTATCCGCATAGCCTGTGACTTTTCAGTTACATTTAGTTAATATAAAAAGTAAATGTAAAAATCAAATGCGTTGTCTTGAAATCCACTAGTTTTATAGAAACTTTTAACAAGTGAAGCTTTAGCATGTGCCATTTTAGCAGTTTGTGCTTTATTTCATATTTTTAAAAATGCTGTGCTGTGGTATTAGAAAGCATATGCTTAAATGGGATCGTGCCATGATGTAGACTGAACAAAGTTCACATGTCAGTGTGAAAAAAGAAATAAGTAAAATAGAAGATATATCATAAGGAAAGGTTAAAGAATAAAAGAAATCAGGAACCTTTAAAAAGTGTTACTAAAGTGCCAAGATTCTAATCCATGCTTGTTAAAGGATAAATGAAATACTGGACTTGGAGTTACAGATTTTCCATTTGAGATACTTGGCGACTAATAAAAATAAAAAAGACAGTGTGAGTGAGGTTCATGGATTTACTGAAAGCTTTAAACAAGGGGTATGTCTGAGGGGATTATGATCATATTATAGACCAAATTCCAAGAATTTCTTAAAACTGTGCAGTCCGTGCATGATGGGATAGCCATCTGGGGGTCTTTGTTGATAAACTGTTAAAAACGTTTCTAGTGTGAATAGCCACAAACATTTTCAGTGCTTTTTTGTTGGTTGAGTAAACCGAAGAGCACAAAAGCAAAAGCAAAATTCAAAGCCAAATCACAGAAGTTGCCATAAACACAGCAGTTCGCTAGTGAGGACACTGCCTGTGCCTGAATTTCATTTGTTTCTGCTGCTACCATTTCTTAGTTTTTGCTGGTGACTAGCCAGATTAGAACTGTGAATGAAGACAAACTGGTCTTGTGCAGATGGTAGAGCAGATACAGGTAACTAAGGTAGATGCAGAAAATGTTTAGGGTTCTGGTCTATCCTAGGATGGAAGAGATGTGCTTACTCTGTTGTCGTGGGGGTTTGCAACCTTAGTATATGCCTAAATCTACAGCTGCTCCTCATTTCCCAGATGGTATCTATGGCTGGGAGTACTTTTTACCATCTGCACTTCTCAAAGAGTTTGTGAACTCTCTCTTTTAATTATTGGGAATGGAAAAACTAATTGGTAAAGTAGTTAAATGATGTAAAAGATTTTTTAAATTTTGAACTAGAGCTGTCTACATCCTATTTATTTAGCCTTTAAAATAAGATTAGTGCTTTAAATGCTTCTTGACCTTCATCTTTAGATCTGTCATCTTTGATATTTGCAGTAATCCAAAATAACTCCGTAATAACAATTTTGAATATGAATTGGTATTTTGAGCAAACTTCCAAACTCTTGCCTCCTTCCAATACTCTAGTAAGTAGTGTTGTTGGCATGTGCACAGAACAATTAATGTTGTTCTATTAATGTTGTTAATAGGGAGTAAAAACTTATGTGAATTGTTTCATTCATTTCATATGCTGTTAAGTTGATATAGTGTCAGTTTGTAACAGTAATTCAGAAAGACGGGCTCTTAGTGTGTTGTCTTGTTTTCATTTATGTAAAACATCTAATAGAAAGAGAAACAATTTCCCAGTTAGAAAATACTTTTATAACTAACCGAGAATAGAAGAGTGACATCTGACTTTGAAAATGAACATATTCTCTGTCTAGGGAATTCTAGATTTGGAGAATTACTGACTTGTGTTTTTCCTTCTTCCAGGTTTATTTGTCACAAATTATTTTCTAATGATGTGTTGCAAATTAATATCTTCTAATACTCCGTAGATACAATACTTACCATTTTTTCACTTTAGGCAGGTTCTACTGGAGAAAATTCTCCAGATAGTTTGTCCATTTATAAAATTAGACACTTGCCATCTTTGCTCATTTTCAAGTTCTCTGTTTACAAAACTATTAAGAAGGTGTGAAATGCAGCCAAACTTCCCAGTTTATGGGAAATGTCTGATGATTGCATTTCCTACATGTTCATTGTTCACACATGGAGAAATTTGGCAGCTGTGAGATTATTAAGTTTTGAGTATCCAAATCAAACCCTCACTGGGATTTTGATTTCCTGCCCTTTATCTCCTCCCCACCCCCTTGTTTTAACTACCTCTGTGGTCAATTCTGTGGTGACATTTCCGAAGACTGATGTTCTTTCCATTATTGTTTTTCCTTTATTAAATGTTATGAATGAATCATAGATTAGACAGTCATCTAATAGAGCCCTGTCTTCAGGTCATAAACAAAATGTTAAAGAAAGGATCCTAAAATGTAATTTTCAATAAAGAGATTTTGTGCTGGTGCCAATTTTGGAGAAAAGGTTAGTGGTTGTAGGTAATCTAAATGTTGAAATTATTTCAGAATTATTACACCAGAAAGTTTATGATCATGTACCTGAAGAATTTGAAGCTAATTCTTAAAGCAGTAGAAGTGATTTGTATGCATTGTTTTATTTGATATAACCTTGGTTTAATTTGGTTTTTAATTATTTTGACATTGAACATTTAAAATTACTCTTGTTTCTTCTTGGCTTTTAAAGATGTGCCATTTAAAATAGTGAGATTTTTTTCCCCCTGGCTATGTGCATTACTTTTAGAGATTTAGAGAAACAAGATTGTAATTAGTTTAGTGGATCCATAAGTTAGCAGCTCTTCATCCTTGGAACTGCGATAGTTAAATGGGTACTGAAGAACACTGGTGGTATTGGCAGAGGGAAAAAAATTGGACACAAGGAAATGAGAAATTGGGGTAGGTCAAGTCAGAATAAACTAGTTAATACTACAGCACAATTAGCATGTTGCTCTGGGGTGCCTTCATCACATCTGTTTCAGTTGGTTAACACTACCATCCACTGATCTGGTTCAATATTTTCAGCATTTTTTACATACCTCTGTTATCTCAGAATGATGTCATCAGCTTTTATAACTGTGAATGTTATTCTGAAGATAGGTAAAACTACTTCTTATTTGATCAGTTCTGTGAATATAAAAGGTTCTCTGAATGAGGATTATGATCACCATTATTTTTAATGTTTATCCTGCAGTGCAGAAAGTAAATTTAGAATTTGAAACTTTGTCCTTTGTGTGTTTCATTCACAGGCTGTAGAAGAAGAAGATAAGATGACACCTGAACAGCTGGCAATAAAGAATGTTGGCAAGCAGGTGAGGTATACTGTTATAGGTTATGCAGCTGCATAATTGTGTGCTCTTGTAGAATTAAAATTATTTTAAGGCCATATGATTTCTTTTCCTGTATATTCACTATATTTTTTCTTCTGTCATGTAAATGTGATATGAATTTTAAAGGTCAAATTCTGTTTGCCTTCTATAAAGAAGTATATCACAAATTTAATTATACCTATGAGATCTGATCTTTAGTGAAAATAGTTTACTAGAAATAAATTAGGCCACTTGGAGAATCATGAGTTAATTTTTCAAATATTGTTTTTAGTATAGAACAGAAAACATAATGGTAAATCTATTTCCTATGCAGCCGTTTTTAAAAATTATGCACTTTATACATTTGTAGAAAATGTACCTGAGAATGCCTAGAGGTCTATTTGGCTATACTAAGTGAAAAGAAACGGTTGCATTTGCTACCGTACTTTTCTAAGATGAAAAATATATTTTAATCTCTATTATCTAGGGGGGGTATAACACATCAACCAATTAAAGGAATCTACAGATTAATTAGACTGTTTTTTAAAGAATGTTGATTACATTTTTTTCATTTCATGGAACATGGTTATCATATTGCTGATGTTGGCAGAATCTTGATATTTCAGATGCAAGACACTAAGCTGTCTTTGCTTTCAGCCATCCTACCATATGCTCTGATCCCATCACATCTCACAAGCTATGTAGGTTTGGGCCAGGACCATTCTTGGACGGGAAATCTCTTAAGAATCACCCAGCTGCCACAAGAAGTAATGTAGAGAACTGATAAATGAGTTACCAATTCACTATAAAAGCAGTTACTTCATCGGAATGGTAGGGGCAAAGGTCTGGATTTATCACATATCATAAATGAGGCTATTAATTCTTGCTACATTCTGAATATTATAATTTAAAATCAAATATCTCCTTCAGAACACAAAATGAAATATAGTTCATCTTATTTTCTCATCTTATGATATCATCCTTCTTGTCCTTTTCCACTACTTACTTAAATATAATTTATAATATTTTGTCACCCCCTGGAACCTTATCCTATAGAGAGTTCAGTAACTATTTCTTGAATAAATGCTTTTTTGAGGCCTGTAGTTTCTTGATGTAGATTTTACCAGCAGATAAAGGGACTAGAATTAAAAGTAAAACTGAAAAATGTATAATTGGCAAAGTTTAGTAGCCATCGGAATCTTTTTTGTAAATGTAGTAATGAGTGTTCCATTGATTTGGCCTATTTTATGACAAAAGCAAAGCTGTCAGTAATAAAATCAAACTACTATCTTCTTTTCTCTGTTGTAATTTCTGTTTCTTTTACCTAAAATGCTCCAAGGCTTGCTTTACAAAGTAAAATAATATTGTGTCCAAGATCCCTTGAGATTATTTGTAGTGTGATGTATTTCTGAATTCTTGAAAGAAATCAGCATATTGAAATGATAGGTTAGAAAATCTCAGCTAGAAATAATTTCAGTGATAAACTCTGGTTTAAAGTTCAGAGTCTTAGATAGTTTGGCAATACTGAATAAAATAATTTGTCAAAGCTTTTTATTATATATAATATGCATCTTTTAAGATTTTCAAATTTAGCTGAATTCATTCAACCTTAAAAAAAATTTTTTTTTAATTTACCAATAACGTTCTTTCTCTACTTTTTCTTTTAGGACCCCAAACGTCATTTGGAAGAACATGTGGATGTACTTATGACTTCAAATATTGTCCAGTGTTTAGCAGCTATGTTGGATACTGTTGTATTCAAATAAAGCAACACCAAAAGCTACTAGTGATAGTTTCAGTGTATATTCCTCTGTTGTTCCTAATGCTCAAAATCAAGGGACCTCTGAAGGTGTATTTGGTTAAGTGTATGACATCTGGCATCATTTGCAATGGCATAACACCTTCTGTCTTGGTTGTGCAATTACTTCTGTTTCTTTAGTCAGGGTCTTTGCAAATTCCAAAGTTGTATAAGAAGACATCAAAGTGGACACATTTTGTTAAGATCCCATTTAATATTTGAAGAAATCAGTAGCACAAATATATTTTGATTGTTGCTTACAAAATAAAATGCATTTACAATCTATGTCTCCTGAGGTCTTTCTGGCACTGGGGAGAATGGACAGACTATCATTTGACAGTGTGTGGGAAATCTCACACAGATACATTTCCCTTTATGTTTAAAAAAACCACAGATAAAGCACGAATGTGATAACAAAACTTCACAAATATACAATGATTAGCATTAGTAAATAGCTATCTCTTTAGTGACTAATCCAGAAAAAATGCTGACATTAAATCATCTTACAAGCTACTACTGAATACTCACTATCTTGTTAAAAATACTGTACTTTGAGGACTTCTAAGGAGTACAATGAACATGAAAATGGTTGTGTTTTTTAGTTGAGACTTTATCTTGTTTAAGAGTATATTCCATCAGCTTTTTGAGACTATCCAGTATTGGCTGCTACAAATTTCACCTGACTTCCCTATAAGTCACAAAAGTTACAAAATGCCTTCAAGGTAAAATGAGGAGAATAACTATAGTGTGTGTTTAGTATGAGCTTATGAGTGATCATATATGTTAACTATTTGCTCTCATCTTTTCAAAATGAGTTTAGAAATTACCCAGTCATCTGATAGGTAAAAAAACAAAAACAAATTGACTAATGGCAGATCTCAAAGATGACTTTTCCACCCTCAACCTACAACCTACTTCTAACCTTATGTCCAAAGGTAACTGCCATTGTTAATACCCATGCTAAAGCACAATCCTGGATATACCTAGGAATATAGCAAAGATTTAATTCCAATCTGCATATACTTCTCTCTAAAAATGTCCTTAAAAAACCTGAGAAAACTAAAGCTTAATTAAAAGATGGTTTTACTTGGGGGCATAGAATTTAGTTTTAATCTGTTAGAATTAACATGAGTGCTTTAGTAGGCTAACTTACTGTCCTACTTGAATGAGTCTGGCCTCTTAACTGATTGCCTAATGAAATATCCAGAAACAAGTGGAAATGACTTAAATTCCCAGTATGTTTCAGTGGGTTTTTTTTTTTTAAGAATAAAAGGTATTCTGAGCATTTCTTACTTGTCTTGTTTCCCTTTTTAGATATAGTGATACTGTATTATGTAGGACATGTAATATGTACCAATTTAAGTCATTGGAATTATATATAACCATTTAAAATTAAAATGTAAGATTGCCTAAATCAGGCTTTGGGGATATAATGGTAAAAGTTTACAATCTTGCAGATATTGTTGATTGGAATTACTTAGGTGTATATAGAAAGATAGATAGCTTCCTCAAAAGAAGAACTATTTTCAATATTCAGATTAGACTTTTTTTTTTTCTTCACTCAGTGCCCTGAAAAATCAGTCTTGAGTAAGGACAATGACTGTAAGGGATTAAGCAGTGCCTTTTGCTTTTGCTAAATCACTTTATTTTTTCTGGATATCTCAGCCACTTCTTCCCATTTGGCTCATGTTGGAGATGTTTCCAGTGTTAGAATATTGTCAAAATCTATCCTACCAAAGCCTACATCTTGTTAGAGTTGATCAAAATTAGGATGCCTTAAAAGTAGCTCAGTGAACACCTTTGTCTTGGAACGTACAACTACTTTAGCAACAGCATGGTGGTCAAAGCCCAGTTAAACCTTGAAGTAACTTGGTTAATCACACTTCAGTAAGCTTTTTAGTACTCGTGTGTGCATACACAGATACTCTTTTGTGAACATCTTTAGCCATCCACCATGCATGCCTAAAACAGCTCTGGAGCCAGAATTCCAGCTGGTCCCTGCTATGAAAGCAGACTGGTATGGGGCAATGAATACTCACTATTCAAGTGTGATCTGCCTGGACCAATAGGACAACGTCCAAGCTCCAACCCAGACCAACTGACTCTTACTCAAGGATCCTGGTGTGGTTCAGAATGTAAAGTCTGAAAAATCCTGTTCTACAGAAGTGTGGTATACTGGCAGTGTGATCTTAAGGGAATCCTTTTGTCCAAATCCAAGACATGACCTATGTGTAGGCATCGCTGAATTTAGTAATTATCCAAAGTAGGTTAGAGGGCACATTTACTCCCTAATTCAGTAGCTTAAAAACACAGGAAGGTGTGTTGTGTCTCTTCCATCTGTTAACACCTTGATGCTTCATTTTAGCATTTTTCATTTGTTTTAAGAAGCTAGGCTGAGGTGTCAGAAGTGACAAGCCCTCCAAAAGCCCAGGTAGTGTTAAAGCTGCCCACGGACGGAGCCAAAGGCGAGGAAGCTACTCTCTAGAGAATCCAAAGGACAGAAGTTAACGATAAAAAAGAAGAAAACAAAAATTGCAAAATAGGGCACAAGCCAGGTGAAGGCCAGAAAACCTAGTGTCAATTGGTGTCATAGCTACTCCCTTCTCCCACACCCTAAGCCTCCATAGCTAAGACATTTGTTCATGAACCCTCTTGGCTAAGAGCTGAGGTTTGCTTTTGAAAGGGGGAAAAATGGGTCTGGCTTAATTCCTCTCACAAAATGGTTTCGACTTGTGTGTAGGACATCTGGTCATCAACTTGTCCAGCCCAGGGCCGCCCGCGCCTGCTATGCGTCTTGCTAGCGAAGCCCTGCTGGAGGCCACAGCTGGTGCCCTCTACAGCCAAGGCACCCAGCCTGCCTTGGGGGCGGGGGCGGTGGCGCAGTCTGGGCACAACTCTGACTGCGTGCGCACTGCTCCACAGCCACCACTCTGTCAGTTAACCCCTCTTCGCCCAAGCCCGGTATCGATGACACTCTTGGGGTTCCAGGGTGGTGGTGCGGAGCTGCCCCAGACCAGGAAGGGGCAGATACTACACTGGAGCTACAGCACACGTTGCAGGGTGTGCCCTGGGGACAGTGCAGCTCTGGGGTGGGGGCTGAGGGGGCGTCTGAGACTTGGCGCTGCGTCTCCTTTCCTTAACCCCTTCGCCTGACCCTTCAACCGGGAGTGAGGTTGGAGTAATGAGGCCAGCCACGGGAAGCAGCTCTGGGCAGATACGGCCGCTGCTGCTGCTCCTGGCTTTCTGGTCCAAGGCCAACGGCTGGGCTCTTGTGTTGATGGTACTGGGGACATCTCTTCTGCCTACTCCTTGGAGTCGCTTTGGGCCTCGTGCTATTTATTTGTGCCAACATCCTCTTAAAATCGGTTCTTTTCTCTATTCCTCCTTAAATTTTTCCTTCTTAAAAAATTACTGGCACGGATTCATTTTCTCCTCTCCAGATTATATAAACACCACACACACACACGCGCGCGCGCGCGCACACACACACACACACACACACGCACATAGGAGCCTTCACTCAGATCGCAGCCCTGACACCACGTTCCACTCCGCCCAGCTAAGCACTGCGGGCGAACCCCTGCGCTCCAGGGACGGAGCTTTCTCCTTCCGAACCTGTCTCAAAGCCAGTACCTCCCAAAGAGAAGGAAGTGCAGTGGGACACAGCAAAAGGTGTATGGCGCCTGGGGGTCCCCGCCTCCCCACCCCCATTAGATGCTCTTCAGATAATCTGCAACCAAGTTAGCTGATAAAATATTTAGTAAAGAACCGATAAATGTCACGGCAAACACATTAAGGCACTTCTATCGGACAGCTTATGATTATTTCACAACTTAAAAAGGGGATCATACATTGTCACTGCTCCCATGCTCAACCAAGAAACCGAACCTTCCCGAGGTGGGGGCTGGGGTGGGTTGGGTTGCTTCCCGTCCCCACCTCAGGGCTCAGGCTTCCCGCCGCGCTGGCTCTCGCTGGCGCTGGCGGTGCTTTATTTATGCATGTAGTTCCAAAGGTGCGGGGTTGAGGGTGGGGGTGGGGCGCTGAGCACACACAGGACCCGCGCGCCAAGCCCTCCTCAGGTGTTGTGTGCTTCCGTATTAACTGGAAAAGACAGACTTTGGAACTTTTACAGGGCGAGAAGAGGCCACCGGCTCGCGCTTTGTATACTTTGCACTTGAAATCGTTACATTCAACTGAATATTTGGCTCATTCTGATCCGAAAAGTCTCCTTACACCGTCGAATTCCCTCCTCCGCCCCTCCGCTCCAAAGGGTCTGGGAGGGGGCGGCGACGGAGCGCGAAGTGGGGGGGAGTTGCGGTGGGGGGGAGAAGGTAGGAAATGTTTAGTAAACTGCACATCTTTGAGTTTTCCTAAAAGCAGTGGTCACCAAGCTTAAAGGTGACATAACAGTGCTCACGTCAACCAACACACATTCCCTACCCCACCTCACCCCCCAACCCCCAGCCAACAATAAAATCATCCCCTTCAATTTGCCATGATCGTCGCGACCAGGAGCCAGGTGATTATCCTAATTAATGTCTATCTAATTAAATTACTGTCAGCAGTTAACCAATGGCAGGAGCCGTTTCATCGGCTGCACAAGCAGTGAGATCAAAAGTGAGCCTTTTCTGATTGCTGCATAGTGTCAATTGGCCAATCTCTTCTCCCAGGGAAGAAAAAAAAAAGTAAATCAAACCTTTGAGAAGCATTTGCTGGTTGAAGTGCTTTCTCTGTAGTGAGGGGGTCTGTGGATTTCTAGTTTATGATAAATAGGACTTTAAAACCCAGGGACGGGAGGGCGAGTGTTCAGGTTCTAGAGCAATGCAGCTGGAGCACTGCCTTTCTCCCTCTATCATGCTCTCCAAGAAATTTCTCAATGTGAGCAGCAGCTACCCACATTCAGGCGGATCCGAGCTTGTCTTGCACGATCATCCCATTATCTCGACCACTGACAACCTGGAGAGAAGTTCACCTTTGAAAAAAATTACCAGGGGGATGACGAATCAGTCAGATACAGACAATTTTCCTGACTCCAAGGACTCACCAGGGGACGTCCAGAGAAGTAAACTCTCTCCTGTCTTGGACGGGGTCTCTGAGCTTCGTCACAGTTTCGATGGCTCTGCTGCAGATCGCTACCTCCTCTCTCAGTCCAGCCAGCCACAGTCTGCGGCCACTGCTCCCAGTGCCATGTTCCCGTACCCCGGCCAGCACGGACCGGCGCACCCCGCCTTCTCCATCGGCAGCCCCAGCCGCTACATGGCCCATCACCCGGTCATCACCAACGGAGCCTACAACAGCCTCCTGTCCAACTCCTCACCGCAGGGCTACCCCACGGCCGGCTACCCCTACCCACAGCAGTACGGCCACTCCTACCAAGGAGCCCCGTTCTACCAATTCTCCTCCACGCAGCCGGGGCTGGTGCCGGGCAAAGCGCAGGTGTACCTGTGCAACAGGCCCCTCTGGCTGAAATTTCACCGGCACCAAACGGAGATGATCATCACCAAACAGGGAAGGTAATGCTACATTCTTGGATGCCGCCGTTCCTGGCGCTGCCGGGGAGAGCGCGCGCCCAGGTTCTGAATGATTATTCCGGGGTTGGGAAAGGAGTGGAAGATACTCTGGTGCGCCCTAGAGTTGGCTGGTTTTGAAAGAGGGGGACATGGAATGGATAGCTATCGCAGTGATATATTGGTGGTGGTGGGGGACCCCGCTCAAGGAACACGGAGTGCCAGTCAGTGGCCGGAGGAAGGCGCGCGCGAGAGAGAGCAAGAGGCAGAGAGAGAGAGAGAGAGGCAGAGCCCCCGGCCAGCGGCCGGGCGAAGGGAGGGACGCTTCAACGCCCGCCAGAGCGTACAGGTGGAGACACGGTTAGCCAGCCCCGTGCTCCACCTGAGCAGTGATACCTGCCGATTCCCCTCTCCAGCTCACTCGCTGCGCTTTCCGAGTCCGGCTCTACCTCTTTTCCTCTCCCACCACCCCTCTTCCAACCCGACGAGCCTTCGCTGGTCTACGTGTGAGAACAAGTTTTGCTTTGCTATCTGGCGCCCCGCTTTCTCGCATTTAATCTTTTAACATTTACGTTTCTTTCCCCCCACCCCTTGTTTTGTTTCTTCCCTCCCTTGATTTAAATAGGCGCATGTTTCCTTTTTTAAGTTTTAACATTTCTGGTCTCGATCCCACGGCTCATTACAATATTTTTGTGGATGTGATTTTGGCGGATCCCAATCACTGGAGGTTTCAAGGAGGCAAATGGGTTCCTTGCGGCAAAGCGGACACCAATGTGCAAGGCAAGTCCTTCCAATTAACACGTTTTTTTGACACTTATTTAGGTGAGAATGATTAATTAAAGCCTTTGTGGACTGGCTCGAACGGCTTAAAAAAAAAAAAAAGAAAGAAAGAAAAGGGAAGAGAGATAGGCCAGTGACTTCTAAAAGGAAATGAGGGGTACAGACAGAGAGGCTAGAAGGGGGAGGGCTATGCAAAAGCTATTTTAATCATCCCTAGTTAATAGAAGAACGTATGGCCTAAACAGCCCGGTTAATGGCTTCACAGTGGAGCAAGAGGCGTGTGTGTGTGTGTGTGTGTGTGTGTGTGTGTGTGTGTGTGTCACCTACACAGTTAGCGGTTGGGACTGGGCAGTGCCCCGGGGCATATGTAAAACACCTATTTCTTGCTCTAGGAAATCGGGTTTATATGCACCCGGATTCCCCCAACACTGGGGCTCACTGGATGCGCCAAGAAATCTCTTTTGGAAAATTAAAACTAACGAATAACAAAGGAGCTTCAAACAACAATGGGCAGGTCAGTGGTTCGGGTTTCTCTCTCTTCCTGCCCCCTGCCCGATCTCTCTGGCATCCAGTTCGCTAGTTAAAAGCAGCGTGCAAAATTGAATTCATGTTTGCTTCAAGCAAAAAAGACGTCCTCTCCCCAAAACTGCATTCCCACCTTCCGAAGTTACATTCCGTGTATAAAATTGTGCTCCTGGCCCTCCACTCCGTCCAGATTCCGGAGTTTGCAATCTGTCCATCTCTAAGTACTGCCTGATTTTGATAAAGAAACCCACAGGAGCCGCAAAGGTTGAGGGGGGGATTATATTTCTCCTAAACGGGGCACTGGGAGAAGAGCCCTGCCTACTGGCGGTCAGGTTCCGCTTTCCTCGAGGGTCAGTGCAAGGGTCAGTCGGCTCCAGTCGGACAGCCGCTGGAGGGTCGAGCGCGGCGGGCAGGTAGCTGGAGCGATGGGCAGCCGCCTAGCTGGGCGGCCCGCGGCGCGAAGCTCCCGCGCCTGGAGCACTGCACCCGCATTAACACCTCGCCCGGCGCTCCCCTTTTTCTCTGCGGGACAGATGGTGGTTTTACAGTCCTTGCACAAGTACCAGCCCCGCCTACATGTGGTGGAAGTCAACGAGGACGGCACGGAAGACTCCAGCCAGCCCGGGCGCGTTCAGACCTTCACTTTCCCGGAGACTCAGTTCATCGCCGTCACCGCCTACCAGAACACCGATGTAAGCAGGCCTTAGGGCTGGGCGCGCTGAGGGGCCGTAACCGCAGCTCTCCCGCACCCGCCGCCCCGAAATTCAGGGCCCTGGCGCTGGCAGTACTGTGGTCAGCAACAGCTGGCCCCACTGTGCGTTTTCGTCGTTGGGCAAAGCGACTGCGAGGCACCTTCCCAGAATACCCCACTGGTGGGAAAATACGTATTTATCTGTCGCAGGTCATCCGGGCAACCTTTGAGGTGGCCGGGATTTCTGGGGCGTCTTCTTTCGGGAGTTTTAATTTCTCAACCTAGAAATGATAGAGATAGGTCTGATTTTTCTCCATCTCTCTCAAGTCCCTCTTTCCTTTAGAAAACAAGTAGATCTCTGTGTTGTATTGACAAGTTTCGGCATCTCAATTTTTGCAAAAGGAAAAAAGCCTCTTCATTTTTGATCAGTGAAATAAGTGTCATTGTTCTTGGGGACTCAAAAGAAAAAAAAAAAAAAAAACATGTTCGTATACCTGAAACTGCAGTAAATCAAACGACCAGAAGCTGTGGATGAGTTTTCTCACACTTGCACCTCTGCAGTGTTTGCATGTTTACTGAAAACCTCATTTCAGTGGCTGATTTGCCTTCTAGGTGTGATAGCGCTTTCTGTGCTTATCTTTTTATTTAAATGAATATCAAGAGCTAAAGCACTATTTTTATCTTAAATCAAACTTAGTTTTAGTATGCAATTGTGCAATTAATTCCTCGGGTTGTGAATCAGAAACATCCAAGTTTTAAAAAAAGTGCTGAAGCACTTAAAATATATTTTAAAAATTGTGATGAATTCAAGTTCCCTCTAAATAGTTTTGTCTAAATGCCTTGTGTGTAATAACAAGAATTTTAGAAATAGTTGAACAATTTAAAGCACACGGGGAGCTAATTAATTAGACTAAATCTTTTAAAGTACTATTAGTTTTAAAAAGTGTTTCTTTTTATTTTTCTCCTTTTTCTCTTTCAATCCATTCTCTCAAAATTTCCAGCAAGAGTAACCTGACTATTTAATGAAATTGTAGGACTTAAGACCCTGTAAAAAAGTGGCAGATAATGTATTCTCATACACCCGATCTTCCCGTTTTTAAGTGGGGGAATCACAATCATTCCTTTTTTCTCTTTTCCAGATTACACAATTGAAAATAGATCACAATCCCTTTGCAAAAGGATTTCGGGATAACTATGACACGTAAGTAACTTTGCATGTTTCTTCTCCAACAGCTGTCGCACTGGGCTTTAGGTCAAAGGTGGATTGTCATGTACAAGGCTTTTGGAAACCGAAATATGTGAAGACAGAGCTGTTTTAGAGGTCTTCCCTTTATTTTGTGTACCCCACCCTCACCCCCTCAGATGACCTTGTGGCTTGGTACTTGTGTGGTTTTGGTCAAAGGTTTCCTACACCTATTTTTAGATTTCCTGTGACTGACAAAGTTGTTGGCTGAGCCTCTGGGGCTGGCTGGCTGGCTGGCTGGCTGGCTGGCTGGGGAGGTTGCCCTAGTTCCTGGTGCGGGTGTTGTATGTGGCGCTGCAGATGCTCAGCTCAGATTGTCTGTGTCTGAAACGGGCAATTCTGCCTGAAAGTGCATGTGGTTCTGGCAGTTGTTACAGTCGTCTTGGCATATGCGACTTTTATTTACCCATTTCCAAGTTTTGTGTAATAGCATTTCCTCTGCAAGTTTACTACGGATTGAATAGAAGTGTGCCCCCACTACAGGCGAGTTCCTGAGCAGAACCGCTGTTGCAGACATGTCAGGCTTTGGGAAAGATGCTTTTGCTGTGTTATTTATATGCTTCAGAAGAAAAACATCCCCCTTTGTCTTTGGTTTCTATATGTGTTTTCATTTAATGTGATGGTTCCCTCTTCAGATCTCCCTGCTTTGGTCTTTTCTAGTGAAAGGCTGTTCCCCCAGGGGTAACAGTAGGTGTGAACTGAATGCTTTCTGGGCTGCTTCTGGTTTTCTCGTTCAGGGGTCAGTCCTAGTGCCTATGATATGAGATGATGCTTTACAGCAAAATTTAAATCTGCACTGTGGGGGTTGCCTCACTTTTTTTTGGCCATAAAAGGGGAGGGTACATACCTCCTGAATTTCATGGTGTGCAATGAGTGCCTGGGATGGAGCTAGAAAGTTAAAACTGCCTTTAAGTAGGATCAGACCAAACAGGTGGAGAAACACAGTGGTTGCCTCTATTCGATCTCCAGTCAAATAATAACCTTCCCTCTTGATAGTCTATGACAAACTGAAGAGACAGTCATTGATATTACCTCTGACCATCCTAGGTGCCCATCAAAAGTAGTACAAAGGAGGCGGAGTTCACCAATGTGATTCTCCAGAATAAAAACTTGGCTACTCTAATTTTCACAGTCTGCAAAGATGGACTCCACACAGTGGAAAGTGTGTAGCCCAAGAGACCAGGGATGTTGGAGAAGAGTCCTATAGATTTTGGGCTTTTAATTCTGTTGTGAACATCTGTTCAAAGGTATTTTATTTAATATAAATCAATTCAGCAATCCCCAGAGGGTTTGGACCTGGATGGGCATCTAAACTGTATCTTTTGTAGTTTGCTTTTTTTTTCCTTTTTGAGATAATGTGGTGGTAAACAGAAGAGGTATTTGTACCTTGCTAGTTATGTTCCCTTCCTGCCTCTCTCCATTTGTCTGAAACTGGAATTAAATTGCAGGAGGAAAGAAAGCAGAATGGGTCCGTGGAGCCACAGCTCTGACATGTCCCTTACTTTCTGGCTGCCTTCCCTTGGAAAAGCCACTTCCCTTTGACTCATCATCCGTTTTCACGGGAAGCTTCTCTACCTATACAGGAAGACAACTTCAGTTTTCATGATATGGAAGAGCAGAGTGGCTGAAGACACTCTCCTTTCCCTTTTTCTGTTAGTTATTTGGGCATAACTTAATTTTGGAGAAATAGGGGGAAGGCTTAAGAGATCAGGGGGTTCCTCAATGCTGCTAGGCCGCTTACTAAGGGTTCCTCCCCTGCCAAGGGATTAAGGTCTGATAAGACTGAGTTTCTTCCTCAAAACTGCCTGTTTCACTAAAAATTTAAAACATTTATGTGTGAGCTAAATAAAAACGGAGGCATGTGTGCATGTGTATGAGAAAACCACTTCTATCAGTCTTCATCCAATCCCTGGTTCCCTCTCATTTCTAGAGGGATTTTCCAGGCCCAGGGCCTAGTGTTAATATGATTATGTTAGGCAAGATAATTCCCAGCAACACAGTCCCTGTCAGTGACTGATCATCTTTTGCCTTGGCTTTCTCATTCGTGAAGTGGGATACTAATAGCTCAAAGGACTGTTGTGAGTTCAGGAAGTTACTCTGTGCAGTCCTAGAGCCAGCAGGGCCTGGCACATACAAAGCTCAGTACTGGCAACTGTTATTATTGCTGCCTTGCCTGGGGGAGCTTGCTTCCTCTATTTCTGTACTGTGAGAGTTTGCCCCAAAGTTGTTTTTCTTTTTCCCAGTAATGGGTCAAAGGCCGGGCAACAAAGGTCAACTAAAGAACCTTTTCCACTGTGCTAGAATCTTATGGGTAACTGTGTGTCTTCTTGTTTGCTTATATTGTGGGTGGGGGGGGTGAGTGGTTAAAGGGTCACAGCAGACCCTGAGATCCTGAGGCCTCCAACAGCCATCCTGGGGGATCTCAGAAGGCTGATGAAGGCCTCCCTATGATGATTATTACCTGGACACCGGCCTGACTTCCCCACCACCACCACACGCGGTTTTTCTCTAGGGCATTATTAAACACTTTAGAAAAAGGAGGAGAGAAATCACCTGAACAATCAAATGGACTCAGGAGGTCTGAAAAAAAAGGGGGGGGGGGGGTGGAGCGGGTAGCTTGTTTAGAAATTCCACTCAGAAAGTCACCAAGGAGGACAGGCCCAGTGGGCAGATAACAGCTGGCCCCTGGGGTAAATCTGCCTTCCAGTGCACTCTTGCTGGAGCGAGGGAATGAGAGTCCCCTACTGTGCCCCTTGCTAGGTGCCCAGCACAGCTGCAGGTGCTCGGGAAGAGGGGAGCCTTCCGCTCAGTGCCTGTAGGCTGCCAGGGCCTGCACAGAGAAGTCGCTCCCTTTGTAGTTTCTGGACTTCTGTTAAGGAAGACAAGAGCCCATGACCTTTTGAGCTTCTCTGCGTTGGCCACCAGCGCTTGTAAATGGAGGGTGCGGGGCGGGCAAAGAGTGCAGGCGGCCTTCCCTTCTGCAGCCCGAAGGGACCTCCGCGCCACCTCCGGTTCTCTCTCTCTTCCCCTGACTCCCGCAGGATCTACACAGGCTGTGACATGGACCGCCTGACCCCTTCGCCCAACGACTCGCCTCGCTCACAAATCGTGCCCGGTGCTCGCTACGCCATGGCCGGCTCTTTCCTGCAAGACCAGTTTGTCAGCAACTACGCCAAGGCCCGCTTCCACCCGGGTGCAGGTGCGGGCCCCGGGCCGGGCACGGACCGCAGCGTGCCGCACACCAACGGGCTGCTGTCGCCTCAGCAGGCCGAGGACCCGGGCGCGCCGTCGCCACAGCGCTGGTTTGTGACGCCGGCCAACAACCGGCTGGACTTCGCGGCCTCGGCCTACGACACGGCCACGGACTTCGCAGGCAACGCGGCCACACTGCTCTCGTACGCCGCGGCGGGCGTGAAGGCGCTGCCGCTACAGGCCGCGGGCTGCACCGGCCGCCCGCTAGGCTACTACGCCGACCCGTCGGGCTGGGGCGCGCGCAGCCCCCCGCAGTACTGCGGTGCCAAGTCGGGCTCGGTGCTGCCCTGCTGGCCAAACAGCGCCGCGGCCGCCGCCCGCATGGCCGGCGCCAACCCCTACCTGGGCGAGGAGGCCGAGGGCCTGGCCGCCGAGCGCTCGCCGCTGCCGCCCGGCGCGGCCGAGGACGCCAAGCCCAAGGACCTGTCCGACTCTAGCTGGATCGAGACGCCCTCCTCCATCAAGTCCATCGACTCGAGCGACTCGGGGATTTACGAGCAGGCCAAGAGGAGGCGAATCTCGCCCGCCGACACGCCGGTGTCCGAGAGCTCGTCCCCGCTCAAGAGCGAGGTGTTGGCCCAGCGGGACTGCGAGAAGAACTGCGCCAAGGACATAGGTGGCTACTACGGCTTCTATTCGCACAGCTAGGCCGCTCCACCTCACCCGGGCCACTCGCCCCGCTGTGGCCTGGACACCCCTACCCTCTTTTCCCTTGTCCAGCCAGCCCCTTGCACTCGGCTCTTCCCCAGCCTCCTCCTCCCCACCCAGGTCCCACCTTGCGCTCCCCCAGGGTTTTCTTTGACCTTTGACGACCGTCTGCAGCAAATAAGCGCAGGTTTCCCAGTGTGATTTTAACCCCTTCCTTTGCACAGCAGTCTCTGCAATTAGCGCACCGACCTCCAACTTTACAGTAAACGCCGTCGCGTTGGGTTTCCTATCTGCCTGTCCTTCTGTGAGTTTATGCCCCTCACAGCCCACCTCTCCCTCCCCACTTCCGTCTCTTTCTTGTCTTGAAACTCTTCACCTTTAGGAGACCTGGGCAGTCCTGGCAGGCAGCAGCGATAACGACCCGCCACGCCTCGGCCTCCCCTATAACCAGAGGACGTTGACTCTAGAACCTGGACCCACCCAGCGCGTCCTTTCTTATCCCCGAGTGGATGGATGGATGGATGGATGGTAGGGATGTTAATAATTTCAGTGGAACAAAGCCTGTGAAATGATTGTACATAGTGTTAATTTATTGTAACGAATGGCTAGTTTTTCTCATCGTCAAGGCACAACACCAGTTCATGCTTAACCTTTTCTTTTTCCCTTTCTTCACTCTTCCTTTTCTCTCCTCATTCTTTCTCTCTCCACTCTCTCTTTTCTGGTGAGATAAATTAACAATATTTTAAGAAGGTCTGGAAACACAAAATACTTGATAGTGATGGGGTTCTCAATTCTCCTCAATTTGTTGCATGAAATAAATTACTATGCGCTCTAATGTGCACAAACAGCTAAGGAGAATCCATACAAACACCTGTACAGGATAGGTGTCTGTTCTTAGGCAAGTCGATTAAGTGGCATGATGCCTGCAAAACGAAGTTAACTGGAGTTGTATGCCTCCCTCCCCAACCCTCTCAATAGAATAGCTAGACATCAGCAATATTATTTTGCCTTATTTGTTTTTCCCCAAAGTGCCAAATCCATTACTGGTCTGTGCAGGTGCCAAATATGCTGACAAACTGTTTCTGAATATCTTTTCAGTCCCCCCTCCACCTTTATATGCTGTAAATCTTTGTAATGAATACTCTATTAATTAATGATATAGATGACTGAATTGTTGGTAACTATAGTGTAGTCTAGTGAAGATAAATTGTGTGAGTTGTATATTTTACTGCGTTTTAGTTTTGAAAATGATTTTTTTCCCCCACCACCTAGAAACAGCTGAAATTTGGCTTCCTTGGGGTAACACTGGCATTGATGCAAGTAAGACTGATTCCCCCCTCTAAGTCTTGTTATATTTAATAAGGAGCATTAATCCCCCTGGAAATAGATTAGTAGGATTTCTAATGTTGTGTAGCAAACCTATACTTTTTGTATTTTAAAATTAATGTGAAATATGCATCATACACAATATTCAATCTAGATTCCAATCCATGGGGGGATTTTTTTCCTAATAGGAATTCAGGGTCTAAATGTGTGTATATTTTGGCTCTTCTGTAAATCTAATGTTGTGATTTTTATATTTGTTTCGTTTTTGTCTGTGAACTGAATAATTTATACAAGTACACACTCCATTGAGAAACGTTTTGTTTTTTGCTCGTTTGTATTGTCTGTGTATAACAAGTAAAATAAACCTGGTAAAACGCTAACTATGGTGTTTGAAAGCAGTTTACAGTTTGAAAATTATTTAATTATTATAGATGGTTATTTTTGAGGGTTAAGGAAGACTCTTTCCTCGCTACTCTGACTTGGGGTGGTCTGTTTAATGGGAGCCATCTCTTGCTTCCCTGTTAAATTTACTTAATAGCATCATGTTTTCTTCTTATTAGTTCCCTGGGGGTGAAGTTTCACTTTCTACGCTCATTTTTTTTTTCAGAAAAAAATAGACACTTTCTGTTTATTGATCTGTTGCTCTTTGAAGTTGGAAATGATGCTCATGGGGAAAAGGAGGGGGCTCTAAGTAAGGAGTTAAGGATTTCTTGAAATTTCACAAAGTAATGTAGGGGGCATGGGACGAGAAGAGCGGATAATTAAAATGCATGTTAAAATAGGCTGTTGACCACAGAAGGTGTAAATTCTGGTCATACATTCCAGGCCTTGGAGGTGAGTGGTGAATCTGTAAATTCAAGCACAGAACGGCCTACATTTCTTGATGGATGATTTCAGGAGATTGGTTGTAGGTTAGGTAGAAAAGAACCTGTAGGTACAAGCTCACGGAAATAGTGTTTTAAGTTGTTGAGCTTAAAACTTGCTTTAGGGCGATCTCCTGAGTGGGGGATCCGGGCCAGTACTACCCAGGCCGGATCCCAGTCCCTTGAAGTGCAGACCCAGGTCGTCACGCCTCCGCACAGGAGTGTGCAGAGCTCTGCCCTCATCTCCTTGAAAAGCTCTTTCTATACTTTTGTTTTCAAAGAGGTGATCCAGGATAAGAGGCGGAAGATGGCTCAACCTTCTGGCTTAACTAGGCCACTCTCAGGTTATGGGATCTAAATTTACCTTTACTGAGAGATCGTCCGGTATCCCCTCTGCAGTTGGACCGATGTGGAGGCTTCTAAATCCCAATTCAGAACGAAGACTCTAGGGAGCATAAAACTGACTTGCCTCGCTTGGCCAGTTCCGCCACTAGACGGCGTTCCGTGGAGTTTGGTCTGCCACATAGGAAAGCCATGACTGATTTTCCTTTGTGTTTCTTTCTACCTCCCCACACCTAAGAACTAAACAAGAGGTGGAAAAAGTACAAAACACGGGTCCGGTGTAGCCAGCCAGGTAGAGGGCGCTTGCCTGAAACCTCCCACCCGATTCGTGCCGGCCGTGCTCTGCCAGCCCCGAGTCCATGCCCAGGCGGGGCAGGCGCACGTGCGGCCGCTGGGGCGAGGGCGCGGGAGCGCGCGACCCCGAGGGCCAGGCCCGAGGCCGCGGGGGCCGGGCGGGGAGCGCTTGGGAGGCGCTCGGGGGGCGCTCGGGAGGCGCTCGGGAGGCGCTCGGGGGGCGCTCGGGGGGCGCTCGGGGGGCGCTCGGGGGTCGGCGCTCCGGCGGTGCTCGGCTCTCCCACCCAAGGCTCGGCAACCCGAGGCGCCCGGCCGGGCCCGCTGCCTCCGGGGCGCAAGTCTGTGAGCTAGGAAGTCGGTGTCACGTGCGTCAACGAAGCGCCTAGGCGCCGAGGATAGATTTCACAGGAACGTAGTGACTTGTACTGAAAGACGCGCTTGAGCTGATATTAGGAAGTACTTAAAAAAAATCGGGAGGTCGATTCCCTTGCAGTTCTGCCACCATCTGCTGTGTGGACTGAGTCAGCGTGAGGTAAATTTGCAGCCACGCGCTCCTCTCGGAGCCAGTGTATTTTCTCGTCCCGTTAAAGCCTGATCGTTTCTCCTGGCTTCCAAGAAGTCTTGGGTGTCTGGGGGAGAAGTGACACTGTTTGCGAAGCTGCCGCGGCTCAGAGGGAATTAGGGTTTGGGCTGGGGAGGCCCCTGGGAGTGAAGGCTCTAGTTCTGGGTTAGACTTCCAGTTGTCTTTTATCTTTGTAAGGGTAGGGACCAGGTGAGGGACTGGGAAGGACGACGAATCCTCCCTGGAAGCTCAGCTTTTCAGAGTTTTCAACAGTGTGTTTTCAAGGAGGAGAAGGGAAGAAAAACGAAGGCGAGCCTAGCGGCTAGCACTTTATTATGGTTCAAGCCTCGCCGCCATCTGCAGCCTGCGCCATTTTAACTCAATTTAAGGTGATTTGGTTCCGCAGTCTGCAGGTGCCACCGTGCCCTCTGGATCCCTAACCTTCCTGTGGGACTCGGTGTGGACCGAGGCGGGGTGGGCAGGCCGGGTGCTGCCTGGTTCCAGGGCTGCAGCTGCATGCCGCAGGTCGGCCCTGCTCCGGCCAGGCGAGACCGCAGGTGCGCGCCCGAGCCCGGCCTTGGGGCTGGCGTCTGAGGAGTGGGTCTGCGCCGGAGGTGCGGTCTCGCAGTAGAGCTTGGGCCGCGCGAGGCTCTCCTTCGCCGCCGGGCTGGAGGACTGCCACGCCCCAGCTGTCCCGGCCTCCGGCCTAGGTCTGGCGTTCTAGCCCAGAGGACCCCGACTCGGGCTGGCACGTCTCAGAGTGACACCTCACCTCCACAGCCAGCTCCCTCGGAAGAGGCCCCGCGGCCTAGACCTGACCTGAGGCCGCGGCTCGGGGGCGCCACTCCCTGAAGGGTCCTCCCGGCAGGCAACTGATTCCCATTTAGGACAAGCAAAGAGCTGGACAGAACAGCCCCCCCCCCCCCCAAAAAAAAAAACCAAGGTTGTTTCTGTCTTTTTAACATCGACTTTCGTCACCTGAGCTTTTAACGTGTGGTACTTAGGTTATGAAGAGAACTTTCTGAGTCTCCTTACCTCTGGCAATTATGTTTTGTGATAAATCTCACCGCTGAAAGTGTTCACTCCTGTTTCTGGTCATATTGTTTTACCTTTTTAAGCACTGAGGCCTTGAAGGATGTTCTTTCTGTTGAGGATACATGTAATGAATTAATCTTTATATGATTAGAGGCCATTTATATTTCGGAGGAATTTAAGACTCTATAGGGGTATTTGGACAATGTGGAAGTGTTCATAAGTGATTTCAGAAAGGTTTAGCCTGTCCTTAGATCCAGTACTTGATTTGGGTGTGTGAGTTACTTTATCAGGTTAGGGCTGTGGGTTAGGGAAGAGTAGAATCCAGGATCCTGCATTTAAATAAGCCTGTCTAGATTCTCCTAAAAAAAAAAAAGCAGCAGTTATTTTTAGATTGATAGGTAAAAATAGCAACTTTATTTATTATAACATTTACTCTGGTATGTTGGCGGTTGCGTGAGTTTTGATATTTGAAATAGGAATATTTTAGTTTAGTACCTAGGTAATTAGTTTTTTTTTTTTCTTAAGATAAGCAATTTTAGTCCCTGCGGCTTATTGACTTTACAATGTGAATGCAATACTTAATTTCGGACTAAAGGTTTCTTTTTGCAAAAACGAAGAATGAGCCTCTCATAGAAGATAGACACATTAGACATCACATTATGCTGGGTTTAACTCAATTGCTTTGAGATTTGTGTCTTCCAGATTTCTGTCTTCAGCTTGTGTGTTAGGTTGCCACACATTTAGGAGTATATTCACTTGAAAGAAAACCCCACTGCTTTTACAATAAAGTAAACTTGATGGTGTACAAGTCACTGGTCTCATCTGAGCTGATTATGTTCGCCTTGCATGTATTTTACACCCACAGTATGGTTTGCAGCGGTGTTCAAGGCATGGCGTGAAAATTTTGATTTGAATAGTTCCATTAAAGCAATGAAAAAACCTCACGTGGATTAATAGACTGTCTAGTGATGGCTCCCCCTCTAACTATGCCAACTCTGAAATAAATATGTAATCTAGTATTAGGGACATGGCATTTAGAAGACCCTTGCTGATAATATTTAATTTAATAAACATACTAACTGTGACATTATTAATGCAATGAAGCTTGTACCACAAGCTGATTCTTTCAGGTTGTTTGACCTATTGCTTATCACTAGAGTCCTTATAAACATATCCTACAATTTACATCTTGAATTATGTATCAAAATTATAGTGGGCTTCAACTCTTTAAAAATACGTGTCAGGATACTCATTTTATGTACAAAGCATTCATAACCAGGTGTCCTGGCACACCTTTAATGAGGAAAAAGGGAGGGAGGTGAATCTCTGCTGACTTGCTCTCTTCATTTTAGCCAATATAGTTATTTAGTTCTAACCTTTGAGAAATATTTAAAAAGGTATGATTAAATTTTGGGGCAAGAGTTGGCTGCATATTTTGGTAGCATACTAAGTTTTAAGACATGGCAATTCAATTAAACTTTCTGGCTGAAAAATATTGTTTCTATTATATTTGATGTTTAGAATTAATTTATATACATATTTAGTACATTTCTTCATGTTAACAAAAGTATTGTATGAGCAAAAGAATACTGTATGGGCAAAAGCTTTTTTATCACAATCTTATTTCAGGTGCCTAAAAAAAAAATCAACAATGTTGTTTTCAAAACACAGGCTCTTTCTAGCTTACATTGAAACTTTCAGGATGTATTTGTCATTTATTTTACCATTCCTAGTACAGAAGAGAAGGCATTTTTCAATCTTGGGAAATTTCAGAAGCAATTTTTTGGTTCTCAGTTAATTCAGTTTCATCTTAAAAGTTCAAATTTAGCAAAGCACATGTTCCCTTGTTCATGCCAAGTGTGATAAAAAACTAGTCGAAAAATAAAACCATTGCAAACAAGTAGAGCACTGCACTTCACCGCACACTATACAGGCCACATCATTTCTAGGTCTGATGTCACTGCCTGCTGGGCTGCCATTTGTAGGCACATGTAAGTCTGTCTTTGAAAGCTGATAAAAGGCACCTCTATTTCACATATGTGTGTTTTATTTGTGTGTGTTTTAAATATCCTCTTCAAATAGTGGTGTATATACCAATGAACATTCAAACATTTGCCATCTTCTATCAATAAAAGGTTAATCTTTTTAGAGCTCTAGTATATTGTTGTCTATCTGTACTTTAGGAGATAGCATTTTCTTTATAAATAAAATATGAAATAACAAAATCACTTCTCCTATGCAGCATTGTCTATAGGTAATTTTGTAGAATTATAGTTAATTAGTTTAATATTTGTAGTTGCAAAATTACACCATCATCCATTTCCTTTAGTTTATTGTCTTTGAACTTCAATGAATGAAACATATCTGCACAGTATACAGATGCGGTTTAGATCACTTGCAACCATACATGTTGTGAGAACTTTTCAGTTATTGTACAAATTTTTATTCTGATGGCTGCTCTATTGGGAAATTGCTGAAAGCCGAAGCATTATTTCTGACTAAAAGTGTTTTAAAGGTGGCAAGTATTTTTATAAGCTCATGTGTTCTTGGATTGAAAAAAAATCACAACGTGGTTATCATTTTTACCAAATAACAGCAATATTTACCATTCAACAACAAACTGCAATGAGGAAGTGTCTTTTCACAGTTTACTTACTATGGAAAGCTATATATTTCAATCAAATAAAATCTTGTTTTCTACTTTTGTCTTAATTTTCTATTTTTAAAAGAATGACTGTTCTCACTAATTCTTGGAGCTCATTCACCTTTGGGAATTACTCTCTTAATTTATGCTCACATTCTGCTTTGTAGAAAGTCAAAGAAGCATACGGACTTCCCCCTCAACAAATTTGTTCTTTGCTCCTCCAACTTTGCTCTGTTTCTGACACTGATGTTGCCCTTGTTGACTCTCTTGCCAATAATTCTTTTAATCTACTTTTTTCTTTCTTTTTTTTTTTGCTCACATTAGCACTCTGAACCTGATTCTTTTTGAAATCTATGCCTAATTAATTCATTTGTTTATATCAAATCAGTACATTCATATTTTTCCCAAAAGCTATTGTAAAGTCTGAGGGGCAAACATGCATTTTTTAAAAATGTGAATTTCCCTACCTTGTGTTTTAATCTGGTGCTTTCTCCCCCCCTGCATACTTTTATACTCCCTTTATCTCTTGATCTTCACTTTTCTATTGATTCTTTTGTATTTGTGAAAGGATAATATTTTGCATCTTTTGGGTATTTCTGTGTTCTTCTACACATGTAACATTCCCAGGTGCACAAGGCATTGCAGTTTTACTTGCTCCCTCTTGTACTCAAGACACATCTTTCAATGCCTTCTTCGATCCTTTTTGGTTCAGTTTCCTCATTTGCAGGGATATTACAGCCTTTCTTACCAGGTCCACAGTGTACTTTTAGCCAAATATAATGGCCTAACAGACTAATCTTTAATCTTTTCACTATTTCAAATAATAATTAGCTGTTTGGGTGACTCAGAAACAGATTCTGCAATGTCTTCACTTTTCCCTTCCTTCTCGCAGTCGTTTTTCATGGTTTTTTCTGCTTGGTTGTTCATTCTTTCTTCTTTTTTTTTTTCCTAGTAGGTTCCTTTAGGGTTTACTTTTCACAGAATTGGTCCCTCACATATCTTCCCTAAGAAACCTTGCAAGACATGTTGCGCAAGAATAGGGTGGGAGAAAGAAGACCAAGATTTGGTCTTCTTTTTTAACTCATTACTCAACACATTTTACCTATGATGATTTTTTTTATTGTAAATTAAGATTTCAATTGACGTTTTATATTTTTCTATTTGTCCTTTTTTTCTTAAAGCTTTATTGTGATTGGAAAGGCAGATATACAAAGAGAAGGAGAGACAGATCTTCCATCTGATGGTTCACTCCTCAGGTGGTCGCCATGGCCAAAGCTGAGCCAATCCCAAGCCAAGAGCCAGGAGTTTCTTCGGGGTCTCCCATGCAGCAGCAAGATCCCAAGGCCTTGGGCCTTCTACCACCTTCCCAGATTGCAAGCAGGGAGCTAGATGGGAAGTGGAGCAACTAGGATATGAACCAGTGCCCATATGGAATCCCAGTGGATGCAAGGTGAGGACTTAAGCCACTAGGCTACTGCTCTGGGTCCTATAAGTCCTTTTTTAAAGCCTTCTGATATCAGCTCATTACCCTTGAGCTGAATGTAACACAATGGAAAATTAAAATGTGGTTCTAAAAAGTTTTTTTCTTGGTTGATATTAACTGAATCTATTAGGAACATTGCCATATAAGCCTACATATCAACACACTAGGAAGGAAGGACTTTCATGGCTGTACATGTACATACTGTATCTTATTAACTGAACACACTACTATTTACATTGTCACACTAACAATAAAGAACAAAACAAAACTTAGGAGGTTCAGTATTTGTAGATCAGGAGAAACAATTTTACTTGCATTACTACTTCGTTAGGAAACTCTGTTTCTGAGTTTAAACTTTTAATCTTTAACATTCAAAATGTTAATTTTCAATTCTTTTTGCTGTAGAGTCATCTTTCAAAATATAAGCGTGTGTAACAGCATGATGACTGCAGAGAACAAGAACATAAAATAAGGCAAAGTGATAGGGCTTTTGATACTCCTTTCATTTGGCTGTCCTAGATTCTTTCATGAGTAGGATCTTTGAGGACCTTCAATTGGAGCCTAAAGAAGGATCTTCACAATCTCTTACCAGTGAAGTTAATTCTCTTTAATATGAGGATCTTTGGTCTTTAAATTTACGTTTATTTAATTTTCACACTATGTAATTTCCATCTGAGTAAGAAGTTGATAATAGTGCCACCATATCAAAAAATGTTCACATAATATGACTGAAGATTTGTAGTTGGTACAATGGAAATATAGATCAGGGGAGATACCTATATTACATTTGTTTTGAATGTGTAAGTCTCAAAGGAGTCTTCACTGCTATCATATAGTAGAAAATACAGAGGGCATAACATGCTTTGTTCCATGATTTCCCTATATTCATTTGTAAAGTGAGATTGTCTAAATCCTTTACGTATCATTCGACTTTAAATAACTGCTTTTTGTGGGCTTCTGACTTCTATGCAGTTTGGATTAAAATGTTTTGAGTTAGGTGGAACCAGCTCTAAAACAATGGTTTTCAAATTTTCTTTAAACACATTAATAAATACACACATAATATTTACCTTTAGCAATCTAATATACTCATAGTTATTATTTTGTTTCCCTGAAAAGGAAGATCTAGTTACTACCTAGTAAATTTAAATTTAAGAATTTTACATTTAGGGCCCAGCACCGTGGCCTAGCGGCTAAAGTCCTCGCCTTGAGTGCCCCAGGATCCCATATGGGCGCCGGTTCTAATCCCGGCAGCTCCATTTCCCATCCAGCTCCCTGCTTGTGGCCTGGGAAAGCAGTCGAGGACGGCCCAAAGCTTTGGGACCCTGCATCCGCGTGGGAGACCTGGAGGAGGTTCCTGGTTCCTGGCTTCGGATCGGCACAGCACCGGCCGTTGCGGCTCACTTGGGGAGTGAATCATCAGACAGAAGATCTTCCTCTCTGTCTCTCTTCCTCTCTGTATATCTGACTTTGTAATAAAATAAATAAATCTTTTTTAAAAAAAGAATTTTACATTTAAGCGGTTACTACTTCGTAAATTTAAGAGGGAAGAAAAAGAGAGATTGGTCTTCTATCTGCTGATTCACTCCGCAAATAGCCTTACTGGCTAGGGCTGAGCCAAGTCAAAGACAGGAGCTGGGAACTATTTCTGTGGCTCTCACATGGATGTAGGGTCCACACACTTGGGTTATCCTCTACTCTACTGCTTTCTCAGGCTGTTAACAGGTACTGGATTGTAAAGAGAGCAGTTGGAACTTGAACTGACACTTGTTTGGGATGCCACTGCCTCAGGAGGCAGCTTTACCTACTATGTCACAATGCTGGCTTTAAATTTGATTTCGTTATTGACTAATAGACAGTGATTTGAAGCTTGAAAAACGTTGTCATGGTTTGATTATCCCAGGATATCCTGGTTTTCTCTTTATATTTAAAACGTTGCTTTAGTATAGCTTTTCTAGAATGGCAGAATGTATGTGTAAACAAAATAGACTGAATTGCTTCTTATCTAATAATTCAATTTGAGTGTAGGCCATTAAGTGTTATTGGCTGTAAAGAAGGGAAAGCCATCCTTTATAATCTCTCCATTTTGATATGCACATCTGTGTTTTTTTTAATCATTAAGGTATACCTGATTTCTCTCATTCTCTATCTCATATATCCTCTAGCTAATAAAGGTACAACTTACTTCAAGTATGTTTTACTGAAGATGATGGTAATTTCCAATCTTGGGGAAAAAAAGATCCATATTGCAAGTGCATTTCTTAGTTTGAACTGCCTCCTTCTCTTTCCTGACAGTAAGACTAAACAAGATGGAAAGATGAGGATGGCAGCAACTTTTCATATCTTCAAGGTTAGTGGCCTCACATTAAATTTATTAGTGGACTTCTAAAAATTTGGATGCTCAGATTTACATGTCATAACAAAACAATATATGATTATTGGGTGGTGGGATCTATGTATCAGCACTTTGTAATGATTCCTAGGTGATACAATGTTCTGTAAAGCTGAGAACAACTTTGTTTTTATGAAAGATTTATTTTTATCCAAAAAGCAGATTTATAGAGAGAAGAGACAAATATCCTCCATTTGTTGGTTTACTCCCCAAATGACCACAATGACTTGCTTTGAGCCAGTCTGAAGCTGGGGGCCAAGAGCTTTATCTAGTCCCAAAGCTTTGGACCGTCCTCCTCTCCTCTGCTTTCCCAAACCATAAGCAAGTTGCTAGATGGGGAGTGATGCAGTCAGAACAAAACCCAATGCCTATATGGGATGTCCTACAGGTGGAGGATTACCCAATTGAGCCTCAGAACAACTCTATTTAAAAAATTTGCTTATTTAGATTTTTGTTTTTGTTTTTCTTATAGAAGAAAAAAGCTTTTATGTGTGTGTTTTTTAAGTTTATCAGCTACTAAGGATGGCAAGTTATATTTGGGCATTACAACTTTATGCCTAGGGACTATGATCATTATAATATTAAAAAAAAGCAAAATGATTTTGAGATAATTATTTTCAAATTAATTATAAATTTTAAAAACTCGATTGGTTTTGAATGATAGAGACAGATGGAGAGATCTTCCATTTGCTGGTTCATTCCTCAAAGGCCCGCAAAAGCCAGAATTGAAAGCGATGGCAAGAAGTGGAACCTGAGATCTATCCAGCTTCTGAGATGGGTTTTAGGGAACTGCATATCTGAGATAGCACCTACTGCCTATTAGGATGCTTATCAGCAGGAAGCTGGATCAGAAACAGAGGACCTGGGACTCAAATAAGGGATGTAGGTGTTCCAAGGGACTTAACCACCACATTGTACCCATCCCCTCATTTTTAAAAGATTTATTGACTTTGGAAGTCAGAGCTACAGAGGAGCAGGAAAGACAAAGTTAGAGATATCTTTCATCTATAGGTTTACTCACCACATGGCAGCAATGATCAGTATTAAGCCAGGTTTTCATCAAAGTCTCCCATGTGAGTGGCAGGGGCTCAAATATACTTGAGGCATCCTCTGAGGCTTTCCCAAGCACATTAGCAGGTAGCTGGATTGAAAGTGGGGCTGCCAGGCCAGGACCTGGGATGCCAATATTAAGAGTGGCAGCTTTCTTCACTGTACTACAATGCTTGCCCATTTTTGTATTTTTAAACTGTATGACAATATGGTCACTCTTTAGAACAGATAACTTACTTCTTAACTGTAAGAGAAAAATGACCTGAAGTACACTATTGTCTCGCTTTCTGTACTACTCCAATTTATCATGACAAAACATTATTAGTACTGTTTCTGGAAACTCTACAGTCATCCACAAGGTAGCCTTTATTTGGGAATAGATTGAAATTGGAAGGTCATCTGGAAGTATTGCACATTTGTCATCTGATGTCATTCTCCAGAGAAATGGTGCCAAAGTATCTGGAATAGTCCTAATCCATGGAACAAATACATAGTGCTAGGGGTGGACGTCAGTATAAGTAATGCCAACCATGTGCAATATTTTAATTCATTTAGATGGGATTACCTCTGAATATGTCAGATGGAAAATTTTTTTCCCCTCAATATAGGCCAGATACCAGCAGCTTTACTTACTCAAATAGCTTCATAGTCTATGGCACCCTCCCAAGTCATTCATTTTTATGTGGTTGCACCCACTTGAGTCATAATATGAACATCACCCAGCAAACTGAGTCATAAATTAATTTACATATTTTAGAAATTGTTGTATTCAGTATATTGTAATAGAAATATCATAGAAACATTGTGTTTTTGTTTTATGTAGATTTAGGATACACTGGAAGCATGGAAAATGGAAAAATTTGCTTTTGTTATTGCTAGGAGCAAAAAGTTAATCGATTGTTCTTCTGTTTACATAATATTTCTGTATGGAAACATTTTACCATAAATAGACGGTAGGATGAAATCTGTTTATTTGCTAAGAAATGTAACTTAGTATATAAGATTCTAAACAGTTAAAGGATTATAAGGAGAAAATTTGATTAAGTATATTTTGGGATTTGCTAAGTAAAAAATTGTCTTATAGTTTTTGTTATGCACAAGTAATTCAGCTTGTGTGATCTTTAGAAGTCTGCAGGTTCTGGGATTTAAAAATAAAAAAGAACCAACAAAAAGACAAGTTAAAAGTTAAAGTTATTTCTTACACTGCCTACTACCACCTTTCCAAATGCAGTATTTCATCTGTGCTGGAATTAAGTATTTATTAATGTTCAAGAAACTAGGCAGTCATATGACTATGGCTTATTATAGCTTACTCCTAAATTTAGAAGTGTTCCCAGATTGAAAAATGGTAAAAGGATCACAGAACAAATGCACAGTTTTTTGGTTTATTCCCTGTTTGGGGTTTTATATATTTGCTGAAAGTAGGTTTCATTACTGGAATCATGTTGTATTAAATTATTTAAGAGAAGGAATATTGTGTTAGAATTTTTGGGAATCTCAATTTTTATTTGTATAATTATTTTTAAATTAGGGTGTTTTCTAGAAATCATATTCAATTTGTTATTATTCAGACATTTCCTATTCTAAATTATATGTATACACTGCTATTCACTCGCTTCCATTTGTCAATCCTTTGATTAACTTTACTTCTTATTTTTTTGCTGACTAACAAAAAAAGGAAGCCTGTGGTAAAAATAAAATTTGTTCATCAGCAAAAGCAAATTTTGCAAGAAGGAAGATACAGATATTTCTTTTTATCCTAAAAGATTTATTGGAAAGGCAGATATACAGAGAGAGGGAGAGACAGAGAGGAAAATCTTCTGTCCAATGATTCACTAAGTGACTGCAATGGCTGGAGCTGAGCCGATCTGAAAACAGGAGCCAGGAACTTCTTCTGGGTCTCCCATGTGGTGCACGATCCCAAGACTTGGGCCGTCCTCGACTGCTTTCCTAGGCCACAAGCAGGGAGCTGGTTGGGAAGCAGGGCTGCCTGGATTAGACATGGTGCCCATATGGGATCCTGGCATGTGCAAGGTGAAGACTTTAGCTGCTAGGCTACCATATCGGGCTTGGATACAAATATTTCTAAAATGAAATCTTTGGAATAATGAGTTTTATTTGGAATGTTAAACTATAACTTTAAATTAAAAGGTTTTAGTTTTGGTTTGCTTTTTTTTTTTTTAAACCAGCTGAAAGCACTATTGCAATAATTCATATTATAGAAACTCTAGCAAATATGTCCCTAACAAGTTGATTTCTGTGCCATTAGTTATAAAACCTCCCACATAGATTTGATTGTCTAACCACTCTTCTTTTCTTTTTTTTCCTGTGGATTGCCAGTTCAGGGGAAGAGTCATAACAGTCGGACATTGCATTTTCCTGTCTCTGTTCAGGGATGTTGTAGCTTAGATGGATTTCCTTACAAACTGGAGAAATGAAAAGCAGCTTCTCATCATGGGAAAAGAATAGATTGTGGATTCTTTAACCTAAGATAAGCTGATGTAGCAAAAACTGTCTACATGGATTTGATTATTTTCGTTCAAGTAGGTGATTTTGTTGACTGCAGACTGGCTGAGGCATTATATAACATCCTTTGGAGGTTGCAGAATGAATTCAATATGAAATCTTTGTGGTTTGTGAAGAGACATAAGGAAAGCAAAAGTGTTGAGTGGTGAATTCTAGAAGGTACTTAAGGGAAAGTTCTTTGGGAGTATAGGCTAGGTGTGATTATGCATGGCTATGGGAATCATGGAAGGCTTTATGGATGTGATACTATTGAATCTGGACTTGAAGAAATCCAGGGGTAGAAAGGCGTTCTGGAAAGAAAAAAAAGTCATAAGCAAACTCTAACAGGTAGGGAAACAAAGACCTGTTTGAGAAACAGTTAATTTTGATGCTTTTGAATTAGAATGTGGCAAGATTATAATATCTATGTGCCATCATACAATGGAATACCTTGGATGTTAGATGAACACAGATTTGCCTCTGATCAACTGGAAGTAATTACTTTTGATGAGATTTATTGACCTGCTGTGAATTCTGTTAGAAGGAGCTGTGTGTACTGTGATGCAACTTGTTTTACTCACTTACTATGTTTAGGCTGTATTTTTAACTCAGTACACATTGATCTCATTCTTTCTAACATTTTCAACATTAAATTATATGGATAAACCATATCTAATTCAACCCATTCTTTATTTGTAGTTTAGCTGAGATTTTTGTTATTGATAAATTCTACATTGTACATTTATCTTTGTATACTTGTGATAGATATCTATAGGATGAGTTCCTAAAGTGGAATTTCTGGGCTATGGGCTGTATCAATTTATAGTTACTCCATAAGTATATGAAAATTTGTTTCCTTACCCTCTTACCAGTTCCAACTATGTCAGTCTTGACATAATTAAAAATTTGATCACTCTGATAAAATTAGAAATTGGCATCTAAAATAGGAAGGTATCTAGAATCTAGAGAACATGTAACTAGGGGATGTATAATACTGCAATGGGATGGGATGTTATAAAGGAAAACTTGTAGGAAATATGTGACATGCCTTTCTAGATTGTTAATTTTACCTGAGGATTGGGAGAATTATATTTTAATTTTAAAGCAAGTTGAAAATTTTGAATATATAACGTGGACTTCATATTATTTCATTTTATTAGTAAAAATGAACACTTATTCTCTGTATTAAATAATTTGTATGAGAGCATTGCATATTGGTGAATGCTACACAGGTTCTATTACTGTTCTAGCCAAAAAGCTATTACAAGACACAAGATTGCTCTTCACTATAAATCCAAACTATAAATCTACAAGCAAAAGGAATGCATACATCATTTATTCAAAGACTTTGATAGAGCATTTAAATACCAAAATGAAGTGGCATCATAGAGTAGAATTTTGTTTATACTTATTTCTTTTTTACTTTTCAGACTGTAACCAAACTATTACCTAAACTTGATTGTAACTTATACCTTTGGCTTTTAATAAAAATTATCAATTTTTAAACTTGTAGGCATCAATTCTTTTTGTCTTCATTTATTTAAAAAAAAAGATTTAGTTCTTTTTATTGGAAAGGCAAGGTTATAGGGAGAGAAGAGACAGAGATATTTTCCACCCACTGCTTCACTCCCTAAATGGTCGCAATGGCCAGAGCTGGGTCGCTCTGAAGCTGGGACCCAGGAGCCTCCTCCAGGTCTCCCTGTAGGTGCAGGGACCCAAGGCCTTGGCCCATCCTCTGCTGCTTTCCAAGGCCATAAGCAGAAAGTTGGGTCAGAACTGGAGCAGCAGGAATGTGAATGGGTGCCCATATGGGATTCTAGAGCTGCAGGTGTAGCATTAGCTTGCCAAGCCACCATGCTCTTCCCTGTCTTCACATATTTTGCATATTGTTTTAATGGTGCATGGACTTAAGGGAACAGAGGCTAGTTCACATTTAAGAGACGTTCAAAACAAAGACTCACCAACAGAAGGTCATGAATTTTCTGATGACTGTTTCCAAGGAAGATAATGATCTTCAGACTTTAAAAAGATTTAGCAATAGAATTCTTTCAAAATTCGATGATCTGTTACATAGACATATAAAACATGGAAATGAGGAACTTTCTATTCAGAGGGGGTGTGTCCCTGTACTTTCATTTTTTGGGCCTCTCTCCCTCAGTTCCACCAATGCATGAGATGCTATTAACAATTTTTTCTTATTAGGGACGTAGTGCAGGACAAACACTGTTCAAGATGTGTTTGGTGTCCTTGCTTTTAAGAAAGTGTTAGAAGAAAACTACAGTGTTACTCCCTGTATTAATCCATACTCTGGGGAATCCTGAAATTGGTGTGTGAAACTTTAAAGGCCCAATGTTTTGCATTTCAAGTTTCTTACTTGAGGCACACAGATCTTAACTGTACTTTAAAGGTATTATTTATTGATTTTCCTGAACTGGCAAGAATAGTAATAAATTAAGAGCTTTAAAAAACCCTCTTCTTATGATTCATTGAATCTTTCTCTATGAATGTCTTTTAAAATATGAAAATTCAAGATATTTTATTGTTGCACTGGATGCTGTTCCTGAGTCCTGGATCTCTAAACCAAAATAATCATTCAGGTGGAAAGTTAAAAAAGAACTCATTAAATTTGTGATAACATTCTGTTGTTGTTTTTGAAATAACCATGTGTTTCTGATTAGTCTTGGTTAAAGACTCATTGCTTCTAAGTGCGGTAGAATTAAGAAATTCTGCCTTAATTATTCTGTTATTGTGATACCATTCTTTTTTTTTTTTTTAAGGTTTATTTATTTTTATTACAAAGTCAGATATACTGAGAGGAGGAGAGACAGAGAGGAAGTGGAGCTGCCGGGATTAGAACCAGCGGCCATATGGGATCAAGGCGAGGACCTTAGCCACTAGGCCATGCTGCCGAGCCCAATACCATTCTTTTAAGATCATACTACAGATAGATCTGGCCAGATAGCTGGAGAGTGATTATTAAAGTGATTAATTAAGCTACTATGCCAGCTCTGTGCATTAAAAAGGTTGAGTAGGGGAACAGGAATTGTGATACCTTAGGGCTAAGCCTCCACTTGTGAGCCTGCATTCCATTTGGAAGTGTTTGGGATCAGATTCCAGCTCCCAGGTCAGCTTCTGCCTAATGTGCACCCTGGGACGGGCAGCAGATTATTGCTCAGGCACTTGATCCTTATCACCTGATGGAAGACCCGGAGGGGCGTTTGGGGCTCCCGGCTTTAGCCTCATCAAGGACCAGATGTTGTGGCTACTTTGATGATATGCCAGCAACTGAATATCTCTTCTTTTTCACTCTGCCTTTAAAATAAGCATAAATCAGCTTCAAAAATAACTTGTGACTAAACCAATATAAAGATTGAAAGAGCCACAATGTCTTATCTTGATGTTCAATACCATTGTCTATGAAGCATAAAACTGATACAGTATTGAAAAGATAGAAGGTTAATAAACATTTCATTTTTCTATTTCTTCTTAATATTTAGGACTTTAAATGATTGTATCAGTTGTTAATGATTAGCTAAGTTCTCTTTCTACCTGCGATGTTTTAAACTCATGTTTTTAATTATGATTTTAAATGTTCCTTATCTTCAATTAATGAGTGGGTAATATAATTGGTTATTTTGTATTTTATAATGTTTATCAGTTATTTAGTTCTAATCAGAAGCATATGAATCCTCTGACCATTTAAATAATATTTTCTTAAAGAAAATATTTATGAAATGCTAATAAACTATTAAGTGAACAAGTAATACAATATGTGATAATTTTTACACCCTTTCTGCAGTGTGTAAAATTTTAATACAAGCTTGGTGTATACTTGATAACAATTTACATGTTTATTTTACCATCTGGTAAATGTGTAAACGATATTTTGAGAAGCACATTTCATATTCACTTTAACAACTTATCCTTGACAATATGTGCCCTATCTTATGTATTGACTGAAAGGATCTTGGAAATTTTGAAAAAGATGAATCCAGGAAAAAAATTCATGTCCTAGTTTGTTTGTTTTAAAAATATTATGGAGATTTAAGATTTAGTTTTTAGTACCAAGCTGAGGGATTGTGTTGTTTGCTGATTTTTACCAGACATCCTGCTAATTAGGGTAGGATAATCAGAGCAGCTTCCAAATATTTTATCATGTGCATCAAGCTTGGTTTGCTGCTAACACTGTGGGCCACATAGGCAGCAATAAGAAATGTGGCTCTTTCTGTTGTTGTATAACAGTATCACATCTTTTCCAGAGTATTTGGCTTACTATAACTTGTGTCTAAATATGGTAAGATCATTTTTCTAAGATGCTGCAGTGAACCTCAGGTGGATAACTTTTATCGAATATTTTAACAGCATTTATGACACTTTGGCCTTCTGCCCTTTTTATTTCATTCTGTTTATTGGTCTCACTGGAATAAATATCAGGGATTTACACACAAGAGAACCAAACAAATAATTCTCTGTTTAGTTTCATTTTAGTGCACTCTCTCTTAGCTGATAATAATCTAAGAAGCTTTGTAAGATTTTATGGACCACCACTATCTATTAATTGGCATCTACCCATCTATGAATATAATAAAGGAATTTAGTTAGAAAATAGCAAATGTTGGCTTTATCATATTTAGAGATTATCGCAAAATCTTTAAATTGAACTCAAAAGTAAAAAAGCACATTTTTGTCTATTAGATTTAGAAACCAAAGTATAATGGCTTATGAAAACCATTTCTATAAGTGAATCATGTTGTTAATTTCCTTTTCAATTTTAAAAGGTTTTTAAGATTAAAATTTATTTTAATTGGAAAATCAGAGTTACAGAGAAGAGAGACTAAGAGAAATAGCCTCCATCTGCTGGTTCACTCCCAAAAGTGGCTGTAACAGCCAGACTTGGGCTGGTCTGAAGCTGGGAGCCAGGAACTCCTTCTCAGTCTCCCATGTGAGTATAGGAGCCCAAGACCTTGGGTCATCCTTTGTTGCTATCCTGGACCTTAGGCTCAAAGCTGGATAGGAAGAGGAGGGCCAGATCCTCCTTATTCATTCTACACTTGATCTTAGCCAAAAGGCCAAGAAGCGATCTCCTTTATCACTCAAAAAAACATTTATAATGCTTCTCCAATTGACTTTCCTTGTCATTATGTTCCCATAGGATGCAAATTTCACTCTTGGCATATTATAATTCTGAAAAAATTATATATGCATACCTTTATCTTTGGTTATTATGTTGAGCTTCACTGCTGCTAATACTTTAACAAACATAACCTTCTATCTAATTCCATAAGATGAGCATCGAATTTATTTTCAGACAATGAGATAGGAGCATGGAATATTTAAGTTATGTCAACCTTCCATGGTTATACAACTAATAAATGATAGAGCAAGCATGTAACTCTGGAGTTGCCTTGTCTAAACATGCTCTCTTCACTACACTGTTACATCAGATTGTTGTTAGAAAGATATGAGATTTACTTTTATTGAAATATTCAAAGATTTTGGGTTGATGATATAGGTAAAAAATGGTGATATAGGCACGGAATGGTGGGATTGGAGATTGAATAGAGGGATGAAATGGAGATGAGTTGTTAGTATTCCTTGTAACACTTTGGTTTTTCTAAAACCTGTTTCTGCATCTAGCCTCTGCCTCAAACCATTTCACTTGAGTTTACTTTGTCATGAAATAGTTTTGAAATTCAAATCCACTACACAGGAATCAACTAATATTCAGATTAATAATAAAACAAGTGAAGGTAGTATCTTTGATACTATGGCGACTCTGGAAAAAGTTGCTTTTTTGGGGGGAAATAAAATATTGTGATAATCTCATTAAAGATACTGTGTGTTATGAGACTGTTCCAACTTATAAAAACTTATATTTATTAATTTAATCCTCAGTTTTCTCATGAGATCTGTATTATTGTTATTTCTATTTTTACAGTTCAGCTAAAGTATAGAGAAATTAACTAGCTTGCTAAAGGACATACTAAGTAGTAAATAGTAGTTGAGCCAGGACTTGTATCTGACAATTTAATTTCAGATTAATAACTTTTAGTAGCAAAGGCATTAGCTATTTGAAAAATATTTCTCTCCTTCCTCCCTTCCTTCCTTCCTTCCTTCCTTCCTTCCTTCCTTCCTTCCTTCCTTTCCTCCTTTCTTCCTCTCCTCTACTCACCTCTACTCTCCTCCCCTCCCCTTTCCTCTCCTCTCCTCTCCTCCTCCCCTTCCCGCCTCTCCTCTCCTCTCTCCTCCCCTCTCCTCCCCCTCCTCCCCTCCCCTCTCTCCTCCCCTCTCCTCCCCTCCACTCTCCTCTCCTCTCCTCCCCTCCCCCCTCTCCTCCCCTCCCCTCCTCTCTCCTCCCCTCCCCTCCCCTTTCCTCTCCTCTCCTCTCCTCCCCTCCCCCTCCTCTCTCCTTCCCTTCCCTTTCCTCTCCTCTCCTCTCCTCTCTTCCCCTCCCCTCCTCTCTCCTCCCCTCCCCTCCTCTCTCCTCCCCTCTCCTCCCCTCCTCTCTCCTCCCCTCTCCTCCCCTCCCCTTTCCTCTCTCCTCTCCTCCCCTCCCCTCCTCTCTCCTCCCCTCCCCTCTCCTCTCTTCTCCTCTCCCCTCTCCTCTCCTCTCCTCTCCTCTCCTCTCTTCTCCTCTCCTCTCCTCTCCTCTCCTCTCCTCTCTTCTCCTCTCCTCCCCTCTCCTCCCCTCTCCTCCCCTCTCCTTTCCTCTCTCCTCTCCTCCCCTCCCCTTTCCTCTTTCCTCTCCTCCCCTCCCCTCCCCTTTCCTCTCCTCTCCTCTCCTCCTCTCTCCTCCCCTCTCCTCCCCTCCCCTCTCCTCTCCTCTCCTCTCCTCCCCTCTCCTCCCCTCTCCTCCCCTCTCCTCCCCTCTCCTCCCCTCTCCTCCCCTCTCCTCTGCTCTCCTTTCCTCTCCTTTCCTTTTATGCTTCCATCTACTGGTTCACTGCTCAAATGGCTGTAACAGCACGGGATGGGTTTAGCGGAAGCCATAGCCTGGAATTCTATCCTGATATACCATGTGATTGGCAGAGGTCCAAGTACTTGGACAGTCTCTTTCATTTTTAAAATAAATTATTTATTTAAGGTGAATGAATTTCATGTATTTGATACATACAGAGTTAGGGCATAGTAATACTTCCGCCCTATGCTTCCGCCCTGCCATACTCTCACCTTTCTTCTTCCTTCCTTCTTTTATAAAAGATTTTTACAATGACATGCTTTCAATCTATTTTGTAATCATAGACTTAGCCTTCCACTAGGTAGAGAATTAAGCACGTCATTAATAGAAAAATTTCCCAGGCACATTAATAAGAAGCTGGATTAAAAGTTGAATGACCAGAACTTGAACCATTACCTAAATGAGATGCCAACATTGCAAGCAGTGACATAGTATTGTTCCCAATATTAAGGGTTAGCATAAACTGATCTCTCTTTTAAGACAATTATTACAAGAAGCAATATCAGGAAAAATTTTGATGAAATGGAAGTTACACACTCCAGGAAGGAAATAAATCTATAATGGATTCTTTAGAACTTATTTAGCCAGTAAATAAGAGCAAAACAATTAACAGTGTGTTTTTAGTTTTTACAGCAGAATAAAGCTTTTATTTTGGGTATACAACATTCATTATTTCCTGCAAGTGGAATAGTAGAAAATTATGTTTTGTTCAAATCTGCAAAACATTTCCTCTCTATTAGTGTTTCATGGTTCTCCATGGCTTCTAGTAAGTGGAATTATTTCAGAATTAAAAACAGTCTAAGCTGGGCACATCTAAGATACTGTTTGGCACACCTGCATCCCATGTTGCATTGTCTGGGTTCCAATCTTGCATTTACTTCAGATGATGTGAATACTGAGAGACAGCAGGTACTTGGCTGTGGCAGGCATTTGGGGCAGTGATTCAGTGACTGGGAGATTGTCTCTATCTCTTTCTGACTTTCAAATCAAAACGTAATAAATTAATAAATAAACAACCTATTTAAACTATGCAACCTTGTTTTATAAACAGTGAAATAGTTTCACCTTTTGTTCAGAATCATCAGTAACTTAATATTACTTTAAAAAAGATTTATTTATTTGAGAGACAAAGCAAAGTTTACCAGTTGACTCCCCAAGTGATGGCAACAACTGTGTTTAAGGGAAGATGAAATCATGAACCAGTGATTCCATTTCTGGTGTCCCACATGGGTAGCAGGGACCTATGCTGTTTGACCACCTTCTGCACTTTTCCAAGTGTGTTAGCAAGAAGCTGGACCAGAGGCGGAGTAACTGCGACTTTTGAACTGGAACTCTGAATGAGATGCTATTGTAGAGATCACTTCTCTTGTGGCTGAGGCCACTTCACATCCTCTTGCTTTTTCCTGTGTTTTTAAATTTGCTCAAATAGCTTTCGAGATTGTTAAACATGGCTGTTTATTAGTGTCATTTATTATGCCACAAACAAACAAAAACACAGGATGTTCAGGTCAAAATAAAATCTTTGGGTCTGAAGCTAGGGCATTGGTGTTTATAAGAAATGTCCTCATATAATGGTAATGATTGCAAATGATGGAGTTAGAAGGGTGAAATTCTTTCTTCAGAATCAACAGGTGGAAAGAACAGAGTTCTAGCCTGCAGGCTTTCTGATATCTGCAAATTCACACAGATAATGTTCTGCTCAGCTTATTCAGAAGGTTAGCCATCGTATTGCTGGTGATCCAGTGAGAAGAGGCTGTGTTGAAGCACAAAGCTATGAAAGTCTGTGGTCTTAACAAAGCAAGATGGAAAGACTGATCTGTCGCCTCCCCCAGAGAACCTGCACTGTCAGGTCTGTTATTTGGCATTCCGAATAACACAAATTATTTGTAATCTATTTTTACCTAATGGTCTCAAAAATTTCAGTACATTATAAAATGGGAATTGATGCTGGTTTTGACAGCTCTTCCAATATTCAAGTACCTTTGTAGAAGAAACAAAAGCAAAAAATACTTTTTTTTTGGAGAATAGATCAATAAATAATAGACAGTGCTTGATTAACTCTGGCCACAAGTTCTGGCATTTAGATTAGAGGTTATCCGAAACTTGCATGGATTAATCGATTCTTTTTCTTTTAAAGATCTTACACTGAGTTGCACTGTAGTGGATCAAATACTTTTAATTAACTCAAATGAAAGCAGTATCCAGCACCTACCGTTCATTTTCAGAAATTTGCTGTTTGGTTGAACTAAAGTTGTTCAGACTATTTGATGGAACTTCTTCAAACTGGTTGTTAAGGAATTCAACTAATTTGAGGGCTTGTTAAAAAGTCTACATTACTACAGATTAAGTAAATTTTTGTAGAAAAAGAATTTTATATTGAGTAAAAAGTTTTGGCACAGGGAAGCAACCTCTGAGTTAATTTAATTTTATTAAGCCATGATTTCTTCATCAGCAATTTTGGTACAATGATGCTTGCTTTTTACATATTTTAATGGTATTTGGAGATGTAACACTCATATGAAAAAATACTGTTGAGCCTTAAGTAGAGATTTGTTAAATTCTTCTGGTAAAATGTGTTACAAAGATAGTGAATTAGGACAACATACATTCTTAACATTATTGAGAAACCAATAATTTGCAAATGGAATAAGGTGCTCCCACATCACTTTGTATATACCTTTTCCATATCATGAAGCAGACTGTAATTTAATGAACTGCTTATGTCTAACTCTTCTACTGGACTTAACTGATCTTGAAAGCAAGGACTGCATTTTCCTTCATATTGAACCTGGTATAGACTCTGGCACATAATAGACTGAAATAACTGTTTGCTTAGTGAAAGTTCTTAGATTAGACATAGCAGTTCAGCCATTTATAAAGAAAAATATTATGGTTTTTTTCTTTTGGGACAAGCTATTATCAGCAGTTTTTCTGTATCTGAAAGCATGCAAGTATAAACTTATAAGGAGGTCCATTGATCTTGAAAATGCACATTGTATTTGGACATGAATTATATTTTGTCAAAATGACCTATGAGGACTGTGGTTGCTATTTTGAAGCAAGTGGCAGTGAGATGTTCAGAAAGTGCAACCTTTTGAGCAAGACAAACTTAGATTGCAATTTGCCCTTCCCAACTGGGTAATGTGGGTTAAATTTTTTGGTGTGTTAATGTCTCTATAAAATAGGGAGAATGCTGCTTACCTCATAGATTAGCATGATAACTAAATGAAATCTTTTGCAAAATATAATGTCTGGATATAGTAGGAGCAATACTGTTATTACTAAATAAGCTAGAAAAATGATTATTTTCAGGTAGCAAATAATTTTAAAATGTACTTTTGTTTTCCAGAAATAGTCTTTCCAATTGAATGTGGATCTCTGCCCTTTTTTCTTTTTCTTTAACTTGCAGCAAGTTAATTTCCTGATGTTTTCAAATTAAGCTCCATGAAAGATTGCACAGAATATGTTTTACTATTTGCTGGTAATGAATCTTCTACTATCTGAGAATTAAAAGATAAAACTAAGCTGGTGGTTTTTATTCTAGCCCCTGCTAGTCCTGTCACTGAACTACCACACAGTTTTGAGCATTTGTCAGTGTTGGCTCAAGAGAGGCCAATCGAGACACTAATAGATGCATTTTCTCCATGAATACACCCTTGGATCACACATAGAATTCCTATTAACAGCAGTGAGAGTTAAACTTGTAAATCCCTTATGCATTGATGGGAGAATAGACCTTTTAGTTTACTTAGCCATCTTCCAGTTATTTGGCACTTTCCCCATCCCTTGTGAGTTCTCCAACATTTTCATTAAAGGCTTTTCTATTTTCTATTCTGCCTCATTCAGTTTGGGTTGTAATTCATGTTGGCCTGATGCCTTGGCAGCAATGAATGATTCTAATTGCCTCACTATCTATCTAGTCTAGCCTACTCATAAAGCCTTTCAACTTTTCATTCAAGCTTCCTGCAGTATTACCTTCATGGGTCACAAACTTCCCACTCATATCCTTGTGTTGTGTCTTAGCTGCTTACCTCTTACGCATGTAAGAAGCACAAAAGAATTATCTCATTGCTTTTTTATTATACCACCGTATCCCTTTTGTAAAATTAAAGCAGCACTGCAGAAACTCCAAGGATGCAAGGGTGACTTTTGTGTAGACATTGTATTAGAAAAGCTGGAGATCCTAGTTCACATTTACTTGAGTTAACTTTAGTACAAGGTTAGAAATTAGACAGTTTTGAGTAATCTGTATTTGCTGTAGCTTCTTTCACTGTAGGCGGTTCCAGTTCCTTGACCACACTATGAAATGCACATTTCTTTACTGATCTTGAAGTTGAGTGTAGTTTGAGGATTATTACGATAAACTGAAAACAAATGTGGGTGTTGTGGCACAGTGTATTAAACCACTGTTTAGGACACCTGCGTCCTATCTCAAACTGTCTGCAATCAAATCCTGCCTCTGCTTCCAATCAGATTACTTCCAGGCAGACAACAAATGATGGTTCAGGCACTTGACTCTCTTTAACCGATGTGGTAGACCTATGAAGCCTTTGGCTTCTGGCTTTAGTCTGATCCAGTCCTGGCTGTTGCCAGCATTTGGGGGGTGAATCAGTAGGTGGAATCACCTCTTCTCTCTCTTTGGCTCTACCTTTCAAGGATGTAAACATTTTTAGAAAGCCTGACAACAAAGGTACTGCTTAGAACTTGTGATTTTCCGGCACACGGGGTTGTTGTTTCTACATTCCATTTGTAAAGCTATTTTAATTCTGTGTGGCAGTGCTTATTTTGGAGATTGTATGAGAATCATTCTCATATAATGAAAAAGAATTGTAAACAACTGCAAAAGGAAATAATTATATACTCATATCTTTGGTACATGTTGCCCTTTCCTTCCTCTATTTGTTTCAAGTCTTCAACCTCCAACATGGGTATCAGGGACCCAACTATTTGAGTCATCACCTGCTGTCTGTTAGTGTTGACATTAACCGCAAACTGAAATTAGTAGCAGAGCAGGGACCTGAACCCAAGCAGTTAGATAAGAGAGACAGATGTCCTAGCTGCTGGTCCAAATGCATGCCGTTGCAAGATTAATTTACAGATGATACCACATACTTCTACAATATATGATTGTTTCTCCTTTTTTTTTAAAGGCTTATTTATTTTTATTGGAAAGTCAGATTTACAGAGAGAAGGAGAGACAGAGAACAAAATTTTCTGTTTGCTGGTTCACTTCCCAAATGTCTGCAAAGGGCAGAGCTGAGTTGATCCGAAGCCAGGAGCCAGGAGCTTCCTCCTCTGGGTCTCCCGTGCAGGTGCAGGGTCCCAAGGTTTTGGGCAGTCCTCCTCTGTTTTCTCAGACCACAAGCAGGGAGCTGGGTGGGAAATGGAATAGCCAGCACAGGAAATGACACTTATATTGAATCCCAGCATATGCAAGGCAAGGATTTAGCTGCTGAGCCATCGACGCTGGGCCCAATTGTTTTTCCTTGTTGGCCAAAAGAGATGTTTCTTGGGTCTCCCTTTACCAGATAGAATAATATTGTCAAGAAACATTAATTCATTAGATTTTGAAAAATGATATATCTATATTCTGTAGTTTCGTCATTTATTATCTAAAATATTTATTTGTTTATAACAAGGTAAATTAATCCTCTTCCTTTATTTGCTAATATTCAAAATTATGAGTTGCATCCTCAATATTTTCCAAACATAATCAATGAGTAATTTTCTTTTGTCATAGTAAACTTGTGGATTTCAAATATATTCATTGTTTCCATGTTATAGTTATTATTATCAAAGTGTTTCATTTTTGTCTGTAAAGTACTATTCAGTGTAAATGTTGACTTCTTTTGATATGATTCCCTGGTCTTTGATAGCATTCTTCTGTTTTTATTATGTTTATTATGATGTTTATTATGTTTTCTCCAGTGAGCTTTATTTCAGTTTAGTAGAATTAGAAATTAGAAATTGCAGTTTGAGTGCTAAAATTACTCATTGCCACTGGAGCGGTCCTTTTAGAGAACTGTGTTCAGGAAATTTACACACACACATGATACAATAGAGTTATAAAAATTACAAAGTTAAAAAAACTATGCTTACTTCTTGGATTTTTGCTAATACTTTGAATTCCAATTTAAGACTTTAGAGTTTTATCTAACTATAGTCAACTTTAACTCTGAATTCCTTTCTCTTATGATAAAAATTACTTTTCCCTTACCTCAGTAGTAGAATTTTTTTGTGTTTTTCTCATCACATACTCACAAGAGTCTCGAAATTATAATGCCAACAATAGCACTGAAATATAACCACTGAAAACTATTTACGATTTCTTTATTATTTTTATCTATATGACATGTTTCATGCATACAGTTGAATTGTAAGGGAATGTGAAATGTTACTTTCTTTGTGGTTGTGTCATTAGCCTGTGACAGGCAGAATAGTGGCCTCCTTAAAATGTCCACATCTTAATCTATGGAACATGTGAATATGTTACCTTAATTGGTAAAAGAGTCTTAGAGGTTAAATCCAAGGCTTGTCCATTTGGGAGTAATATAATCACAAGAATCTTAAAAGTGCAATAAGCAGGCAGAAATGATGTGATAGAAAATTTAATTCATTATTGCTGAGTTTGGAGATTGGCTGAATCCGATAACAACATAATAATATTTTTCATGTCTAGTATGCACAGTTTGGGCTTACCAACAAGGTAAGCCTTGTGCTTACTGTCATTATAGGTAATGAATTGTCATTATAGGAAAGAATTTTACTGACTGGGTTTCTAATTCCCGAGTTTGGTAGTAATGGAGGATTGTTTATCAGGAGCAGGCATCTGATGCTGTACTTTTAGCATAGTTAGTTAAGCATTTAACAGGAAACTGACAATTTTGACAAGTCAACAAGGGTGCTGAATGCTTGCTTAGAGGTGAACATGTTTCCATCACACTAGTTTCAGTGAAATATGTAGCTTCAGACATTTTTCTCTTGTTTGTTCTAGATATTTCCAGTGTGGGTGCTGCGGGGCACTTTCATCGCACAACATGACCTCTTCTTCTGTGATTTCATTGGGTGAGTAGGTGCGGTGTAGGATAGAAGTATTTCTGAAAGTCATTCTTTCAGTGCGACAGCAACCAATAACTCAAAGAAATGACAATTTACATACTCAACTGCACTAAAATTAAATTTGGCCCTGACTTACTTTTTTTTTTTTTTTAAGATTTACTTGTTTCTATTAAAAGGGAAGATTTACAAAGAGAAAAGAGAGAAAGGTGTGTCTACTGTTTCACTCCCCAAGTGGCCGGCCCAATATCTGGAACTGTGCTGATTGGAAGCCAGGAGCCAGGAACTTCTTCTGAATCTCCCACATGGGTACAGGGTCCCAAGGCTTTGGGCCTTTCTCCACTGCTTTCCCAGGCCACAAGCAAGAAGCTGGGAGGCAAGTGGAATAGCTAGGACACAAACCAGCACCCATATGGGATCCCAATGCTAGCAAGGTGGAGAATTTAGCCAATTGAATTATTCCTTTGGCCTGCACCATGAGTTAACTTTTTCTTGGCATAATCCTCGAAATGCCTACAGCCATCCTGGTATTATCCAGTGTGAAAAAAATAATTAATGGAGAAATTGGAGCAAAGGTAGACATAAGCCTTAATTTATTCTGTTTAAAGTAGGGTGTTTTAGTTTTTTTTTTTTTACAAACGATATCACCATATGAACTCACCTGAAAGGGGTTTCCACTGTTATGATAATAAGCATCAACAAGCTGGGGTGATTTAACCAAACACACATTTATTATCTTACAATGCTGTAAGTCAGAAGTCTACACTGGGTTCCAGAGGGCCAGAATCAAGGGTTGAATTTCCTCTGGAGACTCTCTATGGGTGATTTTATTCTATGACCTTTTTCAGTTTCTACAAGCTGTCTCTATCATTGACTTATGGTCTACTACTTCTATTTTCAAAGCCAACAGATAGTGTTTTTAAATCTTTCTCTGACTCCACTTCCCCTGTGTGGCTTTATAAAAATCTTTGTGATCATACATGGATTGTAGAGATTTTGGGGATTAAGACCTGAGCATTTTTGCGGGGTGGGCATTATTAAGTTGGCCACAGGGCAATGCTAAATGTTCTGTTTCTTCACTTTTCAATTTTTATTCAGTTATTATTCTATAATAACAGAATAATTACATGTCAATTGGTGAAACATGTTATAAACTGTACATTGAATAACCTTATATTTTAGAAATAACCTTACATATTCACAGTATTTTTCATTAATTTGTTATCATTTTGTCAAACATCAATTTATATTTTCTACATTTGGTTGTATTTTTCAAGGCAGTTTACTTTTTTCTTTTTTTAAAATTTATTATTATTATCATTTTATGATGTAGTTCCATAGGCTCCTGGGATTTCCCTTATCCCCTCCATAATTCCCCCCTCTCACCTAGTTCCTCTATATCACTACTAAAGTATAGTTTTTCATACACAGTCATATGTCCATCATTGCAGGCATGGACAATGGCAGAGAGTTCAGCATCCTATTGTCAATATCTAGTAAACAGTTTCATTGTAAGTCCATCTTTGTCTGGAAGTAGAAATGCATACTACATTGTATCCTCACATCTGGATATGTTAGTCTCCATTTCATAGTTACTGTACATGCCCCTTAAATGAAAAGTCATAATACAAAATCAACAATAGAAAGAAGAAATTTACAATGCCATGAAGTTAAATGACATGTTACTAGATATGACAGTTTCCATTACATAGTTACTATATATCCCCTTACATAAAAAGCCACAAAACAAAATCAACAACAGGAAGAATAAAGAAATTAGCAACACCATGAAGTTAAATAACATGCTACTGAATATTAATGTGTCGCTGAAAAATTAAGAAAATCAAGAACCTTCTTGAAGAAAATGATGCTACTGTATCATCTATGAGTCATTGAATAATTTAATCACAAGAAATTGTTTGAAAAGATGAAATTAACAAAAAATGAAAACATCAAAATCCATGAAATACAGCTTCCGCTGATCTTTGTTGGTGAAATGTGTCTCTTCTAGACAACAAATAGATGTGTTTTGTTTTTTAATCCAGTCTACCAAGCTATAACGTTTAATTGAGCTTCAGCCAATTACTTTCAGGTTTAAGATGTAGGGGTGGTAAATTGGTCCTGTCATTTTAGGAATGCATTGTTCATTGATTTAGTCTCCTGTTGTCATTTTACTGGTGTATTTTTCACATTTGCCTTTGGTTTTGTTGGGTGCTATTCCTTTTCTCTGTCAAGAGAACATCTTGAAGTATCATTTGTAGGGCAGGTTTGGAAGAGGCAAATTCTTTTGACTTTTCTTTGCTGTGGAAAAAGTTTATTTCATTTTCAAAGACAAAAGAAAGCTTGGCTGGGTATATTATTCTGGGTCGACAATTTTGTGCGTTTAAAATCTGCTTCATTCTCTTCTTGCCTGTAGAGTTTCCTGTGAGAGATCTCCTGTGAATTTAATTGGCATTCCTTCATATGTCAATTGATTTTTTTCACGTGCACATTTAAGGATTTTTTTCTTATGTTCGATTGAAGAGAGCTTGATGATCATGTATCGTGGTGAAGATCACTTTTGATCAAGCCTGTTGTGAGTTCTCTGCCCCTCCTGGATGTTGTTGTTTTCCAATTCTTCCTCCAGATTAGGGAAGTTTTCATTTATTATTTCACTAAGTACACCTTTAATCCCAGTTTCTCTTTCTGCACCTTCTGGGATTCCCATAACTCTTTCATTGGGCCTTTTAATAGTATATTTTAATTTTTGGTCATTTTTGTTAATCTTGATGCAGCTCTGCCTCCAGATTTTTGATTGTTTCCCCATGGTGACAGGAAATATCATCCAATTCTGAAATTCTTTCTTCTGCTTCATTCAGTATATTATTGAGACTCTCTATTGTATTTTTAATTTGCTCCACTGTGTTCTTACTTTCTGATATATCAGCTTTCATTTGATTCTTTGCTGCTATTTTCTGTGTGACATATTCCTCAAATTCCTTAAACTCCTGTATGTGCTTCTTATTGTTGTTTAGAAGCTTTATAATATTTTTTCTGAATCCTGCATCCCCCATTTTTGAAATGTCTTCCTTAGTTAACTCTGAGGGTGGTAGAGGCTTTTGCTCCTTTACCGGAGAGTCTTAAGTAGCATTCACACTGCCTCTGTCTCTTCCTTTTTCCTTTGTCGTTGCAATTCTGGTTGGCAGATTGTTCTTCTTAGGGCAGGTTTCTAAGCTGTGTACCCCACAGATCTACAAGTCGATTTTATGTTCAATCAGTGTCCCGGAGTAGGAAAACACCAGCTTTCCTATACAACTAGGTTGCTGGTGGTGCTGATCTTGCCAACACCTACTGACTGTTAAGTCTGAGGGCCACTTGGAGCTATTTTGGTGGAGCTTGTAGAGTGCCAAGGCAGAACTGTTTTCCCCAAGGGACGTGTGCAATGCACAAAGCTGGAAGTGATTTTGCTCCCAGTTTGGTGCTTGTGCAGCTCAATTGCTGTCCCCTCAGTCAAACCGTGTCTCTTCCTTTGAAAACGGCACCTGTGCCCTACTGATTTAGTGCATGCAGTTTACCACTGCTCCTTCCGTCCTCTCAGCCCTTACCCCTCTGCACAAGATGACGTCTGCCAGGACACTGATGGAGATCTGAGGCGGCTGGCTCTCAGATCCAGGGAGCACACAGACCCTTCAGGATGTGAAGCTGGCACTGCTTTCCTCATGGGATCAGCTCAGTGCAGTTAGCTAGAAACAAGCCCACTCTGGGCCATCCCTTCAAATCTGCACACCCTGCCCCACTACACAAGATAGCGCCCAATGTGGCTTTACTTGGAGTCTGTGCTGTGAGATCCACTCTGCTCTTGAACCACCCCTTGGAGTCCACTGCTCCTTCTCTGCTCATTGTCGGGTCAAACAAATGAGCAAGATGGATAGTTCTTAACCTGTATTTGCCTCCTGAGTTCCTGGTGGGTTCCCGCTCCCACCTGGCTGCTGTGGGAGCTGTGGTTGCTACTGGATTTCTGGCTGCTGCTGGAGCCTGGATCACCAGAGTCTAGATAGCTGTTTGCTGGCTACTGTTGAATTTTCTGCTCATTGCAACACCAGTCTACCATCACTGCTGCTTCCCTGTGTCCAGGGTCACTCCAGGTACCCCCTTGCCAACTGCTTGACCTCTATCTTTTGCTGGAATCTTCTCCTTGTGCTTCACCTCATTGTGCTTCTCCGTCATCTTAAACCTGTTTGTTCCCTAAACCACCATCTTGCCTCCTCTAAATGTTCTTTTATATGTCTTATATTTTAAGGTTACAATTATATTTATGGGATTTCTCCTTATTTCCATTTCTAAAGGGTTACAGTGATATTGAGAATGTACTGATTGTAGCTATTCCTTCTATACAAAAAGAGATACACAATGCTTTATGATTCGAGTGTTTTTTTCCTGTTAGTATCTCATGCTTCACACATATGTAATTACATACCCAGAAAAAATTGCTTTGTTTTTCTTTATTGATTATTGAGTTATTTTTTTCATTGCATTCACAGACTGAAATCATTGTGCAGGCTTTGTGAAAAATTTAATGGCTTCTAGATGTTATTAAGTTGTTTTTTTATAGCAGCATATCTCTTCTATTTCAAGAGTTCTTATTAATAAGCACCAAATAAGATAAAAATTACAATTTTTGTCAATCTGTTATTATTGAAACTAGTAGTTACAAACTATAACAGTGGTTCCTAACGTGGGGCTGATTTTGTCACTATGTCTGGAGACATTTCAGAGTTTATGACTGGGGAAGAGTGATGCTATGGGGTTTAATGGATAAAAGGCAGGGGTGCTGCTAAGCATTCCATAGCGCATAAACTTAACATTATATAATCCTTTATGCCAAGTTTTAAAACACTAAATTAAGTGAATTACAAGATAAAATATTGCTTACTTGTGCCCATCTCCTCCTGATTTCCTCATATCTTAAGATTACAATTTTTGGGGGCTGGCACAGTGGTGTAGAATACTAACCTTCTTCCTGGGCAGCAACACCCCATCTGGGTGCCAGCTGATGTTTCAGTTGCTCAACATCTCAATTCAGCTCTCTGCTCGTGGCCAGGGAAGGCAATGGAGGATGGCTCAAATCCTTGGGCCTCTGCACCCATATAGGAGATCCAGAGGAAGCTCTTGGATCCTTTCTTTGGATCAGTTCAGCTCCAGCCCATTTTAGTTATTTGGGGAGTGAACCAGCAGATGATCTCTGTCTCTCCTCTGCATTCAGGTAGAAGTAAAAAAAATAAAAAAGATAATAGTTTTTCATGCATGTGTTGTTTTGAGGGAGTACTCTCTTGCATTTTCTCAGATGGATTATTTTAATGATATATTCTCTGTATTCGTATATATCTGCAAGTATCTTTATTATGCTTGGCAAGTGAAGTGAATGATACGATTCCTCCCACCCCCCCCCCCCCTTGTAAATAGCTTGTTTTTGAAAGATATCTTGGCTAGGTATAGGATTTTTGAATTGCATTACTTCTCAGTATTCTGTCAATGTTGTATTCAATTTTTCCATGTTACTGATGCCAATCTGATTTTTTTTTGCTTAAAAATAACTTGTTCTTTAACATTGAAATTTGTTGCATATTTCTTTTTTGTCACTGAAACTTGAGTTTTTTTTTTTATTAGGAAATGCTTAGATATGCTTGTTTGCTTCCTTGCTCCTTGTCTTCCTTCCTTTCATGAAGTCTTAATTACAGGCTTGAATGTCTTCTTATTCTAGGGAAAATTCCTTCTTCTGTTTTTTGGATTATTACTTCACTTGCTTGCTTTTAAAATTTGTATTATTGACATTTTAACTCTCTTGGATCTTTTTTCTGCATTCCTAAACTTTTCCCTCATGATTTCTGTTTTTCTGTAGTTTTCCTCCTGTGCCAATGTGTAAGGCCTGTTTACATTTGCTTTTTTAAAAATAGAGATATTAATTATACACAGTGAAATATGCAAATTTTGGCTATATGCTTTTGAAAGTTGAAATGTGTATGGTTATGTAATGCATATACTGTAACAGTATAGAGAACTTCTTTATCATTTCAAATCCCCCATGTTCCTTTCTAGGCATTTTCAAGACCCTCTATAGAGAACCACTCTTATAATCTCCTTCACTTTGAATTAGTTTTTCCAGTACTGCAATTTCATATAAGTGGAATCACACTGTATTAGCTCTTCTATTTAAGTTATTTTACTAAACATTATTTAAAAATTTTTTTTAGAATTTTTGAGATGCAGAATAAAGGGGTGATTTGGCTTTTCTTTTCTTTTTTAAAAAAATATTTATTTTTATTGGAAAATCAGGTATACAGAGAGGAGGAAAGACAGGATGGAAGATCTTCCATCTTATGATTCACTCACTGGATGGGAAGCGGGTAGCTGGGATTAGAACCGGCATCCATATGGGATCCCAGGCTTACAAGCTGAGGACTTTAGCCACTGGGTTACTGTGCTGTATCCTTATCTTTTCTTGATATTTACAGAAAGAAACAGGATTTTCTCAGTATAGGATGGGTATATGGATATTGACAGCAAATTTCTACTCTAGTTTTAAATATTGATTGATTGATTGATTGATTGATTTGAATTTCTAAGAGAGAGAAAGAGATATTGATCTTCTGTCTGCTGATTCATTCACAAATGACTACAATGGCCAGAGCAGGGTCAGTTTGAAGCTAGGAACTGGAGACAGGAGCTTCATCCAGGTCTCCCATGTGGGTACAGGGGCTCCAGCACTTGGTCCATCCTCTGCTGTCCCAGGTGCATTAGCAGGGAGCTGCATCAGAAGTTGTGCAGCTGAAACTCGAACTGGTGCCAGTATAGAATGCCAGTACCATAGGCAGTGGCTACCTACTACGCCACAAAGTAGGCTCCCCTCTATTATTATTTTTTGGGGTGGCAGGGACGGGAGAGTGTATTTATTTACTTGTTTGAAAGGTGGAGCAACACACAGAAGGAGAAAAAAATAAAGTTTTTCCACCCCCTGGTTCAGTTTTCAAATATCAACAGCAGCGATGCTGAATCCAGTAGCACTGAACTCCATCTGGGTCTCTCACATGAATGACAAAGGCACGAATATTTAGCCCACAATCTGTTGCCTTCCTAGGCTATTGACAGAAAGCTGGATTGGAAGCAAAGCTGCCAGGATTAGAACTGGAACTTCAATATGGGCCGTCGGTGGTTTAGCTTGCTGTGCCACATGACTGCCTCTCAGTCTAGTTTCTAATGTCTAAACAGGCATTCTGGATTCCTTTACTATTTAGGAGTGTAAAGTGGGTAAGCTTTGAGACCAAGAGTTTTGAGAATTGATGCAGTATGTGTATAGAATTAAGTTTTCCTTTGTGATACATTCTGAAAATTATATTCTTGTGATTGTCGAATTAAGCCATTTACAGACTATATGACATGTATTTACTTTTAAATGTGTCCTTTTATTTTCACCTTCTGTTTTCTACTTTAATAATTTTGCAAAATGCCTTTACTCTGTTTTTTTCCCACCCCTTTTTTGGGAATAATTTCTGGTATTATAAAAGTTTCACATTTTTATTCCTATAATTGGTTTTATAACTATATCAATATGTAGTTCTCACTTACTTTGTATAGTTATCAATTGCTTCTCTACTCTGAGAAATGTTAACAGTGTACATTTCCTTTTTAAAAATGTTTACTTTTTAAAATTATTATTATTATTTTATGATGCAGTTCCATAGATCCTGGGATTTCCCTTACTTCCTCCCCAATCCCCTCCCCCTCACTGAGTTCCTCTATATTATTACTATAGTATAGTTCTTCATACACAGTCATATGTCCGTCATTGCGGGCATGGACAATGGCAGAGAGTACAGGATCCTGTTGTCAAGATAGAGTAAACAGTTTCATTGGGAATCCATCTTTGTCTGGAAGTAGAGATGCATACTACATTGATACCCTCACATCTGGATATGATAGTGACCATTATATAGTTACTATACATTCCCTTAAATGAAAAGCCACAATAAAAATCAACAACATGAAGAAAAATAGAAATATAAAATGCCATGAAGTTAAATGACATGTTACTAGATATGATAGTCTCCATTACATAGTTACTATATATCCCCTTAAATGAAAAGCCTCAAAACAAAATCAACAACAGGAAGAATAAAGAAATTAACAACACCATGAAGTTAAATAACATGCTACTGAATATTAATATGTCTCTGAAAAAGTAAAAGGAAAATCAAGAACCTTCTTGAAGAAAATGATGCTACTGTATCATCTATGAGTCATTGAATAATTTAATCACAAGAAACTGTTTTGAAAAGATGAAACTAAAAAGAAAATTGGTCAATAAGATGCTGGACTCTATGCTTGGTATATTCTTGCAATGAAACAAGCTCAACTGAACTTGAACTGTGGTAATGCAACAAGGTGGAGGAATCCACCATGGGGGGAGGGCTTGGAGAGGGGTGGGGGAAATCCCAGTACCTATACAACTGTGTCACATAATGCAATGTAATTAATAAAAAAAAAAAGAAACTAAAAAAAAAAATCAAAATCCATGAAATATAGTTTCTGCTGATCTTTGTTGGTGAGATATGTCTCCTGTAGGCAACAAATAGATGGGTGTTGTTTTTTTAAATCCAGTGTACTAATCTATGGCATTTGATTGATGAGTTTAAGCCATTTACATTCAGGGTTAATATGAATGGGTGGTAATTTGGTCCTGTCATTTTAGCAATGGGTTGTTCATTGATTTAGTCTTCTGTTGTTATTTTACTGGGATGCTCTTCATATTTGCCTTTGGTTTTTCATGGGCACTATTCTTCTTCTCTGTCAAGAGACCATCTTTAAGTATCATTTTTTAGGTTTAAAATTCAACATTTTGTCACCCTAACTCAAAATGTAGACATTATATGTGTATATGCTATTTTGTTTTCTTAAGAGCAGGGATACTGACAGTATAAAATTTTATCATCCAGGATTTGTGACAATGATAATGACACCAGGGAAAAAGGCATACTATATACACAAGAATCAATATTTATAACTGTGTATTAAAAGATATGATATCAGCACAATTTTTAGGCTCTTAATATCAACTTACTCAAATAAAAGACATGTAATAGTATTTGTTTTTCTGTGTTTGGGTTATTTCACTTGACATAATGATCTGCACTTTCCTCCATTTTATTTGCAAATATTGGTATTTCATTCTTTGTTAATGAGTTTTTAAATCACATAATTCCATTATGTAGTATGTAGTATTTCTTATTTTTCCTTTATATTCCTTCACCTCCTGATTTAGTTAATTATATAATTTTTCTTAAATATTTCTACTATGCTATTAAGTTGTGTTGTGATATTTTAATATCCTTTGGATCGCACTTATTATAGGTGAGGCAACTGGTAAACGTATTAATTCTCCTCTTCTTATCACTGAAACTACCCATATTTGTAATAGTATTTATTTTTAATATCTTTTGTTTTGTTTCAAATAGATGTTCATTCATTGTCCTCTGTGCCTTGAAACCAAATTCCTTCTTTCTTAGTGGGATACTGATCTATCATTTTATTTGAAAGGCAGAGAGTCAGGAAAAGGGGGGGGGAGGTAAGGAGGGAGGCATGGAAAGAGCGAGAAAGAGAGTGAGACACACACACACACACACACACACACACACACACAGAAAACAGAGGAAGAAGGGGAATGGAAGGAAAGGGAAAGAAAAATGATGGGAAGGGAAGGCATACCTGCAACAGCTAGGTCTGGATAAGTTTATTTTTTCTACTTTTTATTTTATTATTTTTTAAGATTTATTTTTATTGGGAAGGCAGGTTTACAGAGAGAAGGAAAGACAGAAAGATCTTCCATCTGCTGGTCCACTCCCCATTTGGCCACAATGGTTGGAGATGAGATCCAATCTAAAGCCAGGAGCCTCTTCCTGACCTCCCATGCAGGTTCAGGGTTCCAAGACTTTTGAGGCATCCTCTACTGCTTTATCACGGCATAAACAGGGAGCTGGAAGGGGAGTGGAACAGCTGGGGTATAAACCAGTGCACATTTGGGATCCTGGCGCTTGGAGGTAGAGGACTAGCTACCTGATTAGCCATCAGCCAGGACCTAAGAATGCAATCTTTGTCTTCTATACGACTGGCAGGAACCCAGCTATTTGAGCCACATTCTGCTGCCTCCCAGTGTGCGCGTATGCAGGAGGTTAGAATTGGAGGCATAGCTGGGATTGAAGCATAGGTGTTCAAGTATGAAATGTAGGTGTCCCAAGTGGCATCTTGACTATCACACTGAACACCCTCCTCACGATCTATGATCCTCCATTTTTTCTTTGCAGCTTCTCCCTTTCCACAGGCATTTTTCTTTTATACACGTATTGTCAAATCATTATTATCTTAGAAAAAACTTTAAAATTCTCTCAGCAGGCCCAGCATGATAGCCTAGCAGCTAAAGTCCTCGCATTGTATGGACCAGGATGGGCACTGGCTCTAATCCCTTCAGCTCTGCTTCCCATCCAGCTCCCTGGTTGCTACCTGGGAAAGCAGTCAAGGATGGCCCAAAGCCTTGGGATCCTGCACCCTCATGGGAGACCCGAAAGAGGCTCCTAGCTCCTGACTTCTGATTGGCCCAACTCTGGCCATGTGACTACTTGGGGTGTGAATCAGTGGATAGAAAATCTCTGTCTCCCTTCCTCTGTATATCTGACTTTCCAATAAAATTAAAAAATAAATATATTTTTTTAAAAAAGTGAATTATGATGCTAGCATTGTGATATATAAGCTTCTACCTGTGGCACTGGTGTCCCAGATAGATACTGGTTCATGTCCTGGATGCTCCACTTCTGATCCACGTCCCTGCTTTAGGCCTGGGAAAGATGTGGAGGATGGCTCAAGCCCTTGGGCTGCTGCACCTATGTGGGAGATACAGAAGTTTTTCCTGGCTCCTTGCTTTGGATCAACTGAGCTCTGGCTGTTGTGACTTTGAACATGAGCCAATGCATGGACAATATTTGTCTCTCTCTCCTTCTCTCTGTAACTGCCTTTCAAGTAAATCTTTAAGTTTTTAAGTCTTTTTTGTTTGTTTGTTTTTAATTGGAAAGGCAGATGTACAGAGAGAAGAAATACAGAGAGAAAGATACTGTGTCTGCTGGTTCACTCTCCAAGTGACTGCAATGGTAAGAGCTAAGCCAATCTGAAGCCAGGAGCCAGGAGCTTCTTCCAGGTCTTCCATGTGAGCAACGAGTCTGAAGGCCTTAAGCCATCCTCGACTTCTTTCCCAGGCCACAGACAGGGAGCTCGATAGAAAGTAGAGCAGCTGGGATATGAGCTGGTGCCCATGTGGAATCCCAGCGCATGCCAGGCAAGAACTTTAGCCACTAGGTTATTTTGTCAGGCCCAAAATAAAATTAATCTTAAAAAGTGGATCATCTTATAGATTTTGTTTGGAATAAATATTAAATGTAAATTTATGTATATTTAGTAGATATAAAAAGTTAAAGGGAAGCAATGTTGAACTCAAATAAATATGTCTTTGACAAAGGATTTGCTTTTAAAAGATACTTTTAAAAAAAGATACTGGTTTGCGTCAGGGCCGAATATGAAGTGGGCAGGATGGGGCTGGACTACAACACCCATCAGTTCGTGTGGAAGACAGGGTTCCTGTACTGGCAAGCACACACAAGAATCAGGTCTGTGATTGCCTCAGACGAAGTTTCTTTGGAGATCTCTCAAACTGAACTGCTGATCTCAGAACCCCAACTATGTCAACCATTGGATTCTGAAGAGATTTCATTGTGTGTGGAATGGCAAGATTGGCAGCAATTCAGAACTGTTGAACTATCAAAACTGCTTGAGCAGGACCCTCGTAGCGAGCCTCACACTGGGGACCTGGAATGGGTGGAGGCTGGGTGGGGCTTCTCCCTTTGTTTCTCCCCTGACCCCAGATACAGGAAAATAAAGCGAGGATATTAGTGTGGAAACATGGTATTATCCACTTTCCTGTAGCCCTGACCCTAATCAACTAAGTAAGATTATTGAAAACAAAGATAAAATATGGTTCAAAGATATAAAAATAATCAAGCAGTTGGAATATAATATTTATTAAGTGATAATTAATTTTAGACAATATTGACTGACAATCTGGCATAAAAATGAGGTTAATGCATTTATACTTCTTGGTTTACCATCTTTCAACTTTTATGAGTGTGATTTTATTTTCTGGGTTTGATATTCCACCTGTTTAGTAACCTCAATTGCTGCAGTTATTATGTAATTCTTATTAGTTTTACCATAGAACTAAATTTACTCTTTGTCATCTTTTTTTTCCGCTGTAGATTATTTTTGAATTCTTTACTTGGATTGCTCTCTTAACTGGTTTATTTCATTGGCAAGAAAGAATATGGCTTTGAATTCCATGTTTTCCTTAATATTTGAAGACATCTCCCTGCTGTCTTTGTTTATGAATAACATTTAGAATCATACTATCTTCCCTGTGAAAGTGTGCCCACTTTGGGGATCATCTGAAGCCCTGCTGAGTCCAGAGCTGCAGTGATGGGAGACAAAGTCCTCTACTGAGTTACTGCTTGTAATAGTAAGTGGTATCACTTCTGCTTTTGCCTTTTGGCTCCCAGACCATATATCCTTTTGTTGGAGACACAAATGCTTTTGTCCAGTGAATATTGTGCCTGGAGGATTACTTTTCCATTCTTGAAAACTCTTATCTCTGAAATGATTTTATTATACTCTATTGGCCCTGCAGCTTGTGGGCAGTATGGAATGTAATATAACTGACTATTGGATCCCATAATCATAGATATACTCTTGACTCATTTGCTGAAAAGTGCAACTTTTAGTATAATAGGATATTACTTGGGTTCCTGTGCCAGTTGATCAGATATAACCACTGCATGCAAGAAGGTCAAACTCATACCTGTTGATGTGAGGACAAGTTCTTGAGCCCTTGCCACATTGTGGGCAATTTGTGGTCAACTTGGATTGAGTTCCAGGTTGCTGGCTTTCGCCTGGCATTGCCCAACCATTGTAGTTATTTGGGAGTGAACCAGTACATGAATGATTTCTTTCTCTGTCTCTCCCATTTTCTCTGTCATTCTATCTTTAAGATAAGTAACATGAATTTAAAAATTGGCCTTCCTGTGGTATTTCAAGGGATTTCAGTTGCTCCAATGCGAGTATGCCCCCAAACTCTGTATGGCATCTTTTGCTACTACTGATATAACACCATGGGGTGTGTTAAATTATATACAGCAAGCAGCAGGGAATCATACTTTTTACTGTACTTTTTACCTGTTTTAGATCCTTTTCATTCTCTGGGTCCTATGTGAAGCTGTCACTTAGTGTTTGGACTGAGGTAACCTAAGTTGTGAAATATGCTACCTTCCGAACCTAAGAAGCCTTTCCACCCCACAAAGTGCTGCAATTTCTTGCTTCTAGCAGAAGGTGCAAGGTTTTTTTTTCCCCTCTAAGCAACTTGTCTTTTACTTTCAACAAGCCCCTAATCAGTGGACTCACAAATATACTGGAATTTCAGACTTCTGAGTCTCCTTAGAATGTATTTTTTTTTTCCAAAAAAGATCTATTTATTTTTAAAGTCATTGTAATGGTGGCTGGGAAATAGAAATTGGCGATCTACTGGCTTATTCCTCTGATAGCCTCATCAGCCAAAACTAGAGGCAGCAGCTTCATCCCCATCTCCCACATGGGTGGCAGGGGTGTAAGCACTTGCATTATACTCTGATAATTTTCCCTGGATGTTAGCAGGGAGCTGGATCAGTAGTGGAGTAGCTGGGACATTGACTGGTGCCAGTATGAGATGCTGGCCTTGCAGGCAGCAACTATACCACCTACTATACCACAATATGGGCCCTTAGAGTTTATCTAACATTCTCTGGGACATATGTGTCTTATGAACACCCAATTAATGTAAAATCATTGATGCAATGGATGTGATACTTTTTGAGATGTCCAAATGCTCCACTTTGAACTACATTATGACAGGTAATAGGAGTTAACACAGCCTTGGGAAAAAATTGTAAATGCATAGTATTTTGAAGTTCATGTTAATGAGAACTTTTCTGATTCTTTGCTGATTGGGATAGGCAAGAACTTACTCTCAGTGGCTTATACCATGTATCTTAGGCTATAATACTTACAGCAAAGAAACCATATCTGGTAGAGTGGCTGTGATTGGAGCTATTTGTCAGTTGATTTTGTGGTAGATAGCAGTCATCACCTAGGACTCATTTATTATCTGCAAAAGCTGAACTGATGAGTTCTTTGTCTTTAAAATCTTTAAAAATGCTACATATTTTGTTATGCTGCATTTCCACTTGCTTGCTTGGCTATAGGGAAGGGTAGTTTCGGAGACTTTTCTTTGATCTTTATTATTCTAGGGTTGGCTACCAATATTGGGATGTATCTATTTGCAGCTATGTCAGTTCTGATTGTACATTCTAAGACCAATTGAATATCTACTGTGTGAGTCTGCAGACTACTATAGATCCATTTGGTAAGCTGAACCTTTCTCAGGACTGTTTTTATTAATTCTTATATAGTTCCAGTTATAATAGGGATGATGTGATATGTTTTCAGCTCTGTACGTTTTGATATCAATTCAGACTCTGTTTCTCAAAATGTCGGTGAATGCTCCTTTGCTCAATGTGTAGTTCTCCAAATAAATACCATTAGTTATGGAGAAGTACTGGGGACTATTGTCATGTATAACTTGCCATATACAGGTTGTTCTTCATTCTGTAGTCCTGGTCGCCTCTTAACTCATTCGGGTTCTAGTTTTTTTTTAGTATTTATTTATTTTTATTGCAAAGGTGGATATGCAGAGAGGAGGAGAGACAGAGAGGAAGATCTTCTGTCTGATGGTTCACTCCCCAAATGGCCGCAATGGCTGGAGCTGAGCCAATCTGAAGCCAGGAGCCTCTTGCAGGTCTCCCACGCGGGTGCAGGTTCCCAAGGCTTTCGGCCATCCTCGACTGCCCTCCCAGGCCACAGGCAGGGAGCTGGATTAGAAGCGGGGCCACCCGGATTAGAACCGGTGCCCATATGGGATCCCAGCTTGTTCAAGCCGAGGACTTTGACCACTACACTATGGCTCCAGGCCCAGGTTCTAGTTTTGAAAGTGCACTCAGATATTGAAATTAGATTAGGAATTGCAAATTTACTGAGGCAGATTTGGACAACTGCTCCCAGGCTCCAGTTAATTATGTTTAATTTATGCTGGTGATATCTGAGTAGTACCCTTCTTGGCTGCCCATTAGCTTCCCCTTAGGATTCCATGTTCTAGTATCCATCTTTATAATTCTGTGCACATAGAACCCGTTTTGCTACCATTTTTTTATTAGTCTTTATGATAATTATGACTCCTTGGATTTGGCAACTAGGTGCCACTGCCTGGCTTTTAATTTGGAGGTTCATGTGTCCTCATTGCTGTTTGTGAATTACATTCTCTTTCTGTCATCCTTGGCCTATAGAGGAAAACTAATGCTGAACTTTGTAGTGATACTCATGCTGCTATTACTAGTGTTTCATTTATGTTTTTTGAAGTGAAGAATGTATCCTCTTAATCTTCCATTGGAACATAATCACAACTGGTGAATCTTTTAGCTGCATATCTGTTTCAGGGGATTTCTAGACTTTTAATTTTCTTCATGTGGACTGTTCATTGTTTTCATTTGTCTAAAAATCAATCCTGGTAATGAATTCACATTATTTCCTGGATATCCTTATCAGAGTGGCAGGTTCTACATTTGACCATGTTTTTCTACATGAGTAATTGAATAAGATGTCCTTTATTTACTTTATGTTCTCGTGCCCTTAATTAAGCCACATCAGAACGTTCTTTCCAGGTCCTTGTTGATATGAACTGTTTTTTACCTTTTCTACAATATTGTACAAATCTGGATTAAAACTTTACCATTTGAGATGGAAATAAGCATCAGGAATCAGGTTAGGTCTCATAATTTCCAATCCAGGTCTTTATACTAGGGACTAGGCTATGTTACAGCTCTATTCTGTGGAAATAGTTCTGTGTCATCACTTTAAGTATAAATATCTGTTGCTAGGAATGCTTTACACATTAATTATGCTTATATCTAATATAACAATAACATACATGAACTATATGATACCAAACATATGGAGTTAATGCTATTGAGATAGTACCAATAGGACATGTTTATGAATGAATTGCTTTCCAATTATAGTGCACTATTTGGCAAATCATATACCTTGTTCACCTCCTCTAATAGTGATGAAGTGGTGGACCTTTTAGACACCATTGAGATACAGTGTGTGACTCTAAAGAAGAATTTTTCTTTTTGTTCAGCTAATTGATCATTATTGCACTTGGTCCCACACCCTTGAATTAATTAACATAATGTTTACCAATTGGGTTAAATGGCTTAGTTATTTGATCTTTGAAATGCCGTTTCAGGACAAGTGTAATGAAAATATGAAAAAGTCTGTGAACATGAGGATATTAGAAAGCTGTATGGATGTTCAATATGCCTAAGTATGAAAGTAAAACAGCATTTCATTTGAAGAATTGGAGGTACAGAGTTTAACAATGTCATCCCACCGATGGCTTGAGAGGAAAGGTCTTAGCAGTGAGCTGGCTGGAATTAAAGGCCACATTAACAAGATGAGAAAATTTGCTGAAAACAATGGTGTGTTAGATGAACTGATCATTTCCTCTCTGACAACTATGATGTTAGGATAGATGTAGTGGGAGGTGTAAGGGTTACAAAGAGGATCAGGTGTAAGAATAACAAGGCAGAGTGGGAGATAGCAGTTAGTACAGATGGTAATAGAATGTGTTGCAGTTATATTGTAGGGTATATTAAAACTGACTAAAGAAGTGGTTTTTTTAAAGCAAGTGAAAAGAATATTTTTCAAATAATTTCTATAACTAGGTTTTACCTTTCATCAAAACTTATAATCATTGTCTACTTATGAAATAAAATGCATTTGGACCATATTAACAAAATGAATGGATGTCACAGAGACTAATGGAAGCTTCAGTGAAGAGTTTGTATGTGTTCTGATTTAATCTGTGTAAGTACATGCTAAGTATGATGGTATGTTTTAGTGACTATTGCTTGGGGCACAGGGCAATTATGCCTAAAGCTTGTAAAGCCTATTTTTAAGCAAGCCTAGTAGAGTGAAGAAGAAAATACAGCTTTCTTGACTGAACTGGCAGTGATTCCACAGCATGTGGATTTATACATTAGCAAATTTCCCCTATAGATTTCATAATAGATCTGTTCTGTCTGTAGTGAGCCTGCTAAGAGGTGCTCCATAGCTGATGAAATTTGAATAATCTTCACTGACTGACATCTATAGGACATGTTTCCGCAACATGTTATTCCTAGAAACATCTAATAACAAAATATTAGGGAGAGTAACTTATTGTTGATATGAAAGCCTGTTCTCCTATGGACACCGTGTCTGTGGTTCGAGAATACTGCATGGTGTTTTGCCACTATCTGAAAAGGTGACAGTTACATACTTTTGGGGTAATTTTATAAATGGACTAGCAATAGTCACAAAAGTGATGCTATTTGAGGACTATTAGGAAGGACATTCTGTTTCAATTAATTATCCCTGAGGTCATATTCATAAGACTAAAAATTGAATATTAAATTTCTTGATTTTGGGTTAAGGAATTGCTTTTGATAGGATTGCTTATTAAATATTAAGAAGAAGTAACAAATTACCTACATTACACTATAGTGCACAGATTAATATATTTGAAAATTCCTTCTACAAAACAGAATTAGTGCAAGAAGCAGTAAGGATTTGATTAGATGTGAAAGGAGGAGCAAAATGTGCATTTTTCTGGGGGAAATAAAGGGATTTTCTGGTTGATCTGTTTCTGTGTGTTTACCTTAGGTATGTGGTAAGGACATATGTAGCCCTTAAAGGGAAGAGAAAGTTCTATTTTGCTGTCTTTATTTTAGAAAACAACAGGGTAAGTCCTATCACATTATTATAAAACTATACCTGAGAATAATATAAATTTGATTCCTTGAATCTGAGAATGCTTAAAAAAATTCATGGGAAAAAATGGAATTGAAAATAAATTTGTTGTGGGGCAAATAATATTGAAATTCCTGAATACTTTTTCATAATATATATTTTCCACAATCTTCTTTTATTATTTGAAAGGGAAATTTACAAAGAGAAGGAGAGACACACAGAGAATCTTCCATCTGTGGGTTTACTTCCCAAATGGCTGCAGTGGCTGTAGCTGAGCTGATTTAGAACCAGGAAGAAAAACCTCTTCTGGGTCTCTCATTTGAGTGTGAGGGCTCAAGGACTTGAGCCACCCTCCACTGGAAGGCTTGCCATAAGCTGGGAACTGAATTGGAAGTGGAGTCATGGGACTCAAATTGATGCTCATATTGAATGCTGATGCTGCAGGCGAGGGGTTAGCTTGTTATACAACTGTGTGGTCTTCCAAAAGCTTTTTAAAGATCCTGGCATAAAGTTGTATACACCATTGACTCTGGGTCCCTCATTCTAAGAGTTTGGTAGTAGGCTGGTTGCCATGGCCAAGACATCCATCTGACTCTTGAATGCCACCACTTGTCTGATACTATTATGTAGTGATTAATTCATGAAAGAAAGGTCTCTCTCTTAGGAGTTTTGAATTCCAGACAAAGGGAAGTAGAATCCATAAAGAGACAGGCAGTCAGAGGAATATAAGAAGTGATTAACTTGTTAAACAAATATCGAACATTTATAATGTTATAGGCATTTTCCTAGAGTTCTCCAGATGCAGGAGTGAACAAATTTTTCCTTTAATGGTTCACATTCTAGCTGGGGAGAATGGCAATAAATAAAGGGTAAATATATAGTTTCCAGGTAGTGATAAAACCAAGAATAAAGTAAATCATACAATCATATAAAACTTTTCATTAGTTTTTTTTTTAAAGATTTATTCATTTTATTACAGCCAGATATACACAGAGGAGGAGAGACAGAGAGGAAGATCTTCTGTCCGATGTTTCACGCCCCAAGTGAGCCGCAACGGGCTGGTGCGTGCCGATCCGAAGCCAGGAACCTGGAACCTCTTCCGGGTTTCCCACGCGGGTGCAGGGTCCCAATGCATTGGGCCGTCCTCGACTGCTTTCCCAGGCCACAAGCAGGGAGCTGGATGGGAAGTGGAGCTGCCGGGATTAGAACCGGCGCCCATATGGGATCCCGGGGCGTTCAAGGTGAGGACTTTAGCTGCTAAGCCACGGTGCTGGGCCCAGTTTTAAAGATTTATTTATTTGACAGGCAGAGAGAGGGAGAGCTTGATTTATTGCTTCCACAATGCTGATTCATTCCCTGAATGTTTGAATAAGACCAAAGATGGTCCAAGTCCAGGCTGAAGACAGGAACACAGAATGTAGATCCAGGAGTTTAGCATGGAGCTAGAACTAAGGAGAAGCCACATGGACTCAAGTGGGTGCTCAATATGGAAGGTTAGTATTCAAACAGCTTCTTAACTGGCTGTGCTACAATGTTGCACAATGTGATCTGGTTTTGATGTTCAGGGAAGACCTCTCTTAGGAAATGGAGAGAGGAAGACCTGAACGGCATGCAGGAACAAGCCATGAGAGTATCTGTGGGAAGAGCATTCATAGGTAGGGAAATAGCACATGGAAAAATCTTGAGGTAGGAGTAGGCTTGTCATGTTTGGATAAAACTAAGGTCAAGGTTGTTGAAGTTTGAGGTAGATAATGGGATGGGACTACTAAGATTGATAGCATTCAGTGACTATATTGGTAAGGAACTTTTAGGATTATTTTTAAAATGATTGTAACAGAGAGTGTCAAATTTTACCTCCATTTGCTTACTCCTCAGTGCCCACAGTAATCTTGGCTATACCAGGCTGAAGTTGGCAGTTGGGAACTCAATCAGTTGGGCTTTCACAGGCTTCCTCCCAAGGTGTATACTAGCAGGTATTTAGAATTAGGAATTTCAGCAGGACTCAAACCCTTGCCCTCTAACATGGGATGCAATTGTCACAAACATTATTGTGAACAGCTGGGCCAAATGCCCATCTATGCTTTATTTTGTTTACTTCCTCTTTATTTTAAAGGTAGAGGGACTGGCATGGTTGGTGTAGCAAGCTGAGCTTCCCTTGTGGTGCTGCATCCCATGTGGGTGCCAGTTTGAGTTCTGGCTGCTCTTCTTCCAAATCCAATTCCTACTTATGCCCTGGGAAAGCAGCAGTGGATGGCCCAAACCTTGGTCCCCTGCACCTACTCCTGCTCTTGGCTCTTAGCTTCAGATAGGCTTAATTTGGGCTGTTGTGGCAATTTGGGGAGTGAATCAACGGGTGGCAGCTCTTACTGTCTCTCTGTCAGAAAAAAATGTAGGGAAAAAAAGGTAGAGAAGAGAGGGAGGAAGGGGGAGAAAAAAGGGGGGAGAAAAGAGGGGAGAGAAAAGAGAGAGAGAGAGATAGAGAGAGAGAGAGGTGGATTGATTGAGGTTCAATTTGTGGTACATTTCCCAAATGCCTAAAATATCTAGGGCTGGGCAAAGCTGAAGAAAGGAGACCAGAATTTATCTAGGCCTCCCACTTTTTGAGGTAATGTCTCTAAAGATGTGCATCAACAGGAAACTGGAATTGGAAGTAGAGTCAGGACTTGAATACAGGTACTCTGATATGGGGTGAGGGCATCCAAGAGGCGTCTTGACAGCTGCTCCATATGACCCTCCCCTGGTTTTAGATGTTATGAGAAGTCATGGGGTGGGAGACGAGATTTTCAACAGGAAAATGACATGCAGGGTTTATTGGGCTGCTGTGTGGAGAATCAATTCAAAAGAAAAAAGAGTGGAAGTAGGAATAACGAGATGGTGGTGGCTTGTTATGGAATATTTCCTGGGGCATTCATGAGAAAGGGTTGGATTCTGGATTTATTTTGAAACTAAAGCAGACAGACTTTGGAAGTTGTTTCATTGTAGTGTGGGGGGAAATAGAAAGCTGAAGTTCAACTCAAAAACAGATTTGAGACAGAGCAGAGCAGTAGATGGGCAAGTTACCAGATTGCTAGGTGGTTTTCTGAGTTGCTAATTGAGTTTTGTAATTGCTATTATATCTTGAACAATAAAGATCGGTATTATATTTCTGCATGTTGTCTGGTTGAACATCATCCATCCCAGTTTCCTGAGTTTTCTTTCTCCCCTAGATGATCTTACAGTCAAGGTATATTACTTTGCTGTTCCGATATTCCTTCCAATATGAAACACCTGCTTAATACAGTTTTGCTTAATATTCTATAGGTTCACAAAAATGTTGTTGATGTTTATGATGAAAAGCCCAAAGTTCTGATAGAATTTAGTCTTAGAAACTCTACTAGTTAAGCTTATTCTAATGCTACCGGTATTAATAATTTTAAAACACAAATAAGGAAGTGTTTGAATTTTGTAGAAAACACCTTAAGGAGGCATGCCAATGCTTTTTCAAAAATTATTTAGTGATGTGAACTCAAAATATATTCAATACTCTGACAATAGTGGATTCCCTGAAGAACAGACATTAATGTTCTTGGGTATACTGCCAGTGATTTTCCTGGTGCTGATGTGTAACATATCTATTTTAAGGAATGAATCAATGGACACAGGCTAAGATTTGTTTATACTATTTAATTTGTGTATAGAACATATCATTTTATCCCTTAAGTATCCTGATAAATTCAGTGGTTTGGCACAAAATTTCATTGATTTCAAATGGAGATATAACTTGTAGGAATTGAGTCATAAAGTTATTTGGGTTTAAAATGAAGATGTCATTTGTTTACTTGGAAAAAATTCCCAATTTTGTGTTACATAAAAATAAACACAACTAAAATAATAAGAGCTTATTTTTTGTAGCATCTGTGTCCAAATTATTATTAGCTTTGCTAATCCAAGAGCTTAATCATTGGTATAATACCTGTATCACCACCAGATGCAGGCTTTCCAAACCTAACAATATCTAACTGACTACATAATTTTAGTATCATTTTAAAAAGAAACAAAAATGTAAATATTTTCTCAAAGCCAGCTCATTGGTCTAAAGCTATAATATTTAAAAATGTGCCATTTTGTTTCTAAATTACAGCTTTTCCTTTGTATAAAACAAAAATAGATATCCATGAATAGTAGTTGTTATGAAAACAGAACTTCAGTAGATGCACCAACATAATTAGAAATCAATATAGGAAGATTTTCAAGCAAATTCAATTCTTAAGAAACAAACTTTTGTTAAAAATAAAATGTACCAGACTTGGCCGGTATAGCCTAGTGGCTAAAGTCCTCACCTTGCAGTCACCAGGATCCTATATGGGGACCACCAGCAGCCCCGCTTGCCATCCAGCTCCCTGCTTGTGGCCTGGGAAAGCTGCCAAGGATGGGCCAAAGCTTTGGGACTCTGCTCCCAGGGGGAGACCCGGAAGATACTCTGGGCTCCTGGCTTTGGATTGGCACAGCTCTGGCCATTGTGGTCGTTTGGGGGAGTGAATCATTGAGTGGAAGATCTTCTCTGTCTCTCCTCCCCTGTGTATTTGACTTTCCAATAATAAAATAAAAATAAATCTTAAAAAATTCTACCTATAGCCACATCTGTCAATGAAGTATTTTGTGAACAGACTGGGGATAAAATAAGGTTGATCACTCATATTGCATTGATAGAAACATCAGGAGTTTAGAATTTAAACACTGTTTTGTGGAACTGGTTCACAGCTTCTTTCCCAAGATATGGTTTCCACTAGTACAACGAAGGAATGTTGAATGTGTTGTAAACATTTCTCTTTTCCACATCAATTTTAAAACTTTATGCTTGAAACAAGCTAAAATATTACATATTTCTTAAGTCATTGCAAGTCTATAATATTTCACTTTAAATAATTTTGAGGGTATTTATATAATGTTTATAATTCATTGGGAGTAATGGACCTCATGTATTCATTGTATCTTACTATTGTGACTCCCTCCCTCTTTCTGTAACTGCTACTCATTCTTCACAAAAAAAGTGGCTCAAACTATTTTATACTATGCCCTTTCTTTGTGTATTGATGGTCATTCAGTAATTGTGTTATTTAGAAATCTTGTAAACAAATGCCAATTTTCTTATTTCTGGAAATCTAATTCTCATAAGGAAATTGGTGTTACTGATTTTATTACCACTTGAAAATGTTCATTGAGTTTTTCCTATGATATAAAAGCCAAGTTAAAATAAAATTAATCAATTTTTACCATTCAAAAGCAACCAGCTTCGTGACAGTACATTCATGATGTTATACAGTCATCTCTATTTTAATTCTAGTGCATTTTCATTCTTCTCAAAGGAATCCCTTAACGTGTTAGATAGTAACTCCTCATTTTTCTCTTCCTGCAAACCCCATGATCATTAACCTGCTATCTGTATATATAGAAAAATCTATTCTAGATAGTATCATATGTAAGTGGTATAATACATGGTCTCTTGTGCTTGGCTTCTTTCATTTAATACAATGCTTTTTACTTTTCATTCATGTTGTATCATGTATCAATACTCATCCTATTGTTATGGCTGAAAAATATTGTTATATGGATATTTCAACTATTGTTTGTCTATTCATTTTTTTGAAGATTTATTTTATTTTTATTGGAAAGTCAGATATACAGAGAGGAGGAGAGACAGTGAGGAAGATCTTCCCTCTGATGATCCGTTCCCCAAGTGACTGCAATGGCTGGAGCTGAGCCGACCCGAAGGCAGAAGTCCAGTCTCCTACGTGGGTGCAGGGTCCCAAGGCTTTTTGCCACCCTCCACTGCTTTTCCAGGCCACAAGCACTGGATGGGAAGCGAGACTGCTGGGATTAGAACTGGCACCCATATGGCATTCTGGCGTGTGCAAGGCTAGGACTTTAGCTGCTAGACTACTGCGCTGGGCCTGATGTTTAAGGACTTTCAGGAAATGAATAGATGACTTAGGTTGTTAGGGTGAAGCTTTCATGGTTCAAATCATGATAAGTTTATAAGCATAAAAATGTGCGTTCCTTCTTGGCATATCATTCTCTGAGCCACTCAAGGATTTTATCAGCAAGAGTGCCCTCACCAGAAGCTGAGCCAGTAGTGTCATGGATTGTGAACCTCCATAATCTTCCCTTCATAATTTGTGTATCTCCTATTATGTTAATTGACTTCATATTGTTGATTATTTCCTTTTCTGAGTAGCAACTTTTTAAATTTGATGTAGATCTGTATTTTTCCTTTAATCTTGTGCTACCAGTGTGATGCTCCCCAAAATCATTGCTAAGATCAATGTCAAGGAGACGGGCATTGTGACATGGTGGATAAAGTCAACCACTGCCTGTGATTCTGGAATCCCATGTGGGGGTTGATAGTGTATTGGCTGCTCCAATTCCTATCCAGCTCCCTGTTAATGGCCAGATCATTACAGTTGTGTTAGATGAAGTTTCTGGATTCAATCTAATCCAGCCCTGGCCATTTTAGCCATTTTAAGAATGAATCAATGGGGGCCCGGCGGCGTGGCCTAGCGGCTAGGGTCCTCGCCTTGAAAGCCCCAGGATCCCATATGGGCGCCGGTTCTAATCCCGGCAGCTCCACTTCCCATCCAGCTCCCTGCTTGTGGCCTGGGAAAGCAGTTGAGGACGGCCCAATGCATTGGGACACTGCACCCGCGTGGGAGACCCGGAAGAGGTTCCTGGTTCCCGGCTTTGGATCGGCGCGCATCGGCTCGTTGCGGCTCACTTGGGGAGTGAATCATCGGAGGGAAGATCTTCCTCTCTGTCTCTCCTCCTCTGTATATCTGACTGTAATAAAATGAATAAATCTTTAAAAAAAATGAATGAATCAATGGGTGGAAGAGTGTGTCTGCTTTTCTCCCTATGTCTGTCCCTTTATCTGCAATTTTAAATTTTAATAAATAAATGAATCTTGTTTGAAAAAGATCAATTTCATGGAAATTTCCCCTGTGTTTTGTTTTAGGAATTTTGTGACTTTAGATTTCACATTTAAATTTTCAGTTCATTTTGAGATGAGTTTTGTGTGAGGTCAAAGATGAAGATCTAATCTCATTATTATTATTAATATTATAATTGTTTGCATATGGATATTTGATTTTCCAGATACCATTACTTGAAATGACTGCCCTTTTTTCTTTGTATATTCCTATTACATCATAGATCATTTGACTAGTTGTACATAGCCTTATTTATTATTATTATTGTTGTTGTTGTTTTATGACACAGTTAAATAGGCACTAGGGTTTCACCTCTCCCTCCCCAAATTCCCTCCCCGCCCAATGATTTCCCCTCCAGTTATACAATGGGTGTTCTTCATAAACTTTCATAAGTCCATCGTGCTATCACTGAGTTGTCTCTTGCAATGTAGGCGTGGACAGTGTTGGAGAGTCCAACATCTGATCATCAGGACATTATCAGCCACCTCGTTGGGGGTCCATCCTTGTACTGTATGCACAGAGACACACTTCTTTCTGTCTCCACCTATGAACATATCTCCACTACACTTCCATTATGCATCCCCTTAAATACAGAGCCAGTGTACACAGTCCACAACAGGGACAAAAATAGTGTTGAATCATCCTTGCAGCCAGTGGGTTTATTCAATTTGTTTACTCTTACTGTTTTTATTTCTGATTCCCATCCCTCAGTTTCACTTTTTTTCCCTTTCTGCTGTTATTTTCTTTAGCATTCCATTTTGCATTTTACTAGATTTTAAAATGTTTTTCTTTGTGTACATTTTCAGTTATTATATACCATGTATTTTAATGTATACTGTATATTCACAATATAGAGAGTGTGTGTGTTTATACATATCTTACAGCAATTTTGCTAATATCAGTGCTTTATCAATTTGGATAAAATAATAGACTTTGCTTCTTGGTCCTTTCATACTCCCCCATTCATTGTATAGTTGTCTTCTGTATTTTTCTACATGCACTTGCTTACCTATTTTTATTGTGATTGTTTTCCATTTTACACTTTTGTAGGCATAAGGATTCTGTATACATTTAGAAGCACATCAAGTGATGTTATAATTTTTGTTTTGATCATTTAGCATAATTTAGATAACTCAAGAAAAGAAGGCAGTGTAAACTTCACATTAGAGTTTCTTCATCCCTGATGTACTAAATTTTCTTCTAAGAATTTCTTTCTCATTGGAGAACTTTATTTGGCCATTTTTTTGGCATGTTTGTTTGGTGACAAAGTCTCTAAGGTTTCCTCTTTTGAGAATATATTGATTTTATTTTCATTACTGAAGGATATTCTTCCTTTCTGGATTGACAGGATTTTTTCCTTTTTCCTTTTTGTTGTTCTTTTTCTTTCCAGTGCAGGAAAAATTATTTCCTTCCAGATTCCTCTAATCTATTGTTATTATTACTTTCATTTAAAATTTGTTCCTCTGTAGATACCCTGCCATTTAAGCCTTAAATGCTTTCATGATTTTTTTCCCTTGCATTTTGGTGTTTTGAAATTTGAAGGTCTAGTTTCTTGAATCTGTGAGTTAATGAGTTTTTGTTTTTATTGTTTCATTAGTTTTTTTCCCCAGGTTCAAGCACTGAAAACCATTATTTCTTAGAATACCTTTTGACCATTCTTTCTCTTCTCTTTTTGGGACTTTTAAAATTTATTTATTTTTATTGGAAAGGTGGATATACAGAGAGGAAGAGAGACAGAGAGGAAGATCTTCTGTCCGATGGCTCACTCCCCAGTGACCGCAATGGCTGGAGCTGAACCAATCTGAACCCAGTAGCCAGGAGCTCTTCTAGGTCTCCCATATGGGTACAGGGTCCCCAGACTTTGAGCCATCCTCAACTGCCCTCCCAGGTCACAAGCAGGGAGCTGGATGGGAAGCAGTACTGCCGGGATAAGAACCGATGCCCATATGGGATCCTGGCGCATTTAAGGCGAGGATTTTAACCACTATGCTATTGCACCGGGCCCTCTTTTGGGAATTTTTATGACATGAGTCATCATCTTTTGTTTATTGTTCCGCAGATTCTTGTATCTATTTCCAGTCAGTTTTTAATCTGCTATTCAGATTGAGCCATTTTTTTTATTATTTATTATTTTTACTTCATTAATTACATTGTATTATGTGACACAGTTATATAGGTACTTGGGTTCTCCCCACCCCTCCCCAAACCCTCCCACCATGGTGGATTCCTCCACCTTGTTGCATAACCACAGCTCAAGTTCAGTTGAGATTCCCCCATTGCAAGTGTATACCAAACATAGAATCCAGCATCTTATTGTCCAGTCAAGTTCAACGGCTTCTTAGGTATACCCTCTCTGGTCTGAAGACAGAGCCAGCAGAGTATCATCCCAGTCAATTGAAAGCTCCAACATACCATCAGCAAAAATTTACATCATTATGGAGTTAATTGACATAGTAATGAGTAACCAATATGTTAAAAGTAAATGCGAGTTCCCAGCCACCTTCTGTGACCACCTCACCTACACTTCAATTTTAGTTTATACACAACATATAACATTCATAACATAACATGTTATACATAACATCATATCATCTTAGATTAAGGCAAACATGTGGTATTTAACCTTTTGGGATTGGCTCATTTCCCTTAGCATTTTGGTGGTGCAATGGATAGCGCATTGGACTTCTAGACAACTTGGAGGCATTTTTGTTTTGTTTTTTAAGCTCACTGATTTTTTTTTTTTGCTATATTTGTTCTGTTATCGAGCCCATTTGTGACGTTTTTGTTTCAATTTTAATTTTTTTGTTTGTTTTTTTAAGATTTTATTATTATTGGAAAGCTGGATATACAGAGAGGAGGACAGACAGAGAGGAAGATCTTCCATCCGATGTTTCACTCCCCAAGTGAGCCGCAACGGGCAGATGCGCGCCGATCCAAAGCCGGGAACCTGGAACCTCTTCCGGGTCTCCCACGTGGGTGCAGGGTCCCAGTGCTCTGGGCCGTCCTCGACTGCTTTCCCAGGCCACAAGCAGGGAGCTGGATGGGAAGTGGAGCTGCCGGGATTAGAACCGGAGCCCATATGGGATCCCGGGGCTTTCAAGGTGAGGACTTTAGCTGCTAGGCCACGCCGCCGGGCCCTCAATTTTTTTTTTTTAATGAGGATTTATTTTATTTATACAAAAGGCAAAGTGACACTGAGAGTTAGAAACTGAGATTTTTCCATTCCTTGATTCAGTTCCCAATGGCTGTGATGGCTGGACCAAGCTGAAACCATGAGTTCCATTTGAGCCTCCCACATAACCAGCAAGCTGGCTCCAAAATGGAGCAAAATGGATCCAAAATGGACTGAAATGGGTACTCCTTTGATGGGTGTTAGCATCATGGATGGTGGCCACTGAATCATAATTATGGCCCCTCAAGAATTCTTACTTCTCTAATTTTACTATATCTCACTGCTGCTTCCTGAAAGAGGAAGCTGAAACCACAGAATCAAAAGTACATCCTCAACTATGATTGCTAGAAGTGGGATTACTGAGTTAAAGGACAAATATATCTGTATTTTTTATATTAAAGAAAAACCTCAGTAGGGATCACACCAGCTTGTTCTCTAACTGTAAGTATTTGAAAGTACTTCCTTCCAGCTCTTTTTCATTTTTAAAATTCTTTATTTTATGACACAGTTTAATAGACGCTGGGGTTTCCCCTTTCCCTCCCCATCACCCCCCATTGTTCTTCCCTCCAATGTTTTAATAGGTGCCATTGGAGTACCATCAGAAGTCCTGCATACTGCCATTGAGCTGACTCCCAACAATGTAGGGGCTTATCTGTTGTTTCGCTGTGAGACCATCCTTGTATTGCATGTACGGGGATATACTTCTCTCTGTTTCTGCCTGTGGACTTATTTCCTCTGTACTTCTGTTATAGCTCCTCTTAGGTACAGTCCACAATGGGTTAGAAGAAACAAAAAGAAACATAAATAAAATGAAGTAGTGAGCCTTCATCTCCATGGTGTTGTCAAACTCATAGCAGGGTTATTAATCTGACACTAGGTTGCTGCAAAAGAGTGTTCAATATCTTCCTGCAGAAAATGGTGCTAGTGTGTGACCTGTGTGGTTCAAATGGGAGTTCAGCACACACTAGATCTTCATTACCCATGGATAGTAGTAATAACAGTGACAAGAGGGATATTAACAATCTCAGGTGATCACAAGCTATTGGTCTCTCATGAATTATTGATTAATAAGTTACATCACAAGATCTTATTGTGTGTGTACAGATATCTAGTAAGTGCAATAAGATAACATTTTACAGGTACAATTTTTAGATTTGATATCGTATTATATTAAGGCAAACATATGATATCTGACCTTTTGGGATTGGCTCATTTCCTTTAGCATTATGGTTTCCAGTTGGGCCCATTTGGCCACGAAAGAATGTATTTAATTTTTTAAATAGCTGAGTAGTATTCCATAGTGTAGGTAAACCATAGTTTTCTTATCTAGTCTTCTGTTGATGGTCATTTCGGTTGCTTCCATGTGAGAAAGTATTTCCCATGTTTTAAGATTTCTTTTAAAATGTCTTTAGTTTTTCCTGGGCAATTAAGACACAATTAGTAAATCAGAGTTACACTCTCTTTCTCATGGCATTTGGTTGAGCTTTTATCACTCTATTCAGTTTTGTTCCAAGCTGTGTACCAGTTGGCTATGTACTTTTAATCTCTGAGTGGCCATGCTGTATCATTCTTTAGGGTATAGAAGATTGAATGGGATGTGAAACTGCACATAAATCTTACAAGGATTGAAAAATGAGAATATCGGTAATACTATTAGAAAATTTAAAGAAATTAAAATTTTCATTTTTCTTTAAATATTTAACCTGAATGTATATGGCAGAACATCTTACTCTATCAATTATTCTGATAAACATATTTTTACCTTGAAATTTTATCACAGTGCATTATGCCAAATGTTAGTGACTCAGGGTAATACTTTTGATACATGAAATAGTGGTTACAAACAAACTTTTCCTAATTTCATTTTATTGGTTAGTTCTTTTCATATACATACTTAATAAATTATGGTGGTATAATTAATTGAATAGCAGCCAAGTCTTTCAGACCTGACTCCTTATTTTTTTACACTTGTAGGGCAATCTTATTTCTCTAATTTCTAGGTTCTTGTGGGAAACCTCATTACTCATAAGTAGTTAGAAGACATCTTATTAAAAAATTATGTTTATGGTTAGGCTTATTTTTAGTGAGCAACCTGAGGACTGTTTAGCTAATTCAATCATTTAAAAACCAGATAAGCATATAGAGTAAAACACAAGGAAAGTTTTAATATCTGTAAATATTCAGTAAGATATTTCATAAGTACATTGCCTTTCACACATTTTTTTTTTTGCTGCATGCTCTAGCTTTAGCCCTCAGACCTCCCATGCAGACAGCACATATGTTCAATGGGACTGTGCTGTTAAAGTTAGTGTCTAATGATGTATACTATTAGTCTGTGGTAATGGTCTGATGGAAGCTGGATTGAACTCAGGATGGTATCCTCACAGGAATGCAGTGCTTTTTAAAATGTGTTTATGTTCAATTTTCCTACTTTGTTTGAGACTATTTTTCTAACATTTTTCTTCCTATAATGCACCATGTTTCTCAAATTCCAGTCCCATTACTCTAATATCATGGTTGTAGCCTGTTAACATTTAAAGCAACATTTAGTCTTTGAGTAGTAGAGGCACTTTAAAAAGTTCATAAATACAGTCTGAATTAGGGTTGAGAGGGCAAGAGAAACAACCTGTAAAATTTGCTTCAATTGTATAGTTCCCATATGGATTATGGGGCACAGAAGAGAAGTCATATTGTATTAATTATATGGTGACAACTTTTCTAAAGAGAAAATAATTTTGTATGAAACTATTATCATTGAAGTAACTTCATAACTATGACTTTGGAATTTAATTGTTGCTTGCATGCAGAGCTGGGGAGATTTACAAGAAATTTTTGTTTTGACAACAAAAGCATCTTATGGTTATATAGTAAGATAAAACAATACAAAACCCAAAAAGTGCTGTTTTTAAAGGTAGCTGTTTATGGGTTTTTGGGGGGAGGTAACCAAATTTTGATTAAGAAGATTGTGTTGCATTAGGGTTGTATTTGTTGTACACCTTAAGATCTTCAGTAATACTTTAAGAAAGAATGAGAAAAAAAGAAAAGGAACAAGATGGCAACTGAGAACAGAAGTATTGACAGCCAACTCCCCGTAGAGACACCAAGTCACTCTCACAAGAACTCTGGAAGCTAGGTGAGAGACAACAGTGTCACAGTCATAAGCAAAGTCCTATTAAAGAAAGCAAGAAGGAAAGAGTTACCTGTAGCATGCCTACCCCAGTTCTAATGAATACAGAGTGCAGTGATGTCTCCTCCTGGGACAAGGGAGAGTTTAGTATCAGTCCCATTATAAAAAATTCAGTCAGACTGAACATCCCTGCCCTGGCCTCCAGACCCTTGCTAATGGAGTGAATATTTGGAGTTTCCACATCTAAATGGCCAATCAACCTTCCCCCAGCTTCTAGCAGAACACACAACCCCAGTTGCCTGGAGAGATAAGACCAGGTAGTTTAAGGATTGTCCTTTGAACTCAGAGTTGGACCTACAGCACTGAATTCTGCGCCTGACAAAGGCCACAGGGGTCGGGTCCTCAGCCGTGCTCACAGGTTGAGCCACTAGACTTCACCAGATTCTGACAGAGGAGTGTGTGTGTGTGTGTGTGTGTGTGTGTATTTGGGGGCGGGATGTGGTGGCAGATATTGGCAGAATGGGGGGGTAAGGTATTGGGGTTAGCGAGTGTCACTGTGAGCCCCTGGTAGGTTTGGTGGACATAGTTGGGATTTTGTGTGGACCTGTGACTGTGGGACCTAGATGTGACCAGCCTGGGGTCAGTCTGGGAGGTCAGAGGGTTATCTTTATCACTGTTCTCCAACCTTAGGCAGATAGCAAGGAGTCACAGGATTGTATCTGAGATATTAGTGCTAGCTAGGCTGCTAGGCAGCACTGGGCAGATCTTAGTGGCTGTCATCCCAAGGCAAGTGTGGACAGGATCTCTAGACACTCGCCCATATTAGACAGGACAAATGCTCTGGTGAGACAGTTTTTTTTTTTTTTTTTTTTAATGAGTATCACCGAATTCTTGTGTGCTTGATGTGCATCCTGAAAATTGTATAGGGCATGATGATTGTGAGATTCCAGAGTGAGTCGCTTGGGCTTACTTGAGTAGCTAAGGTATTGCTCCTGTCACCCCTCCTAGAGCCTTCATGGGCAGTAAGGAATCACAGTGCTGTGTTGAGACTCCATGTCCAGCTGATAAAATCCAGCACTGAGCAGACTATATCATTCCTGTTCCCAGGCCAGTGATTACTGACAGAGCCTCTAGATCTGCCCAGTAGAATACCATGGAATTTGCTGAGCAGTCTTTTTTTTTTTAAGATTTATTTTTATTACAAAGTCAGATATACAGAAAGGAGGAGAGACAGAGAGGAAGATCTTCCATCCGATGATTCACTCCCCAAGTGAGCCGCAACGGGCTGGTGCGCGCCGATCCAAAGCCGGGAACCAGGAACCTCTTCCGGGTCTCCCACGTGGGTGCAGGGTCCCAAAGCTTTGGGCCGTCCTCGACTGCTTTCCCAGGCCACAGACAGGGAGCTGGATGGGAAGAGGAGCCGCCAGCATTAGAACCGGCGCCCATATGGGATCCCGGGGCGTTCAAGGTGAGGACTTTAGCTGCTAGGCCACGCCGCCGGGCCCTCGCTGAGCAGTCTTACACTCAAGCAGACACCAGCAGAGCCTGATAAATGTAATATCAGGCAGTGAGTCCATCTTAGTAACAGACAGTCCAAAATTAGGTTAGGTGTGATCCTACCCTCAGGCTGCTCTGGTCTTCTAAATACATGGCTTCAGGGCTGACATTGTGGCAGCTAAAGCTGTGTTACCTGTTTTGCTGGCATCTATTATTGGCACCAGCTCAAGTCCCTGCTGATCTACTTCCTGATCCAACTCCCTAGGAAACAGAAGATGGCCCAAGTGCTTGGGTCCTTGCACGCATGTGGGACACCCATGGCTCCTGCCTTTGGCCCAGCCCAGCCCTTTCCATTGCAGCCATCTGAGGAAGTAAACCAGTGGATGGAAAATACCTCTGTCTCTCTGTAACTGTGTCTAATAAATAAATAAACTAAATCTTAAACCCCAACACCAAAATATACTGTTCCAACAATTTTACTCACACCGTTCTCTAGGTGTACAGCACTCTCTACTACAATTTGTGGTCTCTGCAAATTGTATCCACTTTTTAAAAATTATTTTTTATTAATTATTTTGCATTATGTGACAGTTTCATAGGCTCTGGGAATCCCCCCACCCCCCCAGCGCCCCTCCCCCCTGGTGGATTCCTCCACCTTGGTGCAGTATTACAGTTCAAATTCAATCAAGATTCTTTCCTTACAAACATATACCAAGCATAGAGTCCAGCTACTTATTGTCCAGATGGGTTGAACAGTTTCTTGGGGAGACCATTTCTGGTCCAAAGTTAGAGCTGGTAGAATATCATCCCAATCAATTAAGAGTCCCAATGTAACATTAACAGCAATTTGTAACATTATGGAATTGACACGGTTTTGCGTAACCAGTGTGTTAAAAAAAAAAAAAAAAAGTTCTTAACCACAACCTATGATTTGCTCATTGACATTTCAATTTTAGTTTGTATACAGGACCGGCTGCTATATACCTTAAAATGGCTATAAGGTACCATTCAGCTGTCTCGTGTCTATTTCATTTTAGTATTTAGCCATTTGTTGTGTTGAAGTATAATTTTGCTGATCTTGGCAGATTTTAGGATAATCTAGACTGGCTTGTAACTCTAACAAGACATTGGTCGACAATTAAGGTGCAGAACATTTTTTTTGGGGGGGTGTGCAGGAAAGTCCCCAACACCACAGCGAAGAGTGACTAATCTTTGTGTCCCACCCAGCGAGGCATGAGCCAATCCATGCCAGTTCTTTCCTGTCAGATTCCAAGCTCTACTTTTTGTTGCTTGTCTATTTATTTTAGGTTTTTTTAGTTTGTATGATTGTTTGTTTGCTATGAGGGGTTTTCGGAGCGATCCCGATGGTCATTGTGAGGGAGGGTGGGGGTCCAGAGGTGGAGCCAGGCTCGGACTAGAGAAAGCTCTCCTCCCTGGTCCCGAAGGACGTTTATTGTTCTTCTGTTTCTGCGGACCGCTCAGGGCTTCTGGTTGTCTTTCAATTGTATCCATTTTTACAGATGTACTTTTGGAGGCACATGTGGTAGTGCATCAGACTAATACTCCCTTCTGTGGCACTGTCATCCCAAGTGGCTGCTGGTTTATGTCCTGGCTGGCTGACTTGTGATCTAGATTTCTGCATATGGTCTGGGAAAGCAGTGAAGGATGGCCCACGTTGCTGAGACTCTGCATCCATGTGAGAGACCAGGAAGAAGCTCCTAGATCCCAGCTTTGGGTCAGCTCAACTCTGGACATTGCAGCCATTTGGGAAGTGAACCATGGAATGGAAGACCTTCTTTCTTTCCTTATCTCGCTGTAAAAATAAAAAAATATATAAAAATAAAAGTACTTTCTAAGAACATACTATTTTCATAAAATTGATTTGTCCAGTCCTGTTCTGTACACATTTCTTTCATATATACGAAAACATGTATGTATATATATATATATGTGTGTGTGTGTGTGTGTGTGCGCGTGCATGTATTCACAGTCTGCTTCCTCTTGAGAGCATCAGCAGGACTCTGTAGCAGCCGCAGAAGTGGGACTCTATTTCAGGTACTCTGATAGCGGATGTGGGCTTACTTAGTGATAACCTGCTGTACACAATGTATACTTTATTAGAAAGGCATGGATATATGTGGAAAGAGAGAGAAAAGGAGCAAGAGAAAGAGAAAAAGGAGGAAGAGAATTTAAGGAGGAGGGGGTTGAAGAGTGAAAGAATATGCATGAATCTGCTTTTCATCCACTGTCTCACTCCTGGAATGCCCACAACAGCAGGGAATAGGCTGAGCTAGTTGCTGAAAATGCAGTAATTGATCTCCTGTTTGCATGAAGGGGAATGTAGCACTTGATCCACCACTTGCTGCTTCTTAGGAGTGCATATTAGTAAGTAGCTGAAATCCACAATAGAGCCACAACTTGAACCTGGGCACTCAAATGTACTGAGATGTACCAAGTGACATCTTAATTTCTCTGCCAAGTTCCTGTCCTTAAAGCACTTAAAAAATGGGGGGCCTGGTGTGATAGCCTAATGGCTAAATCCTTGCCTTGCATTCTCCAGGAGTCCACAGAGCTGTTTGTTCGTGTCCCAGCTGCTCTACTTACCATCCAGCTCCCTGCTTGTGGCCTGGGAAAGCAGTAGAGGATGACCCAAAGCCTTTGGACTCTGTACCCACATAGTAGACCCAGAAAAATCTCCTGGCTCCTGGCTTTGGATTGGCTGTTGTGGCCACTTGGGGAGTGATCCAGCAGATGGGAGATCTTTTTGTCTTTCCTTCTCTCTGTGGATCTTCCTTTTCAATAAAATAAAAAAATGACAATCTTAAAAAGAAACCCAAAATCTAAAAAATATTTTTAATGTTGTTTACATAGTTGACAAGCATGCATACCCAAGAGGACCACTAATTAGTATGAGGAAGGTTGAGACATAGAGGATGAATGGTGGGGCAAATGCTTCTAATTTTCCTTTTATTCCCTTTTCTCCAGTATCTAAGGGAGCGGGGGTGCGCTCCCATCTGCCAAATTACATTAGTACCCGGGGTTGGGGAATGTCTACTTGATGCCAGTTATAAACCCCAAGGTCAAGAAGAATATTCTGAAAGTATTGCATGGGTGGTTTTGATAGTTCTGAGATGCTGTTAGTTTCATTGCTCCAAGGTTGAGAAAATCCTTCCAAGGTCCATTGACTGAGTCCACCCCAGTGCATCTATTCACTCAGATGCTTGTTGCCACAGCTTAACCAGAAGAGTTGTCCAACTCATTCTGTTCTCCATCTTGTGACATGGCACTCATTGTCTTCTGCTAGCTACCTTGTGCCCCATGGATACCTTGGCATATTGTCCACTGCACAGGAATCAGCAATCAAGGAGGCCCAGTCTCAACACATACATTGCACAAATCCTATGATCCTCCCTGTAGTTGGAGTCTTGAGTCCAGTGGTCTAGTTTGGGAATCCCCAAGAAACCTAACCTGTGGGATGACCCTAGACCTGATTCTTACATGTACCAGCCAGTACAGGGTCAGGTTCAGCCTGTCACCTGCATCAGATTATGCACCCACTGGTGATTGTAGCTGCCTGGTAAGTTCTATACTCAGCCCTATATCCATGCAAACCTATGGGTGATATGGCCCAACACAACCCAGCCTGCCACAGACCTGGCCTTCACACACACCAATAGAACTGCAGCCTAACTGGGGCAACCTCCAATAACCCACACCAGGCCCGCCCCCCAACCCTGGTTCCTGTACATGCTACTACGTACAGCAGACTGGCTCTGTCCGTGTTACATTTCATTTGTACTCCCCGTGTAAACCTATGGGTATTGCAGCTCAGCTCAGCCTACCCCACCCGATGATCCATTCCACATTTATGCCAATGGATGCTGCCACCTTTTTCAGCCTAGTCTGCCCCCAACTCTGGCTCTCATGCCACCAGTGGGAGTTTTAGCCCAGCAGAGGAGTGCCCTAAAAACACTTTTTAGTGTTTTTACTGTCTATTTTTTACTGCCTTATGTTTAAGTGTAAAAGATGAATCAGGATGAAATGATTGGTTTTGTAAAAGCAAAACAAAAACGAAGTTAGATCAAACAATTTCTAATTTCTGCCAAGCATACTTATCTTGATGGGGTTAGTAGAAGCTAGAAAAACTTATTTCAAAATAAAAGCAACCTGTTTTGCAAGAGCTAGAGATTTGAGGAACACTAGGTGTAGAGTCTTCATTTTCGAGAAAAGAAACACAAAATATTTTTACTTGAAAGAGCTGTTTTTACAGAGAGAGAAGGAGAGATAGAAAAGGTCTCTCATCCACTGGTTCACTTGCCAAATGGCCACAATTGCCAGACTGGGTGAATCCAAAGTGAAGTAGCTGGGACAGGAACCAGCACCCATATGAGATGCTAGTGCCACAGGGAGGGGAATTAACTTGCTGTGCCACTATGATGGCTCCAGAAAAAAATTTTTTTTGAAAGTACTTTTTAACTTCAGTAGCAACTTTTAAAATCTTATAATGGCATAGTAGCATAACTAAGAAAATAAACAAAAATATTGTTATCTTGAGCTAAAGAGACCATTATATACAATAAGTAAAAACATGGATGAAAATTTTGTTCTTTTAAAGCCTGCATATAGTTCCTGGTATGGTAGCCCGGTGGCTAAATCCTTGCTTTGCATCTGTCAGCATTCCCTTAGGGCATCGGTTCATATCCCAGCTGCTCCATTTCCCTTTTACTTCCCTTCTTGTGTCCCAGGAAAGCACTAGAGAACAGTCCAAAGCCTTGTGATCCTGCACCAAAGTGGGAGTCCTGGGAAGATGCTCCTGTTTTGGTATAGACTCAGCTCTGGCTATTGTGGTCACAGTGAACCTGTGGATGGGAGACCTTTCTCTCTGTCTCTGCTTCGGTCTGTAAATCTGCCTTTACATAAAAAAATATACATATATTTTAAAATGCATATATATATCTTGGGTTAAAAATACCTGCAAGACATAGTATGTTGCGTTGCTTATCCAGGAAATGAGGTCTGTAACTTATGAGCATTGGGGAAGTTCTTACATTGACCTGAATGTTCATGTGCAGAGCAGAAGAATGTCTGCCTTACGTTTTCAATCACTTCAAGCCTGAAGAGAACCTCTGCGGCAGTAGCAATTTATTCAGTGTCAACTCAGCTTGAAACAATAAAAGTAGCATATCTGATCATAAGCAGTTGATCCTCAGACATGTTTATTGATGGCACTATCGAGGAAAACAGCATACTGACATACAATACAAAGAAACTTGGCAGAGTTTACAGTGGCAATTCAGTTTTGGCATTTATATCGGCAAAAACAGATTACGAGGCTTAGTGTAGCTCCAACCTCATTTAAGCTTGCAAAATGTCTGGTTTGATCAGTTGGCATTCCATGGAGAGCAGCACCTCTATCTCTAGGAATTCCTCTCAGGCAGCTTACATTTGTTCAGTGCCTGCATTTAGCTTTAAGCGTGTGTTGTGTAACCCAAACTCTTTTTTCCTGATTGACCCCATGTGAAAGATTGTACTGAGCTATTGTGCCCCTGTCAGTACAGTTTTAAAAATTTTCAATGAACAGTGACACTCAGTGGCTAGAAATATTCATTACAGTGCTATTCTGTGAGAATCTCCATTAACACGTCCCTGGTAATAAAGTAAATGATACCAAAATTTAGTCTTCTTGGCAAAGTAATATATAGTATTTGAAGTGTTGTTAGTTTTGAAGCAGCTGTCATTCCATACCAATCCATTTAGTTAAAAAGCAAACAGGTGGCTCACACATATTGTTTTTACTACATAAATTTTTAAATTTTCTTCAATCCTACTGAAATAAATGGGACATTTTTTGCTGTTGGTTTCAATTTACCAGAAAAATATGTAGTGATTCAACAAATAGATCGAGAGCACTATTCAAAGTGCTCACTTCATTTTAAGCAGGTTTTCATTGAAAAAATATCTTAATAACTTAATAAAATATCTTAAATAACAATTTAGATAAGTAACTTCAACTTCTGAGAATGAAACAAAGTGAAACAGACAAATGATTAATGTGTCCTTAATTAACCTTCTTGTTTTTCTACTATGGCACAAAACAAACTGAATTAAAATTAAATTAATTAATTAACAAAAATTAAAATGTTTACTTCAAGATAAAGCATTTATTCCTTTACTGTCTAGCTTAAATTTTCTCTCAACTTTTCTGAATTTATAGTTTCTTTTTACCTTTAGGGAAGATTTTCAGACAATAGTGTTTAATTTTCTTGAGAAATGAGCACATGCTTTCTTGTTTGAAGTTAATATGTTCTTAAGTCTCGAGGTGCTGTGATTGGAAAGCAGTTTAGAATATTGTATTCTGCCAGCTTCAAATACAACAGAGAAGAGTGGAAAGTATCTGATTAGTGGGTGTGACAAAATATGGGAAGACAGTTATGGAAATAAATGTAAACCATGTTGTTTGACTTACATATTGGTTTTTAAAGTACCAAAACAAATACAATGAAAAAAATTTTTGACAGAACTTAATTAGGGAAGTGGGAAGGGGGAAGTGTAGTGAGAAGTCTCTTTTAAGTAAATCCGGTATGTAAAAATCCGACTTTCCAAAACAGCTAAGTGAGAGTGTGATTCTGAGTTTTGTAGAAAACTGTCAAAGTAGACCTTGTATCCTCCCAGACATCCAAAACAATTGTTTTGCTTAGATGCCTTCCTGGTTGGGTAAATTGAATAACCTACTTATTTCTCCACTTACTGGTTATACTGAACTCTTTTTAAGAAATATTTTATTTATTTTTATTGGAGAGAGAGGTTTACAAAGAAGAGATACAGAGAGAAATGTCTTCCATCTGTTGGTTCACACCCTAAGTGACCACAACAGCCTGGACTGAGCCCACTTGAAGCCAGGAGCCAAGAACAAGGAAAGAGCCAAGAGCTTTTTTTGAGTGTACCCTGTGGGTCTCAAGGCTTTGGGTCATCCTCTACTACTTTCCCAGGCCAGAAGCAGGGAGCTGGATGGGAAGTGGAGCCAGCCTGGACATGAACTTGTACCTGTTTAGGATCCTGGCACTTGAATGGAAATTATTAGCTAACTGAGCCATTGCATCACGCTCTACGCTGAACTCATTCCTTTTATTCTTTTCCCTTTTGACTCTTCCCATTGTACCTTGCCTCCTTGGCTAGCAGGGGATGCTGCCTTGCTGATACTGTTCATTTGTTTTGGATATACACTTTGTTCTGAATGTTCTGTTTTATAATTTCCTGTATCTTTTTCTTTTGTCACAGACAGCAGATTCTTGAGTCTATGTGTCTGATTCAATACTAACGTCAAGCATAGTGCCTGTTATGTAGCAGGTACTCATTAAAGATAAAAATACATGTCAGAAGGTTGAAATTGATCTAGAGGGAAAGAAAAGTGAAATTCTTCCTGAGTCCCTGAGAGGCAAGAGGGCACTCTCCCCACAACTCCAGTCACCCCCACACTTGTGGAGCTTTCTTGTGTGCTTGTTTAGAAGTGATAATGAGATTCCAGGATATCGATGTTTCTCTTTTCTTTTGATCGCTTCAACATATGGGTTTGGAGATCAACCATTCTGCCACAGGCAGTTTGTAAAATATAACAGTGTGACTTGATAAGAAGGGCAGGACAGACTGTGTCTGGACTCTTGAGTTCACAGACTGCTGGTGCCAGAGAAAAGGGTCAAATTTGCAGGCTGTGAAAGCGCAAAAGTCTGAGCACAAGGTTGAGTCCTGTGGGCAAGGGTCTACATTTAGGCAATGGTGCAATGTTACAAGACTGTGTACTTTAGGATATCCTGGAGACAGTCACCTACTGGCTTCTTCTGTACTTGAGACTGTTGCTTCTTGATCATCAGGCATTGGCTGGTTAACTCAATATGGAATGTAGCTATCAACATTAGTGTATCAACTCCTATAATTTGACTCCCCAAGCAGTTCAATAAAATATTGAGGCAATGAGACTTCTAGGTCAACCTCCTTCCTCAGAGAAGGGGCTTCCCTCTGGCTGCCTACTTTAGTAGTTTTTATCTTGTGCCTGTCTCATTTCTTATTTTCTCAATTGCACATTGCCCATTCTTCAACCCTGTTCATGCCGTGCTAGCAGCAGTACATTCTATATGCATGAGGTCATTCTGTTCTAGTTTATATGTAGACTTCAACTTCAGATTGTGTGAAGCAAATTCTTTGACTAATTTTTCCATTTAGACTGGTGATAAAGGTGACTGGAAATGTATAAATCAAAGTAATAATGGAGAGGATCATGTATTGATGAATAGGAGCTAGCTCCACTATTATTAATCTTGACCTTGTTGTTAAATGTCTTTAGTCCTCAATTGTTTTCTTTTACAAAATGAAAAACTTGCATTGAATGAGCTGTATGGTTCCTTCTTATGAAGCTTGCTTTGCTCATCAGGATACAAAACAAAGAATGTTGGATTTTAATTGCCTTTGTTATCAAAACAGGGCTGTCCATAAGATGAAGTATAGGACAATAGCAATGCCTTGTCATTCCATCAGTCTTGGATTTAAAACAGATATTTAGAAAATATATTTTGCTGACAAATAATCAATTATATTTGCTTCTGGTTTTATAAGTGAAAGGGAGGCATTTAAAACTTTAAAATCTAATGCTTCTGGCGTCATCTTGGGTGAGGTGGCCAGGGTGTCAAAGACTGCCTGGTGACTAGCTCTGGGACTTGGGGGTTTGGCCCATAAGGGGTTTTGTGGTTGGCACAGGCGGGGGCATGTAATAAACTGAGAGTTCATGTCCAGGTGATGAATGATTTCCAAAGGACTTCCATGGACATTGCCAATATTCTAGCAGGTGAGCAAGGGTGCTGAGGCTGCGTTGTTTGGAGTGGGAAATGGGGGGAACTTTAAGGGTCAAACCAAAGTACCAGTTCACCTAGGAGACCTGAGCTGGAGCAGTTAGCATTGAACCATCACCAAATACCACTCACAGGCACGTACTGAGACTGGAATGGAGGCCCCTCCTGGTAGGGCTGGATCAAGGTGCCCATCAGTGAGAGTTGGAGCAGTGAATGGGTAATGTGTGACTAGGCCATGACACTGAGCAGTACATGAATGAATCAGGACTGCAGGAAGATTTTGTGGGGACATATAGGTTCTCGCTCTTGTGGGACAATAGTCTCCATTGGCATGTATAAGAGTTGTAACTGGGAACAGGCCTGGTTAGGGTATTAAGCGGATGCCCTATCTGGGTTGGGGCTCCCACTGGAGAACATGAGAGTCAGAATAGGGATAATGGTCTAGGCTGGACATGATTTCAGTCTCCCTTGGCATGGGTGTGGACTGGGTCTGGGGAATAGCAGATTGGGCTAGACTCCAGCACACACTGGTACTCATGAGAGCCAGCATGGGTGTAGAAAAGGCTGGGCTAGATCTTAGTTCCCACTGAATCATGTGAGAGCTGTGTCTGGGAATGAACCAGGTGTGGCTGGGCTGTAGCATCCAACAGTGAGAACTGGAATGGGTGTGGACTGGTTGGGAAAGACCACTGTTTCTGCCAGGACAAGAGGTGGACAAAGTCTATTTGGGCCAAAGAGGCACAGGCCTGTACAACATCTGCCATTAGAAGGAGATCTGATAGAGGAACTTGGGAAACTCCTTTGTCAGGATGCAGTCCTTGCAGATGAGTGCAAGAACCAAGGCAAGGAATAGCTCAGATCAGGCCAGATTACAATACCTACCAGCATACATGTGGGTCAGGTTCAGGAGCGGGCCAGGCTGGGCCAGTTCATAACATCCACTGGCAGATCTGAGAACCAGGATGGGATGCAGGAGGGGCCAGGCTGGGCCACAACACCAGTCAGTTCACATCAGGAACGGGACTGGGGACTGGCTGAGTCTGGCTGGAACTGGGGGACAGGTTGAACCGAGTCAGACTGCAGCACCCTCTGGTGGATGCTGAAGTGTGGCAAGCCATGACAGTCAAGGGGAGGTGGGTGCTGGGTCTGAGCCCTGGGGTTGGGAGGTCCGGCAGGGCCCAGGTTGCCTTGCCTGGGTCTTTGGCCCGCCTGTGAGATGGGTGCTGGGTTTGTGAGCCTCGGAGGGGGGGGGTGTCCAGGAGGACCCAGGTTGCCTTGCCTGGGTCCTTGGCTTGCCTGTGTGGTGGGGGTTGGGTCCTTGAGCCCTGGGGGCGGGGGTTTTGGTAGGATCTGGGTTGCCCAGCCTGGGTCCTTGATCTGTCTGTGCAGTGGGGGCCAGTTCCATGAACCTCTGGGGGTAGAGGGTCCAGTTAGGCCCTCATTGCCTGGCCTGGGTCCTTAGCCTGCCTGTGCAGTGAGTGCCTGGTCTGTTAGCCTCGGTGGTGGCGGGTCCAGCGGGGTCCATGGTCACCTGGTTAGGATCCTTAGCACACCTGCGAGAACTGGTCCTCCTCACTGGAAAAGATGGAAAGGTGGACAACTGGCCCAGATCCACATGGAGGATATGGCTGCCCACTGAGCCTGCAGGGGACCTCTGTACCACCCAGAGGAAGGAGGATAGAACAAATTGGACAACTACCTCAGCCGAGCGATAACAGCAAATATCTGGGTGAATAGAGACTCTGGGGTTGGCTATGTTAGTCAGTGGACATTGAAAGGGTTCCCTCATCCTTGGACTGGTGAGATCGACAACCTTGCAGAACTATCTAAACCACCTGAACAGAACCCTCGGAGTATGTGCCATATTAGGATCCTGGCTTGATATCTAGTGGCCGTTCCCCATCCCTGGGCACTGGAGTGGTTGAGAGGCTTCTCCCCTTATTTCCACCACCCCTCCTCCCGCTCCCCAAAACAAGAAGGAGAAACAGAAAATTTATAAACAATGATCATACCCACTTTTCCCTAACCCTTGATACATCCCAGTCTGATCAACTATGTTAATGTCATCTAAAATTAAAAATGTATCTTAAAAACAAATAAAACTTTAAAATCTGATTTTATTATAGATTTACAACTGATTTTTATAGGAATTAAGAGGGAAGCATTTTTCCATTACCTTTTTAAAAATTGTTTTTATTATTTTCCAAGATACATTTTTTTTAAAGATTTATTTTATTTTTATTACAAAGTCAGATATACTGAGAGGAGAAGAGATAGAGAGGAAGTGGAGCTGTCGGGATTAGAACCAGCGGCCATATGGGATCAAGGCGAGGACCTTAGCCACTAGGCCATGCTGCCGAGCCCTCCAAGATACATTTTTATAGGCATTGGCTATCTGCCCCCACCCGTTGCTCTTCCCTTTCTCTTTCTCCCCATCCTGTTCTCCACCCTGCCGTCTTTCCTCATATTATTACAGAAGTATACTCTTGTGACACATTCCTTGAACTTCATCTGCTTCTGGGTGTTTTTAAGGAGCTTTATAATGTTTTTAAAAAATTCCTTATCTGGCAGTTTTTCAGTGTCTTCATCAGTTAATTCTGATCAGTTAAATCTTTTGATCCTATGAGGAGGCATTAGTAACACCTTCATGGTGCCTGTGTCTTTTTTTGCTTTTGGTCATTGCAATTCAGCTCAGTGGATTCTTCTTATGACTGATTTTTAAGCTATGTTATCTGCAGGTCTATAGGAGAGAAGTCTTGTGTTCCCTCACCCAATAGTAACATCCTGGAATTTATAGTACAGTATCACAACCAGTATATTGACAATGATACAGTCAAGATATAGATTTCCTTTACTCCAAGGATTCCGCATGTTGTCTTTTTGTACCCACACACAGTTCCCTCTTGCATCTCTCCCCTTTATGTCTTAAGAACTGCATTTAGTTCTTTCTTTTACTTAGTTAAAATATCTGGGAGGAAAAACTTAAGTTGCAAGAAGGCTTATTTTGCTTTACACTTTGGAGGTTTATATCCAAGATTGGGTGACTCTATCGGTCAGGCATCCAGCAGAGGCTGACAAGTGTGGAATGTGTATTGAGGAATGATCAAATGGCAAGCCAAGAAACACAGAGACAGGGAAGAAGCTCCTTCTTTACTCTATACATGCTCTTTTTGTATACTTACACTATTATTTTACTGTGAGGTTCTACCCAGTTAGGTTCATCCAATCTCTCAAACGATCTACCTTCAGGAATCGTAACTGGATCAAGCTTCCATCTCAATCCATCAACAACCAACATTTATCCATCAACTATTAACTTAATACTTTAAATATCTGCAGGACATTAAGAATCCAAATCCTGGGCCTGGCGGCGTGGCCTAGCGACTTAAGTCCTAGCCTTGAACGCCCCGGGAACCCATATGGGTGCCGGTTCTAATCCTGGCAGCTCCACTTCCCATCCAGCTCGCCGCTTGTGGCCTGGAAAGGCAGTCGAGGACGGCCCAAAGCTTTGGGACCCTGCACCCGTGTGGGAGACCTGGAAGAGGTTCCAGGTTCCTGGCATCGGATCGGCACGCACTGGCCGTTGCAGCTCACTTAGGGAGTGAATCATCAGATGGAAGATGTTCCTCTGTCTGTCCTCCTCTCTGTATATCTGACTTTGTAATACAATAAATAAATCTTAAAAAAAAAAAAAAAAGAGGGCCCGGCAGCGTGGCCTAGCGACTTAAGTCCTCGCCTTGAACGCCCCGGGATCCCATATGGGTGCCGGTGCTAATCCCGGCAGCTCCACTTCCCATCCAGCTCCCTGCTTGTGGCCTGGGAAAGCAGTTGAGGATGGCCCAAAGCTTTGGGACCCTGCACCGGCGTGGGAGACCTGGAAGAGGTTCCAGGTTCCTGGCTTCGGATCGGCGCACATCGGCCCGTTGCGGCTCACTTGGGGAGTGAATCATCGGACGGAAGATCTTCCTCTCTGTCTCTCCTCTCTGTATATCTGACTTTGTAATAAACATAAATCTTTTTTTAAAAAAAGAAGAATCCAAATCCTGTCCAAGCCATAGTAGTAACCTGATAGAAAAGGATTTTTGTAGAATTTGTAGAAAAATTTAAGAATAAATTAAATTTTATGTAAATGTTTCTTGAAATCCATGTATATTTTTCATAGTGCACATTTTCCATGAACTTTTTGAAGATCCTTCATATTCTACAATATCCTCCAATTCTACAATTTTGTCATTTCAAGAATGTTTTATACATGGTATAATAAATTATGTAAGCTTTTAGAATAGGCTTTTAAATTCATTGTATTTCTTTGAAGATTCATTCAATTACTACATGTCCCTCATTCATTTTTTATCACTGAGTAGCATTATATAATTTCGATCTATGAAAAGACATCTGGCCAGTTGATGCTTTGGCTATTATTGCCAGAACTTTAAGCACTTTTATTCAGATTTTTGTGTGACAGTATCTTTGAAATAAGTAGTGAAGAGAGTAACTGATGTATCATACAGTTTTAAGAACCTTACAGATTGTGGTTAGAGTGGTTTTATCATTTTACATTGCTACCACAAATATGAGTGATGATATCTCTTTATATCCTCACCAGCAGTTTGCCACTGTTTTTAATTCTGTTTATTTTGCTGGTTGTGCAGTAGTATCCTATGCTTTGCTATTTCACATGGCTAGTAACAGCATCTTCTTTTTTGTATATATATTTTTAAAAATATTATTTTAAAAATGGAGAGAGAGAGAGAAAGAGAGAGAGAGAGAGAGAGAATGTTTTCCATCCACTGATTAACCTCATAAATGGCTGCAACAGCTGGAGCTGGGTCAAGTTGAAGCCAAGCGTCAAGAACTCCACCCAAGTCCGCTACATGGGTGTTAACAATTTGATACTTGAGCTATCATCTGCCATTTGTCAGGCAGATTAACAGGGAGCTGACTGTCAGCAGAGCAGCCTTGGCTCAGCTCTGTCATGTGGGAAGTTGGTATTGCAAGTAGTAGCTTAATCCATTGTGGAATAGTGCCTGCCCCTGAGTATTCTTTTGGAAGAAATGTCTCTTCATGCCCTTTGAACATTTTCTAATTGGCTTAACTATTGAATTTTTAGGTTTAAAATATAATCTGTGTGTTTATTCTTTGTCAAAACATGTGGTTGACAAGCACTTACCCATGTTTTGCTTCATCTTAAAAAGCAAAATTTTAAAATTTTGGCAAAGTCTAGTTATCAGTTTTTCACTTATTGATTGTACTTTTGGTGTCATGTCTTAGAACTTTGCCTAGCCTTTAATCTTGAAGATGTAGACTGATGTCATTCAGTTTTTATTACTGAAATATGTAAGTCCCCAAACCAGATACATTCTTTTTACTTTATTCACGATCACTTTTTAATCTATCCTTTGATCATTTACACAAATTTTAGGGTAATCTTGTCTAAATCTAAAATGACCTTACTTGTATTATGATGAAATTGCATTAAACCTATGCTTGTATACCACTTTGGGGAGAATTAATATCATTAATATATTGAGTGTTATAGTACATGACATAAAATGTAGTGATTTTTCTACATCTTTTTTTGTGTTAGTGTAATACTAGTTTCATAAAATGAACTGGAAAATGTTCATTTATTTTCTATTTTCTAGAAAAGATTATATTGAATAAATATTAATTATCCTTCAAATATTTGATTAAATCTTCCAATGAAGTCATCTGGGCCTGGAGATTCTTTTTTCTATTAGACATGCAATTTCACTGATAGTTGTAGGAATATTCAAATTATGTATTCAATATTGTGTGAATTATAGTTTGTGTTTTTGGGGTAAACTGATTCCCTTCATCCAAGTTGTCAAATTTATGTTTGTAAAGTTATTCATGCTATTCCTTTACTATCTTTTTGATGTCAGTAGGTCTATTTTGATATCTCCTGCTTTCTTGATATTGGTGATTTGTATCTTCTGTTTCTGTCAGACTTCTCTGCAGTTTTGTGATTATGTTGATATTTTCAAACAAGCAGCTCTTTTTATTATTGATTTTCTAGATTTTTTTCCTGTTCAATTTCATTGCCTTCTGTTTTTATTTTTCTTTCCTCTACCGATGGATTTATCTCTTTATGCATTTTTGGAGGTGGGGAATTAGATCAGTGATTTGGGATTATTTTCTTCAAATATGTATATTCAGAGCTATAAGACTCTACAGCCTTGTTTTAGATATATCTAACAAATTTTGACATAATGCATTTTTGTTTTGTTTTGTTTTTATTTTGAATTTTGAATTATGTGGTACAATTTCACATATGCTGGGATTCCCCCCTAAACTCCCGCAACATAATGCATTTTTAAAAGATTTATTTTTTATTGGAAAGTCAGATATACAGAGAGGAGGAGAGACAGAGAAAAATCTTCCACCTGCTGGTTTATTCCCTAAGTAGCCACAATTACCAGAGCTGAGTCAATCCAAAAACAGGAGCCAGGAGCTTCTTCTGGGTCTCTCATATGGGAGTGTGGTCTCAAGGCCTTGGGTCATCCTCTACTGCTTTCCCAGGCCACAAGCATGGAACTGGAAGGGAAGTGGGGCAGTGGGATATGAACCGGTACCCATATGAGATTATGATACGTGTGAGGTGAGGACTTTAGCCACTAGGCTACTGTGCCGGGCCCAACATACTGTATTTTTATTTATTTCTATGTATTTTTAAGATTTCCTTTGAAGTTTACTCTTTGATCTCTGTGTTATGCTTTATTACCAAGTTTTTAGAGCTTTTCTTTCTATGTTTTTGTTTCTAGTTTGATCCTGTTGTGATTGGAGAATATATTCTGTGATTTCAGTTCTTTTACATTTGTTGAAATTTGTTTTGGTGTATTCATAGTACTTTTGTATGTATCTCTTTGTATAGCCTTTTAAAATTGTTGCTATAGGTATTACTATGTATATATTAACTTATTGCTGTATATTGTCATTATTATATTATCAACTTGATGAAGTATTTAACTGGTGTATCTCCCTTTGTGTCCCTTTGTATTTATCAATATATTTGTTACTGACTACTTTTTTTCATTTCTGACACTTCACATTTTTTCCTCTTAACATTTCCTTTCTGTTTAGAGAGCTTCCTGTAGCTATTCTTTTAGGATAAGTCCATTTTGAAATATTCTGTTAGTTTCATTGCATCTGAGAATGTCTTGATTTCTGCCTAACATTGAAGAATAGTAATTTCGCTTAGTATACAGTTGTGAGTTGACAGTTCTTTAATTTCAGTTTGAAAAATATTGTACTTCTTCTTTCTTTCTGTCCTCCATGGTTTCTAATGAGGAATTCATATCCATTCAGATTGTTTTCTCAATTGTGTATGGTGTATGGCTGATTTCAAAGTCCTATGTCTTTGGTTTTCAGAATTTTACCTATGCTACTCTTAGTGTGCATTTTGGAGGGATTTATTTGTTTTGTGAGTCACTAAGCTTCATGAATCTGTAAATTTTTGTTTGGTAGGTTTTGTAAGTTTTGAACCATTACTTATTATTTTTAAAATGAAGTTTTGGAAAAATATTGTTTATTTTAATTGGAAAGAGAGATTTATATAGAGAGGAGAGACAGATCTTCCATCTGCTGGATCACTTTCCAAGTGGCTTCAATGGCTGGAGCTGGACCAGTCCCAAGCCAGGAGCCAGAAGATTCCTCTGGGTCTCCCATGTGGGTGCAGAGTTCCTATGACTCAAGCTAGGCTCTGTTGCTTTCCCAAGTCATAATCAGGGAGCTGGATTAGAAGTGGAGCGGCTGGGACTTACACCAGTGCTCATATGGGGTGCCAGCACTGCAGGGGAGGCTTATCTTGTGATGCCACTGCATTGGCTTCTCAACCATTATTTCTTTAAGCCCCTGTCATCTGTGCTCTTATTTTTTCCTTCAAGGATTCCAGTGGCAATATTTGTATATCTATTGATTCCTTCTATAGGCCTCGAAGCATTGTTTTTTCTAGCTTATGTTTTTCTATTGTTCAGATTGGATGATTTATGTTATTCTCTGCTGTGTTTAACCTTTAGTTTGCTTCTCCTCCATTCTGTTGTCTAGCCTCGCCACTAAGCTTTTTCATTTTTGTTATGCTGTGTTTTTCCATGTTAGTATTATGAATTATTTTTGATTGAAGTCTGAACATTTTCATATTATGTTAGGAGACTCTCAAGTTTTTTTTAAAGCATCCCTTTTTAATGACATTTTAAAACATTACTTTAGACATGAAGGAAATGCCACCTTATTAATGTCAAATGTAAAGGAAATTTAGGCTCTTTAGTTGGCCTGGTTGAAACCTGAATGCGTCAGAAGGACATTTGAGTTGCTTGGGGTGGAACTCCTGGTTGCTCATGTGGTAATCATTCTCCCTGCATGGAGGGGGAGAGATTATGTTACTGAAGAGCAGGTAGGGTGGTCCCAGGACACATACCTTCCAGTGATGTGTGGATCTTCTCATTACTGTCTTTTAGGAGTGTAAAAGTCTTTGCTCCCCACTTGGTCCTTGTTAGCCTGGAAGGCAATGGAACCCAATTTTCTGTGTTGTTTGGCTGGAATAATTTTTGTTCGAAAGTTTTCTGATATATGAGGGTGTCCTTTCTCTGATAAGAGAGAGCAGACTTTTGTTGATTCTATTTTATTGGTTGGTGTTTCCATGTTTCTGGTTTCTTCAGCTGCAATCTTGATATATGTAAGGCAAAAAGAAAGCTTAAAGAATTTACTAACATCTTGTTCTTTCAGTTTTTTATGTACCTTTCAGTCTTCCCATGTTTGCTTTATATAATAGCTGGAGTTTTTAGTTAATGTATTTAGTGTGAGAAATAGGAAAAAGTACATCCATTTAATCTCCTGGAATAAGGCATCTTTAGAATAGGAAGGATCTTTTTTGTTTGTTTCAGAGTTAGGTGCTTTTTGGGGCAAGATTTAAATGATTGGGGGAAAAGGGAAGAGAAGGGAGACAAAAGGGAAACAGATTTTGCCATTAGTAAAAAAGTGAGTCTTTTTTGAGTATTTGTTCATTCATTCATAATGCAGTAAATATTTATAATTCAACAGTATGTGACTGGCAGTGTGATTTATGCTAGGATATAGAGGAAAAATGATTACAGTTGCCTATTAAGTATTGAAAACCTCATCTCATGAGGACTGAGACAAGTAAATAGATAACTATCATGTCTTAATGATAAGTAAACAGAATCCTGAAGCATTAATGGGAGTTCTCTAGATTAATATGGTGAAGATGAGCTAGGTAAAAAAAAAGAGCTTATTGAAAGGCTGAGAAACATAACATTTTTATGGGTTTAGCGGAATCTTTTTTTTTTTTTAAAGATTTATTCATTTTATTACAGCCAGATATACACAGAGGAGGAGAGACAGAGAGGAAGATCTTCCGTCCGATGATTCACTCCCCAAGTGAGCTGCAACTGCCGATGTGCGCCGATCCGAAGCCGGGAACCTGGAACCTCTTTCGGGTCTCCCATGCGGGTGCAGGGTCCCAGTGCATTGGGCTGTCCTCAACTGCTCTCCCAGGCCACAAGCAGGGAGCTGGATGGGAAGTGGAGCTGCCGGGATCAGCACTGGCGCCCATATGGGATCCCGGGGCGTTCAAGGCGAGGACTTTAGCTGCTAGGCCACGCCGCCGGGCCCCATGGTTTAGGGGATTCTTAAGCATTGATGTGAAAAGAGTTGAGGGACTTATACCAATAAAGGCTGAAAATATTGGTTATAGTTAGTCTATGGAGGACTTCAGTATGTTATTTAATGACTAGAAGGTTTTTATAATTTTTGTAAGAAGTGGAGAGTAATCTTTAAGCTTGATTGAACTTTCATATGTAATGTTTGTGCCTAAGTCTATACAAATCTCTTTCCATGTGTTTGACGGAAGTCTTGCCACTCTGCCTTCATGTGACTTGTCCATTCTGCTTTTTCCTATGTGGTCGATGTCTGTGGCTAGAAATGGAGGAGAGAAATGTTTGCTTAAATATTTAGTTACTAGATAGAAATGTATGGATATAATAGACTTAAAAGAGCAGCTCTGGACAAAGCTATTGTCTCAAATCTGTTCTCTCATTTCCATTTTCACTATTTCTGAGTGTGTACACATTAAAATATAGTGGTATCCAGTTATTACTAATAGTCACTTCACAATCCACATTGCCCTTTATAGTCATTTAGCCTGGCTATGAACAGGCTTTTCTAAGATCTAGTGTACTTTTACATGATGGGCTATATTACCTTTAGGAAATGAAAAGTTCTTATTTCCCCCACCCCCTCAGGAAACAAGAATGTATGATTCTAGCTCATTATGTTAAAGTAGATTTTGTCTTTTATTGTGCCTAGTGTTACATTAATTTTTCATTGTTTTCTTCTTCATCATCTACATCTACACTCTCTCTTCTTATTTTCAGGTATAATCTATCAGTATCTGTATGCTCTTCCCTTCTTCTCTAATGGTATATATTCAATCCTTATGGCATGCTTAATATATTGGTATATTTTTAAAAAGTCCATATACAATAACAATTTATTTTTATGCTGTCTAAATCTTTTATTTAAAGACATCTGGTATGTTTGGCTCAGTGGACAAAATATGACAGTGCTGAAAAATAGTATTAGCAATTCTTATGACTTTCCACATGTTTTAAGATGTTTATGGAAGAAATTATATATTGTGGTGTGTTGAGTAGCAGACTATGAGAAGAGAATTATTGATATGCTTTTTTTATTTATCTGACCTGCTGAAAAACAGTAACTTTTTAAAAATTGTAAGTTAATAGCTATGGAAGAGGAAAAAATGCCTCTTATATCTAAATAATGGGTATACTAGATATTGGGTGTAATTCCTTGTTTTTTTTTGTTGTACACGGGATATTTCTACCAATTAATGTTTCCAAAATGACTCATGACTCTAGACTCCTGCAATGAATATAAAATATAGCTGTTATATGCCCAGTGTTAGCCCTTTGGTTTGAACTTATGCAGGAATTACGATAAAAAATATTCATGTAATATTGAACTTACCTTTCATCTGTTAATAAAATCCTTTAAACACTAAAATATGTTAAATATTAAAACAGAATACAATCTACATTAGAAAAATTATCATAAAATTTAAGTTATATCTTACAGTTTGTAGTTTTATTTTAGAGATATTAATAGACTAAATGCTAGATCTGTAATGAGACCATACTAAATAATGCTAACTTAGGGGTTCTGATATATCTATCAGTACCCGTTTGTAGTTTGTTGTTCCAGTTTGTGTATGTTGTTCTCTGCTGTATGGAAGATGTCACCCTGGTTCAGGTTTTCAGTACTTGACTCATTCGTTGTGATTCACTCCATCTAAACTTCCAGATTCTTTGTGTTACATTTGTTGAGGGTTGGGTGTGGGAAATTGTACTCAGAAGCCAGACCGCCTGCTAAGTGAGTGATCTGATAAGTTTCTGGACTTTAGAATAATTAAGTATATATATTTCACAATCATTTGGGCTATTAGGTAAAGAACTTAATTTTTACTATGTTAAGCTTTTAGTTATGAATAATGTTTGATTTCTTTTTTAAGCCAATGACAACGATCCAACAAACCAGAGAACTTGATGGCCACATTTGTTGGAAGTTTTATGTTTGGTGTCTTTGGAGTTGTGATTTATGTGCATTTCTTTTTAAGGCTGAAGTTATTTTAAAATGGTACATAGTAGAGGTGCATGGAGGAATACTACTTTTGATCTTATTCACAATACACATATCAGATATATTTTGCTTTCCTGAAAAAGTTGTTACCTCTTCTTTAAATCTGTTACTTTCCAAGCATGTTTCCAAAGCAAATATCCTGAAGAAAAGAGTGATGGATTATACTATAACAAAGTTAGAGCTTCTTTCTGTCAAAATCTGCTATAAACAAGACTGAAAGGCAATTGAGAACTGGGAACAAGAGTGTGAAACAGCACACAGTATATGGTAGGTCATCATTTCATCTGGAGATTAGATGTTTTTATCTTTAGTTCACAGATAAAGAAATTAAGACTTAGAAAGTTCTCACAGTGGCAAAATAAAGCTTCCAACCCATAGTCTGTGTCTGAACTAGTAAGACACAATGCTCTCCATTCCTATATATGATCAATTCACAAATGAAGCTATTCAAGTTAATAAAAGGCAACATTTATTTACTCTTTCTAAGAATTAAATAAGGAGCATTTTTCCCCATCAAATAAACAAAGATTTAAAAAATGTTCTGTTCATTATAGGCAAGATACAGAAAAACCAGACAATTGGCAAATTATTTCACTGGGAACATTGTCTACAAAATCTTTTATAACTCTGTATAGATTTAAACACTATCGTTTGATTTTTGGTTATTCATTCTAAGGAAATAATTGCATATATATATTTACCTACAAGGATATTAAGATTTGTAAAAGCTAGAAATCAAAGGCAGTCAAGTTGCCCCAAAAAAGGATTTGAGTTAAATAAAAATCATCTATCTCTAAAATAAAATTCTAGTAGTTTATTTAAAAATATTCTTTTCTTTAAAATTTATTTATTTATTTGAAAGGCAGAGTGACACATAGAGAGATACCTTCTCCTTACTAATGGTCTCAACAGCTGGAGCTGAACCAGGCTAAAGTCAGAAGCTGGAAACTTCATATACATCTCTCATGTGAATGGCAAGAACTCAAATACTTGAGCCATCATCCTAGGCACATTAGCAAGGAGCTGGATTGGAAGTGCAGTAGCTGGGTTTCTAACTAGCAGTCTGGCATTGGATATGGGCATTTTCTGCAATGCCTGCCCTAGTAAGTTTTAAATAATATATGAAAGGATAGTTTAATGGCATTTGATGCACAAAGAAAGTAAATTAGCTCATTAAGTCATTTATATTTTGTGGAAAGAATGGAAATGTTTTGCAGTTATAAAAATTGGAGTTATACTAAAGTGTTAACAGTGATGTTCTCTAGTTATTGAGAATTGCATATGCTTTATTTTTGATTTTCTAAATTCTATATTCTACACAACAGGTATTTTATATATATAGATATAAATACACACATACATATACACACATGTTTTAAAGATTTACTTATTTTTATTTTTATTTTTGGAAAGTCAGATTTACAGAGAGGAGAGACAGAAAGATGTTCCATCCATTGGTTCACCCCCCAAGTGGCCACACCAACTGTAGCTGAGCTGATCTGAAACCAGGAGCCAGGAGCTTCTTCTGTATCTCCCACATGGGTGCAAGGTTCCAAGGCTTTGGGCTTTTCTCCACTGCTTTCCCAGGCCACAAGCAGGGAGCTGGACAGGAAGTAGAGCAGTTGGGACATGAACTGGCGACCATCTGAGATCCCTGCACAAGCAAGGCAGAGACTTAGCCAGTAGGCTACTGTGTCAGGTCAACATTTTATATTTTTTAAGAAGAAAAAAATTATTATAATTTTTAAAAATTTTGTCTTGTTGCATGTGAAATTTTAAGAAGTGTAATCATAGATTTACAATAGAGATTTTGATCTCTGTATCTTTCTTTAATTTCTAAGGAATAGTCCAAGAATGAATAGTTCTTTAAATGAATAGTTTTCAGTAATATTTTCCCAGCTAAATTTGAATGGTGTTGTTTATGTAATTTTGTTTATTTGAAAGAGACAGAGAGAGACAGACAAAGATAGAGAAAGTGATCTTCCATTTGCTGGTTCACTCCCCCTAAGTCTGCAATAACTGGGTTGGGTGAGGCTGAGGCCAGTGGCACAATACCCTATCTGGCCTTTCTGTGTGGGGGGCAGATTCCTAGATGTTTTAATTATCATCTGTTGTTTCCGAGGGAGCATGTAGTGTTTGAGCCATAACTTGCTATCCCCAAAGGTTGAAATGGAAAGTGGACCCAGGAGTGGAATCAAGGCTCTCTGGTATGAGATGTGGGTGTCCCAGTCAGAGTCCTCACTGCTGTATGAAACACCTGCCCCAGAATGTTTTAAACATAATTCCCAAGCTGATTTTTTTTTTGTCTCATTTGATGACCACATTTTAATATTTGTTGTCTTTTGATTTTTTCAGATGTATATTTACCTTTCTATTTTTCATTCTTTCTAAATATATCTCACAATTATTTTTCTTTGGAAAAAATGTCTCCTGTTTTTATACTCAGTTTTTGGGTATCATAACCTTCCAGTGTTCATCTTTCAAATTTTTCTTGTTTCTCCCACAGTGAAAATGTTGGCATTCTACTGGCATGAAATTTGTTCTGAGAAGTGGAAGATGCCAGCTTTCCTGTTTTATCTTTGTTTAACAGAAGCAAAATTATATAACTAAATTCTCAATAATTGGTTTAACTTTAGTGTTAACTTATAAACTTCCATTACTGTTTTAATTTTCTGTCAATGTGAGAATTATGTTAGGTCTCATTTCTGAAAGATTGGACTTTTTTTGGGTCCTGGGTATAATAATCTATCTCTCTCTTGCTCTCAGCAAGTCAGTTTATATTTGGAGACATGGCACAGTACTAGATGATTCAAGCTGAGAAAGAACAAAACAAAACAAAAAAAGATTTCTGGCACTAACTCTTTACTTTCCCTGAGCAAAGTCCCAATAAGCTGTCTCATATATGGTGAATTTCCCATCTTGCTCATACATATAAGGCAAAGTAAAACAAGAATGCATCAGAAACCTTGATTAAATGTCTTCAAAATCATGAAATATTTTGAGGTTGCAATAGACCAAATTATGACTTATTTGGTTTGATTTGCTGCAGTTCTATCATCTGAACACTGAGTGGCACTAAAGCCTAGGTCACTGATAAAACTGTCAACTCAAATTCTAAGATTTAGGGGTGTATTAATGGGTAAATGGCATTGGGAAAAGGATCCGTAAAAGGTATCCTAAAAAAAAAAGTTTGCCGATCATCTATTCTTTAGAACTGTAGTTCTAAACAGATTGCTGTGGGAAATTCACATTAAGAGATTTTTGTTTTGGTGCAAAAGTTTTTAAAGTCTATGTGGTTTTTTCACAAACATGCCTTAAAATTTTGAAGATTCCTCATAGTTTTCCCTTTTCTTTGCAAACTGGAGAAACCTGGCCTTGGAAGTGTTGCACATCAGCAATATCCTGGAGCATGTGGAGCCTTAAGTGCCTGTGCATCGACAGCACACAGTACACATGGTAAAGGTTACTTCTGAAGGCAGTGGCCCTCAGCGGTTCTTTAATTCCATAGATGTGTGTGTTTATGTATTTGACTGAATTTTGGAAGTGTTAGTATAATTTGACTTTGAAAAATTAGAATTTATTCATTTTACAGGAGAAAGTTATTCTTATGTTTTATTAGTTCTTAGAAATCAAAAACAATTTGAGAACTCATTCTTAAGCTTTGAGATATGAAAAGTCCTCAAAATTTCATGGAAAATATATATTGTGAAAAATTCATACACTGATCCCTAAATCTCTTTGCATCATGATTTAGCTTTCTAAAAATATGCATATGTACAAATATTTATTTATTTGAAAGGAACAGTTAAATTTAGAGAAGGAGAAATAGAGAAAGATCTTGCATCTTCTGTTTCAAACCCCAAATAACCACAACAGCCAGGGCTGAGCTGTGCCAAAGCAGGAGCCTGGGATTCCATCTGGGTCTCCCACATGGTTGGCAGGCTCCCAAATGCTTGGGCCATCTTACACTGTCTTCCAGGCACATTAACCGGAGCTGGATTGAACTGGCTCTCCAATATGGGATGCCAGTGTCGGCTTAACTCACTATGCCATGATGTTGGCCTCTAAACTTAGATTTTAATTACCCTTTCCTGAATTTTTTTTGCAGCTTACATATTTTGCTAATCAAAATTATATACCTAAGGTGTTTCATGTGATAATTTGGTGCAGGCACATATTGTGAAATGATTAATGCAGGCAAGCCAATTAAAAATTCCATAACTTCATGTAGTTACCATTTTTAATGACTTATTTCTAAGTTTATTGTATGTAAACTAACAGATAAAAAGTTGTGCATGTGTATGGTATGTTGTGTGATATGTATTGTGCAATGATTACTGTAATCAAGCTAATTAATATATATCAACTGACACACTTCTTTGTAGTGAAAACATTTAAGGTCTACTTTCATAGCAAATTTCAAGACTGTAATACATTAGTACAATCACCATGTTGTACATCAGATATTCAGAACTTACTTCCGCTTAACAAAAACCTTGCACTTGTTGACAAACATCTCCCAGTTGCCTGCACCTTCCAACCTGCCAGCATCCTACTTTCTACTTTTCTGAGTGATTTATTTTAGATTTGAGAATTTGAAATACTTGTTTCTCTGTGCTTAGTTAATACCACCTAGCAAAATAAGTCCCCTTAATTTATCAATATTGTTGCTAGTGACAAAATGTCCTTGGTTTTTTTTTTAAGACTAAGTAATATTTCATAGTATGTGTACAATTAACTTTATTTATCCATTCATTTATCAAAGGAACTTAGACTGATTTTGTATTGTGGTTATTCTGAACAATTCTGAAATGAATGTGGGAGTGCAGATGTCTGTTCACTTTGGGTATATACCAAGAAACAGTTGCTGGATCATTTTATAGTTCTATTTTTAATTTTTGGAAATATTATTTTACATATGGCTGTAACATCCACCACATCCTCCTCAACATTTGTCTTTCATATTTTTGATAAAATCCATTCTAACAGATGTAAAATGATATGTAATATAATTTTAGTTTGTGTTTTCCTAATGATTAAGGGATCCTGGGTATTTTTTCAGCTGCCTATTGGCCAGTTGTACATAGTCTTCTGAGAAATGCTTGCCATGGTCCTTAAATCATTTTTCAGCTGCGTCATCTGTTTTTATACTATTGAGTTGAGTTCCTTGTATATTTTGGTTATCAATCCCATATCAGCTGTATGTTGTATTTATTTTTGTAACTTTGTGCATTGTCAATTATTTCCTTTGCTGTGTAGAACTTTCGAATCTGATGTAGTACTGTTCTTGTTTTTCTTTTGAAGTTACATCTAAAAAATTGTTCAGATCCACATCAAGAAGTTTTTTCTGCTATATTTTCTTCCAGTAGTTTCATAGTTTCAAATGTTATATTTGTCTTTATTGACTTTGAATTGCTTTTTTATATATCACATTCCAATTGTATTCTTCTATATTTTGATATTATTTTCCCAACATCATTTACTTATTAAAAATTTAAATTAATAATTATTGAGTGTAGTTAAAGCTACAGAGGATATTCTAATACATGTACACAGTGGTCACTGGTTGAATCAAAGGAATCAGCAACTGTACTGCTATGACACTATGTTATGGTTGGAGCCCTGAACTCTTCCTCTATTTGTTCATAAAATATGCAAGGGTATATTGTGAACTGTAGTCATTCAATTATGCCATGAAATATCAAGAACTTTTTGTTGATCTGACCCTGATGTTGCATCCATTATCTAAAAATTCTGTATCCATCACTATCCTCAGTCTCCAGCAATTATTATTCTGTATCCAGACTGAGTTTTGTTTTCTTGTTTTTTTAATTGAGGAGACTATTCTTTTCTCATTATGTGTTCTAGGCACATTTGTTAAAAATCAGTTGATTACTTGTGTGTTTGTGTTTGAGCTTTTTAATTGTTTTATTGCTTGATATACTGTTTCTATTTTTTGGCAGTACCTAACCATTCTGATTGCAACCAGTTTATGATATGTTTTGAAATGAGGATGTATGGTATCTCTGCTTTTTTCTCTCAACTACTTTGGCTATTGTGCTTTGTGGTTTATTATCAACCTAAGGACTTTTTTTTTTCTCTTTTTATGAAAATTCCATTGGAATTTTGAAAGGGATTTACTTTGTGTTTTATGGAGATTTTCATGAATACAGAATATCTTTCCATTTGTTTCTATTCTTTGATTCTTCTGTGTTTTGTATTTCCCAGTATACAGATAATTCATGTCACTGATTGTAATTTATTTTTTTCTTTTTTTTTAATAAAGCAAACATTTATTAAACTATAATAAAAACATTCCATCAAATTACAAAACCTGAGCAAGAAAAACAAACGGCACATGCTTAACTGTAGTTGACATTCAAATAAAATTTGCATTCCCAAAATATTATACAGTAATTAGAAAATACCAGCCAAAGTAATATTAGGATACTTTTAAGTGCGATCTCAACAAATTTGAACAGAAGCAAATTTTAACAAAGGTAAATTTTACAGTGAAACATAGCAGTAGATTAAGGATCTTAACATGTTTTTTTAACTGCTATTTGACACTATGATACAAAAATAAGAGGATTTACTTGATATTTTTAATAAATATCTCATGGGCTGTTGAGTGCCTTACTGGTGAAAAGATTTAACTGGCTAATCTCATCAATCCATTTTGTACATTTAGTAAGCATCATCTCTGCCCTACCTAACTCTTAATGCAATTCACAGCACACAAATGGTTATCATATTAAATACATAATCAACTCGGACTTCTCAACAACAAGGAAATTAGTAAACCATCAAATAGACTGCTTACCATACGCTTTCCTCATAACTAAATAACACACAAAAAAATCAAAATAATATTTGTCATCACTCTAAACTATTGCCAGGAACTGACGGAAACTGCCAATTTGCCATATTCATGTTCACAACATGCTAAATATACTCTGCTGTTACTTCATCCATGAAATGCCAACATGCCTAGAACAGAGAATTTTCACCATCTCTTGCCGTGGGACCTGACTTGCAGCAATCCATATTTAGATCAGAACTCCATGGGCACTTGATGAACTCTACCTTTCCATGTTGGCTTTCTTATATGAGAGAGAATATATGGTATTTATTCTTTTGTGATTGACTCATTTCGCTGAGCATAATAGTTTCTAGTTGGGACCACCTGGTTTTGAATAGAATAATATCGTTCTTCTTGACAGCTGAATAATATTCCATTGAATAGATGTACCACAATTTTTTTAACCATTCTTCCTTAGATGCACATCTGGTTTGTTTCCATGACATTGCTATTGTGGATTGTGCTGCTGTGAATATAGGATTACAGATCCCCTTCTCGTATGCAGATTTCACTTCTGTTGGGTATATTCCTAAGAGCGGGATTGCTGGGTCATATGGCAGGTTTATTTGCAATTTTCCAAGCACTCTCCATATGGATTTCCACAATGATTGTACTAGCCTACACTCCCACCAGCAGTGAAGGAGGGTACCTTTTTCCCCACATCCACGCCAGCATGTGTTGTTTTTCGAATTCTGAATGTAGGCCAGTCTCACAGGAGTAAGGTGGTACCTCAAGGTGGTTTTCATTTGTATCTCTCTGATGGCTAGAGAGCCTGAGCATCTTTTCATATATTTATTAGCTATTTGTATCTGTTCTTTTGAGAAACGTCTGTTCATTTCCTTTGCCCATTTTGCTACAGGGTTTATTTTTTCACTATCCTTGGGTTTCTGAAGCTCTTTGTAGATCCTAGATATTAGTCCCCTGTCACTTGTGTAGAATGCAAAAAATTTTTCCCATTCTGTAGTAGGTTGTTTCTTCACTTTTTAAATTGTTTCTTTTGCTGTACAGAAACTTTTTAGTTTGATATAGTCCCATTTGTTCATTTTGGATTTGATCGCCGTTGCTTTAGGTGTCTTTTCTAAAAAGTCTTTCCCTGTTCCTATATCTTGGAGTGTGCTTCCTATGTTTTCCTTTAGTAGTTTAATGGTTTCTGGGTGTAGATTTAAGTCCTTGAGCCAATTAGAGCTGATTTTTGTATAGTGCGACAGGTACGGGTCCTGCTTCTTTATTCTGCAAGCTGTTATCCAGTTGTCCCAACAGCTTTCATTGAATAGACCAGGTTTTTTACCTGGATTGTTTTCTGTTTTCTTGTCAAAGATTAGTTGACTATACATGTGTGGATCCCCTTCTGGTGTTTCTATTCTGTTCCACTGATCTTCTTCTCTGTTTCTGTACCAGTACCAGACTGTTTTGATAACCACTGCTCTATAGTATGTCTTGAGGTCTGGAATTGTGATTCCTCTGGTTTGATTTCTATTTTTCAAGATAGCTTTAGCTACTCGTGGTCTTTTGTGGTTCCAGATGAACTTCTGTATCATCTTTTCTATTTCTGAGAAGAATATTGCTGGGAGTTTGATTGGGATTGCGTTGAATCTATATATTGCTTTCGGTAATGTGGCCATTTTGATGATGTTGGTCCTGCCAATCCAAGAACATGGTAAGGTTCTCCATTTTTCAAGATCTTCTTCTATTTCTTTTTTGAATGATTTATAGTTTTCATTGTAGAGGTCTTTCACATCTTTAGTTAACTTAATTCCTAGGTATTTAAGATTCCTTTCCTCTATTTTAAAGGGAACTGTACTTACAATTTTTTCCTCAGTGGCGGAATTATTTGTATACACGAATGCCATTGATTTGTGTTCATTAATTTTGAGTTCCAATAGTCTTTTGACTGAATCTTTTGGTTCTCCTATATAGAGAATCATGTCATCTGCGAATAGCGATAATTTTAATTCTTCATTTCCAATTTGTATTCCTTTAATTGCTTTTTCTTGTCTAATAGCTCTGGCAAGAACTTCCAAAACTATATTGAAGAGTAGCGGTGAGAGTGGACATCCCTGTCTAGTTCCAGATTTTAACGGGAAGGCTTCTAGTCTTTCCCCATTTAGTATGATATTGGCATTGGGTTTATCATAAATTGCTTTGATTATGTTGTAGAATGTTCCTTCTATGCCTATCTTATTCAGGGTTTTTAACATGAAGTGGTGTTGGATTTTATCAAATGCCTTCTCTGCATCTATTGAGAGGATCATATGGTTTTTATGAGTCAACTTGTTGATGTGATGTATCACATTTATTGTTTTGCGAATGTTGAACCATCCTTGCATACCTGGGATGAATCCCACCTGGTCCGGGTGAATAATCTGCCTAATGTATTGTTGGATCCTGTTGGCTAATATTTTATTGAAGATCTTTGCATCTATGTTCATCAAGGATATCGGTCTGTAGTTCTCTTTTTCTGTTGTTTCTCTCTCTGGCTTTGGTATTAAAGTGATATTAGCTTCATAGAACGAGTTTGGAAGAATTGCCTCTTTTTCTATTGTTTGAAAAAGCTTGTGTAAGATTGGGGTTAGTTCTTCCTTAAACGTTTGGTAGAATCCAGCAGTGAAGCCATCTGGTCCCGGGCTTTTCTTGGTTGGGAGGGCTTTAATTGTTGATTCAATCTCAGTGCATGTTATTGGGCTATTTAGATTGCTAATTGCTTCTTGATTCAATTTTGGTGGATTGTATAAGTTCAAAAATCTGTCCATTTCCTCTACGTTTTCTAATTTGTTCGCATATAGTTGCTTATAGTAGTTTCTGATGATTCTTTGTATTTCTAAGGTATCTGTTGTTACATCTCCATTCTCATTTCTGATACTATTAATGTGTATTTTCTCTCTCCTTTTTTTAATTAGTCGAGCTAGTGGGGAGTCTATTTTGTTGATTTTCTCAAAGAACCAACTCTTTGATTGATTAATCTTGTGTATAGTCCTCTTGGTCTCTATTTGGTTTATTTCCTCCCTTATTTTGATGATTTCTTTTTTCCTACAAGTCTTAGGATTGCTTTGTTGTTGTTTTTCTAGTTCCTTCAACTGTAAGATTAGCTGATTTACTTGGTGCTTTTCTTGTTTCTTGAGATAAGCATTAATTGAAATAAACTTTCCTCTCAGCACCGCCTTGATTGTATCCCATAAGTTCTGATAAGTTGTGCTGATGCCTTCATTTGTTTCAAGCAATTTTTTAATTTCCCCTTTGATTTCCTCTCTAACCCATTGCTCATTTAGTAATATATTGTTCAGCCTCCATATGTTTGTAGGCCTTCCTTGGTGTTTCGAATTCTTGGTCTCAAGCTTCACTCCTTGGTGGTCTGAGAACGTGCATGATATGATTTCCACTTTTTTAAATTTGCTAAGGCTTGATTTATGGCCTATGATATGATCAATTCTGGAGAAAGTTCCATGTGCTGGTGAAAAAAACGTGTATTCTCTGTCAGGATGAAAGGTTTGATAGATGTCAACTAAGTCCATTTGCTCTAGAGTTTGAATGAGTTCTATTGTTTCTTTGCTGAGTTTCTGGTTTTTCGATCTGTCCATTTGTGCTAATGGGGTATTAAGGTCCCCCACTATGATCGTATTGGAGTCTATTTCTCCCTTTAATCCAGTTAATATTTGTTTCACGTAACTAGATGCTTTGGCATTTGGAGCATAAACATTTATTATGCTGATCTCTTCTTGCTGGATGCATCCTTTGATCATTATATGGTATCCTTCTTTATCTCTTTTGATGCTTTTCACATCAAAGTCTATGTCATCTGATATAAGAATGGCTACTCCTGCTTGTCTTACCTTACCATTTGCTTGAAATATCTTTTTCCATCCTTTTACTTTCAATTTTTTCTGATCTTTATTGGTGAGATGCGTCTCCTGTAAGCAGCAGATAGATGGATTTTGTTTTTTGATCCAGTCCTCCAATTTATGGCGTTTAATTGATGAGTTTAAGCCATTTACATTCAGTGTTATTATAGATAAAGGACAATTTGGTCCTGTCATTTTGGCGATGTGTTGTTCTAAATTAGGTCTTGTGTTAGCATTTTAGTTGGATGTTCTCCACATTTGCCTTTGTTTCTGATGGTTACTATTTCTTTTTTCTTTCATAGGAACTTCCTTGAATATCATTTGTAGGGCAGGTTTAGATGAGACAAAATCTTGAAGTTTTTCTTTATTGTGGAAGAATTTTATTTCATTTTCAAAGACAAAAGAGAGCTTTGCAGGGTAAGTTATTCTGGGCTGAAAATTTTTCTCTTTTAGAATCTGGAATATGTCACTCCAGTCTCTTCTGGCCTGTAACATTTCCTCTGAAAAGTCAGCTGTAAGTTTAATTGGGGTTCCTCTATATGACACTTGATTTTTTTCTCGTGCACATTTAAGGATTTTTTCTTTTTGTTCAACTGAGGAGAGCTTGATTATCATGTGTCGTGATGAAGTTCGTTTTTGATCAACTCTGTTGGGAATTCTGTAGCCCTCCTGTATATTATTTTCTAATTCTTTGCTCAGTTTAGGGAAGTTTTCCTGTATTATTTCATTAAATACACCTCTAATCCCAGCTTCTCTTTCTGCACCTTCTGGAACACCCATAACTCTTATGTTAAACCTTTTAATCATATCTTTTAATTTTTGGATATTATTTTTAGCTTGACCTAGTTCTGCTTCCAGCTTTTTGTTTGTTTCTTCGTGATGGCAGAAAATATCTTCTAATTCTGAAATTCTTTCTTCTGCCTCATTCATTCTGTTTTTGAGACTCTCCACTGTAGTTTTAATTTGCTCTACTGTGTTCTTCATTTCTGATATATCAGCCTTAATTTGATGTATTACTGCTATTTCTTCTTTGAACTCTTGTTTGTACTTCTCATTGTTGACCAGGAGCTTTGCAATGAGTTTTCTGAGTTCCCTGTCCTCCATTTTCTCAATGTCTTCCTCAGTTAACTCTGAGAATGGGCGAAGCTTTTGCTCCTTTGTTGGAGAGACTTTAGTAACATTCATAGTGTTTTTTTCTTGTCTTTTTCCTTTTGAAATTGTCAATCTGTTTGACGACATCTCTCTGGTCTGTTACCTCAGGTGTATAAATTAACTTTAATGCTCAATCAGTACCCTGGGTTTAGGAAACACAACTGTCCTAAATAATTGCTTTGTGTGGCACTGATTTTATAGGCAGGACTGAGCTTATTACCCCCTGCTAGCCAACATGTCTAAGGACCTCCTGAGGTCGTCCTGGACAAACTTGGTGGCCAGAAAGATGAGGGGGCTGTCACAGTCAGCTCCAGGGACTACACAGACCCCCCAGGCTGCAAGACTATTGCCGTGGGCTCAGCTCTGCGCAATCAACCAACAACACACCCACTCTGGATCTCCACTCAGGGTTCACACCTGCTATCCTGCCACCCGATATGGCTCCAGGTGGAGAACTGCAGCTGCTAGCTTTCAGCTCCAGGTACCACACCGACCCCACAGGGAACAGAGCCAGTGCTCCCCTCCACCCCCAGACCAGATCCGCACAAACAGTCAGAAAGGGGCCCGTGTGCTGTTCTGTCAACTCTGCCCTGCGCCTCTCCACACAAGGCGGCCCCCCCCCCCCCCGAGTCCCCGACTCCCTCCGCGTGCAGCTGTTCCCAATCACCAAGCTCAAACTGTCAGGTCCCGAACCACACTCGCCCTCCCAACCCCCCACACAGACCCAGGCTCCAACCTGGCAGTCGCAACGTCCATGCGGAGGCCACCGGCGGATGTCCAGCCGGCACTGGAAATGAATCGCTGGAGTCCAGACCACTGGAGCCCACGGCCCCGAAGACTGGCGAGTCCCCAGCCGGCCACAAGGTCAGTCACGAGAGCTCTTTGTGCCAGGAAAGCCAGGTGTTCGCCTGCTACCACCGCCCAGCGCAGGGACTCCGAGTCTTAAAATTCCATTCTTTATGTTATCAGTCTAAGATGTTTTGTTGTAGCAACCCACAAATAAGATAAGGGTGGCATGAGCTTCTGCTGCGGGCAGCAGAGCCGGCAACATGGGCACGGCGAAGGTCCGGGGGTCGGGTGAAGGTCCGGGGGTCTGGCGAAGGTCCGGGGGTCAGGCGGAGGTCCAGGAGTCAGACGAAGGTCCGCGGGTCAGGCGAAGGTCCGCACTGGTTTTGTAGCTTCACAATTCCACCTTCAATAACTTTTCCGAGGAAGAGCGACTTGGGAGAGTTGAAGAGCGTGTCCGACGAGCTTGGCAGAGAGTAACTGATTGTAATTTATTAAGTATTTTATTTTTGATACTGTTGTAAGCGAAATTATTTTATTAATTTCCTCTTTAAAGCAACTTGGTATTAGTTTATAGAAATGTTACTACAAACATACTGAATTTGTTTATTCTATGTGTATAATTGCTAGTGTTGTCTATATATATGATACTGTTGTCAATGAATAGCGATTTCACTTCTTGTTTTCCTGTTAGAATATCTTTTATTTCTCTTACATAACTTCTTGGAAAAGTATTTGGAGTTTTCATATTGAAAAACAGTGGTGAGGGTGAGTCTGTTTTACTTGTCCTCGATCTTTGTTGGGAGTGATTTTAGCTATGGGTTTTTCATATACACTCTTTATTGGGATGAGGTATATTTTCTATACATATTGTATTGAGAATTTTTTTTTATCATCAAATGGTGTTGAATTTTGCAAATGAATTTTCTTCATCTGTTGGGTGATCATGATTTATAAAAATATAATTAGATATATCAATATGGTGTTTTGCATTTGTTGATTTGAGCATGTTCAACCATTCTTATATCACGTGGATAAATCTTGATTGTAGAGAAGATATTTTTGTGTGTGTGCTGTTGAAGATTTTTGTATCATTGTTCATAAGGGACATTAGATTGTGATTTGTTCTTTAATGTCATTGACTGACTTTGGTGGCCTTGTAAAATGAATTTTGAGGTTTTTTCTATTTTAATTTTTGAAAGAGTTTGAGAAGAATTGGTATTAGTTCTTCAAATGTTTGGTAAATTTGGCAGTATAATCCATTCCTAGGACCTGGCATGATAGTGTAGTGGTTAAGGTCCTCGTCTTGCACACGCCAGGATCCTATATAGTTGCTGGTTCTAATCCCGGTGGCCCCGCTTCCCATCCAGCTCCCTGCTTGTGGCCTGGGAAAGCAGTGAGGATGGCCCAAATCCTGGGACTCTGCACCCGCGTGGGAGACCTGGAAGAATACCTGGCTCCTGGCTTCAGATTGGCTCAGCTCCAGCCATTGCGGTCACTTGGGGAGTGACTATCGGATGGAAGATCTTCCTCTCTGTCTCTCCTCCTCTCTGTATATCCGCCTTTCCAATAAAAATAAATAAATCTTAAAAAAAATACATTCCTAGTCTTTTCTACGAATTTATCTGTTTTTGATATGTAATTAATCATATTAATTTATCAAATTTCTATTCTTTTTTATTGGAAAGATTTGTTTTTGTTGGGAAGTCAGATATATAGAGAGGAGAAGAGACAGAGAGGAAGATTTTCCATCTGTTGGTTCACTCCCCAAGTAGCTGCAACAGCTGGAGCTGTGCTGATCCAAAGCCAGGAGACAGGGGCCACTTCCAGGTCTCCCACAAAGGTGCAGAGATCCAAGACTTTGGGCTGCACTATATGTTGAAGAGAGTCTTTTCTTTAGGGCATGATTTTAGCTCATTTGTCAAAGATGTGTTGGTTATAGATACATGGATTAATTTCTGCTGTTTTAATTCTGTTACATTAGTCTAACATCTACTTTTGTGCCATTACCAGGCTGTTTTGCTTATAATAGCCATGTTACATAGTTTGAAATATGGTACCATTGTGCCTTCAGCTTTGTTTTTGTTGTTTAAGGTTGCATTGCTTCTTTGGGGTCCCTTGGATTTCTGTATAAATGCATAAGTTGTTTTTCTCAATTTTGTATGATACAAATAGAGCCTCTCCAGATGTTTCTTTGCTTTTATTTGCATGGAATATTTTTTCCTTTCATTTCTCTTTTATTCTCTGTGTGGTTTTACATATAAAAGTAGCCTTGTGTGGAACATATGGCTAGATCTTGCTTTTGTTTTTAAGATGTGCATCTGGTTTCTTTGTCTTTTTATTGGATAGCTTAATCTTGTTGTTATTCAAGGTAATGATGGATACACTAGGATTTGCTATTGCTATTTGGTAATTTACTTCCTGATTGTTTTGTGGGTCTTCCGTATCGTTCTTCCTCTCTTACTAACTTCCTTTGTGGTTTGATGGTTTTCCGTGGTGATATGCTTCAATTCATTTCTGTTTTATACAACTACTAAGGATTTCTTTTTTGTGGTTTTTATATCACTGACATAAAACATCTTATTTTTTTAAAAAATTGTTTCATTTTTAATTTGAAATGCAGATTTACGAAGAGGAGGAGAGACAGAGAGAAGGATCTTCCATCCACTGGTTCACTCTCCAAATGGTTGCAACAGCCAGAGCTGAGCTGACCCACAGCCAGGAGCTTCTTTGGTGGCTCTCATATGGAAGCAGGGGTCATCTTCTTCTGCTTTCCCAGGCCATTTGCAGGGAGCTGGATTGACAGTGGAACAGTGAGAACCAGATCTGACACTCATATGGGATGCCAATTTCGCAAGTTGGCGGATTAGCCTATTGAGCCATCACACCAGCCACCCAAACATCTTATTCTTAAAACATGTTACAGTGGATTTTAAGTTTAATAATGTGCAAACTATAACTTTTATCACCCTAATAAGTTTTATGTTAAAATTTACAATTTAGAAAATTAGTATTCTTTATTAATTTTTTTTTAATTGGAAAGTTAGATATACAGAGAGGAGAGGCAGAGAGGAAGATCTTTCGTTCGCTGATTCACTCCTCAAGTGGCCACAACAGCCGGAGATGAGCCAATCTGAACCCAGGAGCAAGGAGCCTCTTCCAGGTCTCTCACATGGGTGTAGGGTCCCAAGATTTTGAGCCGTTCTCAACTGCTTTCCCAATCCACAGGCAGGGAGCTGAATGGGAAGTAGGGTTGCTGGCCTAGGAACTGGTGCCTATAAAGGATCCTGGCATATGCAATGGTAGGGGCAAAAATTCTTTATACATCTCTTAACATAATTCTGAGAATGACCACATATTATTTATGCAATTGCCTGTTGGATTTGCTTATTTTTTTCATCAATTTGTGACCTTTTACACTGGATCTTAGCCAAAAGGCCGAGAAGCGATTAATTTGTGACCTTTTATTTCAGCTTAAAGGAATCTCTAGCAGTTCCTATGAGATAGCCTAGTTACAATGAACTACTGTATTTTTTTTGGTCTGGGAAGACTTTTATTATTTCTTATCTGATGGATAGCTTTATCAGGTACAGTATTCTTGCTTGCCATTTTTCTCCAGTTGGTGTTGAATATATTACTCTGCTTTAAAGTCTTCATTCCACTCTGTATGGATTCTATTGACATTTTTTCTGAAAGCATTGTTTCTTCTGAAACTGATTCTTCTGAATCTTCTGAAGATTTTTCTAAAGACACTGTGTGTGCTTTCTTGAGTGTTATCTCTTGAATATGCTTAATGTATCTCTTCAGTTTTATTTCTTACTCCTTTTAGTATTCTTGTGTGTCTTTGAGTTTTGATAATATGATCATGAAGCATTCTGGTGAACTCTTTGTGTTTTCCTGCACCTGGATGTTACCATGTTTCCTCAGGTTTGGGGACATTTCAACCATTATTCCTTCAAATATGCTTTCTTGGATTTCTCTCTCTTCTCCTTTTATAATTTCCATAATGTGAATATCAATATATTTGAAGATGTTTCAAATTTCCATTTCTTTCTTCATTCTCTTTTTCTTTTCTGATCCTTTATGGAAGTAAACAAAATTTGTCCTAAAATTCATATAGAACACAGAAGACTATGAATAGCCAAACCAATGTTGTAAAAAAAAAGAAGGACAAAAACCCCAACAAACAACCAAAACTGTAGGCATCACATAGACCAGTGAAATAGAACAGTCATCCCAGAAATCAATACAATCATCTGTAGCCAACTGATCTCAAACAGATGTGCAAAAAATGTATAATTGAGAAAGGACAGCCTTTTTAATAAATGGTACTAGGAAAATTGCATACCCATTTGGAGATTTTAAACTTGAGTTAAACTTTGGTTAGCTCTGTTCTGATTTTGAAGAAATTTCTTTTGTTTTAAGTCTGTTTCACTTGTTTTCTACCATCTAGAACTTCTCCTTTAAAGTCTTAAATTCTGACATACCTAATTTTCCCAATCTGAAATGTGTTATTATGTGTTCTACTCTGGAAGGTGATAGAGCTTGCAAATTCTCACCATCTTTTGCTTTCTTACAGATTTTTCTGGAGTGATTTGCTTTAACTTTTTTTCAACTTGACTGTCAGAATCACTGCCAAGTGAGCTGAAAGGTGCTAGTTCCTTTGATTTAGGCATTGCTTTGCTCTTGCAGCTAGACAGGGTCTTCCTTACTCATTTACAGGTGTCAAGGAGTCAACTATGAGTTCATATTTATTTATTTTTCCTTTTTAAAAAAAGATTTATTTATTCATTTTATTTGAAAGGCATATTTGCAGAAACAGAGAGAGAGAGAGAGAGAGAGAGAGAGAGATCTTCCATCTGCTAGTTTACTCCCCAAATTGTTGGAACAGCAGTTGCCGGGCCAATCAAAAGCTAGGAATTAGGAGTTACTGCTGGGTCTCCCATGGTAGTGTAGGCGCCCAAGGACTTGAGTCATCCTCCTCTGCTTTTCCAGGCCATAATCATGGAGCTGGATTGGAAGTGGGCAGACAGAACTAAAACCAGTGCCCAAATGGAATGCTGGCACTGCAAAGTGGGGGATTGACATTGTTGTGCTACTGCGCCAGCTTTCCAACTTACAGATTTTTCATTTTCAAGGTTTCTATTTGACCCTTTTGCAAGTTTGCTACCTGGCTGTTGAAGCTTTCATTCATATCAGGCCTCATGTTTTGTTCAGCTGTCTGTATTCTCTCTCTCTCTTTTTAAAGATTTATTTATTTTTATTACAAAGTCAGATATACAGAGAAGAGGAGAGACAGAGAGGAAGATCTTCTGTCCGATGATTCACTCCCCAAGTGAGCGCAACGGTTGGTGCTGCGCCGATCCGAAGCCAAGAACCTGGAACCTCTTTCAGGTCTCCCACACGGGTGCAGGGTCGCAAGGTTTTGGGCTGTCCTCAACTGCTTTCCCAGGCCACAAGCAGGGAGCTGGATGGGAAGTGGAGCTTCTGGGATTAGAACCGGCGCTCAAATGGGATCCTGGCACGTTCAAGGCGAGGACTTTAGCTGCTAGGCCATGCTGGGCCCGTGTGTATTCTCTCTTGTGTCTCCTTGAGAGTCCTTATAATCTTTTTTTTCTTTTGGAATTTTTAAATAGATATTTTGTTTATCTCATTTTCTTTGGATTCTGTTACTAATGCAGTTAATTTTCCTTGAGGGTATAATATAATATTGTCTTGTTTTTTTCACACTTCCTGTGTCCCTACATTGATATTTGCTCATGTGATGACTAGTCATTTCTATCACTTTAATGAGTGGATTTTGTGGTAAAAGGCTGTTAGTTGATGATGCATTTTCAGATGTTGGTTTGAAATGCTATTTGGCTTTATTTTTAGTTGAATTTTGTTGTCTCGTCTCCTTGTGTCTTCTTGCGTTACAATTATTCGCAGCCGCATTATGGGTATGTGGTATTTCTCTCAGATATGCCAGGGAAGTAGTCTATGGAACAGGGGTTCGGGCTCTGATGGTGCTGACCCTCAGGTCATTAAAGCTGGGATGATGGAGGACTAGCTCAGAGTCCTAGAAGGGTTGCTGTGCGATCATATTGGCAGGGTCATGCTTGTGCCCTTGGTAATAAATTAAGGATTGGGTTTTTCTTTAAGTGTTTTATAAAATTCAGCCTGAAGTAATTTGGTCCCAGAATTTACTTTGATGGGGAAGTTTTTAGATAATTATAGAACAATCTTGACAAGCATTTTTGGTATGTTAAATTATTCTGTTTCTTCACAATTCAATTTGGAAAGACTTTGATGTCCAGACATTGATGTCTTACAATTTTTATAAGAGAACTTTCACATACTTGGTAAAATTTTTCCCAAAGTATCTAAGTCTTTTGTAGGCTTATCTTGTGAGATGGTATGTAAGAATGTTATTGATATTTGTGTATTGATTTTGTATTCTGAAACTTTGCTGAATTCTCTTATCAGTTCCAGTAGTTTACTGGTTATGTTCTTCTGGCTCTTCTGCATAAAGGACCATGTCCTCTGAAATTAGAGAAGCAAAATATTCACAAATTCATAAGTTAATGAATTTACATTTGGGTTAATTAAGAAAAATGTTAAGTATGGTTGCATATCATAGAGTTGTAGAGAAAACATTTGAAACAACTAAAAGTAATTGAAAATTCTAGCTGATTATGGGCATTATTATAGATACACATTACAAGCTAGAAATCAAAGAGAAGGGCATTCTGTCTTTAGAGATCTTTTCCAAGATTTATTTGCTTGGGAAACTTTTTTGGGAGATCAGCATATAACCCAATGGAAACTATGGTTACTTTAGTGTAATGACCTCTGATTCATTTATTTTATGCACTTGTCAAACTTCTAAATTTTTCTTCATATATATTCTAGAATAGCAGTATTTTCCTTCATGGCTTTGTGTTTCATCTTGAAACAAAACCGATTCTCCTGTTTTTCTCTCTTATGTACATATAGCTTTATAATTATTGTCTTAAATGTTTGAAACTGTCTTATATGGAGTATGTATTGATATAAGAAGTGAAATAGGAGTTCAGATTTATTTTTCTGTTTTCTAAAAATCATTTTTTGAAAATTAGAGTGCAGGGCAGGGAAGGGAAGGAACAGGAAGGGAAAGCAAGAGAAGGGGAAGCAAGGGATAAGAAGGAAGAGAAGACCTTCCTTTCAGTGATTCATTCCCCAAACAGATATGGTGGCTGGAGCTGAGCCAGGCTGAAGCCAAGCACTTGAGTCATTCTTTGTACTTTTCCAGGCATGTTATCAAGGAGCTTGTTCTAAAGTGGGATAGCGGAACTTGAACTGACAGCACCTGAACATGACAGTGGTGTCATGGCTCACACCATAGCACTAGCCTCAATTTAATTTTTAATTTTTAAAAGTGGTCAACCCTTTGAATTACCATTTCATCCATATGCCTTTCCCTTTTTTGAAATATTTACTTGTTTTTCAAAAAGTGAATTTTCATATATACCAGTTATTCTTAAACCATTAGGGGTAAGCAAATAAAAATCACGATGAGGTTTGATCTCACTCCTAGTAGAATGGCTATCATTTAAAAATAAAAAATAGCAAATGCTGTCAAATGTTACATGGTTAAGGTACCTTAATACACTATTGGTGGGAATGTAAGCCATCATGGAAGATAAAAGAATATTTCTCAGAAATTTGAAAATAGATCGACTATATAACACAGTCATTTCACTCTTGGGAATTTGCCTAAATGAAATGAAATCAGCATATAAAATGGCTATCTGCACCTCTATCATTATTGCAGTTAAGTTTACAATAGCTAGAATATGGAATAACCTAGATGTACATCAACTAATGACTGGATAAAGTAATATGGTGTGTGTATACACTTCAAAATACTAATCATGTACATATTCAATGCAATCCTGATCAAAATCCCAACAACAGTCTTCTCAGAAAAGAAGATAAAAAAGTTCATCTGGAAATGCAATAGACCACGAATAGCCAAAACTATCCTGGAGAATAAAAGTCAAGCTGGAGGAATCATAGTTCCAACATCAAGACATACTACAGAGCAATGGTCATCAAAACAATCTGGTACTGGTACAGAAACAGAGAAGAAGATCAATACAACAGAATAGAAGCACCAGAAGGGAGCCCACATATGTATAGCCAACTAATCTTTGACAAGAAAACTGAAAACAATCCAGGAGAAAAGCCTGGTCTCTTCAACAAATGTTGGGACAACTGGATAGTAGCTTGCATAACTAAGAAACAAGAACTGCACCTGTCACCTCACACAAAAATAATCTCTAAATTAATCAAGGACCCAAATCTACACCCAGAATCCATCAAACTATTAGAGGAAAACATAGAAAGCACTCTCCAAGATATAGGAATGGAGAAAGACTTTTTCAAAAAGATGCCAGAAATAAACAAATGGGACTACATCAAACTAAAAATCTTCTGTACAGCAAAGGAAACAACAAAGTGAAGAAGCAACCAATGGAATGGGAGGAAATCTTTGCACACTATACAAATAATAGGGGACTAATATCCAGGATTTACAAGGAGTTTCAGAAACCCAGTGACAGTGAAAAAAAATATAACCCTGTGAAGTAAAGGGCAAAGGATGTGAACACACATTTTTCAAATAAAATAGATTCAAATGGCTAACAGACATATGAAAAGATGCTCAGGCTCCCTAGCTATCGGGAGATACAATTGAAAACCACATTGAGGTTCCACCTAACTCCAGTGAGGTAGCCTACATTCAGAACTCTACCAACAACACTTATTTGAGTGGATGTGGGACGAAAGGTACCCTCCTTCACTGTTGGTGGGTGTGTAGGCTAGTATAACCACTATGGAAATCAGTATGGAGAGTGCTTAAAGAATTGCAAATAAACCTGCTATATGACCCAGCTATCCTGCTCCTATGAATATATCCAAAGGAAATGAAAACTGCATATGAGAAGGGGATCTGTAATCCTATATTTAAAGCAGCACCATCTTCAACATCAAAGACATGGGAACAATCCAGATGCCTGTCTAAAAAGGAGTGGTTAAAGAAAGTGTGGTAAATCTACTCTGTGGAATATTACTCAGCCACTAAAAAGAATGAAATTATAGCATTTGCAACTAGATGGTCCCAACTAGAGACCATTATGCTCAGTGAAATAAGTCATTCCACAAGGACAAATACCATATAAAAGCAGCCTTTATGCAGATCATAAGATCAATAGCCCTTTCCATACTGTTTTTGCTGCATCCCATGTGCTTTGATGTTTTTGTTTTCTGCCTCCCTCCATCTCCTATGGGTCAGGCTAGGATCCCACTGGCTTCTTCCCTACCTGGACTCGTGACTCACCAAGGTTCGAGTTCTCTAGTGGTATCTTCCTATGGCCGCTCTGGGTGTGGGTCTTGAGGGGATCTTCCTTTTTTTTTTTTCCCAAGATGCTGTTCTGAGTCATGTGAATCCTGTTGGTCCCATGGAATCCAGGGAGTTTTGGACACCTTTCCCTGCAATTCTATACTTTCTGCTCTTTCCTCTGTTTAATTCTGTCCCTCTCTCTTTGCACTCTTTACTACACCAGTCTTCTGTGGTTGACCATCTAAACTCTGGATGCTTTTGTTTTCATTTTTGTTTCTTCCAGATAGTTTTTTTTCTTTGCTGGCTCATGGATCATACAATGGCATGATTTTACTCAAACAGCTTTTGTGTTTTCATTACTTTTGAGTTGGTTATTTAATGGCAGGTTTTTTCGACTCCGTGGTACTGTAAATTTTTGGCTTTAACTTCATATCCATTGTTGAGTTTGTTCCATGGCTCCTCATTTAAGGGAATGTATAGTGATGGCATAATAGACTATCATATTCAGATGTGAAGATACAATGCAGTATGCATCCCTACTTCCAAATAAAAGATGGACACCCAATGAAACTCTTGCACATATCTAGACAATGGACTGGCTGATATTTTTTGTACCAGCAGTGTTAGGACACAAATAACACACTGATGGGCTTATGACTACTTATGAAGGACTATACTATTGTGATAATATGGGAAACATCAATCAAAGGGTAAAAATTTGGGGGGGGGTGGGGAAATCCCAAACCCTAAGGAAATGTGCCATAAAATTCAAAATTAAAAAAAGTAAAAAAAAGAATACTACTTATACATAAAGTATAATGAAATCAACTTTTGTAACAAAATGAATGCAACTGATCGTATTTGATTATGTTTAGTGAAATAATTCAGTTCCAAAAAGAAATATATCCTATTTTCTCTCTTATGTGGCAGTTAATACAGAATAAAGAAATTCTAGGAGTGAAATAGACATCTTGTGATGTGAATTGTTTTCAGCTCTTTTTTGTATTAATATGGAATTGTGGACTTCCTTCATTTTAGTTATTGCATATTATGGCTAGAGGTAAATTAAGCCAGTGATTCTGGAGTGGATTGAAAGTATGTTTTTGAGAAATTAAAAAAAAAAAGGAAAAAATGAAGGAGGAGGGTAGAGAGAGGATGAGAAGGAGGGAGAGATGTATGTTTGTTTTCTTAGAACTATATCTGTGAAATCTGTTCTCTTTATATTCCTTAAAATATAAAAGAGGCACTATTAGTATACTTTCTTCTCTATTTTTATGCTATTTTTGGCATGCATTTTTATATCACCCATATTTTAAAACTCCATATTATACTGGTGCTATTTTTGTTTATCATAGCTATTAGGTAAGCAATCCGAATAGTAAATGAATGTTTTACTTTAACTATTCTTTTGCAATTTCTAGTATACTCCCATCCTTTGTGTTAATGCTTTTTTGCATCTGACAGTTCTCTTTTTGCCTGAGGAACTGACGTTAATGTTTCTGGCAGTCATATCTGGCTATTGGAAGCCTTTTAAGGTTTTGTATTTTATCAGATCTGTATTATATTTTACCTCTGTTTTTATTAAACTGCTTTATTGAGATATAATTTACATATTATTTTAAGTTTACTAATTTTATGGATTCAGTTAATTGATTTTTCTTGTTTATAAATATGTCCAGCTGTCATTGCAATCTGGTTTTAGAATATTTCTATCACCTGAAAAGAAGCTTCATTTTCATTTGCTGTCATTCCTCATTTCTGCACCCCTCAGCTTTAGGCAACCTTTAATCTTGTTTCTCCCTGTATAAATTTTGAATTTACATGAGTTCTTGCAGAACTATAATTCTATAGTTTATGCTTCTTATATATGTTGTTTCTTTCACTTGGAATAAAGTATTTGAAGTTTGTTCATGTGTACCGTTTGCCAGTATTTGCTTTATTTTTTCTCTTGAAATTATTGTGCCATGTGGGTAGTTCACACTTTATCATTCATCGGTCAGTATCAGACATTTGTGCTTCCTTTTTTCATTTGTTAGAATGTTTTTAATAATTGCATTCACATCTTTGTTTGGAATACACCAAAGTGATGTTATTAATAGTTGCATCCAAGTTTTTATTTTGAGGGGCATGCTTAGGTTGATCACCTAAGTAGCTGTGTTTCTGAATAGATAATTAGAATTACTAAATTGTGTGGTAAGTCTATTTTTAATATTTTAAGAAACTGCCAAATTGACACTTAAGGTGCTGCATGATTTAAAGAAAAATGAAATCTCCAGCTTTTCTAAATCTTTGCAAACACTTCTCAGTCTTCTGTGTGTAGCAATTATTGAGTGAGAACTAATATGCCATTGTGGTTTGACTTACAGTTTCTGACAAGTATTGATGCTGAGCATATTTTAAGGTGCTTTCTAACCATTAAAATATCTTCTAAGGGTCAGTATACCTATCCAAATGTTTTTCCCATTTCATATTGAGTTTTAGAATTGTTTATGCACTATGAATGTCTTATTATATCTGTAATATGCAGATCATTTCTGTGTGTCTATGTTTTGCCTTTTAGTTTTCTTGAATATCTTTTGAAACAAAAGAGTTTTAGCACTATAAGTTTTTCTTTGATTGCTTTGCTATTGATGTCATATTGAAGAAATACTGCTTAAAACTGAGGTTGCAAAGATTTATTTCTGTTTTCTTCTAAAAAGTTTTGTAATTTTAGTTCTTAACACTTAGGTTTGGCTTAAATCTAGTTAACTATCATGTGTGGTCTAAGGTAAGGATCATTGTTAATTATTTTAAAAAGCATGTACTTACTTTTACTTGAAAAGCTGATTTACAGAGAAAAGAGAGAGAGACACACACACAGAGAGAATATTTTCTTCATTAATTCACTCCCCAAATGGCCATAATGGCTGGATCTAGATTGTTCCAAAATGAGGAGCCTTTAGCTTCTTCCAGATGCCCCACATGGGTCCAGGGGCCCAAAAGACTTGAGCCATTCGTTGCTGTTTTCCTAGTCCACGAGAAGGGAACTGGATTGGAAGTGGAGCAGCCTGGACATGAACTAGTGTCTATGTGGGATGCCAGCACTGCAGATGGAGGATTAGCATGCTTTGCCAGAATCTAGACCCTCCTACCCCCATATTAATTCTTTTGTATGTGATATAATTGTGTCTGAACCATTTGTCAGAGACTATTTTTCTGAATTATCTTTGCACCTTTAAAAAAATCAATGGGTCTTCATGCTAAAAACCCTAACCAAGGTAGACATAGAAGGAACAATCCACAACATAATCAAAGCAATATCTGAAAAACCCAATGCCAGCATCATATTGAATGGAGAAAAACTGGAACCCTTCCCACTGAGATCTGGAACAAGACAAGGATGTCTGCTATCTCCACTGCTATTCAACATAGTCCTAGAGGTACTCGCCGAAGCCATAAGACAAGAAAAAGAAATTAAAGGAATTCAAATGGGAAACGAAGAAGTCAAGCTTTCACTATACGCAGTTGACATGATCCTTTACATAGAAAAATCAAGAGACTCAATACAGAGACTGCCAGAACTTGTACGAGAGTTTGGTAGAGTGGCAGGGTACAAAATTAATGAACAAAAATCAACAGCCATAGTGTATGCAAACAGCCCCAAGATGGAAAAAGATCTAACCAGCAAGATACCATTCAAAATAACAGAGAAAAGTATGAAGTATCTAGTAATAAATCTAACCCAAAATGTAGGAGACCTTTTTGAAGAAAGCTACAAACTACTTAAAAAAGAAATTGAACAAGACATCAAAAGATGGAGTAACATCCCATGCTCCTGAATAGGTAAAATCAATATCATTAAAATGTCTGTGCTACCAAAAGCAATAGATACATTCAACGCAATCTCAATCAAATTGCCCAAAACATTCTTCATGGAACTGGAAACAATGATCCAAAGGTTCATCTGGAAGCACAAAAAAACCACGAATAGCTAGAACCATCTTGAAGAATAGGAAGTTAATAAGGGAATCACAGTTCTGGACCTCTGGACATACTATAGGGCAGCAGTTATCAAAACAGCCTGGTATTGGCACAAAGATAGAGAGGAGGATCAATGGAGCAGAATAGAAACAACAGAAGGGAACCCACACAGATATAGCTAAATAATCTTTGACAAAAAGACAAACAACAATCCAGACAAATGGGAAGGTCTTCTCAATAAATGCTGTTGGGACAACTGGTTAATAGCCTGCAGAAACAAAAAGATAGACCCACATATCTCACCATACACTAAGATCAAACCTAAATGGATAAAAGACCTAAACCTATATCCAAAAACTTTCAAACGTTTGGAAGAAAATGTTGGAAATACCCTGCAAGATCTAGGGGTAGGTCCCTACTTCCTAAAAAGGACACCAAAAGCAATAGCAATCAAGACCAGAATAAACAAATGGGACCTCATCAAACTAAGAAGCTTCTGTAAAGCAAGGGAAACAATCAACGAAGTAAAAAAGCAACCCACAGAATGGGAGAAGATCTTCACGCACTACATAGGTGATAGAGGGCTAATCTCCAGAATATACAAAGAACTACAAAACAACCAAAATACCAAAACAAACAAGCCACTCAAGTAATGGGCATGGGAAATGGGCAGACATTTCACAAAGGAACAAACCCAAATGGCAAACAAATACACGAAAAAATGCTCAAGTTCCCTGGCAATAAGGAAAATACAAATTAAAACATCAATGAGGTACCACCTAACGCCAGTAAGATTGGCCCACATACAAAAAAACACCAACAACACTTGCTGGCGAGGATGTGGGGAAAAGGGAACCCTACTCCACTGCTGGTGGGGCTGCAGGTTGGTACAGCCTCTATGGAAATCAGTATGGAGAACACTCAAACAACTCAAAATCTGCATACTATATGATGCAGCAATAGCACTCCTAGGAATATATCCCAAACACCTGTTAACACGAGAAAGCAACATGCACTCCTATGTTCATAGCCGCACAATCAGTAATTGCAAAAACATGGAAGCAATCAAAATGCTCATCAGCAGAAGACTGGATAAGAAAGCTATGGTTCATCTACTCCATGAAATACTACTCAGCTATTAAAAAAACCAAAATGAAGTTCTTTGTGGCCAAATGGGCCCAACTGGAAACCGTAATGCTAAGGGAAATGAGCCAATCCCAAAAGGTTAAGTACCACATGTTTACCTTAATTTAAGACGAAATGATGTCAATATGAAAAATAGTACCCGTAAAATGTAATATTATCTCAACCTCAAACAGCCTATCTCACATGCACTAAGATATTGTGAAGTAACCAATGCACCAACAATCAATGTGAGTCAGACTGCTTATGATCTACATCAAAGAATTGTAAAACCTAATAAAACTTTAATACCTTATGTTATTCTGTAATGGGGCGGGAGAGCAGAGAAATCTTCCATCTCCCTAGAATGTGTGAGGAAGACGTGAAATACAACCTACCAGGATCATGATTGGTAACTCATAGACAACAGACTCGAATCAGCATTAGACAATAGTTAAACTACAAAGATATACAGGGGGAATCAAGAGCGATCCTGACAACCTCTTAATAGGAGGTCATATGCACAGAGCAGGGGGGGACCCTAGGGTGGAGCGGGGAGACAGGAGGAGGCTTGTATCCCAACCCTGAAGACTCCCGGATCCTCACCAAGGACTATCAGTACGAGCACAAGGACTACATCCCAACTGCCAAGGAGACCACGGGGAATTGGAGTGCCTCCGGAGGCCAAGAACTCTGAGGTCACCCATCCCCATCTGGATCTACCACATGGGATGGAAGAAGTCCAAATCCCTCCTCGCATGGTCCAAGGGCATCAGAACAACAGCCAAGAGCCCTGAGCAGTCTGCAGAAACAGAAGAACAGTAAACTTCCTTCAGGACTAGGGAGGGGAGCTCTCTCTGGTTCTCGCTTGGTTCCAACTTGGGGTCCCCACCCTTTCTTGCAATGACCATCAGGATCACTCCGGACACCCCTAAAAACAAATAACCAACCAACCAAACAAACAAAAAATCTAGAATAGATAGAGAACAACAAGGAAAGCTTGCATTTTTTTAACATATTGGTTACTCAATACTATGTTAATTAATTTCATAACGTTATAAATTGTTGCTGATGTTATGTTGGGGTTTTTAATTGAACGGAATGATACTCTGCTGGCTCTACCTTCAGACCAGAAAAGGTCTCCCCAAGAAGCCATTGAATTTATCTGGGCAATAAGATGCTGGACTCTATGCTTGGTATATGCTTGCAATGAAAGAATCTCAACTGAACTTGAACTGTGGTTATGCAACAAGGTGGAGGAATCAACCATGGGGGGAGGGTTGAGAGGGGTGGGAGAAATCCCAGTACCTATAAAGCTGTGTCACATAATGCAATGTAATTAATTAAAAAAAAATCAGTGAATCACAGGTGTACCTGTTTACTCCTGGACCTTCGTTTCTATACCATTTATCTATATGCCCTTTTATGCTACTACTGCATTATCTTGATTGCCTCAAGTTTGCATGAAATTTTGAAATTAGGGAATATATATACTACCAAGTTGCTTTTATTATGATTTTTTAAAAATTTATTTTTCTTTAAATTTTCATGTGAACTTTAGAATTGCTTAATCAATTTGTGTAAAAAGCATGTCACTGTGTGATAGGAAGTGCTTTAAGTTAACAATCAATTTGGGGAAAGTACCATCTTAATAGTCTGATTTATATACATAAAATGTCTCTTATTTAGATGTTATTTATTGTACTTTAGCATTTTTTTCAGTTTTCAGTATACAAGTTATGCACTTGTTAATATTATATACTTGATATCATTGACATTGTATACTTTTAATTTTCAGATAGGTTATTGCTAGTTTATAGCAGTTGATTGATTTTAGTATTTTAGTATTATTTTAGTAGTAAGTGTGGTAATCAGATTTAACAAAATTAATATACTCGACAGACCAGTTGGATGCCTCAGGAAAGAACCGAGTGTCTAATATACATTCATAGTGAAATTTTTGTAGACATTTAATATTAGCCTTTTGTTTCTCCCTCTCCATCTTCTTCTATATCATTAATGGGTGAAGACAGTCTCTGCATGGAATAGATGAAATTTCTTCCAGAACTTTATAATGCATAGTTCCTTTGTGCTTGGTTGAGAAGTTTCCCTTACACTTCCTTAGAGAAGGATGTAAGCTAAAAAGATTATGAACAAGGGGAGGACTTTTGATTTGTAAATACTAGATGGTTTCTGAGACCAGCTTCTGTATTTCTTCACTCATTTAGCGAAACATAATTTTTGTTTTTCTTTGGACCTATTCACACTTGTAGACTAGTATCTACCTAGCAATATTAACATTCCTCCCTCAAGAGAAGTAACCCATAAGTTTGTGGGGGTAACATGCCCATTTTATTTATTTTTTCCAGGTTGGCATATTGGCATAATGCTGGTTGTGGGTATTCTTTTATTATCTATTCTGTGGCATTCAGAGCTAGCTTGGGAAATGGTTGTCTTGTGTGATCCAGAGGACTGAATATATCATTCAGGCTAGGACTGGAAGTCACACTGCGTGTCTATCAGTAACTGGATGGCTTATATTCTGTTAGAGAGAAAACAGATAGATGCATTAAAGACATATGATTCAAAGAGAAGCAGGAAGAATATGAGGGGTGGGGGAACTACACAGTCATGGGGAGGCAATAACCTGGATTTCCAGCTGGACTAGAAATTCCAACTCTTCTCAGCCTGGTCCTAGGTTTGTTTAATATTTATTTATTTAATTCTTTATTTTATGACACAGTTTAAGAGACATTGGGTTTTCCCCTCTCACTCCCCACTGTCCCCCCATTGTTCTCCTCTCCAGTCTTTCAATAGGTGTCTTTTAAGTACCCTCAGAAGTCCATTATACTGCTAGGGTGGTGCATAAGGATGTTCAATATCTTCCTGCAAAAATTAATGCTAGTGTGTAATTGTGTGGCTCAAATAAAAGTACAGTATAGATTCAATCATCATTACACATGGGTGGTAGTAATAGCAGTGATAAGAGGGATATTATCAATCTCAGGTGATCACAAGCAATCATTCTGTCATGAATTATTGATTAATAGGTTATATCACAAGATCTTATTGTGTGTGATACAGACAGCTAGGGAGTGTGGTAAGATGCAATTTACAGGTACAATTTTTAGATTTGATATCGTATTATATTAAGGCAAACATATGATATCTGACCTTTTGGGATTGGCTCATTTCCCTTAGCATAATGGTTTCTAGTTGGGCCCATTTGGCCACAAAAAAATATGTTTCATCTTTTAAAAAATAACTGAGTACTTTTCAATAGAATAGATGAGCCATAGTTTCCTTATCCAGTCTTCTGTTGGGCATTTCAGTTGCTTCCATGTTTTGTGATTATTGATTGTGCTGCTGTGAACATAGGGGTGTATGTTGCTTTCTTGTGCAACAGGTCTTTTGGATGTATTCCTAGAAGTGGTATTGCAGTTGCCTGTGTATTCTCCATACTGATTTCCATAGAGGCTGCCTGGTGCTAGGTTTAATCCAAGAAATGTTGAATATAGTTTTCTTTGGAGCATGACACACTGCATATTAATTTTGTATCTTATGAATTATAATATTTTAGATCTTATAATCTTAAAGACCTTTATTAAAAATTGAAAAGATACTGAGACTGGCGTTGTGGCACAGCGAGTTAAGCTACTGCCTGCAATCCAGCACCTTTTATGAGTGCCACTTGAGTCCCAGATGTTCTATTTGTAATCCAGCCTCTGTTAAAGGCACTTGGGAAAGAAGCAATCATGGCCCAAATTCTTGTGCCCCAACCACTCATGTGGGACACCCAGATGGAATTCTTTGTTCCTAATTTTAGACAGACTGAGCCATTTGAGGGGAATGAGCAAGCAAATGGAAACTCTCTCTTTCCGTGTCCCTTCCTCTGTCTATGTATCTGTGCTTTTCAAATCATTAAGGGCATTAAAAAAATTTGGAGGTCCATGCACATTCAGAGAGCCAGAGCTCCATCCATTGGTTCACTACTCAAATTCCTTCAAGGTTGGAGTCAAAGCTGGGAGTTGGTAGCAGCATCCATGTTTCCTATGTGAGTGGTAGGAGCCTAATCATTATTACCAGTATCTCATAGGGTCTACATTAGCTGGAATCTGGAATCAGTATCTTCAGATAGGAATTTAAACTGGGTACTCAGATGTGGAGAATGGACTGCTTAGCTGGCATCCCAAGCACTAGGCCAAATGCCTGCTCCCTGAATTCATTTTTGTTTCTTATAATATTACAGTAGGTATTTTAGTTTTTTTTTAAGTTGGATACTTTAGAATTTTTCTGTGTTTTCTACAAATAAGCATAATCTTACATTTTTCCTACATGCATACTTTTTTTCCTTGTCTAATTATAAGAAATATTGGGTAGAAGTATGATATTCCTGGTATTTGGAGACAAAGATTCATTAAAAAAAATTTTTGAAGGATAGTGTTAGCTGTAGGTTTTTCCTAAATTCCTTTTGTCAAGTTGAGAAAATTCTCTGATGCTCTCAGTTGTTCAGAAATTTTTATCCTGAATGGGCATTTTAGTCTTCATGATGTGTTATATTTTCCCATCCCTTGTATGCCTGACAATTAAAAACTGTTATTTATTTATTCATTTTCAAATTATTTGAAAATCAGAGGAATGAGAGACAGAGATATGTCTCTCATCTGCTGATTCACTCCTCCTCCCCTGATGCCTGCAACAGCCAGAAGTGGATTAGTCCAAAGCTAGCTGCCTGTAACTTAGTATGTCTATGCCATGTGACTGGCAGAGACCCAACTACCTGAAGTATCATCTATGGCCTCCCAAGGTATGGATTAGTAGCAACCTGGGATGAAGAGTGGACCTGAAACTTGAACCAAGGTGCTCCAATATGGGATGAAACTGTTTAATGTATCTTGAAAGTAAGATGCTGGACTTCTTATTCTCTCTACCTACAGTGTCATGATACATTTAAATAGCAGAATGATGGACTTGTGACTGTTCCTGAAGGACTATACTATTGTAATAATATGAGGGAAAATATTGGGGTGGGGAGGAGGGTATAGGGAGTGTGGAAGGAGAAATCTCTAGGCATATGAAACTGTGTAATGAAAAATTAGCAAAAATTAATATAAAGATGATGAATATTAATTAAGATTCAGGGTTTTAAGATAGTGTTCAGGGAAGTCTTCTAGAGAATGGACTCCAAGTTGAAAGCAGGATAGGAAGGAAGAGCAGCTAATTCAAAGATTTGGAAGAAGAGCTTTTTGGTATAGGGTAAAATTTGGCTAGTGAAAATACCCTGAATCTAAAAAAATCTAAATCTGACCTAATGCTCAATGATGACCTTATGCTCTTTATTGCAATTATCCTGTTGTTATCCTATTGTTCAGACACTTTTGTTCTTAATCCCTTATTTGTCTCTGCATTTTTCTTCTCCATTCAGGCAATACTATGGTGATAAAAATGCTGTATTTTATTTATTTTTTATTTAATTTTTCTTTTTAACATTGTTTAAATAGTTGAGAAGGATTCATGCCCATATGGAGTTCTGATTAGAGTGGTGAGGTTCAGGTACCCAGGAAGGTGGGCAGGCAAAAATGTTTCTTTCTTTCTTTCTTTTTCTGTATTGGCAGGGAAGGGGAAAGGGGGACTACTTCTTGCTATCAAATTACATCAGCACCTGGGGCTGGGAAACAGATGATGCGTTAGAGACCCCAATGTAGGGAAGAGTGTTCTGAGAGTTTTAACTTGAGTGGCTTGGGTAGTTCTGAGAAGTTAGTTGTTTCATTGCCCTAGTCTACCTTAGTCAGCCACAGACCCAGGAACATGCTGCAAAGCTTGGCCAGGAAAATTGTCCAATCTGTTTTGCTTTCCATCCTCTGACACAGTTGATTGTCCCTTGCTGGCCTAAAGGAACTGACCGTCATGTCACCCATATCAGAGAGAACATATCATTGTACTTTTGAGATTGGCTCATTTCACTGAGCATAATGGTGTCTAGTTGGGACCATTTAGTTGTAAATGGTAGAATTTCATTCTTTTTATTGTACTGTATTGTATTGTATTGTATTGTATTGTATCGTATTTTTAAAAAAAGAGAACAAGCAGCTGTGCTGGCTACTGGTACAGTTAACACAAATTTGGCATTACCAGATTCAGAATGCCTGCAGTTACTGGCTGCTTTTCTCCCAGTAGTCTAGCAGTTGTCTCAGTACAAGGCAACCTAAGCAGTTGCCTACAACTGCACTATATCCTTTTTATGCCTTTGGAAATGTTGTCCCTTGCAATATCCTTATTTCTCAGTTCAAATTAATGTTTTTTTCTCTAAATTCCTGTATATTGTTTGTGTGTATACGGATAGACGTGTGCCTAGAGTCCTAACACCTCAATCAAAAAAGATTTTGGTACTTACCATATTATTAGGTTACTAAAGATTAATCCACTTTACATAGTTTACAGTACACATATGAACCTTCACTAGCATTTATATTTGTGGTGAGTTACCAGACTACTTCATGATGATTCTCTCAAAATCTTTAAAAAAATGATTTGCTTATTTGCAGTAGTTACAGAGAGGGAGAGGCAGATAGAGATTTTCCATTCCATTGTTACTTCCCAAATGGCCCTGGTGGCCAAAGCTGGTCCAAGCTGAAGCCAAGATCTTCAGCATAGTCTGTGGCATGGGTGACAGGGCCCTAAACACTCAAGCCATCTTCCATTGCTTACCCAGGCATGTTTTTAGGAAGCTAGAAAGGTGGTGGAGTAGTTGGGACTTGAACTGATTCCTCTTTGGGATGATAGTTCTGCGTAATGTGTCTTAACTCACTGCAATGCTGGCCCCTCAACATAGTCTTACTTTTATGGAAGAAACAATTAGAAATCTTATAGTGATTGAGTTTCTTCACCAAATATATTAGTGAGATTAATAATACTATTTTGGTTGGATACTCAAATAATACGTGTGTAGTCTTTGAAATATCCTATGTATGGTGAAAGTTTACTGGGTGAGACTTGAATTCATTGTTCAATACAGTTTCAGAGGGCTCTCTGCATTAGTGCCATCTTCTTAGAAACCTCCAGACTATGAGAGCCAGGTGAAGGAAGAAGTGAAATCATAGGCAGATCCAAATAAACTGCTGGATTAGTACCAGCAGTAATGGATTATGATGGCCAAAGCAGTAGAAGTAACAGGTGCTAGACCTCGGGACCCGGGAACAGTTGTTGGCCTGTCTGCTATTATCTACAATTTGTCTTGAAGGATCTAAATTCTCCCGTTGGCAACAGAAGGCTGAAACCATCTATGAGATTCACTTTGTTGACCGTACAACAGTCCCAGGTTGCCCATTGCCCCTGGCCTGCAGCATTCTCTGTAAGTCCTGTTTTCAGCTGTCGATGAGTTTATGTACGAGAAGTCATCTCTTCTGTTGTTTTAGATGAAGAATTCGTAGTTTATATCTATCTCTCCATCTGTCTAGTTTCGTCAGGTTAAGATACTATTCATTCATTTAACTAACTCTTGCATGCTTTTATTCAGTCATTTTATTCATTCAGAAACACTTATTTGAATGGCTACTGTGAATTCAGCACCATGACAGACTCTGGGAAAGAAGGGAACAAGATCACCTCAGTCCATAGTGTCATGGAGCATACACCCTAGTGGAAGTCTGAATGAAGTCTGAAACAAGTATCTTTTTTCACTCTTGGTGGAAAAAACAAGAAAAAAAAATACCTTTTTTGCCCTAAGAAGAGAGTCACATTGTTATCCTCGATGTCCTGATCTGACTTTGGAAATTATATTTAGTTTACCATAATGGTTCATTCATTCATTCAGCTGAATGGTATTATTTGCTTCCTGTCTCCAGCAGGTCTATGTCCATCAGACAACAGGAATTAAAATTTCATGGTGGGAGAACTGATACCATGATACATTTTTAAAATATTTGTGTATTTCTTATGTAATCAGGCATTTTAATAAAGGAAATAACTACTATTTATTTCTGATCAAACTACTAAACTTTCCTAATGAATGTCCTACCTTTCCTTTTCTGGTACAAAAGATTCTTTTTTTTTTTTCTTTTGCATGTCTTTAGCAGTTAATTTATTTGAGGTCTTATTTGAACCAATCCAATTCATTATTTTACAAAATTAAGGCTCATAGGGAAGATGTTAAAAAGGAATAAAAACAGGATATGGTGAAATAACTTTAAAAGACAAGATAAGTTACGTATTTTCACTTTATTTGTACATTTTGCAAAATAAAAATAACCGATTTCTTTTTTTGAATTCAGTTTTCCCTGCAGCTCCTGCTGTAATTCTTTATTCCTATTTTTCAAACATCTGGAATATAGCTTCGTACATCACAGCTTCCCTTATTTTATTGTGTTTAAATTGTCCCTTCTAATCAATTGAACTGCTCTTGTGAAAGTCCCCAATGTCTTTTTTTGTTTCTAAATACGTTGACTTTAGATCATTCTTAGTATTCAACTCTCCTGGGGAATGCAAGTTCTATCTGTCTGTTCCCTGATGCCAAAATCTTGGTGTCATCCTTGACTTCTATTTTTCTCTTATGTCTGACATTTTTTTTTAGCAAAGTCTGTTGAATTTACCTGCATTAACACATTCCAAATCTCACCATTTCTCACCTTATGAAATAAAAATTATTGCTTCTTCTCTGGGGTTTCCACTTACTCCCTTGCTATCTCATTCCCTTTTATCCAAACTAGTATTTTTGAATGTTGTATTTCCTGAACATATTTCAGTCCTAGGATAGAGAAGTATCTGGCCCATATAAAGTACTGAAATAATAAATTGCTGAAAAAGAGAAGACTTTTTTAAATGGAGTAATTTTCCACTGAATGAGGAGTAGACAGAATTGGGTTTGTTTTCAATAGATTGGTTTACTGGGGAAGAATATCATTGTTTTATATCCAACAATAATTTTAAAATAAAAGTATACGAGAAAGCAATCAAGTATTAAGGGTTCAAATACAGTTCTTTGATTTTAGTTGCTTGGGTTCACATAGAATATTTCATTTTTAGTTACATCTTTTTATTAATGAGAGGATTGTTGCAGAATGGCATAGTGCAGACCAAGCTCCTATTCTCACAAATATTCCCCAAAGCAGCACAGTCAAATGGAGCAGTGACATCTTGGGGTATAACTGCTCACTTGTTAATCCAACTGTTTCTCACTCTTTTCATATTATTAGTAATTTGCCTGCTAAAAATCCCTTAGCTGCTTGGGCAATACTCCTTTCTGTCTCACTCTGGCTGTGGTCTGAGGAGTGGGCCCATGAATATACTCCGTGTGTCTCTTCAGAGGCTGCTCTGATAGTTAGCTCTGCTAACAGTATCCTGGGTACCGGGACTGCTCAGGCATGCCACCACGTGGTTCCTGCTGCAGTTGTGCATGCCCCTGCAGGTCTTCACCTTCCTGTTGTGTATTATTCTGGTCACTTCCGGTGTTAGCAGCATCTGGGTCTGAGCTTCTGGGTCTTAGTACTCACTAACACAAATGCATCTGGGCTTTCCCTGTGCTCCACTCCAGGTCTTGTGCAGTTGATCCCTACCCAGTTTCTGCTCCAAAGGATCTAGTGTCTCCCTCTTGGTTGGCTCTGGCATATCTTTGGGAGGTTTAGAGTGTAAACCCTCTGGATGAAGGGTGAATTCTGCTTTTGTTCCCTGAGTGCTGCCCTCAGCTAATCCACTCCTCAGTGGAGCAATCCCTAACGGCGTTTCTGCCCCAATCTGGAAAGTGATTGATTGGGAGCCTGTGAGTAGCCCCTCAGAATTGTCTCCCCTCACTATCCTTTTGTTCTATGGCTTTTCACCTTGCACTTTCTCTTTGGGGAGGCTCCCACCCAGGAGTCTGTCTGTCTCTGTTCCCTTTGTGCTGGTTCCAAATTCAGCAGTCCTTTGTGGGTTGGGGTGCCCTCTTGTAGCTTGCCGGTGCTCACCTTCCTCCTGGGCTGCTGGCTGCTCCCTCATGAATTTTCAACAGATGTTCTTTATCTGCAAAGCTCCTGCTTCTCTTTGGTTTCCTGCAGGGAGCTTCACTCACCCCATCGGGTGATTTTCCTTCTACAGCTCTCTGCTCCACTTGACCTTGTCACACAGCTCTCTCCGGACTCTCAGCTACACCTTCCTTTCCTGATTGCTCATCTTGTCCCTTTCCTGGATTTCATTCTTTCAAATGAGTGTGTAATATTCCATGGAGTAGTTTCTTTATCAATTCATCTTTCTTTGGATATCTGGTTTGTTTCCATGTCTTTGCTATTGTGGATTATATTGCTATAACAATAGATTGCATGTCACTTTCTCATATACAGATTTCACTTCATTTAGAAATATTACTATGAGTAGGAAAGCTACAAATCCATATTTCTAAGTATGTTTTGACTGTTTATATTGGGACATCTTATATCCAACTGAAACAATAAAGTTATGACAGTGGCTTCTATCTGTTGAGGGAATTTATGCTTTACCAGGTGGTATTCTATGGTTTTTATTTTTGTTAACTAATTTAATCTCAGAATGATTCTGATTAGTTTATTTATTTATTTTTATCTGATTTTTATATATTCATTACGGAGTTTAGAGAATGGGGATTGCAGACTAGTGTGGGCCACTTGTAGGGTTGGAGGCAAGAGAGGGTATGTGAGAGAGATGTGTCTGGGGACAGTCGGGGAACAGGGATATGCTGCTCCACGCTGCCCAATTACATCTGTGCTGGGGAATTAAGATGATTTCTCGATGCTGCCTCAGGCACCTAGGTGGGGGAAAGAATGTCCTAAGGATTTTACTGGAGTGGTCATTTTAAAAGAGGAGACTCTTTCTGTTTGAGTTCTAAGATTAGTTCCTTTATTTAGTTAGATTTATAAATAAAGAAACTGAGACTTTGGATGGTTAAGCAACTTGCCCAAAGTCACATGGATATTAAATTATGCTTCCTATGGCAAAGCTTAGGTTAACAACCATGATTACTTTCAAAATAGAACTTTTTAGTTGTATTGTTGAACTGAATTTACTGTTCATGCCCAATCAAGAATGACATCTATCCTAGACATTTCTCTGCATCTGAATAATGAAAAACTAATGTTTGCTTTTGCTTCTGTTTCTCTTGCAACTATCTTATTTCTCATTGCCATGGCTTCATGATCTTGCCTCAGCTTAGAACCCTGCATAATATCTGGTACAGAAGAGGCATTTAAGATACATATATTTTAAAACATGAATGATTTTGTAAAATTTTCAGGAAAGTAACAATAGGATAAATATATCCTAAGTATTCATTGGACATTTTTGAATGATTAAGTCTTAAGAAGACACAGTAGAAGGCATGAGAAAACATTTTTGTGCTGTTTGCCAAAGAAAAAGTCAAGTCACTCAGCTCAGGACATTGTCACTGCAGGATTTCTCACTCTGACATAGTACCTATCATCTCAATTGTTTTCTGTCAAGATGTAGGATCTCATGCTTTTTCTTCAATCTTTTCTGAATGAACTTGAAGAAGCCCAATATAAGCATTTGTGTGCATCATTGGAGATAGAAAGATTTTGATTTGGGCTCAATTAGGTCCATTCTCTTTAAAACTTACTGACAGGGGAATGGCATTGTGGAATCATGGGTTGAACCCGTAATGCTGGCAAACCTCATGGGTGCCTGTTCTTCTTCCTGCTGTTCCACTTCCATTACAGCTCCCTGTTAATGTTCCTGGGAAAACAGTGGAGATTGGCCTAAGTACTTGTGCCCTTGACTTATATGGAAGACCCAGATGAAGCCACTGGCTTTTCCCTGGCCTAAACCTTGCCATTGTAGCCATTCAGAGAGTGAATCAGAGCATGGAAGATCTCTCCCTATCCTTTTTGCCTCCCTCATCTGTAATTCTTTCTTTTGAATAAAGAAAGTAACTGTGAAAAGAAAAACCCACTTTCTGACCATCATACCAACTCCAGTTTTGGATCTGATTCTCTTATTTGTGATAATTAGCAAATAGGGCATTTCACCTGGCGACTGAATAAATTATATAAAGCAAAATTTTACATAATGCAAATTTTTAGGTACTTTAGAGTCAAATAGCTTGGGTTGGAATTCTGATTTTACTGCTTTTAGCTTTGTAGAGTGCAGCAAATTATTTTACTTTATTCAACCATAGTTTCATGTTATATGAATGTAGGTAAAAAAGGCATTCTTCTCAGTGTTTATATGAGAGGCAAATTAAATAACTATATAAAACATTTTGCATAGTACCTGATATTTTTTTTAGCTTTTTAAATACATTTTATTATTGTTGTTATTATTTTATAATACAGTTTCATATTCCCTTATCCCCTCCCCAGTTCCCTCCCCCCAGTTCCTCTATATCATTACTAACATATAGTTTCTTCATACTCAGTCATATGTCCATCATTGCGGGCATAGACACTGGCAGAGAGTCCAGAATCCTATTGTCAAGATATAGTAAACAGTTTCATTGTAAGTCCATCTTTGTCTGGAAGTAGAAACGCATACCACACTATATCCTCACATCTGAATGTTAGTCTCAATTTTGCAGCTACTGTACATCTCCTTAAATGAAAAGTCATGATTCAAAATCAACAATAGAAAGAAGAAATTTACAATGCCATGTAGTTAAATGACATGTTACTAGATATGACAGTTTCCATTACACAGCTACTAAACATCCCCTTAAATGAAAAGTCATGATACAAAATCAACAATAAAGAGAAAAATAGAAATTTACAATGCCTGAAGTTAAATAACATGTTACTAGATATGACAGTCGCCATTACACGGCTACCATACATCCCCTTAAATGAAGAGCCACAAAACAAAATCAACATCTGGTAGAAAAAAGAAATTAACAACATGAAGAAGTTGAATAACATGTTATTAAATGACTAATGTGTAGCTGAAGAAATGAAAATCAAGAACCTTCTTGAAGAAAATGATGCCACTTCATGATCTACGAGTCATTGAATGATTTAACCAGAAGGAAGTGTTTTGAAGAGATGAAAACAACAGAAAACAACAAAATCCACGCGATATAGTTTCCGCTGATCTTTGTTGAAGTGTGTCGCCTCCAGACAATAAACAGATGGGTTTTGTTTTTCAATCCAGTCTACTAATCTATGACGGTTGATTGAGCTTAAGCCATTTACATTCAGAGTTTAATATACATGGATGTTACTTTGGTCCTGTCATTTTAGGAATGGGTTGTCCATTGGTTTAGTCTTCTGTTGTCATTTTACTGGGATGTTCTTCCCGTTTGCCTTTGGTTTTGGTAGGTGCTATTCCTCTTTTCTGTCAAGAGAACTTCTTGAAGTATCATTTGTAGGGCAGGTTTGGAAGAGGCAAATTCTTTTAGCTTTTCTTTACCGTGGAAGAATTTCATTTCATTTTCAAAGACAAAAGAAAGCTTTGCTGGATATGTTATCCTAGGCTGACATTTTTTTTCTTTTAGAATCTGGAATATGTCACTCCATTCTCTTCTTGCCTGTAGAGTTTCCTGAGAGAGATCTCCTGTGAGCTTAATTGGCATTCCTTTATATGTCAATTGATTTTTTTCATATGCACATTTAAGGATCTTTTCCTTATGTTCGATTGAAGAGAGCTTGATTATCATATGTCGTGGTGAAGATCACTTTTGATCAAGCCTGTTGGGAGTTCTGTGCCCCTCCTGGATCTTGTTTCCCAATTCTTTCTCCAGATTAGGGAAATTTTCCTTTATTATTTCATTAAATACATTTGCAAACTCAGTTTGTCTTTCTGCACCTTCTGGGACTCCCATAACTCTTATATTTGGCCTCTTAGTAGTGTTTTTCAATTCTTGAATACTTTTTTTGGCCTGATCCAGCTCTGCTTCCAGCTTTTTGTTTGCTTCCCCCTGATGACAGGAAATACCTTCCAATTCTGAGATTCTTTCTTCTGCTTGCTTCATTCTATTTTGGAGACTTTCCACTGTACTCTTAATTTGCTCTACTGTGTTCTTAATTTCTGATATACCAGCCTTGATTTGCTTTATTGCTTTTTAAAATTCTTTGAACTCTTGCATGAGCTTCTCATTGTTGATCAGAATCTTTAAAATGAGTCTTATGGATTCTGTGTGCCCCATTTTCTCGATGTCTTCCTCAGTTAACTGTGAGGTTGGCATAGGGTTTTGCTCCTTTGCAGGGGAGTTTTCAGTAATCTTCATTGTGCCTTTGTCTCTTCTTTTGCCCTTGTTCATTGTACTTCTGGTTAGCAGAGTCTTCTCCTTGGGGCAGGTTTCTAAGCTATGTCACCCACAGGTCTACAATGCGATTTTAGTTATTTCAGTTGGTACACAACTCTTTGTTTGCAGCCACTTGTGCCACAACCTCCAGCGAGTTCCAGGTCTGGGTTCTTATGTTAGATTTCCACCGTGGTCTCCATAGCCCCAGCTCTTGGCTCACCACTCTCCACCTCCTGTGATACCGTGCTGAGGCTGCACTGTTGTCACTGCAACCTTTCTCCCACTTCCGGTTGGAGCAGGTCCCAGGATTAGAGAGACACCAGGTGTCCTATATAATTAGGTTGTTGGTGGTGCTGATCTTGTCGGAACCTGTTGGACTTTAGGTTTGGGTGCCACACAGACCTATTTTGACCGGTACGCTGCCAGAGTCAGTATTAATTTGCTGTGCGACCCGTGCTATCACAGACCTCAGCAAGTTCTCACGAGATCAGCACATGCGCAGTTCACTATTGTCCACTGCAGTCCCAAAGCTATTGCCACAGTTCCCAAAATGGCGCCTGATATACAACCACTACAGTTCTTGATCCGAGGGCTACCCAGACCTGTCCTGGGTGGAACCTGTAGAATGCCACATCGTTGCATTTCACTGAGACAGAAATGAGTTCATTCCCAGCTCAGCGCATGCTCCATCCCTTCCCTTGCCCTTTTCTCCTTTCGCAAAATGGCGCCCAATTCAGCTCTAAGGAGCTGACTTGGCTGTGAAATCCACTCTGTTCTCACACTGCCCGTCTGAGATCTGTTGCTCTGTCTCTGCTCCTGGTCAAATCAAACGGACCAGCAGAACGGACAGTTCTTTGTCTGGGATCACCACCCAAGCTCCCAGTGAAAGTCCCTTCCCACCTGGTTGCTGTTGGAGTTTAAATGCTGTTGCAGTTTAGATCTCCATGCTGGAGTATCAGTCTCTGCAACACCACACCGCTGTGTCCGCTGCTTTCCTGTGTTGGTCAGTCTCCAGGTACCTCTCCGCTGTTGTTCTGTCCCTTCCTATTTCCTGAAATATGTCCTCTCTGCTTCATCCTGATTAAATGTTTTTCTGTCCGCATAAACGTGTCCTTACCCTATTCCACCATCTTGATTCTCTTCTAGTACCTGATATTTTATAAACACTAAATAAATAGTAGATTTTTGTTTTTGAGTAGTGAGTAGCATGTTGGTTCATTCAAAATACAGTTAAGATACAGCTCATATTGCCTGCTAAATAATTATTCATATTGAAGCTAGGAATTATTGTTTTAAGAAAGATGTGAACTGTAGTTACAATATTTATATCAACTTTGGAATAGGGGATGCATGAATCTCTTTTATCAGAATTGCTTGTTAAAAATGCAGAATGCTTGTCCTCACTCGAATTTTTCTGAATTAAATTATGTGGATATGTAATATATGAATCAAACATTTATAAAAAAGCATCAACATTTTTCTGACATAAATTTATCATGAAATAATTTTTTTCTGACAGATACAAATTTGTTTTATTTCAAAGTTGAGATTTACATGGCAGAGAAAGGAAGATTCAAGATTCCCTTTAGGCATAGTTATTTACATTAAATAGAAGCCTGAACATCAAGGAAACTTTTAGTGGTGCAAATACATTCTTTTCTTTTTGTTTTATAGCACTATGTATTTATGAATAAGCTTCAAGAAGTGCTTATCTGCATGGTGCATATTTTCTTGAGAATTAACTGATTTAAATACTTTATTTTGCATACATTCATTTCTGCATTTCATTCATCTTGTGCATTGATGATATACCAAATGTAAAATAAAGAATACACTTTATAATAAAAGAACAAATTGAACTGATTAATTCTGGTGTGATCACAAGTGAGATAATAGAAAAGGTTCAACTAGGAGGTATTGTAGTTTTTGAGAAAGAGTATTAAAATCAAGCACTTAAATAAAAAACCTATTTTATCATCAGAAAGAGCAGAACTAGCTTCAGTTGTCTTGATTTTCCTGTTTTACCACCAGTGAAGATAATATTTTTCTGTCTTAAGTAAATTACCCCTCCTGAATTTTGGCAAATGCTTTTCAAGTTTTCATTTATCCATTAGCCTTTATGTCTCATTAATGGAATGGAGCAGAAGGATTTAGCTTTAAGCTTCAGAAGCTTAAACTGAGATAGATACAGATTCTAAAAGGTGGAGATCTAGGCGGTCCATATTAGGTTTTCTGGAATGAAGAAGAGAAAAAAATTGGAAGGGACTAAAAGTTTCAGTTGCTGGAGAATGCCTGTTTAAAAGGACTTTCCATGGTTTCTTCATTAGTTGAGTCTCCATTTGTTTTGGGGGAATAAAAAAGAGAAAGATATATCTAATCTGTATCTATCTGTCTATAGTAAGAAAAAGGAAAGAAGGGAGGTTGAGAGGGAGGAAGAGAATGATAGATAGTTCAGATAAGTTTGGAGACTTTGAAAGTACAGATTTTATGTACCATTATCAAGTAAGGATTTTAAAAATTTTCTACATTACTGATGTAGACTGAGAAAAGTAAGACAGATGCAATTAACAGTAATTAGAGATCAATTCAAAAATTATTTGAATTTTAGATTTTTTCTGATCAGGACTTAAATGTTATAGTTATAACAGTCTCATTCCTTTAAATGGGATGGAAATAAGAAATAAAGAGGTAATACCACCCCTCACTTCTGAAGTTAGTCTGTAACGAAACATGCTGAAATGTTTGTAGTGACTCTTATTTGGTGGGAAGAAGAATGTTGGTCATTTTAGTTTTCTTACTGCTGTGATTTTTGAAAATTTTCCTAATGGAACAACTTTCCTCCCTTGTTTTGCTTGGCTGAGCATTACTTGCTTTTTGGTTTAGGTTTTTTCTCCAGCTTTATTAATTCATTGGTTGAACATTGATACTCCTTTATTCTAGGCAATCCATTCTCATCACCATAGCACACTAAAATAATCTTCTGTTTCTCTGGAGAGTTAAGAATCATAGTTAATTCATCTCTCTATTAGTGCATAGCACAAAGTGGATGCTTAATAATCCTTTATGAAATTACTAAAATGGTCAATGTAAAATTATTTTATGGTTCACTCAGATTGCAGTATGACATAAAGTTTTCCTACATAAAGTAAGCTTATAAATAAGTAATATGGAAAGACACATCAATTGTGGAACTCTGAATACTATAATAAAACCAGAATAAAATTTCAGGTTCTTAGGTAAGACCCTGTAAAATGTTTCTGATCATTTTTTTCGCTAATAGTTTGGCTGTTAATGGTGAAGCTGAGAAATTGCTATCAGTGGGAGTCTTGATTTTTTTTCCTATATAATATTTGTCATCTTTGATGAAGTGTAAATTCAATAGTAAACTCAGAAGTTATTCTTGTTTATCATCCTTTGAGATTATACAAAGTTACACATGGGACAGTGTGAATAATGATAATCCTTTGTGTAATTCTTCACAGCTTGATATGGAAAAAGGACAATTTAAAGATTATTTAACTGCATGATCAATTATGTGATAAGTATGGTATTGATTAATTTTAAGTTTGGCATGGAAATAATACAACCTGGATGCTATAGCAAAGCCTAGTGATCATTATGCTGATAATTGCAGAAGTAATCATTTAAGGCAGGAATTCAATTGTTGTTTACATAGTAAGCACAGGAAAATTAAATATTTTTCCTCTAAAAGCTAATCCTGTAAGGATTTTAAATTTCTATAGGAAGGTTAAGGAAAGTGTTGTTGAAGTTAGTCATTTTATTTTCTAGTTTATTTCTGCTTTTTGCATATATTTTTATTTGATTACTTTGTCAATATTTTATTCTCTTTTGAGCTTATGATATGTAAGATATCACACATGTATGGTACATACTCTGTAGAGTTTATGTATTGTCTGCGTATAGTTGGTTGCACATTGTAGCTATTCAAACTTTTATTGACTTGAGTTAAATTGGTTAAAATGCTGCCCTCAATCTAGAGTTGGCCTTGGATGAATTTCCCTTTTAAGGATAAGCTGGGCAAAAAATGAAAGTCTGGTCATGGTTCTAGTAATTTGGATTCAAAAAACATCATGAACCAAGGACTTGAAGGATGTTTTAGACCTGAATATTGGACTGACATTGGAATGGATGCTTTATAATGACTTAATTCATGTATTTCTCTCAATAAGATAACTGTCAGATTGGGAGACAACATCCTTTCTCTATTATTGTCTGTATTTATTTCCTTCCTTCCTTCCTTTCCTCTTTCCTTCCTTCCTTCCTTCCTTCCTTCCTTCCTTCCTTCCTTCCTTCCTTCCTTCCTTCCTTTTCTTCTTAAGATTTATTTGTTTTTATTGGAAGGTCAGATTTACAGAGAGGAGAGACAGAGAGAAAGATCTTTTATCCATTGGTTCACTCTCTAAGTGGCCACAATGGCTGAAGCTGAGCTCAATCTGAAACCAGGAGCTAGGAGCTTCTTCTGGGTCTCCCATACAGGTGCAAGTTCCCAAGTCGTTGGGCTGTCCTTGGCCACATGCAGGGAGCTTGAAGAGAAGTGGAGCAGTCAGGACATGAACTGGCGACCAAGCAGGATCCCAGTGGATGCAAGGCAAGGACTTAAGCCACTAGGCTACTGCACCATGCCCGACAGCATCCTTTTTTAAAGTATTAGTTACCACCTTTTACTTTTTGCGTTATTCAGAGAGGTCTCTTGTTGTGTGAGAGATGTTTGGATTGAGCACCCTTACTTCTTTCCTTAGTGGCCAGGTGTCATTTTTTAAGCTATGAAGAACACTTTTGGTATCTCTTGAATTGGTGAAATAAAACTAAATATTTTCAATTTGATATGCTTGCCAATCTACATATGTGGCTTTACATTGTTCAGAACATGTGAGTAGGTTCCAAAACACAGAGGAGAATGAAGGTAAAAAACATAGGTAAACAATACAAGCATTAACATGATGATTAACACGATGTACTTCTGTATTTGAAAAATACCTATTTTTTGAAATGTAAACTTGTTCTTGTAATTTGTCACTAACATATATTAACATTAAGAATATATTCCTGAGCTCATTGTCAATCTTTTATGTTAAACAGAACCATAGCAAAGGACTTTGAGATCTAAACCAGGAACTCAATACTGAAATAAACTAAAACTAAAAATGGCTTTTAAAATGGATGTTAATGCTGGCAATAATCTTTGCAAACCAATTTGTTCCCTTCAATTGCAAGCTATACTAGATGGCCTCTTCTCTAAGCTAATTGTTGTATTAGTGTGCATATCTTAACCCTCAGGGATTAAAAGCAAAAGTAGGTAGGAACTGGAAAGTGTGTTAAACCCCTGCTGGCCTGTATGCTTGAGCATTAGTTAAAGCTAAGGTCAGCAAAAGTCCCAGGATGCAGGATGGATCTCGGAAGGAAGCGCACCATGGTGTCTGTGTTGGTTTCCTATTGCCCACAACGTGGGCAGCTGGAAAGGAAGGTGGTTCATCTGTGTAGTGTTTTTCTTTAATTCCAATCTGTATGGTTGGATTGTTGCCGAGCCCTCCTTTAATTTCATTCTCCAGTAAGGAAAATTCCACTTTTATATTGCTAGATTTGATGGCAATAACATCAGTAGCATGGTGCCTTTACACATAGTAGGACTGGCTGAGAAATTTTAACTACTGTCTCTTTCAATAGGGTGTGTAGTACATTTAGTTGCTTGAACAAATTTAGTCTTGTAATATTTACTTTGATGTTTGAAACGACTGTCAAACTGCACTAATTGATTCTCACTGGATTTCTAATAAGAGTGTGCTAAACAAAAAGCTATATTTAGTCATCGAGGAAAATTATTATATCCACAAAAAATATTACAGTAGAAAAAACTATGAACTGATGGAAATGTGAAATTTACCTGGGAGTGATTTTTCAAAAGCATCTCTTTAGCAACCTTCTCTCTTGCTCCCATGATAAAGACAGCAGCATCTCCAAAGTGTACAATGTGTTTCTTCATGCTTCTTCTCTTTACCTCCTGGATTTGAAAATCAAAGCAGCAATTTAGCTGCAAATTTCTGTGGTTTTGTGTTTCAACAACACCTATACTAAAATTCTGTGGTTTTGTTAGTTAAATTTTTCCTATCTAGTAGTGGTTTTCTTCTGGGACTTATACTTATTTTCTTCTAGGGAGTTATATTTATCATATGAATGTGTATTCACTGTCCAGTAGCAAGGACTTGATGAATGAAACCAATAATCATACACATGGACTACTAACTGATAGTCAATAGCCAAAGCATATTAACAGCAAAAGACTTTCAAAAACTGAGAGTCACATAGACATAAGGAAGGAGGGTCCAAAACAGGATTGGTTTACCAGCTAACATGCAAGGGGGGTCAATCAGTAATGTTCTAATAGGCTACTAATGATTTAAACAGCATAAAAGAGAAGAAGCACTTCTCTCTGATCTATTATCAAAACTTGAGGATTAGGGAGTTCTGCACTGATGCTTTTCCATTCCAACTGCTTAAGGGCCTTTGCCCTGAATTCTCAGTGCTTTCTCACAAGATTACAGTTGGTTATGGTTATAAACCAGTGAGATTCTCTGTCCTTCTAATTCCTGTCTTCCCACAGATGTGTCCTCAGTTATTCTTTAAAAAATATTAGTGTATTAGGTTTTTTTCTTCATTTAAAAATTTGTTTATTTTCATTTTATTTGAAAGGCTGATAGAAATGGAGAGACATTCAGAGATAGACAGATGGTGAGATCTTTATCTACTGCTTTACTCTCCAGTGCCCACAACTGCTATGTTTGGGCCAGCGACATATGGGTTTAATTACTTAAAAGACTCTAGATGCATTAGTTTTAGGAAATATGTGTGGTCTCTAAATGACCATAATCAACTACTTTTCTCTATGAAAGAACTTGTTTATCCCCTTTGTTACAAGGATCAGATAGTCCCCTTTACCTTTTGCTGAAACTTTTAAAACAAAGCAACATAAGTTTTTGTTGTTGTTGCTGTTTTGTGTCTTTTTTTGGGGGAGGGGTCAGGCTCACTACCTTTTCAGGGTGTATTTGTATGGTGAATATTGCTACTCTAACAACATTTCCTTTATCATTTTTGTTGGTTACCCATAAAAAATTTTGTTTAAAAATATATCATATGTAATTTCTTCACATTTTTTAATATTCTAGTATCTAATAAGTCTGCAATGACTTAAATGATTGCTTTTTTTTTTTTACTAGTGAATAGTTCACTCTCACTAGGACATACTAATTTTGAGATTGTCTTATCTTTTAAAAACCCCAAGTGATTACAGAAGAATATCTGGTGAACCTTATTAATATCATCCTGAATTACATCTTTGTGGGGTCCTGAGAATGAAGTGAGTTGCCTCAAAGTGTCAAAATCAGGCTTTGAGGGTTTGAGACCAGCTCATATTCATGCATGTAAGAAGTTTGCATCTTAGGAGAAATTCCAGAATGTCCATTATTTTGCAGCAGTGCAGAGTGTATTTTGCAACAGTAGCCAGGTGTGGGCAGTGATACAGAGCTCCAGGGATCTCTCTCACCGGCTCAGCTACCCAAGGCATTCAGTGCAAAACCTGGCCAGCAGCCCGAGTGAGTAGAAGCCATGTGACTCTGGTGAGTTGGAGTGTGCAATTGCCTCCTGCTTCAGAGCTACCTGATCCGAATACTAAGCAGGGCGAGTGCTGGGCTGAGTGTAAGGCACTGAAGACACTGCAGAGCAAGGTGCTTATTCCAGAGGCGTTGCAAAACATGGAGATTAAAGACCAGGGAGCCCAAATGGAGCCGCTGCTGCCTACGGTAAGAGACAACCTGCTGTCACGTAAATTAACTGCCTTGCTGCAAAACCTGTCAGGCAAGTGATCTAGCTAGGTGCAGCGTGTGTACTTTCGGGGTGGTGGATAGCTCCCACGACATACGGACAGGGGGTCTCCTCCCATCCCGGGGGACTGAAATTCATAATGCAAAGCACATGATTTTCCCCCCTTCTCAATATGGATGCACTACGCTGTAGAAATGTCTCATGTTTGCGACTGTTTGAAGAAATGGCTAGCTTTTAGCGGCAGGGGCACTTGTGTGTGTGGCTCTCCCTGCCTGTTTTTCTGTTTCTCAGGCTGTGTCACGGTGGCTCAGGCCCCTGCTAAGAAGCCCCGGTTTTAATACATTCAATCCCTGAAAAATATCCCGCCCATGCCTCATCTCCAGGCAGTGAGGTGAGGGAATCTGCCGCCGCTGCTGCAGCAGCTCTAGCGATTTAATCTCTGCAGAAACCGGTTGGAAAGATCAGAAGGATCGTGTGTGTGTGTGTGTGTGTGTGTGTGTGTGTTTTGTCTGTTTCCCTCCTTCTCAATGAGGAATGTGTTCAACTACAAAGAAGGAATGCGTTTTGGGGGAACAGACGCATATTCAGATTGAGTATCTGAAAGGTCAGTAAACTGTCATTGGGAAATAGCCCATCTGTTTATCTCTGGGTCCTTAAGCTGCCTTGTTAGATTTAATTTTTGGATAAGTAATTGATTTGCCTATCCTCTCCACAATCTCTCTGTCTGGTTGACTTCGTAGATTTTCAGGCAACATTTTTTTTTCCTTCCAGTCTGGAGCAGGTAATGTTGCTGTGTTCAAGGAAAAAGGGGGAAAAAATCCCACAGTATTTTCTTGACGCAGTAGAGATGCCAAACGCTAGCTTCCAGCCATCCATCAGCCTTGTCACAGCTCAGAACAGCAGAAATTCCCTCCTTGCACCAAAGCACACAGCGGAGCTGTTTCTCAGTCTCTTACTCGGACCCTTGACCCACCTGGCAGACTGTAGATAGGTGGTGAACTGTCAGTTTCCTGGTTTATTCCTTTGCTTTTAACACACTTCAAAATGAAAGGATACCTTAGGATTAATAGGCACATTCTGGGCCTCTGTGTTTTCAGGGCCTTGCCTGTTCTGTCAGACTCAAATGCTGCAAAAAGATTCCAGTTTGCATCCCGGAATCAGCTGTGGCTACTGAGCATGCCCAGTTCTCCTTAGGACGCTGGTTTTAGACTGGGAGGGAGTGGGGAAGCGTGAAGAATGTCGAAGTCCCCACCAAGAATGTGGCCTAAATAAAGCGCAGGTGCAGAGTCAGAGGGTGCAGGTTGCTTTCCTGTTTACAAGTAGAGACACTGTGTGTGTGTGTGTGTTCAAAGTGGAATTAAACAAAAGGAAGAGTAAAAGATTTGCTCATCTTCCCAAACTTAAATAGATAAATTCAGATTTAGTGTAAAGCACACCTGGGAGCTGTCGTTCCCAGGGTGAAGAAACTCTACAAAGGAATTGTGATATCAAGTTGTAGGGAAGGCTGGATATAGATGTGGGGGTTGGAATTTGTCCTAGAAAAGCCAGTTGAATCCAGTTTGATGAGGCTTATGAATGTCACTTATGGGAACAGTTTAAGGGTTTAGGACCAAATGAGGATTAACTGGAGGAATTTAGAAGAGGATGACATTATGAAGCTAAATGGACAGCTTAGGGCTTTAAAATGCAAAGAAAACAAAATTTGGCTGGAAAAGAAGGTCTGCAGTAAATCTGATGGAAATTTAAAAATATCAGAGTGAAGTTTATATTTCATGGGGAATAATGGAGAGCACAGAATAATTATATAGTTTAATCACAGAAGATGATCTTGTTAGAAAGAAAAATAAGGTGGAAGTCCAGAGAGGATATTGAGTTATTGGTTCAATTTTATGCTTGAATGATGTTTTCAACATCTTCATTTGCTTCTATGAATTTTATTTTTAGTTCTCAAAACAAGCACATTAGATATGGCATATTTTATTATCTTTATTCTAAAGAGAAATTGAGGCCCAGGAAATCTGAATAACATATCTAAGGTCACATAATGATGAAGCTAGAAGTAGAATGTAGGTCTTCTAAAACTAGTTCACAAATTAAAAAAAAAAAAGTATCCAGTATTTTTGTACATCATGTTCCTAAGCAGGCTTAACACAATCATTTCCTGGACTGGAGTTTTTATACTTGGAAGACCGAAAGAAATAGCGTTGAGGGCCTTGTTTGAAGAAAGTAATCTGATGACTTTGCAAAAAATTACAAAGTTCTTCAAAAAGCTCATGGAAATGTATATTGTAAAACTATTATGCATGGATTTTAAATTTTTGCACCAAAACAAACTTATTTTTCAATTCCGTTTTCCATAAACTTTTTGAAATACTCACATGAGAGAAGCAATATAGCGTAATAATTAGGAACATAGCTTAGCAAGACTGGACACTGCAATTTGCTAAGTGTATTCAGCTGAAAAATGATAGGGGAATGGCATGTATCTCTTCGGTTTGTGATGACAAGTAAATTACATATGTGATGTGCTTGGCATTTAGTAAGTGCTCAAAAAAATGTGATTTATATTTTCACGATCAGTAGAAGTACAGACATTAACTCCAGATTTCAAGTTTTCGTGACAGATGATTTGTCAATATTATCTACTGAGTGGAAAGTGGAACACCAGGGAAGACTGTAAAGTGGGGTTGTATTTTTTCAGTATTTTTGCAGTATAGTTACAAAGTCAGTTGGAAAGACCTTAAATGCTGATATTAGAGGTGGAATACAAGCAGTCAAAGGTAGTTAAGGAGAAAAAAAAATTTTTAAATGGACAAATATGCCCAGTCCTTGAATGTGTTAATTTTAATGCAAGTGAAATTGAAGAAAAGATATCATATCTTTTGTGTATACTAGATACATCTCAAGTGTATGAATGGAGGAGGCCGTGGTATGTTTGCCTTTTTTCTGAGTCCTTTTTAGGAAGCACTGAAAGTGATTTTTCTTTAACTGGACAAACCACTATTGCGTTTTGTAGGTTCTGGTCTCTGTTGGTTAAAGTCACTTTATTTGACCCATAAAACAGTCAAGATTTAGTAGTTTATTCCTAAAACTATGGGTTATATAAATCTAGAGTGTAACTTACTAATGAAATGCCCACTATTGGTCAAACATGCTTTTGGTGCCGAGGATGTAGCTATCTAGCTGGTTTCCAGATGGTAAGTAATTTAAGAATATTCAGTCATTGTTACATATGCTTTGTGATTGGCATTTTTGAAGAATGCATAAAACTAACTATCATGCTAATAAGGATGAAATCAATCTTTTAAAAGTATGAAGTCATGTTTAGAAAATTGTCTTAAGATTTCACAGTTTTCTAAGATTTAGTATTTAGTTTGCTTTAGGGGTATCAAACAATTTTGAAATTACCAGGACATAGAAGAAGCTTCCAGGAGAATGTCTGTATAACAAATATTTCTGTCATATGCCATTTATTCCTTGGTAGTATGTACTGGGCCCACTTTGAATCTCTTGTAAGATTGTTGATGCCCTTAAAAGAACTTACTTCAAGTTGGTTTTATTTATAAAACTTCACAGGAGTTGTGGGATTATGGTAAAAGCCTTAAGGATAATTGAAGGTATAGGATAGATTATGACATTTATTACCTTTCCAAAAATGCTAATTTCAGGTTTCAAAATGACCCAATTTATTGATTCATCTTATTTGTGTAAAAGATATGAAAAACCTGTATTATTGAATTAGGAAAATGAAAATGTGATTAAAATGTCAAAGTAACAAAAAGAGCACATGAATTAGCTAAGTAAATTGCTTTTCTATTTTGTTTAATTATACTTTAAATTGCAATCAGAACCTAAGGAAAACATACTCACTACACATGGTGGTATGTACGTATGGAGCAAAATGTGACAAATCAACCTTTGTTTTCCTTTTCATGACTTACATTATTAGTTAAGAATGGTGAGTGACTAAAGAAATAGAATTTACACATATATGATGGTATGTTTGGGAGTGGAAGGCAAAAACCGAAGGTGAAATTATTAGGTTTAGTACAAAATTGTGGAGGTTAGATTAATAAATAGAATAGTCATGATAGTTAGGAAATATCTAGGCTTAGTTTTAGAACCAAGCAGTCAGAGAGTGTAGTCAAAATATAATCACACTTCCAATGCCTAATTTCCTTTTAATGTTGACAGTTACTCTCAAAGTCTTTAGTGGGTATGCATGGTCTATAGTGCATTTCTGTGTTCTGAAGTGAGTGGAGATATGTGAGTATAACTTCCAATTCTGTGTAAAGAAACTTCAGCTCTTCTGATATTTCACAGTATTGATGACAGTTGAATAATGGGTCTTTTGTGAGGTTTTACTATAGATCTCTAATAGTAAATGTTAAATTTTCATGTTTTATTTTAAGATAAATGTAAATTGAAATTTTAATATATTCTCTTTGCACAAACAATTATCTCAGATTCTGTTTAGGGTATAATATTTTTACTAAAAATAATTTGTATACATTGTATCTTTTGTGGAATCATATACATATTTTTTTAACTTGGATTTCTCTAATTACGTATATGTGGTATATCTTTTTGTGTGCTTATTTGCCATGTTTACTTTTTGATAAAGTATCAAGTGACCCATTTTTCAGGTGTGTTACTTGTTTTCTTACTTTCAATTTAAAAGTATTGAGTATTGAGAATTCTTTCTATATATTCTGTAAGATAACTTTTGCAAATGTTTTCTCCCAATCTGGGGCTTTTCCTTTTCATTCTTTAATAATGTCTTTTACAGAGAAGAAAATTTGAAGTTGTGATGAAGTCTAGTTTATCAATGCTTTCTTTCATGGATTGTGTTTTTGGTATTGTATCTAAAAAGCCATTGCCAAACTATGCTGATTGTTGTTAAGGATTCAATATCTGTGTTTATCTTCATTTTTCTTTTAATGTGAATGTTCAGCTGTTTCAACACCAGTTGTTGAGAAGTCTCTCCTTTCCCCCATTGTATTCCTTATGTTTCCTTGCTAAAGACAAGTAGACTACTTGGCTAAGGCTCTATTCCAGAGATCTCTATGGCTAAAGATAATTTTATGCAATATTATTTCTCCTTTGAGTACTTCTATGGAAAAAAACAAAGAAAAATAGAGGCAAGTGGGCAGCCAGCAGATCAAGAGGTTACTGAGGACTGGCAGTGTTTTTTACTTCAAAACAGTGAAAATTTTGGGCTCAATGGAAGTGTTCTACATTCAGTATTGAAACTGACCCAGAATTATTAATACATCGAGTGGAGCCCAGCATGATAGCCTAGTGGCTAAAGTCCTTGAACTTGCATGGGCCAGGATCCCATATGGGTGTCCTGGCTGCTCCACTTCCCATCCAGCCCCTGCTTGTGGCCTGGGAAGGTAGTCAAGGATGGCTCAAGGCCTTGGGACCCTGCACCTGCATGGGAGAATTCGAGTAGGCTCCTGGCTTCGGATCAGCTCAGCTCTGGCCATTGTGGTCACTTGGGGAGTGAATCAGTGGACATAAGATGTTTCTCTTTATCACACCTTCTCCCTGTAAATCTGACTTTCCAATAAAAATAAATAAACCTTAAAAATAATGTATCAAATGATTTGAGTGGAGCTTATGTGATAGAAATCATAAATTGTTCAATAGTGGAAAGTATCTTTAAATGATTTGGGCCGTGGAAAAACTGTTCAAATTTTATTAATTTCTTTGATTTAGAAGTATATATTCATTCCTTCCTGTGTCATGTGTTACCTCAAAAAAGAGAGAAAATGAAAATATACAGGAAAGGTCACTTAATTTGATTTATTGAATATGTGAAAATAGTTCTCTTATCCTCAAAAGCCTTGTTAGCCCTGCAGATGATCCTGTCTTAGATACTTGGTTATTCAGCCATCAGTATTTGTCTGGAATCATTATTAAACCTTTAATTGTTCTGAAAATATTGGCGAGAGCTTTAATAAACTCATAATTAAAAATTAATTGATTTCTCAATAACTATTAAAAATGGGATATTTGTTTCCTTCTATATATGCTGGAGATAGCATGGTGTTACTGGTTTCCTAAGCCTGGGTTAACAAATACAAAACACTGATGGCTTAAAGTAAAAATTTATTGTCACATGATTCTGAGTGTTAGAAGCCTGAAATTCATGTTGGTGGGAACATGCTTCTCCCGAAACCTCTAGCCCCACTCCTGGCTTTTTCTAGGTTTTGTAGCCCCAGGTCTTCCATAATTCATGACAGTATTAACACTAAAATCTGTCTCTGATTTCATATGGTTGTTCTTGCTTAGTCTGTTTCTGTAAGGACAGCACCAGTCATATTTGATTAGGGTCCTACTTAAAAGTCTCTTAACCTTATTGCATCTGGAATGACCCTATTTCTAAATAAGGCCACAATCACAGATATTGAACATTCAGGCTTTAATATTTCTCTTTGGAAGATGCTATTCAACCCATATGAGGCATGAAAGGTATCATGCGTAATTTTTCTATTTTACAATCAAATTTCAATAGATTTAGAGCTCTTTATCCTATTTATGCCAAATTGCTATAGCCTTATCATTCAATTATCATTATGTCTAATAATAAAATTACTGAAGAGGACACCAACACTATCTCTAAGTGGAATGCCTTCTAATGGTTGCAGGGTTGGTATGCCTGAACACACATAGCAACTCCAACTCATTCTTTTTTTTTCTTTCTTAGGTAAGCAAAAATTCTTTTTTTGTGTGTGTGTTTTTTTTCTTTTTTAATTTTTTTTTATTCATTGATTACACTGTATTATGTGATACAGTTCCAACTCATTCTTGTGGTAATGACTACCATTGTCCAGTAACTGATGAATCATTGCATTAATTAAATTAAATTCAATAAGTTTTATTGATATAATGTACATTTTATAAAATTCTTGCATTGTAAATGTACAACTCAATAATTTTCAGTAAATTTATAGGGTTATGCAATCATCAGTCCAATTTTGTTTTAAAACATTTCATTACCCTTAAAAGTTTCTCCAGCCCATGTTTCAATTAACAGCTACACCTGGCCCTAGGCAATGACTGAGCTACTTTCTGATCTGTTTTTTGTTTCTATAAATTTGACTTCTCCGGTTACTTCATATAAGTGAAATTATATACTAGTTGTCTTTTTCATCTCGCTTCAAATTATATACTAGTTGTCTTTTTCATCTCGCTTCACTTAAATGAAGTATTTTTGAAATGCATCTATTTGCAGTATGTATTAGAAGTTTGCTGCTTCTACTTAAAATATCATATTGTGTATATGACACTTTGTTTACTAATAACTTATAATCTTTCAGATAATTCCTTAGTTTTAGTTATTATAAATAATGTTGTAAATTTTCACTGCTAAGTCTCTGAATGAATATGTTTATATTTCTCTTAGGCACAGTCTTGTTATTCTAATAAGCATGAAATAATACACTATTAAAATTTGGTTTGTGCTTTCTTAAGGACTGATGATATTTAATATATATACATATATATTTTTTTAAAGATTTATTTTATTTTTATTACAAAGTCAGATATACTGAGAGGAGGAGAGATAGAGAGGAAGTGGAGCTGCCAGGATTAGAACCAGCGGCCATATGGGATCAAGGCAAGGACCTTAGCCACTAGGCCACGCTGCCAAGCCCAATATTTAATATATTTTCATGCCACTATTGGTTATCTGTGTTTCTTAGTTATAAAATGTGTTTCTAATGTTTTGCCTGTTTTTCAAATTGATAATTTATGTTTTCATTGGTTTGTATTTGTTTTAGATCCCTATTCCCTCGAAAAAATATAATTTTTCAACATTTTCTTTATTTCTGACCCCTATTTTTTTCTGTCTTCATAATGACGTTTGAAACAGAAGTTCAAATTTTGATACGGTAAAAATTATATATTTTTTCTCCCAAGCAGCGCTTGTGTTATAGGATCTAAGAACTCTGCTTAGACCAAGGTCAAAGACTTTCTCCTACGTATTACTACTCTAGTTTTACAGTTTCAAATGTTATAGTTCATCCTTATCCACTTAATTTTTGTGTATGATGTGAGGTGAGGATCTGAGTTAATTTTGTCTTATAGATGTCAAATTGTCTCCGTGTGATTTCTTTGCCATTGAGTTTTCTTGGCAGCTTTGGTAAAAGTCATTTGACTCTGATCATAGTTTTTATTTAAATTTATATTCATTTTAATTAAAAAAAATTGACATAGAATATACTTATATGTGGCATAGTGCTGTAATTTGTTACAGATATGCATTATAAATATCAAATCCAAATAATTAACAACTTCCTCTCAAAATCTCTATTACTATGTATGAAGAAATTGCAAATTCTATGCATTTTTTTCGTGGGTTTCCAGTTCTGTTCTGTTGATTTGTATGCCTACCCTTTCCCTAAAATTATATTGTGTTGACGACGAAGGATTTATAGTAAATATATCAGTTAATGAAAATTCTTTGGCTTTGTCTTCAGGTCCTTTGCATTTCCACGTAAATTCTAGAATAGGCATATTGATTTTTATGGAAGACTTGCAGGGACTTTGTTAGGATTTCTTCGAATTTAGGGACCAATTTGGGGTGGGACTGCAGTCTTCAAAATGCTGTGTCTAATAAAACATGAACATAAACTGTCTTTTCATATATTAACACAATTTTTATACAATGTTTTTCAGGAAGAACCCTTATGCAGTGTTAAGAATGATATAACAATCCTCAAGTGTAATTTGTGTGGTGGTTCCTACACTAACCTTAGACACTAAGTTCAGCTTGAAATCTAATTAGTTCAGAACTCCAGCAATGTTTTTAAAGGATAGAAACAGACTAATCTGTAGATTCAATTGGATTGAATGAGAATGTATTTTAAGCATACTTTATTTAGTTTTGAATTAATGACAAGGTGAATTAATGACAAGGTGTTTGTACCAGCATTAGCAAGACTTGCTGTTCATCTTTGAAATTAGATTAATGATCTAATAACCAGGTTTTCAAGGCAGAGATTTCTGATTGCATATTGAATGAATTAGATTCCAGAGTGCCTCCAACACTTATTTTAACTGCTTATTCTCATTATTCTGAAAAAAAAATGTATTTAGAGAACTTTATTTCTTTCTACTGGATTTTTTTGTTTTCTTTTGAGTAATGAGACTTTGACATCCAAGATGACAACCTAATCAAATTTAAGAAAGCAAGTACTTTAAAAAGTAGTTAACTATCTTACAGCTACCAGATGGAAGGAAAGCACGCTTACAAAGCACATTCTTAGTTTCATACTGCAAGATCTAGGGGTAGGTCCCTACTTCCTAAAAAGGACACCAAAAGCAATAGCAATCAAGACCAGAATAAACTAAGAAGCTTCTGTACAGCAAAGGAAACAATCAACGAAGTAAAAAAGCAACCCACAGAATGGGAGAAGATCTTTGCGCACTACATAGGTGATAGAGGGCTAATCTCCAGAATATACAAAGAACTACAAAACAACCAAAATACCAAAACAAACAAGCCACTCAAGAAATGGGCACGGGAAATGGGCAGACATTTCACAAAGGAGCAATCCCAAGTGGCAAATAAACATATGAAAAAAATGCTCAGGTTCCCTGGCAATAAGGGAAATACAAATTAAAACATCAATGAGGTACCACCTAACGCCAGTAAGAGTGGCCCACATACAAAAAAACACCAACAACACTTGCTGGCGAGGATGTGGGGAAAAGGGAACCCTACTCCACTGCTGGTGGGGCTGCAGGTTGGTACAGCCTCTATGGAAATCAGTATGGAGAATATTCAAACAACTCAAAATTGACATACCGTATGATCCAGCAATAGCACTCCTAGGAATATATCCCAAACACCTGTTAACACGAGAAACCAACATGCACCCCTATGTTCATAGCAGTATAATCAGTAATTGCAAAAACATGGAAACAACCAAATTACCCATCAGCAGAGGATTGGATAAGAAAGCTATGGTTCATCTACTCCATGAAATACTACTCAGCTATTAAAAAAAACCAAAATGCAGTTCTTTGTGGCCAAATGGGCCCAACTGGAAACCGTAATGCTAAGGCAAATGAGCCAATCCCAAAGGGTTAGATACCACATGTTTGCCTTAATTTAAGAAGATATGATGTTATGCATAACATGTTATGTTATGGATGTTATGTCATGTAGTATATAAACTAAAATGGAAATGTGAATGGGGTGGTCACAGAATGGGGTTAAGAAATCACATTTATTTTTAACATGTTGGCTGCTCAATACTATGTCAATTAATTCCATAACGATGTTAATTGTTGCTGATAATATGTTACTGCTTTTATTTGATTGGGATGATACTCTGCTGGCTCTGCCCTCAGACCAGAGAGGGTCTCCCCAATAAGTAGTTAGACTTGACTGGACTATAAGATGTTGGACTCTATACTTGGCATATGCTTGCTAAGAGGGAATCTCAACTGAACTTGAACTATGGTTACGCAACAAGGTGGAGGAACCCACCATGGGGGGAGGGTGTGGGGAAGTGTGGGGAGAATCCCAGTTCCTATGAAATTACAACACAATGTAATTAATGAATAAATTTAATAAAAAAATAAAAAATGGATTTAAACAATAAACCTTGTAATAATGAGGGAATTAGCTTAACATATACTTGATCATCTCTCCTTAGAAATATTAGAGCCATGACCATATTTTAACTTTAACATGTTTAAGTTGAATATGATACACTGTCCACATACATGAAAACAAGAGATGGTATCCCCTAATATCAGTTTAAAAATGCTGGTTAAAAACAGAGATCAAAACACATCTATTTGTATGATAATTTGTAAGATAAATTTATTATTAAAATTTCCCTTAGTTTCTATTCTCCTGAAATGGCCTTTGAAATTATGAGACAGCGGCTAATGTGTTTATCAACAAAGTCATGGTTGCTTTATGTCATTAAAATGTATGAGGACTGGATGTTTCTTGGTCCTCCTGTGTTTTGTGGTCATTGGCTTTTAAATTTTGTTGTGTTATACTCATTTATATTTGGTGATCATTTAGTCAAAAAATGTTACTGAAATAATTACAAAATATTTTTATGATTATGATAACACCATTGAAAATAAATATCTGTGGCATAATTAAAAAAAACAAAGCACATTCTTAGTTTCATACTGTTTCTTTCATGAGTAAATTTCTATTGTTATTTAAATTTTTGGGGAATCAGTCCATCCAAATGCCTCTGAAATAATGAGAAACAAGAATGCAATTAAGAAATGGAAAAAAAAGCAATAATCACTCAAAATATAGAGATCAACAAAACCTGTAATTAATGATATAATTTATTGGGTATATACCATGTAATTTGTGCTTTATAAGTGTATCCTTATAATATAAATGCCACAAATCTGATAATAGGTAATTGGCAGATTACTTCCAATAAATACAAAAATCCAATACTTCTTTTGCTATTATAAATAGGTTATCAAAACCATTACATCTTAGGATCATCCACATCAGAATCATTAAGAAAACGAATAAAAAGTAAAAATCCCAAACCTTTCTGAAGATTACAGGCACAGAATTTCAGATAATACCAAGAAACTGGGATTTTAAAGAGTACTCCATGAAATTCCTATGTACATTAAAATTAAGGAATTTGGACTAAACACATATGGACCATCATTACCATGTTAATGAAAACCATAATTTTGAATAGATTTGTTAGACTTGCTAACATTTTAAAAAATTTGCCATTGAAGTAAATTGAACAGCTTTTTAAGGAAAATAATTAGGAATGTAGAAAAATAATATTTAAACCATTATTTTAGTTGTGCAAATGATGAAAGATTAAGTTTTACTGCAAAATACAGAAAACTTTTTTTGGTAAATCATAATGGGTTAAAATTACATATTTAATATTTGTTTTTAATTATTTATTATTTAACTTCATTAATTACATTGTATTATGTGACACAGTTTCATAGGTACTTGGGTTCTCCCACCCCTCCCCAAACCCTCCCACCATGGTGGATTCCTCCACCTTGTTGCATAACCACAGCTCAAGTTCAGTTGAGATTCCCCCATTGCAAGCGTATACCAAACATAGAGTCCAGCATCTTATTGTCCAGTCAAGTTCAACGGCTTCTTAGGTATACCCTCTCTGGTCTGATGACAGAGCCAGCAGAGTATCATCCCAGTCAATTGAAAGCTCCAACATACCATCAGCAAAAATTTACATCATTATGGAATTAATTGACATAGTAATGAGTAACCAATATGTTAAAAGTAAATGCGAGTTCCCAGCCACCTTCTGTGACCACCTCACCTATACTTCAACTTTAGTTTATACACAACATATAACATTCAAAACATAACATGTTATACATAACATCATATCATCTTAAATTAAGGCAAACATGTGGTATTTAACCTTTTGTGATTGGCTCATTTCCCTTAGCATTATGGTTTCATTTTCTTGATTAGTAGAGACTATTTATTTGAAAAGCAGAGCAACAGAGAGGGGGAGGAGAAGGAACAGAGCCAGTGAACAAGGGAGCCAACTTTCATTTGCTGATTTACTCTCCAAGTGAGAAGTGAATAACCAGGACTGGACAAAGTGAGAGGAGCCCAAGCACTTTTCAGGCACATTAGCGGAAAGCTAGATCAGAAGCAGAGTAGTGGCATTTTCACTGGCACTAGGATGTGTAACAGCAGCAGCACGAGCAACAGCTTAACCCCACGGCTCCAGAACACCGAGTTTAAGGGTTCTTGAAAACAGGTTCTATTTTAGATCTCATGGAATTCCTTTTGAAACGGGCTATGGGTAATCTGTTAGGCAGCAGCATTAACCAGACATTAATTATTCTTCAGTTGGCTATCATATCCTTTCAACATATATGCATCCTTGTGTGAATGCTTCCTCCTGTCTGGCACCACCCAGTTCTCTAATCTCATCTTTTAACTTCTCTGATTTACTCTGGGACCAACTTCATCTTCAAAAAGTTGCAGTTTTATTGGAAAAGCAGACACACAGAGAGGAGAAGAGACAGAGAGGAAGATCTTCTCTCTGATGATTCTCTCCCCAGGTGGCTGCAACGGCCAGAGCTGAGCCAACTTGAAGCCAGGAACCAGAACCCAGGAGCGTCTTCCAGGTCTCCCACATGGGTGCAGGGTCCCAACGTTTGGGGCTGTCCTCGACTGCTTTCCCAGGCCACAAGCAGGGAGCTGGATGGGAAGTGTGGCTGCTAGGAAATGAATCAACACCCAAATGGGATCCCGGCGCGCTCAAGGTGACGACTTTAGCTGCTAGGCTACTGCACTGGGCTCTGCAAAGCTACTTTTTTGAGATTCTTTATTAATACTGCTGAAATTCCTTCCCAAGAGGATTGTATATCAGTTTTAACTAGTTAATTGGTCTGACAAGCATTTCACTAAGTTTTTTTGTATTTAATTTCCAACTTTAGTTGCTATTAGTTTTTAAAACATAATAGTTCAGGGTCTGACTCCGCAGCCTAGTGGCAAAAGTCTTGGCTTGCATGCAGTGGATCCATAGGGGTCAGTTTGTATCCTGACTACTCCACTTCCCTTCCAGCTCCCTGCGTGTGGCCTGGGAAAGCAGTGGATGACAACCCAAAGCCTTGGGACCGTGCACCTACATGGGAGATGCTGCAGAGTCTCCTGGTTCCTGGCTTTGGATAAGCTCAGCACTGGCCATTGTGGCTGCTTGGGGAGTGAGCCAGTGAATGGAAAATCTTTCTCTCTGTTTCTCCTCTCTGCAAATCTGACTTTCCAATAAAATAAATAAATAAATCTTAAAAAAAAAAGATTGGAAAAGAATAGTTCAAAGAAATGTACTGCTTAAAAAGATCAGTTTGGGTCACCTTATTTGAAATAGTGCTGAAATGCTTCTTACAACAGTTATTTTCTTGTATACCTGGGTCTCCTGTGCAGTGTAGCAGAAACTCTTTATCTAGTACAGTTATCACAGATCCTCACTATTTTGATTATAATTTTGACCATAGACCTGTTCAGTATTTTTTGAATAGTGAATGAAAGGGTTCCACTGGTTCCTTAAAAGTCACTTTCCTTTAAAAATTTTTTAAGGATAAAATGATAATGGTGCAATTGACAAGGCATTTTACTGTCTTATTCTAATTAGTGTTACCTATTTTTAAAATATTTTCTTGTTTTTTTTGGAAGGGCAGATTTACAGAGGAGATACAGAGAGAAAAAAATTTTTTTCATCTGCTTGTTCATTCCCCAGGTGGCCACTGCTGCTGGAGCTGGCCTGGTCTGAAGCCAGGACTGGCTCAGCTCCGGCCGTGGCAGTCACTTGGGGAATGAATCAGCGGATGGAAGATCTTCCTCTCTGTATATCTGAAATAAATCTTTTTTTTTTTTAAAGATCCTGTTATATGACAAGATTAATTAATGAAAAATTGCCAAATATATCTAGATGTTATTTAAATAAAACATGGGAATTTGAACCTTGTAATAACTGAGTGATAATTCTACTTTTATTTTAACCTTATTGTGGTTGAAAAATAATGATAATAATTGAAATGAATATTTGTTAGAGTTATTTAGCAATAGTTATATATCAGAAATTATTTCATATTTTAATGGCATTGTGAAAATGATAATGTCTATTTAAATATTTAATATGAACAGCTATTATAAAAAGGAAAGGATTGTGAATCTCTACCATTAATCATCTCGGTTGATGACAGGGATTACTTTAATATCAGTGTTAGTCTAACAAAGAGACTAGCAGATTACCGGAAACCACTGGAGTCTCTGATAAAGAGTATTTATTAGTAATACATTATTTTGCCAAATATTCATAAAGACAAAGAAGTGATGAACTTGACATCTATTCTTCCCATTGAAAAAACCCATGGAATTTATCATGTTTAAATAATTCCTTTTTAAAAAAAGATTTATTTATTTATTTTTTATTACAAAGTCAGAGATACAGAGAGGAGGAGAGACAGAGAGGAAGATCTTTCGTCCGATGATTCACTCCCCAAGTGAGCCGCAACGGCCGGTGCTGCGCCGATCCGATGCCGGGAACCTGGAAACTCTTCCAGGTCTCCCATGAGGGTGCAGGGTCCCAAAGCTTTGGGCGGTCCTTGACTGCTTCCCAGGCCACAAGCAGGGAGCTGGATGAGAAGTGGAGCTGCCGGGATTAGAGCCGGCGCCCATATGGGATCCTGGCGCGTTCAAGGCGAGGACGTTAGCCACCAGGCCACTGTGCCGGACCCAATAATTTCTTTTAAAAAAGGAATTTCTACTCATATAATATTAATTTAAAATTACCATCCCAGTCTAGAGCACAGGTTAAAAGAGGCCAGACCTTTCATGATATTACTTTTAGTAGCTTATAATTTCATCTGTTCTCATGATTGAACACCATTATTCTCTTCTTTCCACCTACTTAACACCCACTGCTACTTTTAGCAATGTAATTCAGTGTTCCTGAACATTTAAAAAAAAATCTGTCTAAGCACTGTTTTCCCATATTTTTGCAGGTGGTTGTGTGGTCTTGTATGGGACAAACAAGTCATACCTACAGCTTGGAATCCCCTATGGTAGTGATGTCTCCCAGTGTGACGATATTTAACTAGTTCAATAACTTTAGATTTTAAATGGATCAAGTATTTTAGATTGAATTCCACTACCTAACCTTTCATGATTCTGTTGAAACATTTGGCATTATAATAAGCTTTCCTTGGAAAAATACTAGTTTCCTCATATTTTCCTTGGTTCAGAAAATACCTTGGAAAATAATCAAGGCTTTCAATTTGTCTCAAATTATTCCATAAAGCAATGATTATGATGGTTTAAATGTTTTATAAACCCAGATTTGTATTTTTCTTAAAAATATCTGCATATTTGCCTTTTTGAAAAAAAAAGGCAAAAGAATGTTAAAAATACAATTAAAATTAAGAAAAAGCATTAATATATGATTGACTCATATAATTTTAATAGGTGTATAGTTTTCATTCATTTACATTAATTACCTTTATGATAGTGTTTTTCTGAGTAAGATGGGAGGAAAAAAAGTATTTTTATTACTTTAATAATTATATTAGCAACTGTCTCTGTTTAGGGAGTTACAATGAAGCTGAAATCATGGTCAAGCCTAAGAAGTATCTTACACACTGTTTCGATCGTATCTTGTGCACGTGATCTATCATAGAGAAAAAGATCAGGATAAACAAGTAGGACTCAATTAATTCAGATTCTGTTTTTAAAGTGAATGCTTCAAACCCCTGGATTTTTAAAGCTTTCATTACAGTTAATATAGAACAGGCAAAATTCCTTTGGCTCAAGTGTTATTTTTTCCAACCCAGATTAAAATATTAACACTCTTGAGTTATGAAATCTCATGAAAATCTCCTTTCAATTCTCTTTCATTTTGAGGATCTATGATTTTATCAAACTCTCATATTTCCAAGTATTCTAGGTAGGAATGGTGAAAAGCAAATGGCCTGAGGAAAAGGTAATATATGACTCCTGGCTTCTGCTAGTGCACTTGACTATTCCATGAGTTAAAACATGTTTCTCTTAAAGTTTAAAAGGAGCTTACATTTCTACTGATTTTAGTGTTGCATGTGTCCTGTTGAGTGGTGAAATGACTGGAAATCAGTCAGCTTTAGGAACATAGAAGTAGTCAAGAGGTTTATCTTTTTTTAAAAAATAAGAATACTTTTTTCTTTTCTTTTTAACAGATTTATTTAGTTTTTAATGGAATGTCAGATTTACAGAAAGAAGGTATGATAGAAAGAAGGATCTTCCATCCACTGGTTCATTCCCCATGTGGTTGCAATGGCTAGAGCTGAGCTGATCTGAAGCCAGGAGCCAGGAGCTTCCTCTGAGTCTCCCATGTAGGTGCAGGATCTCAAGGCTTTGGGCTGTCCTCAACTGTTTTCCCAGGTCACAAGCAGGGAGCTGGATGGGAAGTAGGACAGCCAGGATACAAACTGGTACCCATATGGAATCCTGGTGCATGCAAGGAGAAATTTTTTTTATTATTATGTGTATATATTTTGATTCTTGAAATTTATTATACAATTCTGTGTAGTCTGGGATTCCCCCCTCCCCGCATCTTCCGCCCCAGAATGATTTTTCCCATAATGTCACACTCTTGCAAGGAGAAAATTTTAACCTTTAGGCTGTGGAGCTGGACCCACACTTTTTTCTTCAATTGCTATAATTTTAATAATATTTGATAAAATCAGTACTTTATTGAATATTGATTCAGAGTGAGATTAAGTCTCTTTAAATAATTCAAAATTAATTAACTTGAATTTGAGTTAGGCCAATACTTAAGACTGACAGTTACATATTTGTTGTGTATTTTATACACTTTTTCTGAGAAACTATCCAGATGTGAAGTTTAAAATGTCCTTTTCCTTTATAAAAAATTGGTATACATGTTGCATTTGAAAAAAGATCTAGTTATTTAATATACAATAAAACAATTGACCATTTGATCTTTCAGAAATAATTTAATAATCAAAGGCAATTGAGAACAGAATGAATGATCTTTTATTCCTGAAAGTAGAATGGCTATCAATCTATAAACTCTCCTGAAAAATAAATAGAAACAAAACCCTCTCAGACAATATGTGAACATCTATGTTAATACTTTTATTTATTGGCATCCATGTTTGGGAATAATTTTAGGAGTTTCCAATAATCTTTTCTCTTCTCTTTTGGTTTTATATTTCCATGAAACTATGGTCTGATGAAATTTTATTGAAAATTGCAGTATGCCACTAATATTTTTCATATTATAAAACCTTTTGTGATATTTTTGTTGCTAGTAAAATCAGGGTTGCACACATACATAGAAAAGTATGTATGCATTTATTTATGCATATATATAGGGATATAGATATATACATTTATATGTAAATAATTCTTACTATCTACACTGTCATTTTCCTTCTGTTTTGCACAAATGAATTAGTAATTACTTTCTGCTGATCTGACTTTCTACTTATGTGTTCCTTTCTTAAAAGTAATTATAGTCTTTTTGTGTGAATAAAGATACTGTAGTTCTCTGTTGGTTATTTTGGACAAAGCCTGTACAAAGAACACTCTGTGTTTTTTGGACTTTATTATACTTTTAAGAACCTTAACATTTTAAAAGTGTAATAATTCCTAAGAGTATAGTGTTGGCTGAACATTCAAGTTGAAAATCAAGTGGAACAATTTTACCTAAATTTGAGAGCCAGTCAGAATAATAAGGGAAGACTTACCAAATGCTGAGGGTATATTTGGAAACTTCGTTTTAGTTTTTGTTTACTTTTATGCATCAATATTATAGAATTCCATTTGACACTAGCATGCCTTTATCCATGGACAGAGGAAAACAAATAGCCTAAGGAGGAAGTGACAGCTTAATTCAACTAGATGCATGACTAGATTATCTGCTTTAAAGAAAGATTGAAAGAAGCTTAAATTTCCTCTGAATTTAATAGAATTTATTGTATGTATACAATTTAGCTACTGCACTGAGGGTTTATAGCTTCTAGTGCTATTGATTTCTTTGAGAAAACCTAAATTATTTTGTGATTAATATACCCAGAGGGAATGCTCGGCTACTACCTTCAGCCTGGCCCAGCCAGGCCCTTCCTCCATTTTTCTGCTATTACCTTTTAAATAAATAAGTGCGTCTTTAAAAAAATTTTAGAGAATAATAAGGGTTAATTTGAGAAACAGGTTAGAGAGGTATAAAATTACAGTATGTTTATGATTCACAGCAAAAAATTATAGTGATCTTGGTTTAGATCCCTAGGCTTGTTTTTTTGTTTAAAGATTTATTTTTATTACAAAGTCAGATAATACAGAGAGGAGGAGGGACAGAGAGGAAGATCTTCTGTCCTATGATTCTCTCCCCAAGTGACTGCTACAGCCGGTGCTGCGCCGATCCGAAGCCAGGAACCAGGAACCTCTTCCAGGTCTCCCATGCGGGTACAGGGTCCCAAAGCTTTGGGCCGTCCTCAACTGCTTTCCCAGGCCACAAGCAGGGAGCTGGATGGGAAGCGGGGCCGCCGGGATTAGAACTGGCGCCCATATGGGATCCCGGGGCTTTCAAGGCGAGGACTTAAGCCGCTAGGCCATTGTGCCGGGCCCCTAGGCTTGATTTTGTGTGTGTGTGATATTCTAAAATTTAAATTCCTTAGATTTTCTGTCTTTTCCTTTAAAAATTCATTTATTTGAAGGGCAAACCTACATATATGTATATGGAGGAAGAAACAGAGAGGGATCTTCATCAACTAGTTTGCTCTCCCAAATGATTGTAACGGTTGGGCCTGGACCAAGACCAAACCAGGGTTTGTGTTGAGTCAGTCAGAAGCAAGGAGACAGGTGATTCTTCTGGGTCTCCCATGTGAGTATGGAGCCTGAGAACTTTGTCAACCTGCTATGTTCCCAGGCAATTCTCAGGATGCTAAACTGGAGCAGCCGGGACTTGAATTGGACCAATCAGTGTATGGGATGCTGGCATTACAGGAGGAGGCTTAACCTGCTATACCATGGCACTTGCCATTAAGTTTGGATTTTATTGAGAACAGTTTTTAACCAAACTGACTCTTCAAATGCTAGAAATATAAAAGATTGTAAATATTGCTCATTGATTTGTTTCTACCAGTTTGGATTATGCATCATAGAAAAATGGGAATTATTTTAATGTTGTAATGCAGAAAATACCAGCCTAAATTACTAATGTTCATGATATTACTGCAGACAATATGGAAGTCTTTAAAGTTACACATTAGAGCTCAAATCTGAGCTTCCATCAACTGATTTGAAAGTTATACAAATAAGTAGATATATGTGTTATAAATAGCACTTCTGAAAATGCTCTACAACTTTCACCGGTTAAAGATTTAGGTCTTGTGAAGTAATTTAACTGCTTTAAAATAAGACACACCATTGCCACACATATTTTGTGCTTCCTATATTGGTAAAAGGTATGGAAATCTTAGTTAATATGATATAAAATATTTCACATTTGTTGAATTCTTTCCTTGTACTTCCTTTATAATTGTATTGTTTCTGGGATTTTCATTACCTTAGATAGTAAGATTTTTATGACATATGATTTCTTTTTTCATCTATTCAAAATTCTAAAATAGGAACTATTATAATAGTGGCTTATCTTTTATGATTAGAGCTTAGAGCAAGGATTTTTAAAAAAAGCTTATTTTTTTCTGGTATTATTATTTTAAGGATTTTTTGTTCTTTCTTTCTTTATATTTACTTCAGTTGAAAGGACAGGAATAATGTGAGACATGGAGAGAGGGAGGGAGACTTCATCTGCTGATGTACTCCCCAAATGCCCACAAAAACCAGAGCATAACCATGCAGAACCTAGAGCTAAAGCTGGGTCAAATATCCCAATGAGTGGCAGAGACAGAGTTGCTTAAACTGTCATCTTCTGCTTCCCAGGGGGTGCATTAACAGGAAGAGGGATTGAAAATGGACTAGTTGAAACTCAAACCAGGTATTTGGATATGGGATGCAGGCATCCCAAAATGTGATACAATTGCTGTGCCAAATGCCCATCTGATATGTAGAATCCTCTTTAAAATAAAATACTATTTTGACTGAATAAAAAAACTGTGGTTCATCTATCCCAAGGGGTACTACTCAACTATTAAATAGAATGAAATACAATCGTTTGCAGCTAAGAGGGCCATATTGGAGACCATTATGCTAAGGGAAATGAGCCAATCCCAAAAGGTCAGATACCACATGTTTGCATTAATATAACTTCCATCAAAAAATCTCAATGTTAATATGGCTAGGGGTTGTTTTGCTCATCTTTTTATGGACTGGCTCTTTGTTGTTTCAATTTGCAGTTTTGTTGTGTCAAATCCAATTGTTTTTGTTGTAAATCTTATCTTTTCACCTTTCCTAGTTCTTTGTATTTCTCCTAATAAGTTCTTGTGATTCATTAATTGATCATCCATAAGAGATGGACTGCTTTTAAACACTTGAGATTGTAAATGTCCATTTCAACACTGCTTTGCTACATATCATGAGTAATGAAGGACTAGTTTTTAATTGTAACTCCTCCAGTGCCACAGGGGTTATGCACTAGTATCTAATCCTATAAGAAGGCTTTAGATTCCTGTTTTCACCACTATTGTGATACATTTTTATTTTTATAGCATGTCTGTTAACTTCATGTTGATGAAAATTTATCATTTTCACCCTGTTGTGGACTGTGTTCACCGGTTCTATATTTTAGGGAATATACAATGGAAGTGTAGCAGGGACGAATATGTTTATATGGAGAGACAAAGTGCTGTATGTCTCTGTGTATACAGACCAGAGATGGACTCCCAGTGAAAGAATTGAATACGTCCTAGCAGTAAGATGATGGACTCTCTGACAATGTTCATGCCCACATTGTTGGGAAACACTTCAATAACAGCATAATGGACTTGTGACTGTTCATGAAGGACATCCATTGTAAAACTAGAGGGGAAGTCCATGGCAGGGGAGGACCTTGGGGAAGGGTACAGGCTACCCCAGAGCCTATGGAACTATATCATAAAACAAAATAAAATATTTTTAAATGTAAAAAAAATACTATTTCACTTTATTTTTGATGATGTTTACATAGTTGGTTAGGGTGGGAAGAGTCAAGGATTAAGAGAAAGTGGGTGAGATCAGTGTTTCCAAATTTTCTTTTTCTTCTTCCTGTATCTGGTGGAAGGTGAGGGTGGATAAAAGAAGAAGCCTCACCCAGCCTCCCAGCCACTTTGATACCTGGGGGGGGGGGGTGGAGGTGGGGAATGGCAGTTTCATATCAATCCAGGATCCTTGATGTGGAGCATGCCCTGAGGGATCTACTTAGGTGGTTTTGATGGTTCTGAAAGGCCTTGCCATTCCAAGAATGAGGAAACATTTCCAAGGTCCATTGCCCAACACAGTCCACCTTAGAATCTCCAATCACCCAGGTATTTGCTGTCAATACCTAGCTGAAGTGGATGACTAATTTGTTCTGCCCTCCATCCTCTGTTATGGTACCAGATGTCCTCCGTAGGTTCCAATGAAGTGCCATATCCTCGAGGTGTGTTTGGGTATGCTATCTACTGCTCCATCTGAGTCACTGAGGAGGCCCAGTTCTGATGCATGCATTCTATGGTCAAGAAGTACAGTGGCCTTGTTGATGGATGTCCCTCAGAAGTTGTTCTTCACCTGCAGCATACTCCCTCAGCAGTTCTCTCCCACACATCCCCTTGCCTCTCCCTGGTCAATCCACAGTCCCTGAGGACGGGAGCACATGGGTTGCTTGGATCCAATAGTGCTCACACTGGTCGGCCCGAGCTGGGCTGGGGACCTTTGGCACTAAATGCCACTCCCCCACATATCTATCAAATAAAATAAAATAAAATATAAAACAAAATAGGTGACTGTGCTGGCACACTGGTACAGTTAACACAAATTTGGCATTAACCAGCCCAGAATGCTTGGCAGCTATTGACTGCTTTTCTCCTACCTGTGTAATACTTATCTAAGTACAAGACAACCTAGGCTGCTGCCTACAGATGGAGAATTTGTTTTTCATGATAGAGTTCCATAGGCACAGAAATTTCCCCTCTTCTGTATTCTGCCCGCAGCACTGGTCCCTCAACACACACTGTTTTTCTTCCTATTATTACAATAGTGTAGTCCTTGAACAACAGTCAAAACTTTAAAATTCTGTTATGTAGTGTACCGTGGCATTGTAGGTATAGACAATGGTAGATAGTCTAGTACCCTATCGTCAAGGTATATTTAACAATTTCATTGGGAGTTCTCCTTTTATTTGGGAGTAGATTTTAACTGAAAATTGTTAACAAAATCTGTTGCAGTTGCTCTGTTATTTGGAGAAATCAAATTATTTTGATTTAACTTTGAAGCTAGATAATTCCTCCCGTGTTATTTTAACCACATAGTTAATATCAATTTAGATGCCTTTCATGTTTGATAATGTTATAATTCTTGAAACAATAAAAAGTTAAATTCAGATGTTTCAACCTGACAGACTAATTGTCAAGGAACATATTTATTTTCATGTCCAAATTACAGGAAATTACAACCCAAAGAATTTGAAATATTAATTGTTAGACAAGATGAGCTGTCCATATCAGTGTATAAATCTTATTACACAACTATAATGGTAAAAATAACTTTTGATGTTGCATTTGATCAATATTTTAGAAAATTTAATACAAATTAATTCATATTATGAGGTAACATAGATATTTGCCAATATTTGATGTTAGTTTCAAAACCAGCTATTAGCATAGAAGTTAATTTGGAAAACAGGTGGAAACACTGTATAGTTATAGAGTTATCTATCATTTGCTCTTATTCAACAACTTACATTGAGCTAAAGTAAAATAATTAAAAAGATGTCATTTATATAAATTATCTTTCTCTTCACTGTAAACTTTCTTAATATCTAAAGATAAGTAATTTCTTCTTGATTTTATAGGTTTTGAAGCATCTTTTTGTCATCCAGGTATCACTTAGATCAGATGATTTGTTATAGGTGGGTCCAGTCTCATGCATTGCTTCTTTACTACCAGAAGCTATATACTTCATCAATGCTATGAAGCCCTGAAACTGTTCAGAATTTCTTTTATGTGTAGAAGAGTAATACTTTCTTACCTGTGATAACATTTATGCCTCTGTCTTCTTGTAGCCTCATGGAACAAGAAGGTAGTCAGACAGCATTCTTTTCCAGAAAAAATGAGAAACAAATCCAGGGTCAGTTGGAATAAGATATTTGACATTAATGCAATAAGATAGTGCCAAAACCAAAACTGAAACTCAGATGTCTTAATTTGAATTTGGCCAATTTTTAGTTTTTAGGATTTATTTATTTATTTTGGACTCTGGGAAATAGCAGAGCTCTCTGTTTCTCAGCTGAGTTCTCACTTGCACGTTTCAAAGCAGATATTCACCTATCCACTCAAATGTTTATTGAAGACATATAGTGGCTGCCCTTTGCTATTTTAAACTTTATTTATTTGAGAGAGAGAGACAAAAGAGAGAGAGATTGAGAAAGAAAGAAATCTCTCACTCATGATCCACTGGCTAACTCAAAACAGTCAATATTCAGTGCTGACTCAGATCAAAGATAGCACGCTCAAGTCAAGAGCTGGGAATTAAATTTGAGTCTCCCACAGGGATGATTGGAACCAAATTTCTTAAGTCATCACCACTACCATCCGTGGGTGCAGGAACCCAAGCACCTGAAACTATCTTCTGCTGCTATCTCAGATGCATTAGCAGGGAGTTGGATTGGAACCCAAACTGGGACCCAAACTGGCACCCATGTGGGAGGCTGGTGCTGTAGGATTCTTCTAATAATTTTTCAAGAAAATTGTTGTTTTGAGGGATCATGTTGAATGAAAGAGAAACCATATATATCATGCATTTAAAAATTAGAAACAATAATATATACAAATACAGTTACTATTCTTATTCTTACAATTTTGAACTTTTCCTTTGAAAATATGTTGGAGTTTAAGTGATATAGGATTTTTCACTTTCCCAGGTGAAAAAATACTTTATTTTGCTAAGAATCTACCCTTTTAATGAATTTTTAAATAAACCATAGTCCTGTTAATGACAGGGATTGTCTTTATAGCATGTCTCTAAAATTTTTTCATTTTGCATAATTGAGGTTTTATGTTTTCTCATTTCTTCAATGTGTCCCACCCCCAAGCCCTTGCCATTCAACTTCCTATTTCTATGAATTTGGCTATTTTAGATCTCTCATATAAGTGTAATTGTACAATATTTGTCTTTCCAAGACTGGTTTATTTTACTTGGTATAATTATCTCAAGGTTCATTCATGTTGTTGAGAATTGCAAAATTTTCATGTTCTTTTTTTTTTTTATTATTGATTACATTGCATTATGTGACACAGTTTTATATGTACTGGGATTCCCCCCACCCCTACCCAATCATGTTCTTTTAAGGTCAAATACATTCTTCATCGTAGATGTGTATGATAACTTTATTTTACTTACCTGTGCATCCATGGATATTGAAACTCATTCCACATTGCGGCCATTGTGAATAGGCTGCAGTGAAAACACATATATTTAAAAGATACTGACTTTGTTTCCAGTGGGAATATTTCTAGAAATGGAATTCCTACATTTTCTACTTTGAGCATTTTGAGGAATATTGATGACTTTATCCATAATTAAATATTTTGCATTCCCATTAACAGTTTTAGTTTTCCTATACCTTCACTAACACTTGTCTGTTTGATAATAGCTATTGTAGTAGTTGTAAAGTGATAACACATTGTGGTGTAATTTATATTTATTTTCCTGATGATTGTAACATGGAACACCCTTTCATATAATTTGACTTTATCTCTACTTTAGAGAAGTGTCTCTTTATATTTTTAATCCATTCTAAAACTAGGTTATTATCTTTTCTGTTGACATGTAGGAGTTCCTAATTCGGAAAGCAGTTTCTTTTCTCATGCAGGGTTTGCAAGTGTTTTCTCTCATTGCGTTGATTGGCCTTTCACCCTATTGATAGCTTCATTTGCCATACAGAAGAGTTTTAGTTTGATGTAGACAGATTTGTCCAATTTTTCTTTCAATGTCGTGTTTGGTATCAGATCTTGTAAGTCACTGCCAACCCAGTATTATGAAAATTATTCTCCCTATTTTATCCTAGGGCCTTTTAAATTTCAGGTCTTGAGTTTGCATCTTAAATTCACTTTGAATAGATTGTGTGTGTGTGTGTGTGTGTGTGTGTGTGTGTGTGTGTGTGGGTTTGTGGCATTAAGAGGGGGTATTCAGTGACATTGATTAGCATGTGGATAGTTAATTTTTCAAACACCATTCTTTCTCCATGTGGCACACTTGTTGACTATCAGCAGACTACATGTGTGGTTTATTTCTGGGCTCCCTATTTTATTTTATGGATCTATATGTAAATTTACCATAGCTATGTAATACATTTTGAAATAGGAATTGTGATCCCCTAACTTTGTTATTTTTTCTTCAGATTGATTTGGTTATTTAAAGCTGTTTGTGATTGCCTAAGAACTGTAGAGTTGTTTGTTCTAAAAGTATTTCTGTTAAAAAATGCACTGGGGTAGGATCAAATTGAATCTCTATTTATGAATATGTGATGTTTTCCATGTGTTTTTGTGTCTTTTTGTTTTTTTGTAATGATTTGAAATTTTATTTTTTTCATTTTTTTAAATTTATGTGTACTTGCAAGTACAGGGTCCCGCACAGTCCATCACCCCAATCACCTGGTGGTTGCAATTGCTGGGTTGGTTCTGTTTCCAGCCCTGTTTTCCACTGGAACCAATGGGTGTTGCAATCCAGCCTGATTCTGCCCAGCACACACTCGGCCCTCTCATAAACCAGTGGGAGCTGCAGCCTAGTCGGAGTGACCCACAATAACCCCCACCAGGCCCGCCCCTTATCCTGGTTCCTGTGCTGAGGCTGCACCTTGTCTGTACATTTCTGGTTGGAGCAGGTCCCAGGATTAGGGAGACACCAGGTGTCCTATATAGCTAGGTTGTTGGTGGTACTGATCTTCCTGGAACATGTTATCCATTAGGTCTGAGGGCCACACAGACCTATTTTGACCCATACCATGCCAAAGTCATTATTATTTTCCTTGTGGGGCCAGTGCAATGCACTGATCTCATTGAGTTCGCTCCCAGCTCAGCACATGTGCAGCTCACTGTTTTCCCTGCAGTCTTAAAGCCTTTGCCACACTGTATAAAATGGCACCTGATGTGCCACTACTAGAGTTCTTGATCTGCTGGCCAGGAGGTCTTAGGGCTACTTGGAACTATCTTGGGTAGCAACTGTAGGATGCCATGTTGTTGCAGTTCACTGACCCAGAAATGGGTTTGCTCCCAGCTCAATGCATGCATAGACCTGTCCCATAGCCTTTGCCTCCCCACACAAAAGGTGACTGATTTGGCTTTTGGGGGTGAATTGGGCTGTGAAATACACCCTGTTCCCACACTGCCCATCTGGGATCTGCTGCTCTGTCTCTGCTCCTGGTCAAATCAAAATTGATCAACATGAGGGGCAGTTCTTTGTCTGGGCTCACTTCCTGAGCTCCAAGTGAACGTCCCTTCCCACCTTGTTGCTGGTGGTGTTCTGGCTGCTGGTGCAGTTCAGATCACTGCTCATTGCATGCTGCTGGGCTCTTGTTACTGCAACACCACACTGTTGTGTCCGCTGCTTTCCTGTGTCTGTCAGTCTCCAGGTGCCCCTCTGCTGTTGTTTTGTCCTCTCCTATTTCCTGAAATGTGCCCTCTTTGCTTCACACTGGCTAGTGTTTCTCTGTTTAAACGTGTCCTGACCCTATTCTGCCATCTTGATTCTCCCAAAGAGAAACTTTAAATTATTTTCTGACTTGTTATTAGTTCTTTCTTTTCCTATTATTCCAGATAAATGTGCAAAATAAAATGTTTTTAGAATTATGACAATTTTACTTTCTTTACAATTTTTTGAGTAGGAATTTTGGAATTACCCTTTGACTGATTATAATAAGTGTATTTCATATTTCATAATTATTTCAAAGAGCTAACAGCTTCGTAAGTTTCAATTTGATGAGGGTCCAAGAGTAGGGATCAGTGTATGTTTGGCTCAAAAAGAAAAACTGTCTGTATTTTAAGGGTTATAGACCACGTGTTCTCTGCAAGTCTGTTATTTCAGTGTCTCTACAATTCTGCCATTGTATTGTCAACATTGTTACAAATAGCAAATCAATGAATGGATGAGGCTTTTTATTTGTAAATGGACCCATGATAATCTAAAGGAAGCAAGTATTCTTTGTTGTTCCTGACCTTTCTCATTTTAATAAAAGGAGGGGAAAAAATCTCTATTCCATGTGGACTGTGGAAAGTCAGAAAAAGCTTTTCTTTGTGATATAAGCAGCACAAACAATAAAAGAATAAACTCGAGATTTATGCAGAAGAAATATTTTGAAAAGTTGCCAAGAGCTTTCAAAAAAGTACCACCAGACAGCAGTTATAGGCCCAGGAATGTCTAAGAACAGGTAGGATTAATTATCAAGCACTACCCCAAATCCCTACCTGGGCACATTGCATTTAAAATGCTGAAACTCAAAGACAGAGATAATTTCTTTTCTTAAATTCCTTAATTCTGTTCTATGGATTCCAGGATTCCCCTTTCCTCATATTATTACAATAGTATAGTCTTTCACAATCAGTCATCAGTCCATCATTCTACATTTTAAGTGTATCCTGACATTTTAGGCATGGATATTGGCAGAGAGTTGAACATTCTGTTGTCAAGATACATTCAACAGTTTCATTGGGAGTCTATCTTCGATTTTGAAGTAGAGATACACACTACATTGTATCTTCACATCTGTATGTGTTAGTCTCTACTACAGTTACTCTACAACACCTTAAATGAAAAGCCATAAAACAAAATCTACAGAGAGATAAATAGAAAATTTACTACAACATGAAATAACATGCTACTCAATGGCCAATGTGTCACTGAAGAAATGAAAAAGAAAATCAACGACCTTCCTAAATCTGACAATGTTACTGTGTGACCTATGAGTTAGTGAAGAAATTACAAAGAAAAACAAAAACTTTTTTTTGACAGAGTGAAAATAAAAACAAAAATATCAACCTCCCAAGATGTATTAAAAACAGTATTGAAAGGGCTATTTTGCATGAAGTTTGTATTTTATGTTTCATCATTTATTGATACAGATATTTTTGAGTTAAGCCCATTTGTTTGGTGAAGTTATTTTAAGTTACTCCTCATATTTAAACCACTTACATTACTATGAATATTTATGACAAAAGCAAAATTTTCTTCAGTTATTTTTTTTCAATTGAGCACATTTCATAATTGGCTGTGTAAATGTTTTGTCAAGAAATTATAATACATATTGAGCATCCCTAACTCAAAATCTGAATCCAAAGTACTTAAAATCTGAAAAGGTTTCAATGCCCATGTGACAATACAAGTAAAAAATCTACACTTGGCCTCCTGTTAGGTAGTTACAGTCAAAATACAGGTACACTAAAAATATTGTGTAAAATTACCTTCAGGCTATATGCATATGCTGCTTGTGAATATAAGTAAATACTGTTTTTAGGCAGAAGTCCCATCCCCAAATATTCCAACACATGAAGAAAAATCCCAAATCTAAAATGCTGCTGCTTCCGAGGACTTCAGATATATGATATTAAACCTGTAATACTAGTTTTATTACAAATATTATGACTGTAGGACTTTATTATAAATGTATTTGTTAAAGCTCTATCATTTGGAAATTACCTGCATAGGGAACAAGTTATATTTTTATGTAAAACTGAAGTGCTTAAAAGTCAAAATTGAAAGTTATAATCAGTATGGGACCAACGTAAACGCTATGGCAATAATAAGAAGTAACAAATGATTTTACTTTTGGGGTCAGTGTTCTGGTACATAGGATTAAGTCACTGCTTGTAATGTTTGCATCCCAAAGCAGAGTGCTTGTTCAAGTCCTGGTTGCTCCACTTCTTTTTTTTTTTTAAAGATTTATTCATTTTATTACAGTCAGATATACAGAGGAGGAGAGACAGAGAGGAAGATCTTCCATCCGATGATTCACTCCCCAAGTGAGCTGCAACTGGCCGATGCGCGCCGATCCGAAGCTGGGAACCTGGAACCTCTTCCGGGTCTCCCACGTGGGTGCAGGGTCCCAATGCATTGGGCTGTCCTCAACTGCTTTCCCAGGCCACAAGCAGGGAGCTGGATGGGAAGTGGCGCTGCCGGGATTAGAACCGGCGCCCATATGGGATCCCGGGGCTTTCAAGGCGAGGACTTTAGCCGCTAGGCCACGCCGCCGGGCCCGGTTGCTCCACTTCTGATCTAGCTTCCTGCTAACGCACATAAGATGGCAATAGGATATATGACCCATGCAGTTGGTTGTCTGCCACCTATTTGGAAAACCAAGCTGGAGTTGTTCCTGGCTCCTGTGGTCTGGGCTAAGCCTACTTTTGGTGGCTGCTGGGTGATGTGGGTAGTGAGGCAACTGATGAAGATATTTGTTTCTCTCTCCTAGCCTTTCTCTGTCATTATGTCCTTCATACACACACACACACACACACACACACACACACACACACACACACACACCCCTTGCAAAAGAAAAGAGTTTCACTTGTTAAAAACATGGCTTTTAATGGGTAACATGGTGATAAAGCTTCCTGTTCCCAGGCTGGGCATCACCCATGAGCTCCAGTTTGAGTTGTGGCTGCTTTATGTCTGATCCAGCTCCAATTTGGTGTGTTTGGGAAAGCAAAGGAGAATGGCCTGAGTTTTTGGTCCCCTGAAACCACATGGGATGCCTGAAAGAAGAAGCTCCTAGCTCCTGATTTAGGGTTGGCACAGCTCTGACTCTTGCAGCCATTTGGGAGGAACAGCAGCAGATAAGATTTCTTTGTGTGTCTTTCTCTCTGTGAGATTTGCTTTTTTGAATATAAATAAATCTTTTTTTGGTAACTGGCCTTTTTCTCATTATGATAAATCATTCTGCATTTTTTTGTCTTGAAACAATGGTAGCTTTTAAAATGTTAGCATATATTAATTTTGGAGATGGTCATTCTCAACTTACGCGCACAGGTTATTTGGCATCCCTAAAGTATGTAATGTTCTCAGTCCTTGATTTTTTTGTGTACATAAACGAAAGTTTTATATTTCTGAGAAAATGCCCAATAGTACAGGCATATTTAGTTTTTTCTTTCTATTTTTTTTATTATATAAAGTGAGTAGGTTTCTTTTATTTCGTTGTTTTATTTCTAGAAAGATAACAGCATCTCCCTTTCTTCCTCCTTCTCTCAATACCCATCCTTTCCTTTTTTCTTTATTATCTGCAAAAGCATAATTTTCATCTACTCTGTGGTCACAGGCTGAATGCAGTATTAGCCATAATATTCAACAAGTAAAAAGTAGAAAGACCTCATTCCCCGTGAGTATTAACAAGGGCTAACAACAACAGTCAAATGACAAGATATCTGGTCCATTCCTGTTCATTTTTTAATATTCTGTATTAAGTCCCACAAATCAGTGAAAACAAAGATGTTTGTCACTGTGACTGACTTATTTTACTAAGCATATTGGTTTCCAGTTGTATCCATTTTATGGAAGAAATAGGATTTCATTAATTTTTATGGCCGAGTGGTATTCCATTTTGTGTATGTGTCACATTTTATTTATTCAGCCATCAGTTAATTGATATATGTAGGGCTCTTTTGACTGTGACTTGGTGCTTTTCATTAGAATTTTGGGTGATTGTAGCCAATTATCCTTCCAAAAATGAGTTTAAAAAAATTCATGTCCATTGGAATTCCAATTCAGTGTAAATTAATCATCTTACCACATCATTATCTTGTATGCTTACATTGTATTTTGTATAGATTGTTTCTTTATCCTTTTTCTTCATATTTTATCTTGATTTACCATTCTTTGAGGTGTTATGACTGATTTTTAATTCTGTATATTTCTAACCAAATGTTTCATAAATTTCCAGTGTTACTTTCTATAGTTTTTATTTACTTGCTTAAAATATTGTTTGGTTTTTATTTCCATAATAGTTAGCATAAGGTTTTTGTTTTAGCATTCTATCACTAAGAATTTTGGGGGGTAACTGGTTTTTTTTTTATAGTCAAATATTTACGATAGCTTTTTGTTTCACTCAGTTTGACCATGGATTTGTAAAGTTACTCACAGAAATAATTTAGGGCTTAAAATATGTTATAAACCTCTTGAGGTGACTTTCTCTTTTGTTATGGCCTAGAATTTTGGGAAATAGAGACTATGGACTGTCTTAATCTGGTTTCAATGTATGAGATTCCTATGCCACTCACTTAACTCCAAACATGATTGAAGTCCATGTAAAAGCTGGGTTTCCTACAGTTTATATGTGAGGCAATAGTAAGTAAATTATTACCAAAAGTCCTTCAAAGTTTATTATCTACCCTTTGTGGATGTCAGAAGTGTTGGCTAGCCTCTCAAAGAGATCAGAGAACTCAGAGCTGCCAGTGACACCAACTACTGAATTCATCTTTTAAGTTTTCTGTAATAAGCCCTTGCCATATTGTTACGTCCTCTCTGATTTCAGAAAGATATTTATAGTTCATTCATGCCTTGTAAGTTCACATGTGTGTGTTTCAAGTTATCAGTGATAGGGTTAGTCTGAATTACTTAGTCCACCATTACCAGAAATGTGAATCCTTGTATGATATCTGTTTACACTGAAGTTAAATATATAAAAGCACTCATATTGGTTACTCATAACTCTGTCAATTAATTCCATGGTGATGGAAATTTTCGCTGATGGTATGTTCGAGCTTTTGATTGACTGGGATGATACTCTGCTGGCTCTGTTTTCAGACCAGAGAGGGTATACCTAAGAAATCGATGAACTTGACTGGACAATAAGATGCTGGACTCTATGTTTGGTATTTGCTTGCAATGGGGGATTCTCAACTGAACTTGAACTATGGTTATGCAACAAGGTGGAGGAATCCACCATGGTGGGAAGGTTTGGGGAGGGGTGGGGAGAATCCACGTACCTATGAAACTGTGTCACATAATACAATGTAATTAATGAATTAATAAAAAAAGAAAAAAAAAGAATGACATATCACTATAGCTTTAAAAAAAAGCACTCAAAATAGTCTGTGAAAAAATTAAATTAAAATATGTGTTTATTTTGGTACAAAATTTTTGAAATGCATGTTCCATGAACTTTTTGAATCTGTTTTTGTATCTGTTTATATCCAGTTTTGTATCTTAATTTTTTTAAAGAATAACATTGGCATAGAATTACAATTTTGTTCTATGTAGACAAAAAGTAAGTTCCAATGATTAATTTTTACTAGTTTAAATTGAAATATCTTATTTAAAATATCTAACAGAGAATTACTACATGTAAATTAAAAGTTTTGTATGTGTCTATATTTCTGATACTTTAAAAAGAAACTATTAGTATATAGTATATAGACAGTAATGCTGTTCTATAAGAAATAAAACTCAAGATAGTTTTGGAAAACTTATTTTCTGTGAAACTTTTGCAAGATGAAACATTGTCAAAACATTATACATAGTAGATTATGTGTAATAAAGGGATTTAAAATGGTAGTTCTTACATAATGAGTTAAATTTGACTTTTCATGTTTCACTTGACAGCCATCATCCATGGACATTGTAACTAAAATGCAGTCAGAATAAACTTCTGTAAAACATGCATTTTATTTTGTGTTTAAGAATGGTTTTTTGTTTTGTGTTTGAGTGGTTTTATTTTTTGTTTTGTGTTTAAGAATGGTTTTATTTTTATTATGCTGTATAATTTTTGTTGGTATAAGAACAAGAGAGAGAAGTGAAGAAAATATATCTTAATTTGGTATCTGGGAGATTCTATTTACTAGCTTTAATTAAAAATTTTCTTTTTTATCTTTTCATAAATGAGAGTGTGGGGGTGGGTGGAGAAATCAGAGAAAATTTTCTATACTGATTCATTCCCAAGTGCCTGCCAAAGCCAGGGCTTGACTAGGCTGGAGCTAGGACCCTGGAATTCAGTCAAGGTCTTCCATATAGCTGTCATCCAGGGTGTGCATTCGCAGGAAGATGGAATCTGGAATATAGCCAGTACTTGAGCCCTGATGTTGTGTGATACACCTACCCCTTATTTTTTGATTTTTTCGTATAGGGTATCTGTAAATGTAACTCCATAATTTTATACCATATATTGTGCTCCTTCTCCTGGGTCAGATACGACAGTATATTTAGGTTTCTCCAGGAGTTTACATGGTTAGAAAACTCGACTTCACTAGAAAGAGTGATTTTACTGTTGATCACATAGAACAGAAGCAAGTAAGGCAGAGGTATTTGGGGCAAAAGGGTGTTTCAATATCCCTCAAGTCACCTTGGTCACCTTCTGTAATTATGTACTTGTAATGCAAGTCAATGAGGAAGAAACCCAACAGAACACACCAAGAACAGATCAGCAAGTGATACTCAGAAAGCTTAGTTGGCGGATATTTAAGTATGAAGGAATTTTTTCCCAAGGTAGCAAGCAAATATTCCAAACCCAATTTACCCTGTATTGATCAAACATCTGCCCTTTTCTTTTTTAAATTTACAAAACATACTAAGTTTAAAACAATTTCATATTACAAATGCTGTGACTCCTAGAGTTCTGAGGGCTTTTTGAACCAGGAACCAGATCAGAATAATATGAATATCTGTTGGCAAAAAGGAGATAGTGAATTAAGAGGATTAAATTAAGTATCAGGAGAAAATATGTGAGAAATAGGAAAGAGAAATATTTAATGAGAACTATAGATTGAGAAATAATTAATAAAAGCATGTGAAATACATAATAGAGAAATCAGGACAACTGGACCTGTTTTTTTTTTGGGGGGGGGGTTAGGTAGAGACCAGAGAATAATACAGAATAACCAAGGCCAAGGAATGTGTTGAGAGATTCTCCATGTAGAAACGTAAAAGTGAGTTTTAATTTACCCTGTTTGAGTAATGAAAAAGTAAGGGACAACCTTTGCTGTGAGCAAATGTGGAAAATGGAATTTTATCACTGCTATAGGACCGTTAAGAATCTGAGTTACATGTGTGTTTTCTTTCATTTTTCCTTTAAAAATTTTATTCTTGGCTTCTATATGAAGTATTATACAGAATAATTTATGGAAAAGGCAGGAGATTAGGTATCAGAACAAAGCTAGGGTTTAGCATTGTGACACAGTGAGTTAAGCTGCCATATGGCATCCCATATAAGCATGGATTCAAATCCTAGCTGCTTCGCTTCAAATTTAGCTTTCTGTTAATTTTTTGTAACTTTGTAATTCTGCCTTTAAAATAAATAAGGATGTAAAAATATTTGTTGTTATTTGAGAAAATTTCACAGGGAGAAACAGGGAGAGTTTTTTTTTTAATATGCTTGTTCATTTCTCAAATGCCAATAACATTCAGCGCCATAACAGGCTGAAGTCAGAAATTTGAAATTCAACCTGAGTCTTCCAAAAGGGTGACAAGGACCCATGTACTTAAACCATCATTTAATACCACACGGGTTGTTCATCATTAGGAAGCTGGAATTGGAACTGGAACAAGGACCCTAAACCAAGAATTCTGATGTGGGATATAGGCCTGTCAAGTGGCACCTGCCCCAGTGATTTAATCTTCATTCAGTAATAGTAGCATGTTATTTAATAACTTCATGTTATAAATTTTCCATTTTTCCTGTTGTTGATCTTGTGTTATGGATTTTCATTTAATGAAATATATAGTCACTGTGTAATAGAGACTATATCATATCCAGATGTGAAGATACAATGCAGTATACATCTCTATTTCCAAATCAAAGAAACAGTTAAATATATCTTGGCAATAGAATACTGGGCTGTCTGCCATTGTCCATACCTGTAATATCAGGATACACTTAAATAGCAGAATGAATGATGGACTTGTGACTGTTTATGAAGGACTACACTGTTAATTTAATATGGGGGAAAATAAGTGGGTAGGTGGGGGATTCCTTGAGGATGGAAGGGAAATCGTAAAGCATACGGAATTGTATAAGATAATAAAATAAACAAGATAGAGTGATGTATCAACTCTGAATTGTAGATTTTACATCTGTGAAGTATAAAGAACAATATTAACTGTACTGTTATCTTAGAGGGTCTGAAAATACTTACAAAAGGAATGGGTGCTGTGGTACTCATAGTTGAGTGGGCACTGGGAAGATCACATCCCTCTTAGGGGTGCCCAGTTCAAGTCCTGGTTGGCTACTCCATGCTTCCAATGCAGCTTCCCCCATAATGTACCTGAGAGACAGTGAATGATGGTACAAGGACTTCCGTTCTGAGTTCCTTGTTCCTGACCTAGTGATGGGAACTTCAAACGTTTGGAGAGTAAATCAGCAGATAGAAGATCTTTTTCATCTCTTTCTCCCTCTTCTTTTCTTTTCTTTTCTTTTCTTTTTTCTTTTCTTTTCTTTTCTTTTCTTTTCTTTTCTTTTCTTTTCTTTTCTTTTCTTTTTTCCTTTCTTTTCTTTTCTTCTCTTTTCTTTTTTCTTTTCTTTTCTTTTCTTTTTTCTTTTCTCTTTCTTTCTTTCTTTCTTTCTTTCTTTCTTTCTTTCTTTCTCTCTTTCAAAATTTATTTTCGTTTTATTGGAAAGTCAGATATACAGAAAGGAAGAGAACGGAGAGGAAGATCTTTTGTCTAATGGTTTACTCCCCAAGTGGCCACAATCCCTGGGGCTGAGCCAATCTGAAGCCAGGAGCCAGGAGCTTCTTCCAGGTCTCCCATGTGGGTGCAGGGTCACAAGGCTTTGGGCCGTCCTCAACTGCTTTCCCAGGCCACAAGCAGGGAGCTGGATGCGAAGTGGGGCCACCAGAATTAGAACTGGCGCCCATATGGGATCCTGGTGTGTTCAAGGCAAGGACTTTAGCCAGTAGGCTATCTTGCAGGGCCCTTTCTCTCACTTTCTCCTTCCCTCTCTCACTGCCACTCTGTCTTTCGAATAGGTAAATAAATCTCAACATACTAGGAAATTATTTAAAGAGTGTAGAAATTTAAGATTTTGTTTCATCTAGGTACTTATGAAAAGCATTTGAATAGACCCAAGTGTAAGTCCTGGTATTGCCTTCACTCCTTTGATGTAGTTATGTAATCTGATTGCAAGCATTTTTATCTATGTAATGTATATCTTTAATATATTTAAATTTAGAATTAACTCATTATTAAAAGAAAAAAGATAATAAATGAAGAATGTGCATTCTAAAAGTAGGTGTTATACAACTGGAGTAGTGATAGAAACTTAATTTATATTAATTAGTTTTGTTTCCGTTTATTTCCAGAGATCAACATGTAATCAAACAGTGTAATCTTGTCAAATTATTTTTGTACTACATCATCTTTTTAAAGCAACAGCTGGTTTGCCAAACCATTGATATTTGTGTAAAATTGTGGAGACTCCATAGTTCATAAGTATATACTATTTTTTTTGCTAATATGTGTTATGAAATTAGTTTTCTACCAGAGAAAAATTTCTGGCAAATGAATGCAATCTTGAGGAGTATTTCTCAGATTCATTTCATTACATTAGTAAAATGTTGAATTTCATTTAGGAAAATTTTTTGGTCAAAGTGTAAAGTTTATTCACAGGAAAACATAATGCATAATATCATCATCTATCAACTCCATCCAACACAAAATACATCCCTATATTAGGAAATATTTTAACAGCAGCTGTGATCTACTGGACATAGGAAAAAAAAAAACTAGAAGCCAGGAATTCCAGAATTTTAATGTTCTTCCTTTCTCTTCCCTGCTTTTTTTTCCTTAAAGATTTATTTATTTTTATTGGAAAGTCATATCTTACAGAGATATCTCTCTCTGATGGTTCATTCCCTAAGTGATGCAATGGCCAGAGCTGGGCTGATCAGATGCCAGGAGACAGAAGTTTCTGGGTTTCCCACATGGGTGCAGGGTCCCAAGGTTTTGGGCTATTCTCAGCTGCTTTCCCAGGCCACAAGCAGGGAGCTGGATTTGAAGTGGGGCCACTGGGATTAGAACCAGCACCCATTTGGGATCCCAGCACATGCAAGGGGAGGACTTTAGCCACTAGGTTACTGTGCTTGTCCCTTTCCTTCCTCCTTTTTCCCCCTCTCATCTTCCCTCCCTTCCTCCCTCCTTTCTTTCCATCTCTCTTTTTTCTTTCTTTTATGTATTTTTAAAAAAGATTTATTTATTTTTATTACAAAGTCAGACATACAGAAAGGAGGAGAGATATTCTGTCCAATGATTCACTCCCCAAGTGAGCGCAATGGCCGGTGCTGTGCCAATCCGAAGCCGGGAACCAGGAACTTCTTCCAGGTCTCCCACATGGGTGCACAGTCCCAAGGCTTTGGGCTGTCCTCGACTGCTTTCCCAGGCCACAAGCAGGGAGCTGAATGGGAAGTGGAGCTGCCGGGACTGGAACCAGCGCCCATATGGGATCCCGGGGCATTCAAGGCAAGGATTTTAGCCGCTAGGCCACTGTGCCGGGCCCTCTTGTATGTAATCCTGCTTTTTAAATAAAGTAGACGAGGACTTCTGATATATTTATTATTGTGTTATGAAAGTTAGTATGAAGCAATGAGCAGAATAGTGCAGTGTTGTGAATTACTATCTATCTGTTGGGCTTGTGAACGACTAGAATATCATTTGTGTTTAATCCATGAAAATTGTGGACTATCGATGCATGGTAAAATCAGACCTTTGATATCTAAGAAATTAACCAGTATGAAATCATTTTTTAAAAAATCTATAGTTAGAAATTATGTAGGAGTGACGAGGGATTTCAGGATGCTATTGTATCCATTACAAGACAAAATTAGGTCACTTAGATGTGTCATTCATATTTGAAAACAAGTTGTGAAATATTTTTCTCTGAAAAAATTGACGTGTGGTGTGTACTGAGGTGCAGTGGATTAAGTTGCTTCTTGTGACCCTGCTTTCATGTGGAGAGACTGGGTTGAGTCTTGTCTACTCTGTGCTTTCCATACAGATTTCTGCTGATGTATCTTGGGAAATAGTGGATGATGATTCAGTACTTGGGTCTCTGGAGCCTACTTAGGAGAGCTGAATGGAGTGCCTGGTTTTGGTTGTTGCAGGCATTTGGGGAGGGAGCCAGTGGATGGAAGATCTGTATGTCTCCTTCTCTCTTTTTGTCACTCTGATTTCAAATAAATAAATAATTTAAAAGGAGGAAACAAGAAGTTCTGTGCTTGGAACATTAGGATTTTGAAATATTGACATTGTTAACATTTAGTGATTTTTTTTTTCTTCTGATGGTCTTTCAAAAATTTTAGGTTGTCAAATGATGTAGTTTTAGGGAATTGTATAGTACCATAATCATTTATTTGGGCAAACTTAAATCCTTTAATTGACTTGCATTTCAGAATCTTCATTTATATATGCTTGTAATTTTTTAATGAACATATTTTTGCATGAGTTTTTGAGGAAGAATCTAAGAAGCAGAATTAATACCCCAAATTCCCTATAATATTTTGATTTTAATTTCACTTTAATAAATAAGCTATAATTAAAGTTTGAAATATATTCCTAGGAAAATCTTATAATGACATCCACTATGAATATTATCTCAAAAATTGAGGAATATCTCTGTAAGCAGATTACAGGCATGTAACTGGAATCATAACTGTGAAACATGAATCCATACCAAAAATAGTAGCAGCTTTTGATAAATGCTGCTTTGATAAGTCCTAAGAATGTGAACATATTTTCCCATGTTTTCAGGACCATATGTCTGAGAGACTGTATTATGATCATGGCAAAAGTAGAAGATTTGTCTAATGACTTGTACGGTCATAATTGAAGTGGAGCCAGTTGTGGTGCTCTGCGTTGTTAGCTAAATGTGATACTTACCTTCTAAGCTTGGTGCATAATTTTTCTATAGTTAAGCTCAGTGTGAAGCAGCAATTATTATTATTTTCTTTATAGAAAAGAACATAAAATGGGAACAAAGCAAAATGGATGAAATCCCATAAAAAATGGACACACCGGTTTTACCATTTATGTTGGTCTCTGGGGATTTCAGTTATGAACCCAGTCTATAGTAACAAATAGTTTAAACTTAATTCCTTAGAAGAAGGCTAACTCTTAAGGTAGTTGACAAACTGAAAAATATTTTCAAAAATAAACTCTTGTGCTTGCTTTGGCAGCAGGAATACTAAAATTGGGATGATACAGAGAAGATTAGCATGGCCTCTGCAGAAGGACGATATATACAAATTCATGAAGAATAAACTCTTGTTCATAAGAATTAAGTATTCTATGTGAGCAAACTTTTACATTTAGCACTGAATTATGAAGTTTGACTTATGTGATGTGGGTGGTCCTCTCTGAGGAATCACGAGGAATTCTCTAGAGCTCAGAGACCATCTTCTCAGTACACTGGTATATCAGGAGCTTCCATATGTTTGCTTTTTCTTTGGGTAACTCATAGTACACTCCTTCAAAATCAGTCATTTAATACTAAATATTTTATTAAAATGAAGTTATTTATGTTTTTTCCTTCCCTGCAGAAGAACATGCATACTCTCTGTTTAAAATTGTAGTGGTAAAAGCCAAATTCATAAAACAATGATGGGTATCATACACAGGTGAAATAGAACAGTTGAATTCGAGACAAAAATCTGTTATTGGTCAAACAGTAATCGGTAACAATGAAATATTTTTCATAATGTTTATCATGATAGAATATTGTACCAAAGAAAATTTTAGAAGCTTTGAAATGATCTTCTGTTTGTTAGAGTGCCAGTTCCTTTGGTCTGTGTCTCCTTTGTCACCTGGAGCAATTTTTCCAACACATATCACATGTGATATTTTTTTCTGCATTTGGAATAATCAGCTTTTCCTTGTGCTCATTAAAGAGAAAAAAACTACAGCCAAGGTATTAGCACAAAGCAAGGTATTAACAGTGCCCAATCTTTACCAAATACCAAGCTCCTTTGTCTATTACCTAATTAACATACTTTAATGAGTTCACTAAGTTTAATGAATACCTCATGTAAAACTCAGTGCTTTCTACGTCCTACATTAATCTGACACCTGATGTAACAGATCTGGCTAGAATTATGAATAATTTATGAGCTAGTATTTCTCAGATAACTAATAATAAAGAGTATAAAACATTTAACATGGGATCAGTCCTTAATGATTTGCTGTATATTTACTTGAACATGGTATAATTCTCCCAGCAATCTATTGAAATGTGTATTCTAGTTAACAATAGCTCAAAAGAAACAATGTAATTTATGTAAATGTATTTCTAATCATGCTAATGATTTTTAAAATGCAGTGAACCATGAAATAGCAGAATTCATTGCTTAAAAGTTATATTCTATAAATAGGCCTGATTTCTTTGACACTATTGGGTTGGTCTGCAAAATTATTTTTGGCTTGAACATATGAAAAACAAACATTTTTTTTAGATGAAAAAAGTTTAGTTTTTGAACTGTTGTAGCTGGAAAAAGTCCTAAAAAATAATACTGATGACTGTAATTGATACTTTTTGGACAAATGCAGAAGATGTGCACTTTATTTCCTATTATGTTTGGGAATATAATAGATCTGAGAACTTTAAGCACCTTATCTTGAGGCAACATCTGGTTATTAGGACCAATCTCCCTTTCCATTTCTTCATGCTGCTGAAAAAGAAGGAGTAGAGGAATATGGCTAAATTGTCTAATTCTACAGTATTACTTTAGTAAACAAAAACAGAATCTGAGCTCCAGATTCTGTTCTAGAAGGTGATGAAACAAACATGAAAACCAATGTCCGTGTCCTCAAGAAACTCTGACAAAATAGAAATGCCATTGAGGCCTTCCTACTTAACGTTTCAGCCACATATGCAGTATGTGTAACTATGGGCTAGTGTTGTGGGTTTTAAAAAACACATTAAGGTGTATCCATTATAATGAGTTGTGCCCATTACCTTGAGAAAATATATTTAGGAATTGACTATTTCCAAAAAAAATTTACAAGTTGAGGAGAAATGGAATTTATATATAAATATAAAGTTAATAAAAATGTGCGCTGTGATAATTTGAAAGGTTATGATTGCCTTTAAAATTGTTTTTGGACAAACATAAAATTGCTCTTTCAAGAAGTATTTTTTGAGACAGAGAGGGTGAGAAACAGAATGGGCTCCACCATTTCCTGGTTCAGTACTCAAATATTCACAACATTGTGTGATTGGTCCAGGCTGAAGCTGGGGAGAAGAAACTCAGCAATTGGAGGCATGACTGCTGCTTCCTAGGGTGTACTTTAATGGAAGATGAAATCAAGAGGGCAGGCAGGTCTCAAACCCAGGCACTCAAATATGGGACCCAGATGAAAGAAGCAGCTCTTAATTGCTAAGAAAAATGTTTTCCCCCAAATTTACCTGTTAAATCCATTCCCATGCACTTTTGAAGTATGTGTCTATGTGTGTGTTCAAATAATAACTGTCATCAGTCAAACTATATTTACTATTCTTTTGGACTTGTCTTCAGGGTTTATAGCATACTGTTTTGATGGGAGTAGCAGATTTTCATGCTTTGAGGGTGGAATTTAGTTTTCAAAAGGACCAGAAATTCCCAAGAACAAAATATGTAAAATAAAGTAGCTAAGCAGAATAAAATAATTCTTGTTTAAAAATAATAGTGGAACAGGCACTGCAATCAATCTAATCAATCTAATTGTCTTACATATTTATAAATCTGCTCTGAAAGGAGTTCCTAAAAAGTATTATCAAAGTGCATTGTGCTGTATCAGCAATGCTGGTATCCCTTGCTTTAGGAACAGGGGGCTTTACGGTTGCATCAGGTGTATGTTATCTGACTCAATAATAAGCCTGACTACAAGATCTTAAAATACTCCATCGACTAGAGCACTGAATGTCAGATTTTCATGTGTTCTATTCAGTTCCGATTATTTATGCAAAGCTGCATTTCAGAGGATTACAATCAAGTGAGAAAAAAGGAGAGGCACTTACAACATGTCACTCAGGAATAGGTGAAGGAATCAGCACACGTTAGCCTGCAGAAGAGAATATTCAGGAGACGTATGATGGCTGTGTCAAACAGTTTATTTGGAATGAGGTTCATTCTCTGTGTAAATGAAGGCAAAGCTAAATCTAGGAAGTACAGAGACATAAAGAAATAATTTAGTTCAAAATGAAACAGCCTTAAAAGTAGTGAATTTCTCATCAAAATAAATATTGAAGTAGATCTTTAGGATTATTTGTTCATTATGTTGATGAAGAAATTCAATTATTAAGTGCTAGTGTTTAGCCAACTTTATGTTTCTATGGTATCTGCAGATTTTTCTTTCCTAGATAAATTTTAATGCAAGGAATTTATAACTTTCTTTAAATACGTGTCAGTTCTCATGTCTTGGATTATATTCAGGCTATAATAATTGGAACACATTTGATTTTTTAAGAAGTTTATTTTTTAATTAAAAAAAATTTTTTAAAATTACATTGCATTATGTGACACAGTTTCATAGGCTCTGGGATTCCCCCATCCCCTCCCCAAACCCTCCCCCCATGGTGGATTCCTCCACCTTGTTGCATTACCACAGTTCAAGATCAGTTGAGATTCTTTCATTGCAAGCATATACCAAGCATAGAGTTCAGCATCTTATTGTCCAGACAAATTCAACGGTTTGTTGGAGAGACCATCTCTGGTCTGAAGTATCATCCTGTTCAATTAAAAGCCCCAACCTAACATCAGCAACAATTTACAATGTAATGGAATTAATTGACATAGAATTGAGTAACCAACATGTCAAAAAAATGCAAGTTCTTTACCACATCCTGTGACACCTTTGTTGACATTTCAAATTTAATTTATACATGACCGGGTTCAGGGTGTCAGAACAACAGCCAGGAGCCCTGAGCAGTCCGCAGAAACAGAAGAACAGTAAACTTCCTTCGGGACTAGGGAGGAGAGCTTTCTCTTTTCCTTGGCTGGTTCCAACTTTGGGTTCCCACCCTCTCTTGCAATGACCATCAGGATCGCTCCAGAAACACCTCAAAGCAAACAGATAAACAATCAAAACTTTAGAATAGATAGAGAACCAACAAGGAAAGCTTGGAATCAGACAGGAAGCGGTCAGCGGGGATTCACTTATACCATACTAGGTGGGACACAAAGATTGGTTACTCCTCACTAGGGTATTGAGGATTTCTCTGCACGCCCCTCCTAAAACTGTTCTGCACCTAAACTGTTGACAGATGTCTTGTTAGAGTTTTAAGCCAGTCTAGACTACCCGGAAAAAAAAAAGCCAAGTTCAGCAAAATTATGCTTCAACGCTATATAATGCTAAATACTACAATGAAAATAGAGACGAGACAGCTGAATAGTAATCTATAGACATTTGATTTTTTTTATCAGAGAATATGATATGCATTTCCCCCTTTTTAAGATATGTTTTGTAGGAGATGTCTAAATGAATGATTTTATCCTTATTTTTCTATGTTTAGCTCTTAGAGAGTGAGCCAAGGCTGCATCTTCTGCTTTCCATTTATTTCACTTTGAGTGTTCTATGAGATGTCCTAATTCATTATCAAATGTTCATTGTGTGATGCTATCAAGTTCTAGCATCTCATGCTATATGCTAGGAATTTTGTGTAGGTGTAGTCCCCTTTTAAATGAATTAATTTGCATGTGCTTCATGTTGAAACTTGCCTTTGATCAGAATTTGTGATAAGTTAGCTACTCATATTATTTGAAATGCTAGACACAAGTTGAATGGCTATAAAACAATTTCCAGGATACAAATGAAATAACTTGTTTTTAGCCCACCAGTTTGACTTTTATTATTGTGAAAAAACAAGGTAATTTAATGCTATTTCTACCAAACTGGGATTATGGGATAATGTGAGACTTTTGACTTTTATAGACAAACATTTCTTATTCTGAAACACTGGAGAATATATCCAAGTGAAAGTCATTTGTCCTTTTTTTGCTTATGAAAGAATACATGTAAGTGTGCACACACACAGAGTTAAAAGCAGTTCTTGGAAAGTGAATGTTATAAAATAATTACACCTGAGTTTTAATTTTTTGTACCAAAATAATTCATTTTCACAGTTTTCAAAGTTATATATATATGTTTATTTATTTGGAAAGTTGAAGTTACCGAGAGGGGAAAGACAGAGTGAGACAACCAACTTCCACTAGAGGTTCTAACCACAAATGGTCTCTTTGGCTGGTGCTGAGTGAAGCTGAAGCCAGGAGCCTGGAACCTCACCTGGATCCCCCACATAAGTGACAGGGCCCCAAGCATTTAGGCTGTCTTCTACTGCCTTCTCAGGCACACATTAACAGGACACTGACTTAGAAGTACAATATCTGAGACTCAAATCAGCACTCCCATGGGTTACTGGCATTTACAGGCAATAGCTTAACACTTAGTGCTACAAGGCTGGCCCCCATATGTGTGTGTGTGTGTGTATTCACACGTATGTATATATACACATGCAATGTAGTTTATATATATTTATGTGTATATAAAAGATTAGTGTCTTCTTGAACTGCCATTTTTTAAGTCTAAGTAGATTAATTTGATAATTAAATTTATTATAGTTGCTTTTGGTACACAAATACTGTTGCATATACAACGCTAAATGGAGTAACGTTTGAATGTATACAGTATTTTATAGAGATGAGCAACATTTTAAAATATGAAATTGATAATATGAGATACACAGAGTACATTTGTTATTGAAAATATGATTAACTCTCAGTATTCATTTAGAGTAGGCAGAGGAGAGAATGCCACCGTCATTTTCATTTTAAAGATTATTGTTGCTGTCATCTATAATAAAAAATACTGAATTGAGTCATAATTAAATGATCAGTTCAGACTTCTGGGTGACTCAGTGAAACTGACTAGACTTGATATGAGGCGATGGTTTGACATATTCCCCAAAAGCTGTAGCAAATGATGACATTCTTTTCAACAGTATAAATGCCAAGTCTTAAGTAAATAATCTGTGTTCCATTGCTTACTGTCTCTATGCAAGAGGCAGATTAGCCTGTTGAGCCACCATGCTGGACCCTGGACTTTATATATATATATATAACATTATAGAAATAAAATAAACTTTATATATAAATATTTAGAAATAAATATGTATAATAAGATCTATTTTTTTTATTGGAAAGGCAGATATACAGAGAGAAGGTGAGACAGAGAAAGATCTGTCTGCTGATTCACTCCCTAAGTGGATGCAACAGCTGAGCTGAGCTGATCTGAAGCCAGGGGCTAGGAACCTGTTCCTGGTTTTTCATGTGGGTACAGGGTCCCAAGGCTTTGGATTGTCCTCTACTGCTTTCCTAGGCCACAAATAGGAAGCTGGAAGGGAAGTGTAGCAGCTGGGATATGAACCGGTACCCATATGGGATCCCAGTGCATGCAAGGCCAGGACTTCAGCCACTAGGCTACCAAATCGTGCCCTGGACTTCATATTTAAAAGGTTCTCTTGGTACTGTGTGGAGAAAATCCTGTAGGTGCTGAGGGTGGAACAAAGGATGCCAGTAAGGAGGCAGTGGTAGTAACGCACTGCATGGCAGTGACTTGGATGGAGGGATACCAACAAAGGTGGTAAGGGATGGTGAAATTCTGGAAAAGTTTTGATTGTCAGCAAGCAGCTGGTCCTGAAAGAGAGGAGTCCAGAGCAATCCCACATCTTTGAGTGAGCAATTACAGACAGATAATATTATAGGATGAATGGGGGCTGGTTACGGCACTGGAAATCTGAAACTTGATCTTGGACATTCTGACAAAGGATGAAATCAAGACCAATGCATATGCAAGTTGTCCTCACTCATGGTAGGGATTTTTATTGGAAAGGCAGATCAGATTCACAGAGAGGAGAGACAGGGAGAATGATATTTCATCCACTTATTCACTCCCCAGGTGGCTGCAACTACCAGATCTGAGTCAATCCTAAGCCAGGATCCAGGAGCCTGGGGCTTCTTCTAGGTGTCGCATGCGGGTGCAGGGTCCCAAGGCTTTGCGCCATCCTCTGCTGTTTTCTCAGGCTGCAGGCAGGGAACTAGATGGGAAGTGGAGCAGCTGGGACATGAGCTGGCACCCCTTTGGGAACCCCGGGGCTTGCAAGGTGAGGATTTAGTCACTGAGTTATCGTGCCGGGAAATTTCAGTTTTTATAATTGAATTCTTTCTTCCTAGTTTGTACTTTAAGGGATGTTAAAAACATGGAAACATTTTCTTGGTATTACTTATGTAGAGTGCTTATTTATTTTCTTGGTGTTATTTAGATTATGTAGAATTTGACTCTGTCGAGATTATGTTTAAGCAAGAACTCGTGATTCATCAAAGACATCATAGGCATCAACCTCATGATCCAAATTATTGATGTAATTCTGAGTTAGTATTAAGCCCTGGTGCTCAATTATATCAAAGTGAATATCTAATTTTACTTTGTATAATTCTATGGAATGCTGTGAATGGAGTCTTTTTTTTCCTATGTAACTACAGTTATTTTGGTTGATTAAAAAATATCAGAGGTACAAGCTAAAGGAAAGCTTTTGGAATGGTGCAGTTCTGAAAATGAGGACAGTTATTTTAAGTCATCAAATGAAGGTCAGAGCATTGTGGAACATTCTGTGTCTCAGGTCAATGCATACATCATGTAGGTATGAGAATGTAGTGTTTACTGGACTGGGAAAATGCCTTGGGAAGGATGTTGTGGAATTAATTGTACAATAAATGAGCACTAAATCATCCAGCCAATAATCATATGAAGCAGTAGTATGACTAAGAAAGAAAGTAGCGACAGTAGTCTCCAATGGATGTATAAAGACTCTAAGATTGCATGTTGACCCTGAGGTTTTAGTTTCCCTCATTAAAATAATCACACATTGCAATGTCTTGATTCTAGATGCTGAGGGATTTGTTGTGAGAGCCAATTTCGTCAGTTCAAGGTGGACTGTGAGATATTTGACAAAAATATTTCAGTGACATTGTAATCACAGTCCCCAAAGTTAGTAGAAACGTTAAAAAGAGAATTTAACATTAATTTGGAAAAATGTGATAGGAAGCAGCAAGAGGGGAGATTAATGACAGGTTTTTTTCAGTTTTTTTTCAGCAATGTGGAATGTGCTCTATTTTGACAAAAAAAATCAGACAGCCATGTAATTTTGTCCCTCTAGTTTACTAAAATGTTGCATAAAAATAAGAAATATTCCCTTGAAACATGATAATCTTGGGTAGTAGAATTTAAATAGTGATATTTGTTTAAAATTAGAATGTAAGTGAAAATCTGACTTTAAAATAGATAAAACTAAACAAACATTTTATTATGACAAATTAAAATGATTGAAACATGCTTTGGAAAATCATAAATTGGATAAATATTCATGAATTATTTTCTGATAAGGCAATGTGGTGTCATAAAAAGTTATAAAATGTGGCTTTAAGCAGGCCTGAATTTGAAACAATTTGGATAATCAACAAACTTCAAAACAGGAATTCTATTTTCATGAATAGAATTTGCAGTATCCTCATCTGTACCCTAATTTGGTCGGAAGACCATATTTATCTTCCCTTCTATAAATATACAAATACTTCTTTTGAGCATTTAGTTTGTAGAAATCTATGTATGTCTTGGGGTACACAGCAGTAAGTGAGAAAGAAAGGACTCCACTTGCAAATTGACACTGTAGTCAGAAAGACAAAGCACTAAGAGAACTTTTAAAAAAATTGATTCAAACATTTCTTAGAAGAAATAAACCAAGCCAGAGACTTTTAAACATGACACTTGTCAAAATGAGCAAGTAGTCATTTTTTCTCTTTGAAAATTTATCATCAAAGAACTTTAATAAAAACTTCTTAACCCAGGAAAACTAGGCCATTTCAGTGGTGTTAAGCATGTAGAGTTTATTTAGAATTCCAATTCCAATTGTGAAGTTACAATTGGATCAATTCTGTGTATCTATAATTAATTTTTCATGACAGTAGCTAAGGCCAGAGCCTACATGTAATGAAGGGATGACTCCTACTTGGCCGCTGACTTAATTGTGCCCCTAAGCCCTTCCTGCAAGCTCATGGACAGCTCTCCATTCTATTTTTGTGTGTTACATTCAAAAGTTGTTACAGATGACCCTGTTATCACATCTGCCCAGTTTGGAGGGCTCCAAATAGCTGTATAAAAATGGCATGTAGGGCTATGTAAATCCACATCTTACCTTGGTAGCTTTTTACAAATAACGTTTTTTTTTCTAAGTGTTAAACACTCAAATATCAAAAACTCCTTGCAGTTTTCTTCTTTTGAAAAACCAGTTATAGGATTTTAAACACTAGAATGTAAAGCACCATATATGATGCACTTATTAATTGTGTTGCTTTATACAAAACTCTTAACCTCTTTGATTTCCTTTTTTCTTATCTCTAAGAGGAGCTGCCAAGATCTTATCAAATAATTTTTTTATTCCCTGAAGAATTCTATATTTTGAAAATTCAATGGACTCTTTTTCCTATATTTCCTTTGCAATAGTTTCTACATTTCCTTCTCTAAATATAAAAGTTAATAATTCATTTAAATATAAAATAGCATATCCTTTTCACTTTTACTTGAAAAAATGTTTTTTAAAAAATTTTGTTTTTAAAAAAGTTGTCTCAAAATAAACATCATCTATTTTGACTTTGCTTGTCTATGCCTATTTTTATTCTTGTATCACAAGTACTCGACGCCCCCATAAATTAGTGTATTTTCTTCTTTTGAATTTTTACTCAAAATTATAATTTCTCTTTTTAGGCAAGCAGACTAGGAAAGCACTGTTTATGCTAAACTGCTAGACGAGAATCTGAGTGGCAGAGACCATGGATAGAGTTCAAGGGTTTCATGAATCACTTGAAATAGTAGGTACAACATTTTGTGCATGTGCATCATATGCTTCTGTGGGCAGACAGCTATCATCCAATGATCAAAAGAGCTCACAATCTGCCAGAAAAATCAAGAACTACGTTCTGTAAAAGTCTGATCTGTAAAAACGTGTTACTTCAAGAGGCTTCTGGCAGTCTTTATAATATAATATGATGTTAGGGTGGATGAAAGTTAAGAGCTTATGTTCCTTCTCTGAAGAATATGGGCTCTGCCATGGGCCATGAATGTAGATAATCAAGTGCCATTTAAAATGACCTGGTCATTCACTACATATTTTATGTTTTTTGGTGTCGATGTTTGTATGTCAGACTTCTCATTTCTTTTCCTAAATGTCTGTTTCATGTCTTACGGCAAGTTTAAACATATGGTACAGATTTTTAAAATTATGTTTTAGAAACCGACATTGTGGCACAACCCCTTAATTGCCACTCTCAATGCCGGCATCCCATATTGGGGTGCTGGTTTGAGTCCCAACTACTCTGCTTCCAGGGACCTAATTGCTTGATCTGTCATCACTGTCTCCTAGGATCTACATTGGCAGAACACTGGAGTCAGCAGTCAGAGCCAGAAATTTAACCCAGATATTCTTGATGTGGGCCATAGGTCTCTTAGCTGCTAGGCTTAACACGTGCTCTAAGTGTCTTTTTTTTTCTTTTTAAGAGCAGAATGTTCAATGGGTCCATTACATGGTTTCCCCAGAAACTCTAAGCACTATGGTCATGTAGTAATAGTATCTATCAAAGACTTATTCACAAACAAGCCACTCACTTACTTGGTGCTTTGTATCAAATGCTTCATTTAATTCTCAAAATACACTAAATGTCGGATGCTGTTACTGTATTTATTTTATAAAATGAGAAAACTGTTAGGTAGAGAAATAGGTAACTCAACAAGATTTGGCACAGCTAGCAAACGGGAATCAGAAATGAACTTTGACAATTTTGGTATAGCACATGGGAATATTCTATTTCTCAAATATTTGCCTCTGACAACAGTGGTACAGTATTTACTTTTACCAGAGGTCAAGTGTGTAAAAATAGTGTTCTGAAACACATACTTTCCCTTCCTTCATTTGCTGAATTTTAGGCACTTCCAATTTTCCAAGCTTAGACGGAAGGCCTTTTTGCTCATTATTTTTGCCCACCTGATTTTTTTTTTCAGTTTTATGTTTTTCACTGTGCATTTTGAAAGGTTAATTTTAGACAGATAATTTCTTCTTCATAACCTGTCTCCTTTAGGCTGCACTAAATTTATTGAGGGTCCAAGTCAGTACTAATCTGAATTATTGGCTAGAGAATCTGGGGACTTGGAAAGTGATTAAGTACAATGTGGGAATAGAAAATTCCAGTCATTCTAGGAAGACTTCTGACTTCCACAAGAGACAGAGAAAATGCTTATTTAGTACTTGAAAATTTGACCATTTGTGGAGAGGAACACATCCAAGTTGGTACTCATCATTCTCCCACATAAATGTGTTTAAACTAATATAGTAGAAGTTGTTTGTATTAATGTCAGAGTAAATGAGACTATGGATGTCTATAATATAATTGTTGGTTTATCATATGCACAAATACAATAAAATGCAGTAAATTTTAGGTGCATAATCGGTGTATTTAACATGCCTGTGTAGTCATCACTGTGGTCAAAACAAGTAACTTTCCATCACTCAGCAAGACTTCCTCATGCCCTGTCCCAGGCAATGTCCTTTGTCACCTAGTGGTGTTGACCATTTCAGTGTCTATCACCATAGAGTTGTTTTATTGCTTTGGATCTCCATATACCTTGAAATAATATGATATGAACACCATGATTCATTTATTTATCTATTTTACTGTTGATGGACATTAAATTTTTTTCTACTACAAATAAAACATACTCTTCCATAGTGATTTTCATAGACATATGAAGACTTTCTCCCGACTTTAAAACCAGACGTGAAATTATTGTGTCATAGGTTATGAAAACATTTTCTGTTGCCCACTAGTTTTTCAAGTGGCTTTAACAACTTAAATTCTCATTAGTATAGTGAGACAAAGAGAAAGAGAGAGCTGCCATTTTTGGTTCAATCCCCAAATGCCTGACATAGCACAGGCTGGGCCGATCAGGAGCCAGGACATCAATTCACGCCTCTCACTTGAGTGGTAGAGACCCAGCTGCTTGCGCCATGCTGTTTCCCAGGGAGCATTAGAAGGTAGCTGAGATCAGGAGTAGAGCCAGGATTTGAACTCAGGTACTGTGATATGGGAGGCAGATTTCTCAACAAGCAGTTTAACTATTAGGACAAGTAAGTGTCCCTGATACAGATATTTTATGCGCTGGGAAGAAATTAAGGCTTATATAGTTAAGTTTCCAGTTCAAAAAATATTCCCTTCAAGTTTACCATCTTCAGGGTGCATATTGCAGGCTCATAGGCTAAAGTAATCAATCGTGTTTTTTTTTTTTTTAGTGGAGCATAAAATCTTTTCAGTAAATGTATGCTAACACTTGCTGAGTATTGAGTAGGGTGCTCAGCAGTAGTAATAAAAGAAGAAACAAAACTAGAAATATATACCATGTCCTCAGTGATTGTACAGTTCCTGTAAAGAAGTAAAAACAAAGTATATGAAATGAGAAATCTAAGATAGACAAAGTAGTATGGAAGAACTAAATTGAATGTGAAAATCTGTACAGGGAGAAAGAAGTGATATTGGTGTTTCTTAGGTCATCTCTGCAGATCTCATTTTCCTCCATCAGATCAATCACCTATGTGCTATCATGTTTGCTTTTTAAATCTGTATGTTTTCTATCACAACTGTAGATCTAATTTTTTCTGGTATGCATAGTATGTTAGAATTGCCTTCTGATAGTTTTATGATTTTTAAAATATCTTTATTCATTCTCCTATTAAAATGCTCTTCCTAAAAGCTAGATTTCACTGTTTGAAGTGACTATGTTTAGATTATTTCCCATTATTTTGGGGGGTTAAATGAAAACTCATTGGCATATATTCGAAGAATCAGTCTAACTTTGGGCTATATCCTTTCTTCATTTTTGCCATCCCTAACCACTACATATTCCATTTTCTATACACTAAGTTACTTTAATTTTTTTCTGTATCTACCCATAATATGTCATGCTTTTATAAGTAGTGCAACTCTTAAAGACTTGGATGAAGGATCACTCCCACTGGGAAGCAATCTCTGATCCAACATTGATCTCTAACTTAAATGCTCTTTGCTCTCTATGTTCTCACAGAACACCATTCTGCTCACACAGCCTTGTAATTGTTAGTTCGTATATTCATTTTTTGCTCCTGGATTATGACTTTCTCAAGACTGAAATGTCTATCATTCTTATTTAACAATAGACAAATATATGGGTGAACCAGAGTCTTATCCATCAATTATTGTATGTATAGAATTTTAATAAAACATTTCCAAGAACACATAACAAAGCTGTAGATATTCAGGAGAGCTGTGGTTATTGGCTTGCCCATGTGACCTAAGAATGTCGAATTGCACCTCTCCCTCTTTCTTATCAATAAATTGAAGGCTCTTTCTTACATTATCACAATTCTACATTTCATATAGATCTGTTTGTAACTACTGTAGAGAAAAGTCATTCTCTCTTCTAGTTTGGCTGCCAACATTCTGGCTCACGACTCATCATTCCTTGGGGCTTTGCATCAGTTGTGCGCTCTTAAAGACTTAATCATTATGTGGCATTAGTCATCAAGAATCAGATGTTCACAGAATTCTGGAACTGGAAGAGATTATATAATTGCTATTCAACTTGGAGATGAAGATAGGCCAGAAGTACTAAATTGCATCTAGTGTAAATTAGTTACCTAGTTCTGAATATAAGTCCAGTATGCTTTTCATGAATTATATCACAAACTGTTTGCTAACCCTAAATATTTGTATTCCAAAGCACGGGTTAGTTTTTCTTTAGATTAAAATATTGGCAAGTCTTCTCCTTTTATTTTTATGTTCATGACACAGCTGTTTGTCTTCAGGACTGAGTGCCATCAGGAGCTGCCTTACTCCATGGAACATTTTCTGATTGTCCATGACTGTTTGGTTGTGGGACAGTCACAGCCATTGTCCCCGCTTCCCAGTTGTCTAAGTTTTCTTGTCTTTTTATCTTTTGGGTGTGCATTGTGGCTTTTTCTTCCTCTTCTCAATTTCCAAGTTTCCATTTCTGGAAACAGACATAACTGAAAGAGAAAATAATTTTGGAATTGTGCTAACATAAAGTTGTTTCTCAGAATTGGACCTGGCATGGTAGCCTAGCAGCTGAAATCCTCACCTTGAATGTGCTGGGATACCATATGGGTGCCAGTTCTAATCCCAGCAGCCTGGCTTCTCATCCAGCTCCCTGCTTGTGGCCTGGGAAGACCATTGAGGACGGCCCAAAGCCTTGGGACTCTGCACCTGCATAGGAGACCCAGCAGAGGCTCCAGTCTCCTGGCTTTGAATTGGCTCAGCTCTGGCCATTGTGGTCACTTGGGGAGTGAATCATCAGATGGAAGATCTTCCTCTCTGTCTCTCCTTCTCTCTGTATATCTGACTTTCCAATAAAAATTATATACGGCTTAAAAATAAAAAGAAGTGGTTAGATAGCTTTGAAAAAAGTTTATTCTTAGTATTGTTATATTTACTTATATCTCTCCTTTGAGTTCATATTATTATCCTCTCTAGTTTTAAATTTTAGTATACATATTTTAAGATGTGCTTTTAATGTTTTAGAAAAGGAGGACAATTGGGGACAATCGATAGTTCTTTTCTTCATGACCTCAATATGCAACTTCTTTTTCCTTTGTCCATTTTCTTAAGACACCCCCAAAGTGTATTTCATTTAAAAAAAATCAAAATCACCATAGTTCTACCAGATACTTAGTGGAAAACATAATATGAAGTCAGGTATCTTGGGAAATAGTCATCTTAAAACCTTCTATAATTTAACATGCACAATGACAAAGTCTGAGAAGAGTAACAACAAAGATATTTTCATTTAACTTCATTCAGTCTTCAAAAGTATATCTGTTGCATAGGTATCCAGAGAGAGAGAGAGAGAGAGAGAGAGAGAGAGAGAGAGAGAGAGCGCGAGAGTGAGAACAGGTATACTCACTCCTGCAAGATGAGTGAGTATACATACTGTTTTTAGAGTTCTGTGCTAATGAGAATGGTAAGAAGTGCGGGAAAAAGAATTTGGTTCAAAGGAACTTGAAGGAGAAGACAATGAATTCAGAGTTTAAATGCTAAGATTAAGATGGTGACAAAGAAGAGGAAGTTCACAGGATTCAAATTCAGTGAGATTCTGCTTTACTGATGACTGCGTAACAGATCAACCCTAAATTAATGGTTTAAGGCATAATTGTCTTGTTTGCTCACAGTTCTGTTGTCTAGGCTGGTGGCAGGGTACGGCTTCTTGGCTACTCTTGAGTCCTTATTACAGCTCATGTGGCTGCAATCATATGGGGTTGGCCAGGGATGGTCTTGGCTGGGATGCAGAATGGCTGTTGTTTGTGCTGTTTCTGTAGTCTGGTGTTCGCTACCACATACACAAACCTTGTATGTGTCAGATCCTTTTCAAAATTGCCAGAGTGGAAGCAGCTGGATTTCTGAGGAAGTAGGCTCAAATTTGAATCAGCATAATTTATACTTATATTATGTAAATAAATGCAATTTATGTGTAATTTAAATTTATATATAACACAAATTTTGTTATTTTTTTCTAAAAACAAATCACAGGCCTAGCTGATTCAAGTAGGGCATTCTGGAAGTGTATTAATATAGGATGAACATTTAATTGGTGGCCATCTTGCAGCAGGCTGCCACAGATGTTGGATGTAACACAGAATAAAAAGCAGTTCAGCTGAATAGGAATTTTTAAATGTACTATTTATTTGCCTGTTTTCCATACCAGGACATTGAGTCAAGGGCAGTATTTGATTTAATATTACATTTCTAACTCTTAACATAGTACCAAATATTTAGAAAAAGGTCAATATTCATTATTACAAAATGAGTATATGTAAAGAGGAGAACAGAGGTTTAACTACTGAACCTGTCTTCAAAATGATTCATAGACTGAATATTTAAGTAGCAGTTAGAGAACCAGCCAAAGGGAGTGTTTCAAATAAAAGAATTTATTGTAGCAGAAAACTCAAGGAGATCAGAGTAGAAAAAAAGCCTATAGGCTTTTATTAGCGTTCCTTGAAGTTACAAATGTCATTCTTTATTCTGTCTTTTTTTGTTGGTGAGTTGAAATGTTTTTATACATTTCTCTGGTCTTAAAAAAAATCTCTGATCAAATTTCATGCTCTTAAATGTTTTAAATGTTGCATAACCGTAGTCATCACATGTTACCAGAGCTTTTAGGTAGTTTCATACTGAAACTTTGCATGCATCAAATGGTAACTGACCATTCCTTCTGTTTTTGCCCATTTTCTGCTACTAATATTGATCACCATAAACTGGGCAGTTTGCAAAAAAAATTTTTTTAAAAGTTCTGGAGACTGAGAAATTCAAGGTTGAGATGCCACATCTCACGTGAGCCTTCTTGCTAATGAGACCCCAAGGTGGCACAGGCAGTAAACAGAGAGAGGCAACAAATTTGCTAAAAAAGAGAAAGAGGGTGAGAGAAACTTGCTCTCATAACAAAACCAATCCTGCAATAACCCATTAAGTCACCAATTCATGAATGGACTTGTTCATTCACTGGATCAGAGTTCCCATGATCCAGTGACTCCTATTGGTTCTGTCTGATCCAACCTTTTAATACATCATAATGGGCATTACATTTCAGTATGAGTTTGGTGGCAGTGTTTGAACAATAGCACTCTCCTTCCTTCTAGCTCCTACCTACCATCATTCTAATTTCTTTATGAATTTGAATAGTCTAGATACATCAAAGAAGTGGAATCAGACACTATTTGTCCTTTTTTTTCTTTCTGGCTACCAGACTTAATGTTTTCATGATTCTTCATGTTGTAGCATGTATCAGAATTCTATCCTTTCTTAAACCTGAATACCACATTTTGTTTATTCAGTCATGTGTCAATAGACATTTTTATTGATTCCTTGTGACAATTATTATAACTTATTTGTTATTATCAGTCATCTTTGTTTTTTTCCATCTTTGCTCTCTGTTTAAATTTGTAATATTTTCCTTCCCTACTTCCGCTTATTCAGAAAAAAATCAGAGGGAAAGTGAAGAGTCAGTGGAAAACCTGTTATAAGGTTTATGTAGAAAATAGAGCCACAACTTTTCATGGTTGAAGAAGGGCTTGACTGGGGACTTGCAAGAATAGCATGATATTTTTCTACTATTAGGATTTTTGATAAAAGGAAAGGAAAGGAACTTTGACACTAGTTGTGTGACTTTGGTCAATGTCCTTGATCTGCTTGTGTCTCAAGAGTCTTAAAAATATAAAAACAGCATTTATCGCTTAGGTTGGTTTAGGGCTTACATGAAAGTACTAGAAATAGAGTGATATTCTGCGTATGTTCTTTTTTATTTTTTATTTTTCACTTTTTTAAAATTTCATTTTGTGACACAGTTTCATAGGCTCTGGGATTCCCCCAACGCCTCCCCAAGCCTTCCCCCACCATGGTGGATTCCTCCACATTGTTGCAGTAGTACAGTTCATATCCAGCCACGATTCCCTCATTGTGAGCATGTACCATGCATAGAGTCCAGCATCTTATTGTGCAGATAATTTCAACAGTTTCTTTGGGAGAGCATCCCTATTCTGAAAACAGAGCTGGCAGAATATAATCCCTTCCAATGAAAACTCACAACACAACATCAACAACAATTTACCACATTATGGAGTTCATTGGTATGGTATTGAGTGACTAATATGTTAGAAAATGTAAGTTCTTAACCTCATCCTGTGACTACTTCATTGACATTTCAAGTTTAGTTTATGCACATGTTCTAATATCACGGAAAACATTATTGTTGGATTTTCAGATTTAGGCTGAATGTTTAGAATGACATAAGTAACAAGAAAGGTTGTGGCAAAATCATTAAGAGGATTGAGGATATTAAGTCTAGAAGAGGTAATCATATTTGCTAGTTTTGAGTACAAAAAGGAGACTGGTGAGGGGCTCATGATACACGTTAAGATACTGTAGAAAGAGAACATAAGCAGAAAGTTTCCACGTGGAACTCATAGCAGGCATACGGTCTGATAAAATTGCAGGCATTGATTTTCAGTTGAGCATTTTGTTACCTAGGTAACTAAATTTTTTTAAATCAGGATGATCACCAGCAGGTGTTTATTTATCCAGTTATGGTTAATGATTATTCTAAGTGATACTGGGTAGGTCAGTTAAAATCTAAAAATAACTACCATCTATTGAGTATTTACTATATTCTAGATTGCAGGCTAAGTATATGTGTCATCTCATGCAATCTTCACAATCATCATGTGAAACAGGAACTATTACCAACCCCATTTTACAGAAGATAAAAAAAGATTTAGCAAATTGTCCAATATTCCATAGCTAGTTAGTGGTGGGGTTTGATCTCCCATGCTTTGACTTACCTGTGTTAACAGTAGTGCAAAGATGTTCCCCGCCTCCCTTTTAAGGGTACTGATAATTATCACTAAAATTTGAAAATACATTTATACAGATTTTATCATGAAAATTTTCAGTTAAGACATGGAAAATATATTCAGGAAGGTTAAAATAAATAATCACTATTTGTTAACTATTTTTTCTTTTTTTATTATATTTTTGACAATCTTTACATAGTTAATTAGGGTGAAAAGGTTCAAGGGCTATAGGAAAGTGGCTAAGACTATTATTTCCATATTGTTTCCTTCATGTATCTGAGGTAAAGGGGGATATTGAGGGAGAAGCCCCACCCAGTTTCCCACCCACCCCAGGTCCTGGATGTGGGGCTAACTATTTTTTCTTAGACGAGGCAAAATAAAGAACTGACCATGTTTCTATAAAAAGAAATACTATATATCAAAACAATTCAAGATCAGAATTTCTGGGATTAAGCCTGCAGAGAATGTTGCAAAGTCATGTAACAGTGTTATTTTTAAAATTATATTGTTATTAAGGCATTGTGTTTTGGGGGATTTTAACAGAACAATGTTGTTTTCTTTCATTTATCTAGTAAATACTAAACGTTTATTGGACATTACTGTAGGTAAAGGCTTAAAGTATTAAGAAATGTATAGTTCTTGCCTCAAAGAACTTGTGGTCAGGTGGATATAAATGGGTGAGGAAGTACTATAGTAAACACAAAATCCTAAGACCCACAGGGTTAGCCCACACTAGGAAGATGGAAAAGGAAAGCTAGAGGAGACAGAATAAGTTGGACCTGAGTATTTTAAGGTTATGATCAAAAATTTATAAAATCAAAATAAAAAGTAAATGAAACATATGGAAAAATATTTGCAGCACATGTGAAACTTGAAGTGTTGATAGTATACAAGTTGGGCCCGGCGGCGTGGCCTAGCGGCTGAAGTTCTCGCCTTGAAAGCCCCGGGATCCCATTTGAGCGCCGGTTCTAATCCCAGCAGCTCCACTTCCCATCCAGCTTCCTGCTTGTGGCCTGGGAAAGCAGTCGAGGACGGCCCAAGGCTTTGGGACCCTGCACCCGCGTGGGAGACCTGGGAGAGGTTCCTGGTTCCCGGCTTTGGATCGGCGTGCACCGGCCCGTTGCTGTCACTTGGGGAGTGAATCATCGGACGGAAGATCTTCCTCTCTGTCTCTCCTCCTCTCTGTATATCCGGCTTTCCAATAATAATAAATCTTAAAAAAAAAAGGTAGCATACAAGTTGATTTTATATGGAATAATTCGTTAACAATTAAAACATTGAATGGAAGGAAACATTGATGAGGAAAGGAGAAGGGATAGGGCATTATCATTCCCTTATACATGCAGGCGAAATTGTTTTATTCTTCCTAGAGGACTGTTAATAATATGTAGTGGGAGCATTAGTTTCTTACCTCAAATGGGTTTTTCTTCAGAAATTCTTTCAGCAGAAACAAATAATGAGATTTCCAGGAAAAAGTATATGCAGGTCTTATGTCATCAATATATATTACTACATAAAGTATTAGAAGTCATCTTGGTTAATTAATATGAATGCCCTTATGATGAGTTGATATCCTGACATTACCATTAGATTGTAGAAGAATTTTTAAAATTTTAAATTTTAAGACAATTCATACTAAATTGGTTAGTGGAGTCTTGAAAGATATTTATTATGTAGTATTTTAGTTATACTGCTAGTCACAGAAGTTTGGTAGCTAATTCCATGATAATTATTTCACTTGCTAGTTCTCTAATAAAAAATGAAGCTGCTTTATGATCAAAGCTGTATTTCAAAAATATGTTTTAGAACTAGTCTTTTAATGAAAAGGAAAGCTTTTATTTGCTAAGAATTATTAAAAGCTGCTTTTTTGACTCGTTAAGTCCTTTCTTTATTCTTCCACTTCCAACTAGAGATTAAATTACATTCACAATTTTTATGATATGATTTCATTTTTTTCATTAATGGCTCAGATCATGAAAATAGGTACATGTTTATCCTACCCAAGATAATTTATGTTCTAGTATGTAAGATTAGGAAATTATAGTCTTTAAAAATAAGCTTTCCAGATGTTGTATTTTCTTTTAATGTATTTGGGCAGCAACATTTTCTGCTGTTTAAGTCAACACTTTGATTTGCAAGGCAGCTCCGCACAGTAAGCACAGCAGGCTCTTGGCAATATCATAAAGTAAAATAAATATATCTTTGGACATTTCACTTTTGCTTCATTTCCATTTTTCACTCAGATTCTTTATTCAGGGTTTTTCTTTTTTTGTTTTTCTTTTCTTGGGCTTGTTGTGCCCTGAGAATGCTGGGTTGCTAGATTCCTTAAGACTCTTTTCTCAAAAACAAACAAACAACAAACAACAAACAAATGTAAAGATACATGGTATGCACTAACCTACATCTGCTGCTTTCCCAGGCACATTAGCAGGGAGCTGGAAAGGAAATGAAACAGCCTGAACGTAAACCAGTGCTCATACGGGATGCTGACACCATAGCCGGAAGCTTAATCTACTATGAAATGATGCCAGCCCCATATGATTTATTAATGTAATAAAATAATTAAGACCTGTACAGGATGATAGCTGATTTTGAAAATCTTAGGCACCACTGGGATTTCTGTGTCTTCCCAAGTGCGTAAGGTTGCCCAATTGACTGGCTCTTTTCCCAAGTCCATTCACAGAGAGCTTTGTTTTGTGTGCTCTTATACTACAGCAGGTACCATTGGCATAATGAAAGTTCTGGGATTAGCAGTACAGAATAGTTTTTTCTTTTTTTTTTTTTGTTTTTAGGGTTATTATTATTACTTAAAGATTTAGTTTATTTTTTTCCATTGGAAAGGCAGAGGTATAGAGAGGAGATGCAGCAAGATCCTCCAGTCTCTGGTGTGCTTCCCAAGTGGCTGCAGCAGCCAGAGCCAAGTCAATCCAAAGCCAGGAGCCCAGAGTTTCTTCAGGGTCTCCCACGTGGGTACAGGGTCCCAAGACTTTCAATCATATTCTACTGTTTTCCCAGGCCATAGGCAGGGAGCCGGATGGGAAATGGAGCAGCCAGGACATTAACCAGTACCCCATATGGGATCCTGGTGCAAGCAAGATGAGGATCTAGCCATTAGGCTACTGTGCCAGACCCAAGCCATTTTATTTATTTGAAAGAATAACAGAGGGAAACACAGAAACAGAAAGACATCTTCCCTAGGTGATTCATCCCTGGTGACTACAGTGGCAGCGACTGATCCAGACTGAGACCAGGAGCCCAGCTCTCCCCTGGGGTCTCTTAAGTGGTTGCTGAAGGCCTAAGGCTCCTTTTATTTGTTTTAGTTTTTAAAATTTTCAAGTATTATTGTTATTATCTTTCATGACATAGTTTTGTAGGAATAGGGATAGCTTCCTCTCCCCCCACTTCCTCCCTCTTTACTTCCCTGCCACATACCATTTCTCCCCATGTTATCGCAGTAGTATAGTCCTTCAGTAACAATTACAAGTTCAGCATGCTGCTATTTAAGTACATCATGGCATCGTGGGTATAGGCAATGGTAGAAAATCTAGTATCAAATTGTCAAGGTATATTTAACAGTTTCTTAGGAGTTCTCCTTTTGTTCAGGAGTAGAGACACATACTGCAACATATCTAAATTGGAATTAGTTTTTGAAATGTTTGGTAGAATTCAGCAGTGAAGTCATGTGTTCTGGCCTTTTCTTTGTTGGGAGGGTCTTCATTAATGATTCAGTCTCCATCTTAGTTATTGGTCTATTTAGGTTTTCTATGTCATGCTAATCTAATTTTGGTAGACTGTATTTGCCCAGAAATCAGTACACTTCTTCCAGATTTTCCCTTTTTTTTTTTTTTTTTTGGCATAGGGCTGTTTGTAACAATTCTTGATGACTCTTTGCAGATAAAAAGCAGACATGGATGCCAAATCTAACCACTGATACATATTTTTTAATTAAAAAAATATGTTTTTGATGATGTTTACATAACTGATCAGTGTGGGAAGGGTTGAGGACCAGGGGATAGTGGGGGAACCATTGTTCACACATTTTCTCTTCTTCCTGTGTATGGGGAAGAGGGGGACGTAAGAGGCGAAACCATGCCCAGTCTCCCAACCACATCAGTGCCCAGGGGTGGGGAACTGCCACCCGATGGGTCCTGGTGGGAGAGCATTATCTGGCAGTTCTGGTCAAGTTTTTCTTTCTTTTTTTTTTTTTTAAATAATCTTACCTAGTTGATTACGTTACAAAGTGTCAAGGGTTATAGGATGAAAGTGGGTAATACCATTGTTTCCACACTAATATTATCATTTTTTTCCCTGTATCTGGGGTCAGGGGAGAAACAAAGGGAAAAGGCCCACCCAGCCTCCCACCCATCCCAATCACCAATGTGAGGCACGCTCTGAGAGTCCTGTTCAAGCCATTTTGATAGTTCAACAGTTATGGATTGCTGCCAATCTCGCCGTTCCGATCGCAATGAAACCTACTCAGAGTCCACTGGCTGACATAGTTGGGGTTCTGAGATCAGCAGTTCAGTTGGTGGGATCTCCAAAGAAACTTCATCTGAGATGATGCAAAACCTGATTCTTGCGTGAGTTTGCCAGTACGTGGTCTGACACTGTCCGTCGCCCCAATCAGTTTATACACATGCTGGTCGTTGCTATTGCCAGGTCAGTTCTGTTTCCAGCCCTGTCATCCACTTGAACCAATGGGTATTGTAGTCCAGCTCGATCCTACCCACTTCATACTCGGTCCTCAAGCAAACCAGTGGGAGCTGAAGCCTGGTGGGGGCGACTCCCCATAATCCCCATCAGTTCTGCACCCTACCCTGGTTCCCATGCTTGCCAGTATGTTCCGCAGACTTGTTCAGTCTATCCCACATCCCATTTAGCTCTCATACATGTCAATGGGCATTGAAGCCTAGTTCAACCCAACTAACTTTCTATCCAGCCCACACACGTACTAGCAGGTGCCTTTCTCTTAGCCACACCTGCCTCTGTCCTGGTTTTTGTGCTCTCCAGTGAGAGTGGTAACCCTGAGGGAGGTGCCCACTATCTCCCTACTAGGCCACTCCCACTCCCAGATTATGCACTCTCCAGGTGGTTCTGGCATTTGACTTGACAGAATTAGCTCCCAGTGCCATCCTCTGCCAGCTGATGCTGTGGCTAATCCCAACCATCCCCACCCACTCTAATTTTTGCTTGCACCAGTCGGAACAGTCAGTCGAGCCTGGCCCTTCCCTCATCCAGCTCACATGAGGCCCACAGGTGCTGTAGCCCTGCCTAGTCTGGTCTGCCCCTATCCCAACTCATGCTTTCCAATGCGAGTGGTTGTCCAGCAGGGGAGCCTACATTCCTCTGCCAGCTTTGCCTCCTCCCCCTGGTTTTCACATATGCTGTTTGGGCGCTGCAACCACATCTGGTACAGCTCATCTTAACCACTGATATTCAATATAATTCTGGAAGTTTTAGCCAAAGGTATTAGCAGAAAAAAGAAATTAGAAGTATACAAATTGGAAATGAGGAAGTCAAGGTATCCCTGCAGATGACACGATTCTTCATATAATGGAGAATGGAAACACTATGTTATGAGACTATTGGAACTCCTAAGAGAATTTGTTAACGTTACAGGATGCAAAATCAAAACACCAAAGCAATAGCCATTGTATAAGCAAACAATTCCATAGGTAATAAATATCAGTAGATCAGTTAGATTCACAATAGCTGCAAAATTTCAAATACCTTGGATAAACCTAATCAAGCATGTGAGGGATCTCTATGATGAAAATTGAAAACTATAAAGAAATAGAAGACACTAAAATGTGGGAAAATCTGCCATGCTAATACTTCTTTTATAAAAGTATTTTGGGTGCCAGCATTGTGGTGTAGTGGGTTGAGCTGTTGCCTGCAATACTTGTATCCCGTATGGTCTCCAGGTCAAGTTCCAGCTGCTCCACTTGTAATCCAGCTTCCTGCTAATGTGCCTGTGAAAGCAGAGGAGCATAGCCCATCTTTGGCCTCTGTGCCCATGCTGGAGATCCAGAGGAGTCTTCTGGCTCCTAGCTCTGGCCTAACCCAACCCCAGCCTTTGTGACCATTTAGAGAGTGAACCAGCAGATGGAAGAACTTTTTCTTTTCCTGTCTCTCACTCCCTCTCTGTAACTCTGCCTTTCAAATGAATACAACAAAATATTTTTTAAATAGCTTTATTTATTTGAAAGGCAGAGTTAAGTTGAGACATAGAGAATGATCTTTCAACTGCTGGTTCATTTCCCAAATGGCTCCAGTGACATGGATTGGACCATGTCACAGCCAGGAGCAAGGAGCTTCATCTGGATCTTCCACATGAGTGGAAGGGCCCAAGCACTTGGGCCATCTTCCACTGCTTTCCCAGGCACATTGTCAAGAACATAGGATGCTAGTGCAATCACTCTTAGGTCATGTTATGATGCTTTTTTAGGCACATTAGCAGCAAGTTGGATCCAAAACAGAGCAGCCAGGATTCTAACCAGTACTTCTGTAAGAAATGTTTTCATCTCTGGTGGTGATTTAACTTGTGCACCACAATGCCAGTCCCAGAATAAATTTTTTTACGCTGGGACTTGAGAGAGGTGATGACTAGATTATGATGTAGACACAGAAAAACCGTGTAATATGTGTTATATGAATGTAATTTAGCTTAAAATATATTGCATTCAGTTAAAATATTCTATAGTATGTATAAAATATTATTTCCATGTGAATATAGTATATTTATTATATAACATAAATGTGTATCTTTTAAATTGTGCTTTAATTTGTATAATTGGATATAAGGCAGTAAGACATAAATATAAACTTTTATTACATATCAAGAAAATAATACATTATAAAGATTTAAGTCAATAGTTTATTCCCTTAAAAAAGACAAAATTTTAAATTCGATTTTACAAATCAGTGGCTAAGCATCTGTCAATATAAATTAATGTTTCTACCAATAAGAGGAAAATACTGTTAAATACTTGTGAATTCAAATCTAAGATTTTAAAGGATCAAAAAATATGGTATCTGCCCTGAGGACATTTTATAATCTGATTAAGTTCATGGACCTTTCATTCTATTGTTTAGCAAAAATTTGTTGAATGCTCATATTTATGGATTAAATTCTCTTTAGGAGCTTACAAGTTGAGGAAGTGATAAATAACATGTGTGAATATCATAAAACAAATTTATAAATGATAAACTGGCAGAGTAAAACTAAATCCTGCATACTAACATATTAACATAAAAAAGTAGAGAATATGCTGAATATGCAGTGACTGAGGTTAACAGCACAGAACTTTGAGGAAAGGGATTAGTTATCCAGGTTGAGGACAGTCAGAGAGAAAACACTTAACATTTTCTTTAGAAATTAAGGGGAATGAGGGAGAAACACGTGAAACCTGATAGCTGCCCCAGAAGAGAGGGACTGCTAAACAAGAAATGCCACATATTGATCCCCTCCCATTTAGAAAATTAGCCTATTTGTAGATGTAAAAATCTGATGTAGAAATAGCGTTGTGATAATTATTCAGAGAAAACAGGAAGAATTCAATGTGTTACACTTTTTAATGGGCTCAAATTTTGAATGTTGAACACATTTGATTCACTTCATTGTGTGGAGAATATTCCCTGTTGCATCATTGTAGAATTTTGTTACTGATTTGTACCTAAGTATTGAATATAAGATAGTAACGGCGCGTTACAAAAATTAAATTTTATGTCATCCAATGTGAAACACTGTTTTAAAGAGACTAGATGATTTCCAAGCATAAAAAGTTTATTGTGAGTTTTGATGCCATAGTCATGGGGTTGCCGGTACCTCTCTCTTATGCAGATTTCATTTCATTTGTGTATATTTCCAGGAGTGGGATGGCTGGGTCATATTGTAGATCAGTTTTCTGTTGTTTATAGAATTTCCAAATTGACTCCATAGTGGTTGTACTAGTTTACATTCCCATCAACAATGGATTAGGGTACATTCGTCCCCACATTCTTGCTAGTGATTTTGTTTGTTGATTTTTGCAATGCAATTCCCAGTAGCTATAACATCGGAACAACTCAGATATCCATCAATAAAGAAAATCAGGTATATTTATTCCATGGAATACTACTAAACCATAAAAAGGATGAAATCTTACTACGTTCAATTATAATGTGGCTTTCACTTACAGTATACTGGAAAGGCATGTTGGTGAGAAAACACAATTTTATTGTTTTGCGCATTTGAAAAATTATTTTGGGCCCAGTGTGGTAGCCTAGTGGCTAAAGTCCTCACTTGCATGTGCCAGGATCCCGTATTGGTGCTGGTTCATGTCCTGGCTGCTCCACATCCCTTCTAGCTTACTGCTTGTGGCCTGGACAAGCAGTAGAGGATGGCTGAAAGCCTCAGGACCCTGCACCTGCATGGTAGATATGGGAAGATATGGAAGATATGGGAGTTATGGCTCCTGGCTTCTGATTTCAGTATAGGATCAACTCAGTTCTGGCATGTGTAGCTACTTGTGGAGTGAACCAGCAGACAGATCTTTCTCTCTGTATCTGCTTCTTTCTGCAAACCTTTCCAATAAATAAATCTTTACAAAGTATTTTCAGGGTCGGGTACGGTAGCCTAGCAGCTAACGTCCTCTCCTTGATTGCCCCGGGATCCCATATGGGCGCTGGTTCTAATCCCGGCAGCTCCACTTCCCATCCAGCTCCCTGCTTGTGGCCTGGGAAAGCAGCCAAGGATGACCCAAAGCCTTGGGACCCTGCGCCCGTGTGGGAGACCTGGAAGAAGCTCTTGGCTCCTGACTTCGGATTGGCTCAGCTCCAGCCATTGTGGTCACTTAGGGAGTAAACCATAGGATGGAAAATCTTCCTCTCTGTCTCTCCTCCTCTCTGTATATCTGACTTTGCAATAAAAATAAATAAACCATAGGAAAAATATTTTCAGCGTATTTGAGAGGCAGAGAACTTCTATTTGTTGAATTCCTCACCAAGTAGTCACAACAACAGCTATATCTGCGGCAGGTTTAAACCAGGAGCCCTGAATTCATTGAGTCACCCAGGTGGATGGTAGGGACCCATGAACTTGATTCATCAAATGTTGAGTTCCCGGCTATGCATTAGCAGGCTACTAGATCAGAAGCACATCTGAAACATCAGATACAGGCATCCTGGTATCTTTAACCATTGTGCCCAATGCCCATCACTGTTTCTTTTTTGACAATGCTAAAAAGGACCTAAAAGAATTTTAGATTGTTTTAACTGAAACAAACACTGTTTCAAAGATGATTGTTATGATCCCTGTTAGTCCATATGGGAGACGAAAGTTCAGTTCTCCTAGAACTAAAGAAGGAGGCAAGTTAATGCTATATTACTTTGCTTAAATCAATTTATGATTTTTTGTGCCATTGATGTACAGTAAATTACTCAACTACTTCACAACTTCCAAACATTAAAGGGAAAAAGGATATCTCAGTGGTTAATTGGCAATATTGCTGGCAAAAACTGAGGACCACATGAATTGACCAGCAAATGCAGAATTACATTTAATTGGAAGTGATTTAAACTTTCTATGCATCATCTTACAGCAAGTATCAACCTCAGTCTTTCACAAAGCAGTAATATTCTCATACTTCAGAAATACACATATAGATCTTCAGAACTTATTCATGTTGTAACTGAAAGTATGTACACTTTTATCAGTATCTCAATATTTACCCATTTTTGCCACCTCTTAGACTCTGGAATCTACCTTCCTGCTCTCTGTTTCTGTGAGGTGAGCTTTTTTTTTTTTCACTTCTAGGTGATATCATACAGGATTTATCTTTTTCTGTCTGCCTTTTTTTTTTAAAGATTTATTATTATTGGAAAGCCGGATATACAGAGAGGAGGAGAGACAGAGAGGAAGATCTTCCATCCGATGATTCACTCCCCAAGTGACAGCAACGGGCCGGTGCGCGCCGATCCGAAGCCGGGAACCTGGAACCTCTCCCAGGTCTCCCACGCGGGTGCAGGGTCCCAAAGCTTTGGGCCGTCCTCGACTGCTTTCCCAGGCCACAAGCAGGGAGCTGGATGGGAAGTGGAGCTGCCGGGATTAGAACCGGCGCTCAAATGGGATCCCGGGGCTTTCAAGGCGAGGACTTTAGCCGCTAGGCCACTCTGCTGGGCCCTCTGTCTGCCTCTTTTAACTTACATAATGCTCTTTAGTTTCATCTATGTTGTTTCATATGGCAGGGTATCTTTTTATTTGTGGTTGGTATTTCTCAGCTAATACTCTATTACCTATATATCGCCACTTTTTAAAAGTTCACACATGCATCCACAAAATATTAGGTTGTTGTCTATTATTGATAGTGCTGCAATGAACATGGAAATGCACGTATAAACGTTACAGTTCTTAGGTCAAATTTTAAGAGAAAAACTCAAAACCTGACACATTCACAAAATTAATGCTTGAAAGGTTTTACATGGACAGGTGATTTTCTTTTTCTCCCCTCCCCACCCCTCCCCTCTCCTCTCTTCGCTTCCCTTCTCTCTCTGTTAATATACACAGAACAAATGCTATGCATTCCATAGATACAGTTCCAAGGGAGCAATCATACCTTCCTCTCTTTCTCCCTCATGACTTTCCTATTCTTCCTTCTCTTCAATAGTATTTGCATAGCTGTAATTTTAATCCATTCCATATTCACAGGATTATTATTTTTTTTTACTAATCATGATATTTAACAAGTAAAAAGTAAAAAAGCCCAAGATCACATTTCCACTGGAATATAAACCTGCACTAAAAACAACAAACTATTCCCAAAGTGACCATTTTACTTATATCCTTTTTTTTTTTTTGGTGTGCTTTTTATTAAGTGTCACAGATCAGAGATGATGATGTGATAGAATACTTGTCTCCATGAGACCTGCTCATTTTGCTCAGCATGTTTTCCAGTAGCATCCATTTTATTGTAAAATATAGGGTTTCATTCTTTTTATGGCTAAGTTATATTCCACAGTGTGTATATACTGCATTTTCTTTTTTTAAAAATCTTTTTTTATTAAAAAGATTTATTTTATTTTTATTTACAAAGCATAGTTACACACAGGGAAGAAGAGACAGCTGGCTTACTCCCCCAATAGCTGCAGCAGCCAGAGTAGAGCTGATGTAAAGTCAGGAGATTCTTTTGGGCCTCCCACATGGGTGCATGGACTCTAGGATTTGAGCCATCCTCTGCTGCTTTCCCAAGCAGGAAGTAGGAAGCTGGATTAGAAGTGGAGCAGCCAGGACATGAACCAGTTCCCATATGGGATGTTGGCATTGCAGGCAGAGGCTTAACTTGCTATGCCGCCATGCTGGCTCCATACCACATTTTCTTAATCCAGTCATTGATTGGTGGACATCTGAGTTGATTCCGTATCTTACCTTCAAGCTAGAACTGAATTACAATAAACCTGGTTATACAAACAACCATCTTGCATTCTGATTTCATTTTGTTTGGCTAAATTCCTGGGAGTGGGATGGCTTAGTCTTCTGATAATTTGATTTTTCAGATCTCTGAGGACTCTCCATACTGTCTTCTATAATGATTGTACTAATTTACATTAAAACAAAAAGTGGACCAGGGTACCTTTACCCCACATTGTCACTAGTGTGTATGTATGTATGTATGTATGTATGCAAGTATGTATGTATTTATTTTAATTTTCAAATGATGACCCTCCTAACTAGGATGAGGTGAAAACTCATTGTCGCTTTTCCTTGCATTTCCATGATGGCAAGTGATTTTGAGCACTTTCTTATGGTTATTTGTATTTCAACCTTTGAAAATTGCCGTTTAATGTCCTTTGCCGTTTTTTCCAACTGGATTGTTTGCTTTGTTGTTGTTGGATTTCTAGAGCTCTTTATAGATCCTGGGTATTAATGCTCTATCAGTTGAGATTATGATCACCACATTTATTAGAATCTTGCTTTTCATGTAATGTTCTATTATGATATATATTTCCTCTGTCATTAGCATTTTCTGTTCATTCATTGTATTAAAGGTTTAAATGCCATCATCACTTTAAATGCCATAATTTAATCTTTTACAGTTTCTTTGTTTCCATTTTTCCTTCAAACAGTTTTTTTTTTGGTTTACATCTCAAATTATATATACATATATACATGTATATATTATTTTACAGGTTTATTTATTTTTTATTGGAAAGTCAGATTCACAGAGAGAATGAGATACAGAAAGGTTTTCCATCTGCTGGTTTATTCCTCAAATGGCAGCAAAGGCAGAAGGTGAGCCAGGCTCAGTGGATCTGAACCCATGAGCTGCTTCCAGATCTCCCACACAGGTGCAGGGTCCCAAGGTTTTGGGTTGTCCTCTATTGCTTTTTCAGGCCACAAGCAGAGAGCTAGATGGGGAGTGGATCAGCTGAGACATGAACCAACACCCATATGGGATCCCAATGCCTGCAAGGCGATAATTTAGCCACTAGGCTACCTTACTGGGCTTTAAATTTATACTTTTGCCTTGAGATAGATTTTCCAAATGGAAATACTAGTACAAAGGATTAAATGTTTTAAAGAATGACAATACATTTTTCCTGCTTACTTTGAAAGTTTAGCTAATTTGTTTTATTTATTTATTTATTTTTAATTTTTTTGGGGGTGGGGGCCTCCAGGGCAATCCTGATGGTCATTGCAACAGAGGGCGGGGGTCCAAAGCTGGAACCTTAAGTAAGGACCAGAAGAAGCTCCTCTCCCTAGTCCCGAAGGAAGTTTGCTGTTCTTCTGTTTCTGCAGATCTCTCAGGGCTCCTGGCTGTTGTTCCGATGATCTTGGGTCCTTCGAGGAAGGATTTGGGCCTCTTCCATCCCATGTGGTAGATCCTGACGGGGCTGGGTGACCTCGGAGCTCTCGGCCTCCGAAGGCATCCAGTTCCCCGTGTTCTCCTTGTCTGTTTGGATGTAGTCCTTGGTGCCCATACTGATAGTCCTTGGTGAGGATCTGAGTCTTCAGGGTTGGGATACAAGCCTCCTCCTGTCCACCTGCTCCACTCTGGGGTTCCCCCTGCTCTGTGCATATGACCTCCTGTTAAGAGGTTGTCAGGATAACTCCTGGTTCCCCCTAGGTTTTTGTTTTTCATATTTTTAAAACACAATCTTTTTCTGTACGGTAAAGAGAATTTCCAATTATAACTCTAGAGGATAGTAGTTTTCTAGTATTAATCTAATTTAAAAAATAAATCTTAAAATTTTCAGATTCTATTTTATAATAAAAGAATATGAATCTTTCTGAATAAGAATGAAAATTCATAATATGATGCCAATAACCTACACAGATTTCATTCCAAGATGTAACATTCAGTTTAAGCATTTTATTATTGCATTTTATCTATTGCATTTTAAACTTTCAACATGTTCAAATGTAATGTATATTATTATTTGGAGCATACTGATCTGAAAATGCAAAGTGAAAATAAAATTTTTGAAAATTAAAACATCAACATACATTTCCTATTTATCCATTTTATACACAGTTATCAAATATTGTCAGAATAAAATTTCTTATTTGTAGTCCCTTCCAATTTTGATAGCCTTGATAAGTGATAGTTCTTTAAAGGAATGTAATTTTGCTTAAATGATCAAATGAACGCTTAGTCATGTATGAAGGAATATGCCTAATAATAGAGATTTGACATTTTAGCATTTTATTTACAACAGATAAATTGGATACTTAATTAAATGTAGCATTGATTATATTAAAGGACTGACAAAAAAAATTAAATTTTCTTTGAGAAGTGGAGTCTCTATAGTAGCAGAAGTGGGAAAGTTGAAGGATAGGGTTCATTTTCTGTTGGCATGATGCAGAATTGCTCCAAGCAGTAAGCTTACTGTTTTCAGACAGCATTAGCAGCATCAGTAAACACAACTGTGTCAGCCTGTCTTAGCACAGGGTGTTTGTAACTGTACAGAGGAGACGATAAGCCATCCATGAGATTTGCTATCTTAGTGATGGCTTAAATAGATCCTAATGGAGAGATTTGCTGTTTGATATTTCCTTCAGTAGCTGTGATGATGCTGAGAGATAGAGCTGGCTGTGATTTTCTTTTGTAAGAGAAGAAATGCAATCATTAGGGGTTTCTGGAAATAGAAAGGTCATGCAGTCTGGAACCTGTGAGTCTTTTCAATCTCTAAGTCATCAGGTATGACCTTGCAAATTATGACATTCTTACTAGAATGTAGGGTTATTACTTTCTTTGGTTCTTTGTAATTTAGGATATAGTATTTAATGCAAGTGGTTATTTTTAGATTTTCTTCAGGATATTTGAAAAAGTCATATTTCTAATAATGGACAACAGCTAAATAATATTAACTTTAAAATGTGTGTGTTTGTATCTGTGTGTTTGAATCGTGCTTAGTTTTTTGGGGGGGTGGGACAATAGGGGCAATGAAAACTAAAGGAAGATTTTCTTTGTATGTGCTTACAAGCAAGATTTGAGACAATTTAGGTTCCAAGATAAAGCCTAAATATAGTCAAACTGCATCTTTTACTTCAAGGAATAAAAATAATGTAAATTGGTAAGCCTGATAAGGACACATTATCTGCTTATAGGTGACACAGAACAAAAAATTCATAGTTGCAGTTTCTTCAGCAGATATTGATGGTATTACTATCATTGCAGTGTATCACATATCAGTGAAAATTTCATGAGTAGAATTGTATTCCTCAGCATCTGGGCTGTAAGCTAATTTACTGAAATTTGTATTATAGTGTCTAAACTCTTTTCAAGGCTTTGGTTTTAGTAGTTTCTCTGATCTATTGAAATACTTTTGCTTTGGTGCTCTTAATATAGATATCTGCTAAGGCAATGCTTGTAGATGAAAATAGTCTTTAAATGTATGTTTCACAAAGAGAGCTGTGACATTTACGCTTGTTGCAGATTTTTGACCTGGAAAGATATGGCATTTGCTTACTTTCATTTTCAAAATGAAAGGACATGGCTACATTGTGCATGTTAACTACAAAGAGTAATTATCACTGAAAAGATTTGGAAATATATAACCATTTTGGCTTGCAATTCTGTTACTTATGTCAAACTATGTTTACCTCTCAATTTATAATGCATTTAACTTTGCTCTGGTGTAGCATAAAATATCAGAATTGCATGCTCGTGTAAGCAAAATATCAGTGTTTGACATTTTGGTTTTGAAGGAAATGTTTTATTTATTTTGATATTGCATATAGATTTACTTCAGTCTTGGAGAATTTATCAGATGCTCTGTATTAAAAGATCAAAAAGACGTAAAAGTACATCATTTCTCAATAAAAAGATACCTTTATATGTATGATTTGGTAGTGTGAATATGATTTAACATCATATCAGCATGAATGACACAGTCTTAGAAATGATTACATTTAACAAAGTCTGAAACACTGAATTAATTCAGTTAAGGAAGTAAATTTTTCCTTTTTAATTAAAAACACCCTGAAAGAATTCTGCCTACTGATATTTGCTATAATTTATATGTCATTCAGACTACTTAGCCAGCTTATATTTTTATTAGTAGGAAGACTGCCATATTCTTAAGCTTGATTAATTTTGGAATGATTAGAATATACCTTTTAGTTGCTACAAACCCATTTAATCTGTTAGAATTTATTTCCAGTATTTGCATGTATTAGTCACTGTGAGTACATTCTGTTTCTTGGCACTGCTCTGGGATTCCTCTAAGATTGGGTTTTTCAGCATTCTGTTATTTTTTTTTTTTTCATTGCATGTATGACCTTCCAAAAGAACCAAACCATAAGGATTTTTGATAAGGTTCCTTAATGACATTTAAATGAGGATCCCTCATTAATTTTGGGAGGTAAGATGACTTATGATTTAGTGTTACATTTTTAAAAACAAACCAAAGAGGAACTTGGTTAGGCTATTGCAGACATTTACATGTGATGTCAACCTTTCTTGCTGTTCCACAAGATGATTTTGACCTTTCCATTGGCAAAACTGATTGTAAGTTTGCCTGATAACAACTGGTCGTTTTCTTTTTACAAAAATTGCTTGAGTCTGCAGTATTTCACATATGCTTCATCATATTTTTTAAAGGATTCTACAGATAAGCTGACTGTAAACAATAAGTAATTTTTTTCACATTTTTGAGGAGATTGTGAGAAAATGTGTACAGTGAACTATGTTTACATTTTGTAGAGGTTTTTCAAAGGTAATATGCTATGATGAGTTTTAACTATCTGTAAGCTGAGGAGTCCTAGAATGAGTTCTGTATACTTCTATTTTTCTCACAAAAGGTTCTTCATACCAGATAAATAAATGGTTGGGTCAAACCATATAATCATGAATTTTAAAATTTTATATGCAACATTGGATTCTTTAAGAATGATTAATGTGTTGAATCAGGGCATTAACGACTGTAAACCAGTGCTATACCTTTTATGTTTTATAAGCCATTGTTGTCAGTTAATTGGGAGAAAAGGTGGACATAGTTCATTGACATGCTGTGGTAGCAGGTACCCCAAGATTCAAAACTCCAAGTGTAAAATGGGGATATAACCAACTCAACTCAATTCTAGGCTAGATGTGGATAATTAAGTACTATGGAAAGAGATGCTTACTTCATAGAATTAAATTTTGGAAATAGAGTAGCAACTGTAGCTACTACTGCTATCCATCTAGATCTTTTGGCGAGTACTTTAAAAAAATGGGGGAAATAGGACTCACCTTAGCCTCTGAGTAAGGGAAGTAGGAGAGTCTGATTTGGAAGTGATCTTGGGACACTGACTGGGAGGATAGTAAGCTTTCATCCCCTTCCTTTTCAAATCATTATTTTTACTGAAAGTAGCAGGGAGTTGGATAAACAGATGCGAGCCCTTGCTGTCTCAGAATTCCAAATTGTGAATATGGTCAAGCATTGTCTCCTAAGTTCCTATTTTCTTGCATTAAAACAATAGACGATTGATTTACAAAAATCTTGTTAGACCTAAGAGATCATATTGTATGGTGGCAAAATATCCACACTGCCGTACTCATTGGATTCAGATTTTAGCTGTCCTAACTAGATGTATGATCTTGGATTTTTTTCCTCAGTTGTAACATAGAGATGGTAATAGAAACAACTTCAAAGAGTAGGAATGATTGAGGTAATGTATATAGCATGTGCATTATTGTCAACTTTTATCTGTTCTAAGAGGTAGGATAGGCTCTTGGCAGGCCTTGTGACAAAAGTCATGCACACTTTTGCTCCCTTTGTCTTACTTCTTTCATGAAATAAATGTAAACAAAAAATACACTAAACTTAAATACAGTTATAAAAATGCAAATGGACAGGTCCTACTTTCCATCCAGCTTCCTGATAATATGTTCAGATCCAGCAGATGATGGCTCAAGTGTCTGAGTCCCTGCCATCTCTGTGGGTTGCCCTAATGGAATTCCAGCTCCTGGCTTTGGCCTTGCCCAGTTTGGGCTGTTGCAACCATTTGGGGCATGAACCAACTGATGGAAAATCTTTCTGTGTTCCCCCTCCCTCCCCCCTTTAAAGATTTATTTATTTAGTTTTATTGGAAAGGCATGTTTACAGAGAGAGGGAGAGACAGAGAGGAAGATCTTCCATCCACTGTTTCACTCTCTAAGTGGCCACAATGGCCAGAGTTGAGCCAATCTGAAGCCAGGAGCCAGGAGCTTCTTCCGGGTCTTCCATGCAGGTGCAGGGTCCCAAGGCTTTGGACCATCCTTTATTGCTTTTCCAGGCCACAAGCAGGTTCCTGGTGCTGGCACTTAGCAAGGTGAGGACCTAGCCACTGAGCCATTGCACCAGACCCTGTCTTTCTCTTTTTCAATCTCTTCCTCTGCCTCTATTTGCCATTCAAATAAGTAATGCTTTTAAAAATACAAAGATAATTTGCAACATCTGATTAAATTTTAATATTTGCTGGTAAAAATTTCGAATTGAAGGAAAAAAAAACTTTTCTTTTGCTGTGAGGCCGATTTAAACTCGGAATAGTAATCCCTTGCCTGAATTGCTTTCTGTGGTTTTAGTTACCTCTGCTCAACTGTGTTCTAAAGATATTAAATGCAGCTTCAATAAGTAAGTGACTTAAAAATGTTAAATAGCTTTTCTTGAAGTATATTCCTATAATTGTTCATTTTTCCTAGCTTTTATTTATTTTTTACTTGCTAAATTTATAAAATATATTCTATAAAATGTATATATATAGCTATGCATAGAAAAAATAGTGTCTACAGGGTTCATTACTATTCATTCTTTAAGGTATCTCCTAGTAGTCTTGAAATATATTCTTCATGGAAAAGAGATACAGTATTAGGATTTTGGATGTGTAAATTTTTTACTTTTCTGTATAGTACTAACTCCATCATTGTAGAAAGAAAGCTTATTAGGTCTTTGGACAAATTTAATAAGGTGAGAATATTTTCGGCTACATTTGAAAACTAAAATTAAAATATAAAAATCAGGGTTTAAATAAAATGATAGGTACACATTTACATAGTTTAGATGTAATGATCTGAGGTATTTTTAATTCATCAGAAATATCTCAAAAATGTCACATAGATACTAGGTGAAAGACTAAAAATATGTTATAAACACATACTATCTGTATGGATAGAAAAGTTGACATTCTTATATGATAGAACATAATATTTTTAATTTCTCTTTTTAAAGATTTATGTGTTTTTCTTGGAATGGCAGATATACAGAGAGGAGATACAGGGAGATTCTGTTCACTCCCCAAGTGGCCGCAACGGCTGGGGCTCAGCCAATCCAGAGCCAGGAGCCAGGACCTTCTTGCAGGTCTCCCACGCAGGTACAGGGTCCCAAGACCTTGGATCATCCTCTACTGCTTCCCTAGGCCACAAGCAGGGCGCTGCATGGGAAGTGGAGCATCTGGGGTTAGATCTGGCATCCATATGGGATCCCATTGTGTGCAAGGCAAGGACTTTTAAAAGCCACTAAGCTACTGTGCTATTCAATATTTTGAATTTCTGATGATTAATATAAAAATGCCTATTTGCTTAAAAATTATAAATAACTTTGAAGTTTTACAAGTGGTTCACTTGGTATTTTGCTGAAATTTTGTGACTTATGACCTTATTTTCTGTTGAGCAGTTTTCTCAATGTGATTAACTGAATGTCAGAACAATACAATTTATATAATTGTAAAGGGATAGAAACAATATACACAACCTTAAAATGTTACAGTAATAGCTGGGAAGTGATATAAATACCAGTAGGCCATTGCCTTTAGGAGGTTTCCTATGGTCACTTCAAATTGTAAATATAACAGGTAGTTATCATACGTGGAAAGTAGTGAGTGCCCTAGAGATTCACAGAAGAGATGAAATAGAAACAGATTATTCTGCTGGGCAGAATACTTCCAATTGAATGGGTAGAGAGGATAGGCTATTTGGGGAGACGTGGAAGTATGAAGAGGTAGCATCTGTGGTGGACCCTAAAGACTGGACAAATAGGGTAATGGTCAAGTCAGAAAGAGGGAACAAGCTATTCAAGGTAAGGAGGCAAGAAGCAAATAATGTTTTAGGGTGGTACAGAATCGTCCAAAATGGCTGAGCCTGGTGGAGTCAGTGACTAGAATTTTAAATGGTAGATTATGAACTGTAAACTGGGAACCTTTATTTTTTGATCTGCTTACTCCTGGGGAAAACAAATGAAAAGCAGTAGAGCAGTACCTATATTTTGAAGTTGATTGCAGAGCTCTAACCCTCTTGAGACTTTGAAAAAGGAAATTAAATTCCTGAGTAGATTTAGTAGTTAGTAGACAAGGTAGGGGGTAAACACGAAATGAAGGGTTTTAATAAAATTCCCTATCAGAGTTGCATGTGAGAGCATTTCTCAGTCTACCCATAGCACTTAAAAGTCCTAGATTTCAGATGCTGAGAGACCTCCTGCTTGTCCCTGATGTAAACTCTGTTTTATTGGTAGATAATCTGATTTGGCTTTGGCTTTTTTTTTTTACATTTCCTAGACCAAGGACAATCTGGTAGTATAGTGTTAACACAGTTAGTACTCACGTCACTATGGTAAATACTAGAATAAAAAGCACTGTTTATTAGAGCAATAATGATTACTGTGATTGTGGAAGTCAGTATCTGTTTTAACTTTGCTCTTTATTAAGAAATTATAATGTAGATCATCATTGCTAATCTTAAATCTTTTCCTCCATACACCCAAAGGCATTTTTGTGTTGCCTGAAGTTAACAAAAATGCTTGCTAACACCCAATACTAGATTTTGTTTTAGAAGTGACAGCTGGAATATGACTTTTATTATCAGACCTAGGAAACTATTATTTGTATATAGGCATTATCAAAAAGTTGGATTCTAATTCCCTGATTTAGTGCATCATTCATATAAAGGATATTAGAAATGTAGCTGTAAGAACTCCAAAAGAGTGAAATAAAATGAAACCAAAGGTATATTACGACTATGTTTAGAACAGTAGCAGAGCTGAGAAACTGAGAATACTTTTTTCCCCTGTAAAAACTACATTGTTTGAAAATCCCATTTTTGAGAAATTATTCGGAGAGTTCACTGATGAATTCTTCTGACTTCACATTTACTGAGAGTCATATACATATACATGTTGCAGGCCTTCAAAAGTCTTTAAAAATTATTTTATAACTATAGCCCATTTTGGGAATAAGTAGTGGAGATCACTGGGTTTTCAATTTCTGTAAGACTTTTGACTTTTGAACACTGACCCCCCCACTCCTATCAAAATTGCAGATAAAAGACACAAAGTGCTAAGGACCCTTGGAAGGAAGGAAAGAAGGAAGCAAAATAGAAAGCAAAAGAAACAGGGAGGGAAGAGGAGGAGACAGGGAGAAAAGTTTCATTACATTATTATAATTATATGTATAAGTTACACTGAATTTGGTCTGTTTGAATTAATATCACATTAACATAATAATTGATGAGAAATGTAATTATCATGTGCTTGCTGTAATCTTGAAACATCTAATGTAATACTAAGTTTCTCGATTTTTTTTTGCAAAAAACCCCAACAACTTAAAAAAGACCGTTTCTTCCCCTCCAGTCTTTACAAATTGGTGTCACAGGAATAGCAGTAAGAAGTTAAAAAATAATTGAATGTTCCCTCATCAAGCTCCTTCTTTCTAACTGAGATTGGGTCCAAAGAAGTACTGAATCCAGTGTGCTGCCTGTATATGTGTATCATTCTTTCTACCCATGTCCCCCCTTTTCAAATTCAGTTCAAGTTCAGGAGAATTTATTGAGTTTATTGAATAATATGGAAAGAGGCAGTATATTATAACTGAAGGCTAGGTTTCTAAACCTGGACTCCTGCATTTTGATTGCATATCTTCCTTCTTATATTGGTAGTTTTTATTTTATGAAAGTTACATAGTGTGTCTTTTTAAAATAGTATCATGAATAAAATGGAGCACTAATGTATTAATCTACAGATCTGTAATGAGGATTTGTGTTTGAAATATGTATGGTGCTTAGCTTATTCAGTACTGCCTTGCTTAATAAACATGAGGGTATTTCAAAAGGTTAATGAAATATATAAGTTTATCTTGTTGGAGAAATAAGCATCTTCACCAAAAAAGAGGGGCCTTTAAAAGTTTATGGATATGCACATCTTAAAATAACTATTAGTTAATTGCAAGATGTTTTTCTCAAGTTTATTTTTCCAAACATTTAATTTTTACTGATTTGAAAGACAGAGTAACAGAAAGATAAGAAGATATAGAAAGAGCTCTTTTGTTTGTTGGTTCACTTCACATATAGCCACACTTCTGGGATTGGGCCAGGTTGAAGCTAGGACCCTAGAACTGTGTCCTGGTTTTCCATATGTGTGCAGGGGCTTAAGTGCTTATACCATCTTTCAGTATTTTTGTAGGGACATTACCAGGGTTCTGGTTAGGAAATAGAGCAGCCACGACTTGATCTAGTGCTTATATGGGATGCTGTCATTGCAGACAATGGCATAAACTGCTCCAAGTCTGGCCCTTAAAATTATTTTAAATTCCCCTTTCATAAACTTTTTGAAATACTCTCATGTTAATTATCGTAATTGTCCAAATACATTGGCTAAAATCAGAGAAAGCTATATGTAAATGTGTGTATGTGTGACACAAGAGAAATTCTAAAAGCTTGTGGGAAATGGGATGAATGAATGTCCAATATGTACATGAAAAGTAACTGAAGATCACTAGCCATCAGGGAAATATAAATAAAAACCATAATGAGGTTTTATCTAGTTCCAGTTAGAATGGCTCTCATACAAAAAAAGAGAAAGAAATGCTGGCAATCACGTGGAGGAAAGGTACCCTCATATACAGCTGATGGGAATGCAAGCCAATATACTCTTTATGGAGCTTCCTCAGAAATCTGAAAATAGGACTACCATGTGACTAGCTGCCCTACTCCTAGGATTTTACTCTAAGGAAATGAAATCAGCATATGAAAGTTATTTGTATCCCCATATTTATTGTGAACAAATCCACAATAAAAGTTAAGATGTGGAATCAACCTAGCTGTCCATCCACTAATGTCTGTATATATCCCACAGTGTGGTTTATATATATGGCGGAATACCACTTAAACTTGAAAAGGAATGAAATTTTGTCTTCTCTGGAAAAAAAATGGATGTAATTTGAGATTATTATGCTTAGTTGAGTAATCCAAATCTCCAAAATGATAAATGTCACATTTTTTCCTGATATGTAGCAGTTGATATGGAATACAAAATGCCCACAATATTTAAGAATGAAACTGAAATATTATGATTTGATTTGTTGCTATAGCCCTTGTCTTTATTCCTGTGAAGCAGTCTTTTCACTTTTTAACTATTGATCATTATGGTTAGTGGTGAATTGAGCCTGTGATTATAAAGCAATTTAAAAGAATGCTTTTGTAAAAATTAAAGTAAAAACAAGAAAAAGGGGAGAGGAATTGAAAAGGAAGTGAAGGAAGTATGGTTATCTTTTTAGAATTGCGCCTATGAAATACATGGAATGTCTACATTAATAAAAATGAAAAATCATAACCCAAAAATAAAAAAGAGAAAAGTAAGAATTTCTCCATTTTTTTACATCAAAACATTTTTATTTTCATTTATTTCTGTAACATTTGAAAGTGCCTTTGTGTGTGTGAGTGTGTGTGTTTGTGTGAGTCTCCCACATGGGTCCAGAGACTCGACGACTTCTGTCATCCTGCTTTCTCAGGCTACAAGTAGAGAGCTGGATTAGGAGTGCAACAGCCAGAGCTCCAAACATTGTGCTGTATGTTGAGGATTTGCATGCTATGTCACTGTACTGACCACCACCCACCCATTCAAGTGTCTTTATTTCTTTAAACGTTTAAAAGTGTATTTGAGAGGCAAAGGAAACACACACATGCACACACACACACACACACACACACACACACACAGCAGTAGATAGAAGTGCCCATCTACTGGTTCACTCCCTAGTGCTTGCAACTCATGAGTTTCAGTCTGGGCCAGGGTTGGAGCCATGATCAGGGAATGCAATCTAGTGTTTGCAGAAATCCAAACACTTGAACCATCACTACTGCCTCTGAAGGTCTGTTTTAGCAGGAAGGTAGAGTTAGGAGACAGAGCTGGGTCTTCACCACAAAGCTAAATGTCTACTTCCATTATCTTTTTTTTTTTTTTAAATCAGCGAAGGTATAATGCCTAGAAGTTAAATAACAAAATGGGGGGGGGGGGAATGAAAGATCAGTTTGGATATTACTTGGCATATATAAGCACGGCTGGGTAAGACTCTAAGTTATTTTGAAATTAAATTAGGAATTTTTGGTTTTATGCTTAACCAATACTAAAGCTTTGAGAATTGAAGCATGACTAAGAGCACTGATATGCCTTAAGCCCACTTTGTATCTCCTGGCTAAGTGTTCCTGGGAGTTTTTCTAAATCGAAGTTTTGGAATACTCATTTGTTTTTCAGATTTTTAATAAGATAAAATGTGTAAATTCAAGTTCTGAATCAGATGAGTAAAGGACTGACAGTTTCAGAACATAGTTTAAATTGTCTACTGATTGATCATTCAGATGTCAGTAGAAAATCAAAATATTAATTCTAGTCCTAGCTTAAGTACTGATTTGAATGTGTCCTAATTTGTCCTTCCAGAAATTGCAGTGGAAGTGCTATTTTTTCCTTGCTTTCCTTGCTATGATGTTATAACCATTTGATATGTAAAAACAAACAAAAAGCCTGCCAGGTTTTGAAATAGGAAATTATATTCTTTGATATCATGCAATGTCCTTGTTTACCCTATTTGACTTTTAAGACTCTATTGTAACATAAACCATTAATCACAATATTTGAACTACTTCTGACATAACACATTGTATCATATTTCAGGTATATATACTTGTTATGTCTTCTTACTTAGAAAATAAAATTATGGAAGTCAAATGTTTAAGTATCTATATTATCTTGCCTACTATAAATTCTGCCACAGGTTATATGATTTGTAACTAGTGACTTAAATATTGCTTTATAAAGAATACTAAAGAATGCTTTTAGGGCAGGAAAAATAAAATTTCTAAAACTTATTCAGGGATTGTTTGCTGTGATTAGAGATTAAGGATTAAGGATTAGAGACTGGAAAAATGCATTATCGTAGCCAATGATAATAACATCAGCATAAATTATAATAAAATAATAATAGTGATAAAATATTGTCATGGTTGATATTGCTCTGAAAACATGACAAAACTAAAGGTGAAATGAAATCAGTACTTTTTAAAAAATTATTTATTATTTTTAATTCATTAATTACATTGTATTATGTGACACAGTTTCATAGGTACTTGGGTTCTCCCCACCCCTCCCCAAACCCTCCCACCATGGTGGATTCCTCCTCCTTGTTGCATAACCACAGCTCAAGTTCAGTTGAGATTCCCCCACTGCAAGCATATACCAAACATAGAGTCCAGCATCTTATTGTCCAGTCAAGTTCAACGGCTTCTTAGGTATACCCTTTCTGGTCTGAAGACAGAGCCAGCAGAGTATCATCCCAGTCAATTAAAAGCTCCAACATACCATCAGCAAAAATTTACGTCATTATGGAATTAATTGACATAGTAATGAGTAACCAATATGTTAAAAGTAAATCTGAGTTCCTAGCCACCTTCTGTGACCACCTCATTGACATTTCAATTTTAGTTTATACACAACATATAACATTCATAACATAACATGTTATACATAACATCATATCATCTTAAATTAAGGCAAACATGTGGTATTTAACCTTTTGGCACATTTTAGGTAAAATTAGTACATAGAACACACACAACCACTTTTTTTCCTTTTAAATTCATATTGAAAAGGATTAAGTGCAAGTGTTTCAAAACTTTTCTCTCTGTCAAAACTAAATGAGAATGGAGAAAATGGGAAATGGGGGAAAAATGACAAAACTGAGTAAAAAGTGAAAAGCAAAAGTCAAGTCAAGCCAGTATGGTGAAATAACAGGCTAATCCTCTGCCTGCTGCTCTGGCATCCCATATGTGATTCGGTTGAAATCCTGGCTGTTCCAATCTTTTTGCAGGTCCCTTTTATGACCTGGGATCAGTAGGGGATGACCCGAGTCCTTGGATTCCTGCACTGACATGGGAGATTCAGAAGAGGTTTCTGGCTTCTGGCTTCAGATAGACTCAACTCTGGCCATTGCAGCCATTTGGGGAGTGAACCAGCAGATGGAAGATCTCTTTCTCTTTCTCTCTCCCTCTCTCTCTCTCACACACACATACATTCAGTTTCTCTTCTCTCTCTGTAAAATATGCCTTGCCAATAAGAATAAAGAAATCTTTTTTAAAAAAGAAAAAGCAAATATTAAGTGCCTTGGTCTACTGAAAGGACCATTATAATACAAAATCTGGCAAAAACTGAGATCCAATGTGATTTGTACTGATACATTCCCCCAAAGAACTGGTTACCTCTGAAAAAAGTGGCCTGCTAAAAAATACAGATTTAAAATGAATCACATTTCCAGATTCTCTTCCTCTTTGACTTTTGACAGCCAGGAAAATCTTCCACTTCCATTCCAAAAGAAGATTGAAATGGTTTAATTCTCTGGATAGGGTTAAAGAATCTCTTGGACTCAGTATAACCCAGGTACGTTGAAGGATGAAAATGCCAAACAAAAGCAGCTCAATTTGGTGAAAATGCTATCATCTCCATTCTTTTCCTGTGCTTTGATCCTGGAGGATGCCAGCCAAACCTTATCAAATTCTAGTAGAATACTGGAGGGTCTTTCTCTGTGGAATCTACCCAAGTCAAGAGGAATGCTCCAGATACACAGAATTCTTCAAAATGTTTATGTAAAAATGACATTAAAATATACTTAGTATGGTGAAAAATATTTTGAACATCCTGCATAATTTTTTTCATGACATATATCTAATACATACTTTGAGGGTCATTTATATGCATGATTTTCAAACTGTTTGCATCAGAAATGCATATATTTTAAAAATTTCAGTGTTTTCCACAAACCTTGCCAATTCTCACAGTTCTAGTACAGTTCTCCATTGTAGTAGCCAAACCAAATCACGTGACAACATGCTTAAAGTTTACAAACTCTGTTCACATACTTGGGGCAGCAAAATAGATATTTAGTTTTATACTCTTAAATTTGAACATATCATGAGGTCTCTGATGAAAAATTCTAACATAAAAGGTGAAACACTAAATAAATGAAAATAGAAATCAGTTGGGAGCAGAAAATATTATGGCAGATGAAAAATTTATCCCTAATACCCTGGAGAGCTAAGACAAAACATTTCATCCACTAAATAAAAAGAGTGCTATTGTACAGAAACATTGAGAGTATATATAAGAATTTATGGAAGGTAAAAATATGATAGTAGAATGAAAAACTAGACACAGAGTATGGAAAGTAAAAATGAGGTTCTCTTCAAGAAAATTTACAGATTTCCTTGCTGGTGGTGACTGGAGGCTTCACTACTGCCATTCCCATGCTGGTGGAGAGGGTGGCTTGGGGCACAGGTTTGCAGGGGACTAGGGAGATAGCACCAGTGGGGGCTTGTGGGGAGCTGTGGGCCCAGGTCCAGACAGGCGAAGTGAGCCTGGGCTGTCCCATATGCTTGGTCCCATTTGAGGTGGTAGCAGGGGAAGGAAGAGCCCCAGGTTAGCATGCTGGCTTGGCGTGCTGGTGGAACAGGCCTGGGGAATCTTGAATGAGCCTGGATCTTGGTGTGTGGAGAATTAAGGTCCCAGGCCAGCACACATGCCAGGAGATTGGGACCCTGTTGGCAGGCGGAGTTCCAGACAAGTACATCACTGACTGCTCTTCAGAAGGCTGGACTGAGGAACCCATACACTGCTGGGCACAGGGATTGTGGATTGTTTAGGGGAAAAGGAAAGGGGATATGGGGCAGGGAAGATCATCAAGGGAGTGTGCTTCAGGTGAGGAATAACTTCTGATGGACTCCCAGTGGAGTCCACTGTACTTGTAAGTAAGAGGGGATTGAGACTGGGTGATTTTGAGGGTAGAGGCTGGAGGACCTTTATGGGTTGGACTGATGGACATGAAGTAGAGTAGTTTTCATGGAACACCACCAGCCACCATGCATTTGCCCACACAAAAGCTAGGAGGCCTGCCTGGCTGGGTTATGTCACAGTACCCACCAGTGAGTGTTGGACTAGGGATGGGTAATGTTAAGCTGGGTCATGACACTAGCCAACTTGAGAGAGAACCAGGCCCACGGGTAGATTCTGTGGGTGATATGTGGGCCCAACCCTGTAGAACTGCAATCCCTGCTGATTAACAGCTGGAGGTGATGACAGTTTGAGCTAAACATGACTATGGAACTCTCAGACACTCATAGGTACTGGGGTTAGGATCAGGCTGAGTTTGTCCAGGCTGTAGCACCTGAAGGCATACCCAAGAAGAAGGTGTGGGCTGCACTGGGTTACAAAATCCACTGCTGTGGAGTGCGAGAGTGATCACACTGGACCCAAGTGTAGGATATTAGGAGTCTTTATTGTCCAAACTTGGCCACAACAGGGGTTTTTAAGCTCTCATCCTCCAATTAGATTCGCTCTGACCAGCAGAGTCAGTAACGTGGACAAGGAGAGGGTCTGGGGATGAAGCACTGACAGATCAGTGATGATAGAAGTCTCTACGAAGTCTCAGTCTCACTTTATTGCTACTTCACCTTTCCTTATATACTCTTCCCCCCACATCCTCATTTAGCAGGATATTGGATACAGATGAATCCAATTAGTATAGGTGTTTTTAGCCACAAGTCGAGTTGCTGTTTCTGCCCATTCCAATGAGCACTAATCAATTCCTTAGCCCATAACATAGACTGAGAGCCACACAGTACAAAATTTCCATGTACAGGAGGCAGGCAGGGAATTAGCAGAGCCCAAAGTTGTTTTGTAGTTACCCTAATTTAATACACTAACAGGCAGGAGGGGGCCAGGTGCTTGGAGCCTCTGAGTAATTTCCATGCTGTCAGTTGTCCTGAATGGTGTTGAACACAGGAGGGGCAGAGTGTGCTTTTCATGCCTTCAGTTAACTTGAATGGTGTGAAAGGAGGTGGGAAGGGTAGGTGTGGAAACTTGTTTCCGCACTCTGTCCTCTGTCACTTATTCTGACAAACGGTGTGAACCATTAATGGCTGCACCCTATCACAACATCAGCTACAAAGGTCAGGACAAAAGGGGCAGGCTATGCCAGGTAATGGCCTAACATCTGCTGGCATGCATGAGACCTGGGTCTGGGAGTGGGTTAAGCGGGAGAACCTGGAAACTCCTCTACTGGGTCATAGCTCTTGCTGGTGAGCATGTAGTCCCAGTTGGGTGTTGGTCAGGAAGGCAAGGTGACTCCATTTGTTGGCAAGTGTGTGGGTTGGTTCCGGGAGGGAGAGGGTTGGGCTGGGCTGGGTAAACTTTAGCCCACTGGCAGGTCCAGGAGCCAGGCTGGAGTGAGGATGATGTTGGGCTAGGCTATTACATCTACTGGTTTGGATGAGCCAGGGATGGAAGCAGATTGAGCAGGGCCAGGTTACAGCACCCGCAAGCAACATTTGGGACTGGGGGTGGGACAGGACAGGTCAGGCTGCAGCATCTGATGGCAAAGGCTAAGATGGGGAATGGACTAGGTTATGCTGTGTTGGACCAGAGCAACCACTGCCATGTGCAATATCCGTGGCTGAGAATAGGCCTGGTTGTGGAGCTTAGGAGATGCCCTGGCTAGGTTGTGGTTCCCACTGGTGAGAGCAAGAACCAGAATGGGTGCAGCGATACGGACTGGGCGTGACTGCAGTGTCCCTTGGCATGGGTGGTGGACTGGGTCTGGGGCGTTCAAAACTGGACTAGACTCCAGCACCCACAGGTGCTCAAGAGAGCCAGGGAGGGTTTAGGATGGGCTGGGCTAGGTCTCTGCTCCTGCTGAACCATTTGAGAGCTGTGTCTGGGTGAGGACCAGGTGTGGCTGGGCTATAGCATCCAACAGTAAGAACCAGAATTGGTGTGGGCTGGTTGGGCAAAGCTGCTGCACCTACCAGGACAGGAGGTAGACTAAGGCAGTCTGGGCCAAGGACCCACCTATGTGTGTGAGATCTGCCAACAGCAGGAAACCCGATAGAACTTGGGAAACTCCTTTGTCAGGGTGCAGTGCCTGAAGGTAAGTGGAGGAACAAAGGCTGGGAGCAGCCCAGCCTAGGCCAGATTATGATATCCATTGGCATATGTGTGGGTCATGAGTCAGGGCAGGAGAGGCTGGGCCAGTCCATAGAACCCACTGGCAAGTCAGAGAACCAGGATGGGGTGCAGAGAAGGCTGGTTTGGGCCGCAACATCAGCCAGTACACATTAGGGCTGGGACTGGGGTATGGCTGGGTTGGGTTACGCTGTAATACCCACCAGCATGAGCTGGAACTGGGGGTAGGCTGGGTCATGCCAGGCTCAGCCAGGCTACAGAACCTGTTAGCAAATGTTGAGGTAAAGTGGGCCAAGCAAGATTGGACCACAGCACCCACCAGCACACGTGAATTCTGGGGTGTGTTTGTGTGTGGGAGTCTAGTAGCTTGGTGGTTGTGGGGACCATGGGCAAACATGAGACCTGGGATGGGGCAGACCAGGCCAGGCAGACTACAATATCTTTTGGCCTGCATGTTAGCTGGGTTAGAGGGAGAGCCAGGCTGGGCTAACTGACTGTACCCACTGATGCATGCATAAGCCAGAATGAGTGCTGGTTGTTTTGACTGTGCTGTAGCATCAGCTGGCAAGTGCTGGGACTGGGGGCAAATCCTGTCAAGTTAGACTGCAGAACCACCTGGAGAGTGCAAGATCTGGTCCTGGGAGTGGGCCCAGTAGGGAAACTGTGGGCACCTCTGATGGGTTGCGGCTTTCACTGGTGAACATGAGAGCTAGGGCTGGGGGTAGGCCTGGATATACAGATGGTGGCATAGCTGGCATGAGTGTGGGCTGGATAGTGGGGCTGATTGGCTTGAGCTAGGCTTCAATGTTTGTTGACATATACAAGAGTTGAATGGGTATAAGATAGGCTGTACTAGTCTGCTACACATACTGACAAACACTAGAACCCGGGCTGGGGATGGGCCTAGTGGGGTTTACTGGGAGTTACTCTGATTAGGGTGTAGCTCCTGTTGGTGTACATGAGGGCAGAGTGTATAGTGGGCAGGGTCGGGCTGGGCCACAACACCCATTGGTTTGTGTAGGAGATGGGGCTGGAGATAGTACCGACTCAGCAATTGTAACACCAGTGTTTGCGTAGGCTGATGTGGCTGACAGACAGAGCCAGGTCACCTACTGGCAAGCACATACAAGAGTCAGGTCTGGGATTGCCTCAAATGAGGTTTCTCTGGGGATCCATCCAACTAAATCGCTGAACTCAGAACTTCAACCATGGTTGGAGGTTGCAGGTTCTGTGGTCTGATTGTAAAATTCATGTGTCAGAGCTGAGCCGCCTCAGTGGTTTGGACAGAGCAGTGGATTGCATACCCAGATGCACATGGAGGATATGGCAGCCCATTGGAACCTGCAGAGAACATCTGGAACCATAACAGAGAAAAAGGGCAGAACAAATTGATCAACTATGCCAGCCAAGCACTGGCAGTGAATATCTGGGTGCATGGAGATTCTACATTGGACTAAGGCAGCCAGCGGACTGCCTTAGAGTGGCAAAATCGACACCATTTCAGAACTGTTGAACTATTGAAACCACTTGAGCAGGACCCATTCAGCATGGCCCACATTGGGGTCCCTGGGATGACATTGTTCCCCTTCCCTGGGCTCTGAGGTAGTTGGAAGGCTGTGTGTGACTTCTTCCTTTATCTTCCTCCCTTCCCCCAGATAGAGAAAGAAGAAAAAAGAAAATATGGAGACGATGGTCTCACCCACTTTCACGTAACCCTCGACCCTTCCCACCCCAATCAACTACAAAAACATCTTCAAAAATAAAATAAAAAAAGAAAATTTACAGAGAAATGGAAAAATAGAACAGACAAACTAAGTAAAAGACAGAATGTCCAATATATGATATAACAGTTTAGAATGAGAAATCAAGGACAATAAGAAATATTACAAAATGATGTTTAAATAGGAGTATATTTCAAAAAGTTCATGGAAATGAAGTTAAAATATGTTTATTTTTGTGTTGAGATTCCTGCAGTTTTTTTTCATACTGTTTATGTTCATGACTTTCCTGAGGACCTCTCTGATAGTATCAGTTGATTTTTTGCACCAAAATAGACCTTTTTGCATTGCATTTTTCACTTTTTGAAGTATTTCTGCATTATCAAGACAGAAGCAAATGCACAATGTTGAGAGCTCATGTGCTCTTGAAACCAAAAGCAGCTATAACACCAAAAGTCACAAAGAGGTAGATGAAAAGAAAATGTGCAGATCATTATTCCTCAAAAGTCTGGATGCAGATATCTTCAACAAAAATAGTTGTGAATTAGGTTAATCAATGAAAAGAATGCTACCTTATGGCCAAATAGGAATGCAAAAGTGCTTCAATATTTGCAAAACAGGATAATCCACGATATTAATAGACTAAGAAAAATGTCATAATCATTTAGCTGATGCAGAGAATACATTTGACAAAGTACCACATTTTGTTCTAGAGAGGAAAAACTCTCAGCAAAGTCTAAATATAAAGTAACTTACTCAAATGACAAAAGGCATCTGCCAGAATCCACAGCTAAGTCAGCACTTATTACAAATACAAATGCTTCCCTTTAAGGTAAATGATAAGGGTAATAGGCAAATTTCCCACTTTTATTCAAATCCTATTATAAGACTTAGAAGCTATATTAGGGAGGGCAGCAGTTGTGATGCAACTGGCTAACCACTGCCTGTACTGCAGGCATCCTATATAGATGTTAGTTCTAGTGCTAGCTCCATCACTTCTGTTACAGCTCTGTGCTAGTGGCCTGGGAAGGCAGCAGAATGATGGTGCTAATACTTGGGCCTCTCCACCGATGTGGAAGACACAAAACAAGCTCCTGATTTCAAAACTAGCAGCCATTTGGGAAATAAACCAGTGAATGAAGATTCATTCTCTTTTTAACTCTTTTTAACTCTGTTTTCCAAATTTTATATAGATATATAAATGAAATATATATATATATATAAATTTCATATATATATGAAGTTGACTTAGGTAGATGAAATTCAGAGGCTTGGAACAGCATGAATCTGCTAATACTCACAGGCATAAATGATCAAATATTTGATGTTTACATAAAACATAGGGGAGTATTTAAAAGCAATAATGAATATGAAACTTTAAAATGAGACACATTGAATTACATCCATATTCTACATTTTCACTCTTTTCTCATTCAATGAATCATTATAATTTATACCATTCTCTATACTTACAATGTCAGGATATACCTAAATGTCAGAATAATGGTCTTGTGACTGTTGTTGAGGGGCTAACCTATTGTTACAATATAGGGGAAAACAGGAGGGGCAGAGGGCAGAGGGCAGAGGGCAGAGGGCAGGATGGAAGAGGGAATCCCTGAGCCTAAGGAACTGTAACATGAAAAATAAAGAATTAAAAAAAATTAGTCATTTCTGCTATTAATTTGCATAGTAATTAAATAATTGTATTTGCATTCTTACAAAATTTCACATACCTTTCCTTTAGCTATTTAAAGGAGTATTTGAGGGCAGCAAGTACGATTAATTCAAAAAGGATACAACACATTTTGAAGATTTATGTATTCATTTGAAAAACAGTTACAGTGTTTGTAGAGAGAGTGAGCAAATGAGCAAGCAATATTTATTTGTTGGTTCACTTTCCAAATGACTGCAATGACCAGGCTGGTTGGCTTTCCATACAACTGCAATGACCAGTGATGCAGCAGGCCAATCTGGGAGCCTGGAACTTCATCCAGGTTCTCAACATGGGTGCAGGGCTTAAAGCTTTTGGTTCATCTTCTACTGCTTTCCTAGGAGCATTAGCAGGGAGCTGGATGGGAAGCAGAGAAATTAGAATTTGAGTTGGTGCTCATACAGGTAGGAGCTTAACTTACTGTGCTACAATGTCAGCCCCAGAAAAACCATTTTGTATAAGCTAGACTTGATTAGAGTCCTTGATTTAAAAATTATGATATGAGCTAAACATGTAAATCTTGCTGTTTTGCAATTCTTTTTCTAAGATAATGCTATTGTAACATTCAGTGGAATAGTGTTCATTCTGATTTTGGAAAATGGATGCATGACATAGTTCTTGGCATTCTTGACAACATCCCTTAAGGCAGTGTTGTATATCAATATGACATATATTTGAATGTGATAATGATGATAAATTTGGTTTCTAAATGTATCAATATCAGATCCTAAATAGACTGAAACTTTTGTATCATTCAGGAAAATTTTTATTTATGTATATAAGGTAAACAGATTTCATTTCACCCTCTCTCCTTGTTTTTCTTTAATTTTTATGTGACATTCTCTCAGTGTACTTTATAGTCATAAGCTTAGTCCTGCACTAAATAAAAATTCAGCAAATAGTAAGTAGACCACTGTTGCACAGGAATATAGACAAGGGCTTTACATTAATAATCAAATCATAAAATGTCAATTTCATTATTATATTTTTTCTATTCCACAGTAAACAGCACATATCAAGGGAAACACATGCTGTTTGTCTTTGGGATTAGCCTATTTCATTAAGGATAATGATCTTCAATTACATCATCTATTTGGTTGCAAAAGATAGGATTTCTTTTTTGTATGTGGCAGGGCAGTATTCCATTATTTCTATATACCACATTTTCTTTATTCAGACAACCCTTCCTTATGCTGGTTTTATTTCCTTTGGGTAAATTTCCAGGAATAGGATGGCTGGGTCATGTGGAAGGTGTATTTTCATATTTTTGAGGACTCTCAGACTTTTTTCCATGTTGGTCTTGCCATTTTACATCCCACCCGCTATATGTTAGGGTACTTTTTTTTCCCCCGCATTCTTGCTAGCATTTGTTATTTTGATGTTTTGGATAATAGGAATATGCTGAAACCTCATTGTAGTCTTTATTTGTGCTTTTCTCATTTAGGAAAGTGAAATACATTACAGCCTGCTTTTATTGCTGAAATCAATTAATTATTTTGAAACTTTGCTAAAGAACTTTTAAATCCTATCACCCTCTTAATGTTTCTTTAATCTTCTGTTATTCATAGTGAATGTTTCTTTAATTCTGCTTAACACAATTCTCTGACTCAACATGAGTTCTCAGCAACTCTCAGGACCATGGCTAACAATTATATGTTGGCACTGTATTTAATGCCATGTGTGTGGCACAAGAGAGATGATCTTCCTAGGTTGAAATACATCAAGATGGAATTACTTATTGGTAAACATGGAGACCAGTTTTTTTGGTCATAATACAAGTAAGGGATTAAAAATAATTTATATGAGTAACTAACTTAGGCTTTCTCACAGCTACAAGCATATTTAGAATTTATTTGGCATAAAATAGAGTATGTGTTAGGTACACTTTCCTCTATTTTTGTCACCTGGGTATAACAGATTCATAGTGTTTTAACACTGCTATTTCTATCCTTATAAATAGTTAGAAAAGGTTGCTGTCTCTTCACTTACCAGTCGTGTATCTAATCCCCTGAATATATCCCTACAAGATCAGTAAACTATCTAGAAAATGTAATTGGGGTGTATCGCCAATGTGCACATTTACTTGAGCTGCTTGATATAACCAACTCTTTAAGAACTTTCTTTCTCTTTCTTTCTTTCTTTCTTTCTTTCTTTCTTTCTTTCTTTCTTTCTTTCTTTCTTTCTTCCTTCCTTCCTTCCTTCCTTCCTTCCTTCCTTCCTTCCTCCCTCCCTCCCTCCCTCCCTCCCTCCCTCCCTTCCTTCCTTCCTTTCTTTCTTTCTCTTTCAGAACTTTCTTTCTTCTTCCTTCCTCTCTTTTCTCTTCTTTTTTCTTTTATTTTCTTCCCCTCCCCCTTCCTTCCTGCCTTCCTGCCTTCCTGCCTTCCTTCCTGCCTGCCTGCCTTCCTTCCTTCCTTCCTTCCTCTCTCTTGCTCTCTTTTTAAAGATTTCTTTGTTTCTATTGGAAAGAGAAATACACAGAAAGAAGGAGATACAGAGAGAAAGATCTTCAGTCTACTGATTTCACTCCCCAAGTGACCGCAATGGCCAGAATTGAGTCAATCTGAAGCCAGGATCCAGGAGTTTCTTTTTGGTTCCTCTTGCAGGCACCACAGGGTTCCAAGGCTTTTGGCCATCCTCCACTGCTTTCCCAAGCCACAAGCAGGGAATCCAATTGAAAGTGAAGCAGCTGGGATATGAATCGGAGCTGATATGGAGTCCCAGTGGTCTATGCAAGGCAAGGACTTTAGCTGCCACACCGAGCCTGATTATATTCCTTTTAATACACATGTACATATTTGTTTACTTAATGAGAACAACCTTTCACAATACAGAAAGTATTTCACAACACAGGGTTAAGAGCATAGTGATATTTCCAACCCTATACTCCTGTCCACATTCCCACCAATCCTCCTTCCTTTTTTTTTCTTCTAGCTTTTACAATGGAACATTTTCATTTTAATTCACAATCACAGGCTTAACATTCACATAAGTAAAGATATCAACAAATAGAAAGTGGAAAAAATGCCTACTATTTCTCAAGAGCATAGACAAATGATAGAATGTAAATATTAGATAGAGTTTTTTTTGTACTTTATGTATTAGTTATCACAGATCAAAGAAAAACATTAATTTTTGGGGGGGAACTGGCTCATTTCACTAACAATGGTTTCCAATTGCATGCATTTAGTGGCAAAAGGCAAAATTTCATTCTGTTTTATGCCTAAAAAATTGAGGGTTTTCTTTGCAATGCTGCAGCTCCTTAGCATGATTGTGATCTCATTTGTCTGTTTTTGTTTTTATTACCTGTGCTTCTGGGACCATTTTTAGAAGTCTTTGCCTATGCCTACATTTGCAGAATCCCCCCAATATTTTCCTCTAGTAATTTGATGGTAGCAGGTCATAAATTTAGATGCTTGATCCATTAACATTTCTGTTTTTATCTCTTAGTTTTTCTGTTTTGAGTCAACCTCTCCCCCGTCTATTTTTGGTTAGTTGGGCTGATGTTTTATCAATTTTGTTTATTTCTATATTTAAAAAAACTAGCTCTTGAATTCATTGATCTTTTGTATTTTTGTTCAAATTTTGTTTCTTCCTTATTTTTTTCCACCTCTTCTTAGATTTGTTGTTTTGTCTAGCTCCTTGAATTGTTTTTTTTTTTTATTAATTATTTTGCATTATGTGACAGTTTCATAGGCTCTGGGAATCCCCCCACCCCTCCCCACGCCCCTCCCCCCTGGTGGATTCCTCCACCTTGATGCAGTATTACAGTTCAAATTCAACCAAGATTCTTTCCTTGCAAATGTATACCAAGCATAGAGTCCAGCTACTTATTGTCCAGATGTGTTGAACAGTTTCTTGGGGAGACCATTTCTGATCTGAAGTTAGTAGCTCCTTGAATTGTATTTACAGACCATTTATTAGATGCATTTAGGATATCTTGATATACACACTAATTGCTATGAATTTCCCTCTTAACACTGCTTTTACTCTTTTTTTCTTTTTTTTCTTTTTTTTTAATTATATTTTTGACAATCTTTACATAGTTAATTAGGGTTAAAAAGGTTCAAGGGCTATAGGAAAATGGGTAAGACTATTATTTCCATATTGTTTCCTTCATGTTTAAAGGGGGGTATTAAGGGAGAAGGCCCACCTCATTTCCCACCCTCCCCAGGTCCCGGATGTAGGGCATGCTCCGAGGTTCTTGCTCAAGTGGTTTTGATGGTTCACCAGTTATGAATCGCTGCCAATCTTGCCACTCCAAGCATGATGAGGTCGTTGAAGAATCCACTGATTGACATAGTCCCTCATAGAGTCTCCATTTGCCCAGTATTTCGCTGTCAACATATAGCTGAGATGGTTGATTGACCTGTTCTGTCTTCTGTGTTTGCTTGGTTAGTGTTCTGAGTCCAGCATTTTGACTGGGGAGATCTCCAAAGAAACTTTGTCTGAGGTGTTCTCAAACCAGATTCTTGTATGTACTAGCAAGTACAGGGCCCTGCACAGTCCATTGCCCTGATCAGCTGGTGATTGCAATTGCTGGGCTGGTTCTGTTTTCAGCCCAGACTTCCACTGGAACCAATGGGTGTTGCAGTCCAGCCTGGTTCTGCTCAGCACATACTCCACCCTCACATAAACCAGTGGGAGCTGCAGCCTAGTTGGAGCGACCCACAATAACCCCGCCAGGCCCACCCCCTACCCTGGTTTGCCAGTATGTGTAGCAGTAGTCTAGTCTGTCCCACACCCCGTTCGGCTCTCATACATGTCAATGGGTATTAAAGCTTTGTTCCATCTAACCAGCTCCACTATGCAGCCCACACAGATGCTGTTGGGTATCTGTCTAGCCACCCCAGCCCCTGTCCTTGTTTTCGTGCCCTCCCGTGGAAGTGGTAACCCAAGAGGGAGGAGACCACTATTTCCCTCCCAGGCCTCTCTCACTCCCGGATTATGCACTCTCCAGGTGGTTCTGTGGTTTGACTTGACAGGATTAGCCCCCAGTGCCAGCTTCTGCCAACTGATGCTGTGGCTAAGCCCAAACAATCCTCACCCACTCTAATTTTGTTTGTACCAGTAGAAATAATCAGCCCAGCCTGACTTTTCCCTGATCTGGTCCGCATGAGGCGCACAGGTGTTGTAGCCCTTCTTAGTCTGGTCTGCCCCCACCTCAGCTCACGCTCTCCAGTGGGAGTAGCTGTCCAGCAAGGGAACCGCCCCTTATTCCCCTGCCGGTTGCGCCCCCTCCTTTCCTGGTTCTCATGTGTGCTGGTTGGGTGCTGTGGTCACATCCGGCAGAGGCAACCTCACCTTGGCATTCCGTGTTGTGCACTGGTTTTTGTTGCGACTGAACCCGGCTCAACCCACACTGTCCTGGTGCTTGGATTTGCCAGTGGATGACGAGAACTGATTCAGCCTGGTCTTCCCCCGACCCATGCCAAATGTATGCCAGTGGGTAACTTTCCATGGCCTGTTCTGGGCTGTTTCCTGTCATGTTTCTTGCGCTTACCTGCCGGGTCTGTGTCCTGCCAGAGGAGTTTTTGCCCAGGCTCCTCCATCAGAACCTCTCCCAATGCCAGATTTTGCGCATACCAGGGGGTCCATGAGCCAGCCCTACTCAGTTCACCTCCCATCCTAGCAGGAACAGTGGCTTTTACTCTATCCCATATACTTTGATATGCTGTGCTGTCATCTTTATTCAGTTGCAGGAAATTCTTATTTCCATTTTGACTTCATATATGACATACTGTTCATTCAATAGTATATTGTTTAGTCTCCATATATTTGCATATTTTGTAAAGTTTATTGAATTGTTAATTTCCGGCTTCATTCCCTGGTGGTCAGAAAATATATGTGGCGTGATTTCTTTCTTTCTTTCTTTTTTTTTTTTTTTTTTTTGCTGAGCCTTGTTTATGACCTAGCATGTGGTCTATCATAGAGTAGGTTCCATGAACTGATGAAAAGAATGCATATTCTTTAACTGGGATAAAATGTCCTGCAGATATCAGTTAGGTCCATTTAGTCCATTGGATAGATTAGCTTTGTTGTTTCTTTGTTGATTTTCTGTCTAAATCAATCTGTCTATTGATGCAAATTGTATATTGAATCTTCTACCGTATTGGAGTCTATGTCTCTCTTTAGATACATTAACAATTAGCCAGTCACATTGGCATTGGTACATGTACATTTACTATAGTCACTTCTTGTTGAAATGATCCCTTAGTCTTTATGTAATGCCCCTTTTTGTCATTTTAATAGTTTTTCTGTTAAAGTCTATTTTGTCTGATTTTAGAATGACTGCACACTGACCGCTTTCTGTCTGGTTCCAAGCTTTCCTTTTTGTTCTCTATCTATTTTAATGTGTGTGTGTGTGTGTGTGTGTGTGTGTGTGTGTATGGGAGGAGCTCTGGAGCGACCCTGATGGCCATTGCAGGAGAGGGTGGGGATTCAAAGTTGGAACTAAGGACCAGAGGAAGCTCCTCTTCCTAGTCCCGAAGGAAGTTTACTGTTCTGTTTCTGTGGACCGCTCAGGGTTCCTGGCTGTTGTTCCGATGATCTTGGATCCTGCGAGGAACGATTTGGGCTTCTTCCATCCCGTGTGGTAGACCCAAACGGCCTCTGAAGGCACTCCAATTCCCTGTAGTCTCTTTGGCAGTTGGGATGTAGTCCTTGGTGCCCTTACTGATAGTCCTTGGTGATGATCCGAGTCTCCAGGGTTGGGATACAAGCTTAGAACCAAACAGGAAACTGTCAGCGTGGACTCACACATACCTTACTAGGTAGGACACAAAGATTAGTTACTCCTCACTAAGGTATTGAAGGTTTCTCTGCACACCCCTCCTAAAACTGTTCTGCACCTCAATTGTTGACATATGCCTTGTTAGAGTTATAAGCCAGTTTAGACTATCTTAAAATCTACCAAGTTCAGCAAAATTATGTTTCAGCACAATAAACTGGTAAATTCTAAAATGAAAATAGACACGAGACAGCTGAATAGTACCCTATAGCCATTTTAAGGTGTATAGAAGCCAGTAGTATATAAACAAAAATTGAAGGGTCAATGAAGTACTCACAGGATGTGGTTAAGAACTTGCATTTTTTTTTAACATTTTGGTTGCTCAATACCATGTCAATTAATTCCATAATGTAAATTGTTGTTGATGTTGTGCTGGGGCTTCTAATTGATCGGGATGATATTCTGCCAGCTCTGCCTTCAGACCAGAGATGGTCTCCCCAAGAAACCGTTGAACTTAACTGGACAATAAGATGCTGGACTCTATGCTTGGTGCATGCTTGCAATGAAAGAATCTTGACTGAATCTGAATCGTAATACAGCAACAAGGTGGAGTAATCCACCATGGGGGGAGGGTACGGGGAGGGGATGGGGGAATCCCAGAGCCTATGAAACTGTGTCACATAATGCAATGTAATTAATAAAACATACATGTATTATAAAAAAGAATAACTGCACACCTGCTTGTTTTTTCTTTCCTTGCCATAGAATATACTTTCCACCATTATACCATATTCCTAATATCCATTTACACACATATTTCCAGATATCTGTGTGCAGAAAATGTAAAAGTCTCACAGTAAGTTTCAAGCCTAGCCCATCTCTGCATTAATCACTTTTCATACGTAAATTTTTGAATCCTACAGGGACTTATTTTGTTTGTATGTTTCAAAGCAAAGTAATAGAAGTGAATGCTGAAGTGAATCAGCTGTGTCTTGCAAACTAACTCCAAATTTCTTCATTTGTTCTCTGCAGATTAATTTATTAAATTTACTTGATTAGGTTTTGATTTTTGACATTTTTGTCTATATATTAGCTCTCTTAAGTTTACTTATCATTGTTTTATTCAGAGTACAAGCATAGTAATAATATGGCCTCATTAAAATGCCTAATTGTAGTTTGATATTATTGATTCTTCCATTTCTATTATCCTCACATCACATACTCTATTTATAAGAATTGTTTTGGCCCTGCACAGTAGCCTTACAGCTAAAGTCCTCACCTTGAATGTGCCAGGATCTCATATAGATGCCGGTTCTAATCCCGGCAAGCCTGCTTCCCGTCCAGCTCCCTGCTTGTGACCTGGGAAAGTAGTTGAGGACGGCCCAAACCTTTGGGACCTGCGACTGTGTGGGAGACCCAGAAGAAGCTCCTGGCTTCTGGTTGGCTCAGCTCCAACCGTTGCAGCCACTTGGGGAGTGAATCACTGGATGAAAGATCTTCCTCTCTGTTTCTCTTCCTCTCTGTGTTTTTGACTTTACAAAAAAAAGATAATTTTTCAGCATTGATGAATTTGCCTTTCTCTCTCTGCTCCACTTCATTATATTAGATGAATAACAGTTCTTTCTTCCCTGGATTCTTGCAACTCTTAATTTAGGTACTGCATTGGTCAAAGGTTGTACCTTTCATGACATAAGCAATTCAAGCAATATCTATGTAAGTGTTTACAACCAGATAAAACTGGAAATACCTTACATTTCATTTTATTTTGTATCTCTATTTTTCTTTTTTTTCATGGCCAAAATAGATTATAATCAACTCTCTCACCCATTATTTCATTGTGTACAAAGTTGGAGAGTATGTTGTTTAGAGAAAGTAGGCAATGTTCAGAACATATTGTCTCTGCTCAGCCATTATATATTGGTAAAAATACACAGAGAAGCTAAATAAAGATTTAGTACATACAATCATGATTTGCCATTTAGTTTAAGCAAAATGTGTTATAAAGAGCAAAGTAATTAGGGATATCATTAACTAAAAATTGCTATCTATTTCTTTCCCTAATCCTACTTTATTAATAGTGGAATTATATTACTTTCCTAGTATTCTTTATAAGGGATGAAAATGCGTGCTATGGAATTGACATGGTAACTATTTTCCTGTTTTTCATCTAACTAACAAATGATGCCAACTGGAATTTTTGAGTGTTTTTGATATCATGGAAAATTACAAGGCATTACTTTTCTGAATATGTGGTCAAACGAATTATTTCTTCCTTTGTAAATCAACACCTGAAAATCAAATAGCCTACCCATGTACAAATAGAATTTAAATTTAACTGAATTAAACTTCTGGATATTAAGTAATATTGAGGATTATGGTTTGAAATTAAAAATATGTTACCAATCTTCTTTATTCCTGTTTTATAGAGGAATGATGAAGAGGCAGTTGTGGATAGAGGTGGAACTCGTTCTATTCTCAAAACACACTTTGAGAAAGAAGATTTAGAAGGTAAGGTGCTCTTTTTCCTGGGAGAGCTCTTAGTATGTTTTTGAAAGTTTCTCAAAGAGAAATGTGAGTTTTGTCATATGGTGAAGAATTACAAATGTTAATGGATATAAGTATATATATTTCCTTTCTGCATTCTGGAATGCCAGTAAGCAGACTTGCAAAAAATGAGAACCATTCATTCATTAAAGCATTCAATAAAAGTTTAAGGAACTTGGGTTATATTTCACATAATGCATTCTGTACCAGTCTTTCAATAGTTTTTGTTTAAAGCATTAAAATCAATTAGGGAATAAAAAGAGACAACGGATCAGCATGTCAAGTGCTACTTGCAAAGTAAGTATAGGAAAGGAGGGGCTTATAGCTCTTGGTATGTTGTCTTTATGGTTTGTCTTGGAAAATAATGAAGGACAACTGTTATTTTAGTTTTATATGTGAGGCACTATCTATGTGTGCTAACTTCTCTAAGAAGAAAGATAGACTGTAGAATGCTAGTGAGAATTGTTGAGGTTCTGAAACCTTGCTGTACTGCATTTGAAAACCAAATCTGACTCCTATTTGCTATGGATGTGGACATGACCAGTCAAGGCTGCTCCATTGTTTGCAGGTATGTTTCCTGGCTGGGCAGGGCTGGGTGAAGTCATGGCACATACTGGCATTTGTAGGAGCCAGGACAGAATATGGGTCATACCTGACTAGGCTGCTGTACCTGCCTATTTGATTGAGATCCAGGGATTTGGGGGTGAGGGCAGGGGAACAGGCTGGCAATGCTAGACTGCAGCACCCACTGGAGAAAGTTGAGACTGGGATGGGCCAGGCTAGGCCAGGCTGCAACATACATTGCAACAGCCAAGATGTGAGTAAGCCATGCCAGACTGGGTTGGAGCAACCACTGGCCTCTGCAAGATCTATGGCTAGGAGTGGGCCTGATTGGGGAGTTAAGGGGATTTCCCTGCTGGGCTGTGGTTCCAACTGGTGATTGTGAGAGACAGGATGTGGCAAATGTATCAGGTTGGACATACCTGTAGCATTCCTCAGCAAGTATGTGGGCTGAGTCTGGGGGTGTACCAGACTGGGCTAGGCTGCAGCCCCACTGGCACTCACAAGAACCAAACTGGGGCCCGGCGGCGTGGCCTAACGGCTAAAGTCCTCGCCTTGAAAGCCCCGGGATCCCATATGGGCGCTGGTTCTAATCCCGGCAGCTCTACTTCTCATCAAGCTCCCTGCTTGTGGCCTGGGAAAGCAGTTGAGGACGGCCCAATGCATTGGGACCCTGCACCCGGGTGGGAGACCCGGAAGAGGTTTCTGGTTCCCGGCATCGGATCGGTTGTGGCTCACTTGGGGAGTGAAAACATCGGATGGAAGATCTTCCTCTCTGTCTCTCCTCCTCTCTGTATATCCAGCTTTCCAATAATAATAATAATAAAAATATTTTAAAAAAAAGAACTAAACTGTAGGACAGCCTGGGCTAAGTCAGCTAACCACATGAGAGCTGGGTCTGGGCATGGGCTGGGAGGAACTGGGTTGTTGAACCCTCTGGTAAGAACTGGAATGGGTATGGGCCAGTTGGGCAAGGCTGCTGTAGCTGCTGGTGAATGTTAAGACAGGAAACAGGCCAAGTCAGGCTGGGACAAGCATCCACCAGTGTGTGCAAGATCCACACTTGGGAGATATCCTCATAGAGGAACACTCATAGAGTTCAAGATCTGGGGCTGGGAATGGCACTAATAGAGAATTGGTGGGCACTCCTCTTCTGGGCTGCATTTCCCACTGGTGATATTGAGAACTAGGGCTGGAGGTGGGCCTGGATACACAATGCAGCAACACCCACTACTAGCACACATGTGGACTGGATAGCAGCGTTGGTTGGGCTGAGCTAGGCTACAGTGGGTATATAAGGTGGGTATAAAAGCTGGATGGGGTGCAGGATGGACCTGATCAGTCTTCTGTACATATCAGCATGTGCAGGAACTAGGAATGGGGGCCCCGGCCTGGTGGGGGTTTTTGAGGATTGCTCCAACTAGGGTGCAGTTCCTACTGGTGTGTGTAAGAGCTAAGTATGTGATGGGCAGGGCTAGGCTGGGTTGCAACATCTGTTGGTTTGTGTGTAAGATGGGGCTGAGAACAAAAAAGACTGGGTGACTGCAACCACTAATGTGTGTGTAGGCTGATGTGGATAATAGACTGGGCCAGACCCTGCCCTGGCTGGCATACACAGGAGTTTGGTCAAGGGTCACCTCAAGTAAGGTTTCTTGGGGCGGAAGCCACCTAACTGGACAGCTGGACTCAAAATTCCAGCCACACCCCAACCCTCCCCATCCTAATCAGTGGTCCATATCTTTCTCAACTATGTGAACAACATCAAAAATAAAATGAATTTTTTAAAGAAAATAGGTTTCTGCTTGGAAGAATGAAATTGGACTAGGCAGATTGTGTTGCTGATGTTTACATGAATCTAATGATTGTGGAGAAGTCATTGGTACTTGAAATTAACCATGGAATAGAATTCAAAAATGGTTACATTTTCTAATTTTGAAGGAAAAAATGAAAAACATGTTGTTAACTTTCAGCTATTCTGACTCCAGCAATATAAACCAGATAAAAATTCCAGCATTTGAGAAAATTATAGAGGATTCTGCTATAATGCACACAAAAATTCAGTAAATTTATTAGTGGTGTGGTTCTGGTTTGATTGCCCAGATAAGAAAATAATGCAGGGCCTAAATGATGGGAGTGATGGTTCAGGAGGAATGGGATACCAGTGACAGAGGTGGCATTACTGTGGTCATTTCTTTTTTGCCATTACTGCAGCAGTCACTTCTTTTCCTGTGCAATTGAAAGAACAAAATCCACAATTTTTAAGAGCTTCTTTAGTATTGAAGATAATATACAAAGTTATAAGATGGAATCAATTTAGAAATCACCACTGTAGATTCACGTTTCATAAATATAAATTCTTCTTTCATTTAAAAAAGTTATTTGTATAAAAGGAACAAATTTCAGGTTTTTGATGTATACACAGTTTCCAGAACCTATTGATCTCAACCTTCTTCCTCCTCCATATTTTAATTTTAAAATAATATACCTTCAGTTTGCTTCATAACCACAAGTTCAACTCTACTCTAAATAAATTCAACAAGTTGTAAGTAGTTAAAACCAGTGTTCCTGAAGGGTAATAAGAATCATAAACAATAATCAGTTCTCAAAATATTAGTTTTATTCATGTACATGACACTTCATTCTGTATATTAGTTGCCACAAATCATGGGGAACATTGGATATCTGTTAATTTAATTAATGTTTCTCATTTATTTGTATATATTTAGCTAATAGAGCTACTAGTATAATTTAACATCTTGAGTGCAGCTTGTAGAAATGCCAAGTGGTTATAAATATCTGTTAAGTCTCAGGTGCAGTGTAGTGGAAAGTGCTGCTCAATAACAACAGCTTGTGGAATGCATTCATTTATTCACATACATTATAAATCTTGATGAATATTTTATAAAACAAATTTTTCTCCCTCTGATAAGGTTGCCCAGTAATCTCTCTCTGTTTTTATCTTTCTTTCCTATTGCCTTAATCAAGAGCAAATAATTTTATTGGTTCTGTTCACTCCTAATTTTGTATAAGATATAGTCAGTACACTCTTTTTTTTTTAATCAATCTTAGTGGTGTCTCCCCCATCCTCCCCATTCTATTTTTACTGGGCCTACTCCAGTTCTTCTCATCTCCTGGATTCTGTGTATTATACAGTCTTACGCACAATTCAGCCTCCTTAATATTGCTGAAGTGCCTTTTATGAACCTAATTTCTACTTCCCATGAGAAGTCACAGTGAAGGACATTAGACCCCTATGATTAGTCACCCTCAGGATTCTGAGGAGAGTTAAATCTTGAATTTAACCATTTTTTATTTTTTGTCTCCATGTCTGTATTGCAATAGTAGTATAAGATTAGAAAAGTAGAAATGCATTAGTAATTTTAAAATTATTTCTTCCTGTTCCCTTTTAATAGGTTTGTAGAGGATAGTGCTGATAAATAATTACATGATGCTTAAATTTTCATTTTACATAAGCAATGATTTGTTTTGGCAGAGGCATGTCTTATACAATATTTTATTTATTGCTTTTCTCTTTACTAAAACTGGAAACCCTAGTAATGGATGTCACAACGAAACATCCTTACCCCCATTTAAAAATTAAAGCCTTTATTTACTCATTTGTCAGTGGTATGGACTGTTGATGGTTTTCTTTCCAAAAATTATTATCAACTCAAAGAACCCATGTCTTGTGTATTGGAACTACCTTCCTAGTGGTATATTGAATTAAGTGAATGGACAATGATTGAATATAAAGGCATGGGTCCTTTCTCTCAACTTATGACACCTCTGAAGGACTTTTTAAGCTTGTGGAATAAATTGCAATCCTTATAGCATCTGCATCATAAATTTTCTCGTCCTCCAACCAAGTCCTGCTTCTTAGAATCTCTCATGGGTGTCAATACTGTCAGTCCTATTCCACAAATTTTATGCACACAAATATCTACTTCTATCTAATTTTTGGAAAGCTCAATATTTCCATTGATCATTCCCTTGGTTCCTCAACAGAAAAGACAAACCCACTTGGTAGTTTGCAGGACACTGATTCTTTAGCTTCCAGCCTTAAAAACTATTAAGAATTGAGGGCTCTGAAACAACTTGCCTTCACCATAACTGTAAATGAAAATCAGTATTGGACCTGAGGAAAAGATGGTAGAGATTAGTGTTAACTTTCTATTAGTAGAAAGTAGAAAGATATATATATACATATATATATATGCATGTATATGTATACACATACATACACACATATATACTCATATACATAGATATAGATATAGATATGACTTACTTCCAAAACATACAAAGCATATTTCTATCTCAGTGATAAAAAAGCAAGCAACCTAATTATAAAGTGGGACAAAATCTAAACAAAGATCTCACTAAACAAGTAAACAGGTAGTAAATAAGCAAGTGAAGAATCCTTCTGCGTAACAGCAACCTGTTTGCCCTATCCCTTGTACAAGACTCCAGCTTTATTCCAAACAGCACCTCTTCTGTATTCTTAAAATTACACCAGGGGACACAGCCTTGGTCATTTATGATTCATGGACCATTGTCAATTAAATAGGCTTTGAGATAACTGGATCGATAATGCATTTACTGAGGTAGATGATAAATAGTCATACTTGAGAGCAAAGAGAAGGATTCGTTTCATGGACTTACTGCCTTTGCCAAGGTGCTGGGAGGGATGTTCAGCTGAGTACATCTAAGAAGTAGCCAGCAATGTTGATTAGCAATCAAAGAAACAGTTTCTACCATCAAAATGCAGCTCTCAGAGCCTGTAACATGTGTGTAAATAGAGGAAGTAATTGTAGTATTAGCAGTAGCAGTGGTGGTAGTTGAAATCATGAAGCTGAGAAGAAATCCTGAACCTTGAATGGGTAAACTGAAGAGAATCAGCAAAGGAAATCATATGGGAGAAAACAATGAAGAGAAGGAGGAAAAAGACCAAAGAGAAAAGTATTGCATGTAAGTGGTATCAAGTGCTACAGATAAGGGATACAATTTAAAAACCCCATGGAATTTGGCATTATTAGGGACCTTGATAAAAATCAGTTTTATTAGTTTTATTTTCAAATACTAACTTGTGAAGGAAAGGAATTGATAATGGTAACACAGTTGAGGGTAGATTTTTTTAAAACAAGAGCCATATAATTAAAGTACAGTGAATAGACACAGAGATGACTAAGACAGTTAATTTATATTTATGAAATAGATAATAAAATGACTATTATAAGCATTAATAGTATGTATGCTTGGTCTGATAAATTCAGACAGTTTTGGTCTTCCTTTGGTATTCTTCCAAGTTATAGTGCCAACTCCAAGCTTTATCTATGATGAATACTCGAATGATTTGCTGGATTCCATTTGCTTTTCTGTTTTCATGCAAATCCTCACCTTCTGTGCCCTGAAATAGTTCAGACTTTGATTTGTGCATTTGTTTCCTAATGAAGGTCATCGGACACTATTTATTGGGGTTCATGTGCCCCTTGGAGGAAGAAAGAGCCATCGACGTCACAGGCATCGTGGTCATAAACACAGAAAGAGAGACCGAGAAAGAGACTCGGGTGCAGAGGATGGAAGGGAGTCACCGTCTTTTGGTAAGAATCCTTCTTGTTTTGATTATGTTCGTTATTGTAATATACCCATTTTTACAATCCCCAAATTGCAGCAATATTTCATAAAACAATTTATGTCTTTATAAAGCACATTGGGCAGGCTGGGAAGACATGAGAGAAAAAGGCTTACATATCTGCCTTTTCATGGTGAAAATAGATTTAGATTTATGGTACAGGAACCGCAATGAAGCCATGCAAGTAATAGTTGCTGCTCTAAGTAATTTAAAAACCCAAAGGAAAACCACCTTTTTAAAAGTTCCCATTTACATTCTTGCTGATGCTGCCCAAATTGTCTTAAGATATTCCACTGTTTTTAGTGTCTTATTTTCTTAAGTGTACACAGAATACCAAAACCCATTGTTGTGGATATTGTCTATTCCTGAGTGCTATAAAAGTCCATGAACATGAAATAATCTAACTTGTAATTCCTTGAGCTTCTCACCCTCCATGACCTTCTCTGTCTCAGCACTTGGCTCACTTTCTCACCCATCGCTCCTGCAGCTCTGAAGGCACTGGTTAAGTCACATGGCTCTCTCACCATAGCTTCTCTTCTTCGTGCTTGTTTGTCCACCTATTTAGCCTCTGAATTTTCTACCCACAGCTATCTTTTTTTTTCCATATTCTACAGAGACTTCATATCCTTTCATTCTGGTAATGCCTTTGCTAATATTCCAAAGCTAGTATATTCTAAATGCCTTAGGCATCCTGTTTTGCTTTTATTTATACCTTCACCTGCTCTTTCATAACAATACTTATGTCAGAGTTCCCTTCATGTCTACTTTCTGCCTGTTTCCCCAAACCAACACATTGGCCTAAAAATAGTCAACAGGTTACAGTGTAAACATTGTGAGATCTCGACTCAAACTGTCCTGCAATAGCTCCTCTCAATTCTGTTGCATTCATTTGCTTGCTTAGTTTTTTCAACCTTCTTCAAAATTCTCCTTCATAATTCTTAACAGATTACCTTGTTTTCTACTTTAGATGGCAAATACATTATTAGAAAGAACTCATTTAATTTTCCTCCTATTAAACATATTATTATATATGCCTTCATCAGCAACCACACTCTTTTTTCTCTTAATTCTCCCCAATCTATTTTATTTCCTCTTACTATTTAAGACTAGTTGCACAAGTTATGATTGAATTGATGTCTTACTCTTAATTAGATTGTTCTCATCCTTTTTTTTAAAGATGATAGTTTTTTTTCTTTTTTAAACAGATATCTATCCTCTCTCAGACCTACATTCTTTTTCTGGTAGTTCAGAGATTAAAGGAGTTAATTCCATATAAAAGTTTGATGTATGAATTTATATTAACAACCAAAAATATTGTTTTATTTATTATTTGTTTTCTTTAAGTGTTGCAGTGAGGTCTGTTTAATTTTTTCCAATTTTGCTTTTGGGTTTATGTCTTTTAAGTTTGAATGTGTTCAAACAATTTTCTTTGTCTCCCTAAAACAAAACAAACAAATAAAATCAAACAAATTTGTTATGACAGGGCTAAGGTTCATGTACTCAAAAGCTTTCGAAGCTATATAAAGTCTTTTTTTACTTGGGGTATTGTTTTCCTATTGTAACCAATTCTGTTCCATTTGCTCTGATTTTTTTTGTGACTATTATATACATTTTGAGTTTCCAATATCTCCTCTCTATCCTCTTACTTTAAAAGGTAGTGTGTCCTATTACCATTTAATTATCTGCCATATTGTTTCTGCATTTTACTTCTATAATGGATTTTGATATTGCTGTTGCATGTTCTTGAATTTTTCTCATATCTTTCTTTTATTTTACATTTCTTTTTTTCTTTTCTAATATCCATTTGTTTCTCTGATAAAGTCTATATTGTCACAGTCTATTGAGGATAACTTGTAATTTCTGAACATTTTTGTGTTCTGAAGTAGATAATTTTCAGAAGAATGATTTTACTATTATCTTTCATAAAATCTCACTTTTTAAACTGGGCAAAAGTTTTCATGCTACATCATCCTAGCTATGTGCAAAGATTACTTTGAGAAGCTACTAATAGTTGGAAGGCATTAAATGTCTCTCAATATTGCATATATCACTAACTCAAAAATTGCATGAAAAACTGAAATTAGAATGTTTATTTTTGTGCAAAGATATTTAAATCCATGAATATTTATTTCATAATATGTGTTTTCTTTTTCAAAATTTTCATGATACTGTTCCATATGCGTTGGGATTCCCTCTTATAGCTCCCCACATTCCCACTCCTCCACTATTTCCCCCCATATTGTTACAGTTGTATGTTTTCCATGAACATTTTTGAGGACCCTAGGATGCATGGGTTTCAAAGTTGTTTTGCCACAAAATAAGCTTATTTTTAATTCCATTTTCCACAAATGTTTTGGAGTGCTTTCCTACTTTTGCCAAGTGTGGATGGTTACTGGTGGCAGAGTGTATAACGTAAAATTGTCTGGATGTCTTCTCATCTCAGTGTGATGGATGACTGTCCCAGAGTCAGTGAGCCGAGATTGAAGGATGGACTGTTTCCTGCACCTTCTGGTTTTTTATGTTTTTGAGGTTAGAATTGTGAGAGTAGTGAAGAGACAACTAGGAATATGTTTCTTCTTTTAAGCTGTATCTGCTTACAATTAATAGACAACCTCTTAGATTCTGGGAATTGGAGTAAGCTTTAGTGGTGGTTTCATCATCTTCTAATATTTGAAAATTATATTCATACAATCTCAGAGTGCTTAGTAAACAATTAAAAATAAAACGTATGTGTCATCATTTGTTTCTTCCTTCTACTTTTGTTGTTATTTTCTTCTTTTTTCATTGTTATTTTTTATGATATGGTTCCACAGGCACAGGAATTCTCCCCTCCATCCCCCCTTTTCCTCCCCACTGTTTTCTCCCATATTATTACAATAGATAGTCCTTCAGCAACAGTCACAATTCTGTCGTTTAAGTATTTAATGGCATTATAGGCATAGGCAATGGTAGGAAATCTAGTATTCTGTTGTCAAAGTAAGACAGTCTCATTGGGAGTCCTCTGTTTATTTGAAAGTAGAGATGTATACTGCAACATATCTCCACTGCCCAGTATGCTAGTGTCTGTTATACAGTTGCATTGCATCTATTTTTCTGTAGCAGTGGTTCTTGATATTGAGTGTGATCAGTTCTAAAAACATAGTGATACTCAAGCTCCATACTAATCAGAATCTCTGTGGTTGGGACCCACGCAAGTATGGGTGTTTTAAAAAAATGTACCCCAGATGTTTCTGCTGTGTAATTGAGATTTAGATGCAGTGTTGTAGAAGCTTTGCCATCCGAAGTGTGGTCCATGTGTCAGCAGTATTGGCATCAAACTCATCATATTAGACCCTACCCTAGATTTCTTGAATCAGAATCTGTTTATTAACAGCATCTTAGATAACTTGTATGCAGGCTAAAATTTAACAAGCAATCATTGGAAATATTTGTCAAACCATGTTACACTTCAGAATAATTTGAGCAGTTCTTAAAAATCGTTGATGCAGGGTCTTATTCCCAAAGACTTAATTAATCCTGCGTATTTTCTTAAAATGTACCCCCGTGGGTGATTTAGCATCCATGCAGGATCCAGAGTCATTATTCCTAAGAAGCTTCTGCCTCTTCTTTAGCAAAAACTTGGAAACAGGTCAAGTGGCCCAGATTCTCTCTCTAATGTGTCAGCCACTATTTGTTAATGCCAACTACCTCCTTTCTTCCCTAACCATCTGAATGTCTTTATTAACATTTTTATTAATTATTTTGCATTATGTGACAGTTTCATAGGCTCTGGGAATCCCCCCACCCCTCTCTGTCCCCTCCCCCTGGTGGATTCCTCCACCTTGATGCAGTATTACAGTTCAAATTCAATCAAGATTCTTTCCTTGCAAACATATACCAAGTATAGTCTTTATTAACGTTTAGAACTAGGATCTGTTCTTTCAGGGACAAATGTCTGCCACCCTGGTGATCTCCAGGCAGAAGAACTTCCTAGATTTTGCTTGAGAAAAGAAAAAGCTCTTAAGAACTAATTTGTCTTTATTTCATGTACTGTGACCAGTTCAGATGCTTGATAATCAAGTACTCAGTTATACTCTGAGACTGAACCATGTCCTAAGCATCATTCCTCCTGCTTTGTGCTTTGATATTTTCCATAATCCAATTTCTATGCTGAATGCCTCAAAGAAAAATTTCTTACCACTTAAATATGAATTTTACTAGGAAGGATTATGGATGAAATCTTGTGAAACTTTCCTACAGGAGCCCCAAAATTCTTAGCAACTCAGCTGTCAAAGATATACAGGAAATAAGAAATTCTAGGAAACCGGAGTCCCTCTTCAGGAGACCTAAAAGTTTTAGGTGGCAGATTCTAATGTGGGTCTACGGAGACATGGGATAATTTGGGTCCAAATCTCTGGAGAAAGCACCAATTTAACGAAAGAAGAGTTTTGAGGAAATGTTTTAGTTCTGTGCCTCTGTAATAGTTTATGACTCATGATTACATCAACAGAATCACATTTTGTTATATGATCCAATCATGTAATATAATCACTGCTGTTAAGCACACGACTGTGCTAGTGGTTAAAGAGTGGGGCTTTTCTATAGACCAGAGCAATTGTATGTATATCACAGATTGCAATGACTGAATGCAAAGATAGATTCAACTTTTGCCTGTGTGGAAAAAGTGGTGATGATGTTGTGGCTTTATGAAAAAAATCTATGTATGCACAAATACATTCAGCCTACTTTTACTACTGAACTTAACAAATATTCATTCACTAGTCATCCTACAGAGAATGATAATCATTTATTTCTAAAATTTTGCACCATTATTTTTAATGTCATCTTTTATCGACCTGCTATAATTTTAAAGTATATTTCAACTGGCAACAGAAATGAGCTGTTTATAAATGACAAGTTGAAACGTAAGCTTGAAGTCAATGAAAATGCAAGAATACTTTAATGTTAAATTTTCTCTCAGTTTCCTATAAAAGTATATAAAAGAAAAGATTATAGGATAATATCAATTTGACTTAGTTAACCTACAAGCAGTAGAGTAAATATAAATAACCCAGAGATTATATATATCGTAAACAAAGACACTGTGTAAACCAGCACAGTTCTGGAATATGCCTAAAATATTTCCAGTGTTAGATGTAAATTCTACAGATGCTTCAGGACTAATTACAGGAATATAGAAAACATGACTTCAAAGAGCTATCTTTGATCAATAAAAATTATGTTCTTACATTTTTATTAATTTTTTTGTTCTTGGTTCTGTTTAATTAAAATTACATATAAAACATGGCAAAAAGGAGTGCAATAGTTGAGAATACAATTGAGATTAATGACAAAAATTACTCTTTTATATAATTTTTGGAACTATTGAAATGTTATATTCACTTAATGGCATCATATTTTACAAAGAATGAAAATTTTGCATCTTTTATATTTCTCTATTATATGTAATTGCATTTTATTTTTAAATTATATATTTAATTCATGGTGTCTGTAAAACATTCTTGCAATCCGTAAGGCACACATGGGTGTAATCTCTTGTCCTCAATCATGTACTCTACTCTAGAGGAGATAATTTTGACATTTCAATGTGTGTTTTCTCCTGCAATGTTATATGCATTTTTGGACAATATTCTATGGTGTCACTTACGAATAATGTTCTACAAAAAATTATCCATTGCATTTTGAGGTCTTACCATAATTTTATTTATTTATTTATTTATTTATTTATTTATTTATTTATTTATTTTTCATTAATTACATTGTATTATGTGACACAGTTTCATAGGTACTGGGATTCTCCCCACCCCTCCCCAAACCCTCCCACCATGGTGGATTCCTCCACCTTGTTGCATAACCACAGTTCAAGTTCAGTTGAGATTCCCTCATTGCAAGCATATACCAAACATAGAGTCCAGCATCTGCTTAAATCTATATGTAACTTGATTTTACTTATGTCTGATTTACTTTCCTGTATGCAGATATAACTTCAAAAGCGTAGTTGGTTCCCCAGCTTCTGCAATATTTTGTCAAAAATGTCAACCTCATTAAAACATGAATATTGCATTTTGCATGAAAAGAACTTAAAAACATCAGGATTGTAAAACGATGAGCCTGCATGTTTAATTGGATCATTAAGAAAGAACAGCCAGGTGGTAGTGATGTCCTTTTATTAGAGGAGACAGCAGTAAAATTTGCATAGTATTTTCTGTAGCATCAGAATTGGTAGCCACCAATGCTCCTTGTCCCAGACCCTGTCAAAATTGCCGATATTTTCTCTGTAACAGTACAGAACCATTAAATACTTTGACTGCAAGAATTTGAGTAATAGTTATTTTTCCCTGTAGAAATTTGTCATTAATATCTAGATTAAATGCTATCTACAAACAAGGCAAACAATTAGGTTTTCTTTCTTTTTTTTAAGATTTATTAATTTTTATTGGAAAGGCAGATGTACAGAGAGAAGGAGAGACAGAAAGATCTTCTGTTCCCAAGTATCCGCAATGATAGGATCTGAGCTGATACAAAGCCAGGAGCCAGGAGCTTCTTCCAGTTCTTCCATGTGGGTGCAGGGTCCCAAGGTTTTGGGCCATCCTCCACTTTCTTTCCAGGCCACAAGCAGGGAGCTGGATGGAAGTGGAACAGCTGGGGTATGAACCAATGTCCATTTGGGATCCCAGGAGTTACAAAGCGAGAATTTAGCCACCAGGCTATTGTGACAGGCCCCAACAATTAGATTTTTTATCCCAAGCAAAATGTACAAAGGTGTAGCAACTATTTCAAACATCTTTAATGTTAAAAAATACCTTTATTAAATATTTTCAGTTTCAGTTATTTCTTCTCAAATATTTTTTGTTTGTGCTGGACGAAACTGGTATAAATTGCTTTATGTAAATTACCACTAAAGACAAAGTATGATTTGATAATCATCATTTATTTCTACCTCATAATGTGTAAGCATAACATGATAACTTGAGTCATTATGTGCCTTAGTTATTTTTTTTGAAAGATTGATTTATTGATTTGAAAGGCAGAGATAGAGATTGATCTTTGCTCTACTGGTTCACCCCTCAGATGGTCCTAATGACCATAAGTGCCCCAGGTCCAAGCCAGACACCAGGAGCTTCTTGTTCTCTCACATAAGTGTTTGGGCCCAACATAGCAGGGAGCTGAATTATAAGTGGAGCAGCAGAGATTGAAACCATAATTCATTTGGGATACAGGCATGCAACTTAATTGCGAAGCCACAATGCTGACTCAATCGTTCTTTCTAATTTTTAAAAATTGTCATTATTATTTTCCATGATGCAATTTTGTAGGTACAGTCATTGTTCTTAATTAAGGAAAGACACTGTGAGTTCTATTTAGTGGAAACAAAAATCATGCTCCATTAAAATCTAATGCCCTAAGTTAACTGTTTTCCATAACAACTACACTGTGTCCCTAATCTGCTAGTCCTCCTGATCTTGATTGTTTCTTTTGCAAACAGGAAACAATACTCTCTGTCCATGCTCATTTTTCAGAAAAGCATCCGGATGCTTCTTAAATAGATGATGTCTTTGTTAATGAAATGTGATTTGGAGTTCAGCTACTTGCCTTGATATCTTTTCAGAGTTACCACATGATTTTTGTGTACCTCAGGATGAGGATACTCCTCTTGGGTTTTTTTGGAAAGAATTATTATATATAATTATATATAATATATAATATGCACTATATATATGTATATATGTGTATATATATATATATATGTATGAATATATGATAGGCAGAAGAGAGAGTGAGAAACAGAGAGATATTTTATCCACTGGTTCACTCGTCAAATGTCTGCAGTGGCAGGGACCAGGCCAACTTTTTTCTGATCTCCCACATAGGTTTGGGATCCCAAGTATTTCTGCTATCCTCTACTTCTCTCCCAGGCACATTTGTAGGGAGCTATATTGGAAGTATAACAGCTAAGTCTCCAACTGGCATCTAATGCCATTATCACAAGTGACAGCTTAACCTACTGTGCCACAAGACTACCCTCCTGGTACTCTTTAGTATCAACAAAAATTCTTGCATCATCCATAGGATCACAGACACCTACCTGTCCCACAGGCAAATGTTTTCAATGCTTTACATGTTGCCAGTTACAGATCTTTGAATAGTTTATCTGTGATGGCTGACTGTTCCTGTTTTAACTTTCAAGTAGGAATATTGAGATGTATCTCAATTTTTTTTTACTATAACCTACAGTGTTCACTAGTGTTGAAACATAGACACATAAATTTGCAACTATTTGAAATAACACACAAAAGTACCTATGTGACTGCCACTTCAGCTAGCACACTCATTTTCTCCCAGTGACTCTTGCTCTTCTCCTTCAAAGATTCTCTGACTTTCCTTCTTAAAAGGTTATTTTTTTGTTATTAAAATTATTCTGCAGACAAGCCTATCAGAAAGTAAAGATACACTGCAGTATGCATTTCTACTCTGGAACAAGGGGAAGACTCCTAATGAAACTGTTAAATGCACCTTGACAATATGATACCAAATTTTCTACCACTGCTAATAGCTACAATGCCATGATATACTTGAAATAATAGGATGGTGGATTTGTGACTGTTGTTGAGATGATTTGGGGAAAATGGTAGTGGGCAAGGGATGGGAAGAGGAAGAGAAGATGGAAACAGGAACCCCTATGCCTACAAAATCATGTCCTGGAAAATAATAATGACAACAAAAACAATATTAAAGAAATGAAATTATTCAGGAGGCATTTGTAGTTCTGTATTCTGTTAGTGGAATTCACCAATGATTTTGGAGATAGCTGTAGTCTATTCATTTTCATTATTGATATATTTCTTTATGAGGTCTATTGCTGATGAATATTCGGATCATGTGCAGTTAACTACTGTGAATAATGTTACTGTAAAAATTGTTGTATATGGCACTCTTCCCTCCAAACCACCAGGTCTTGGGCCCCATGCTTGCCAGAAAGTTCTGTGACCCCATTGCTGGGAATCACCCAGGATTCATCTCTCACCTATACTCACACTGTCTTACTCATGGATGTATCTAGGCAGCAATTATATACCCTAAAGACCCCAGAGCTTGCTGCAGCGCAGCTAGCAGGCAGAACCTGGTGCAAAATAGGCGCACTGGCTGCCCAAAGCCTAGGACTCAGTCACCACTTGGCAGCAGTGGCCATGGCCTGAGTCCCCAACAATGGGTCCAGCCTGGCTGGGGCACCCCTTGCAGCAGCTGAACACTTTCCTGGCTCTTTCTGCCACAAGATGATAGCAGCAGGGCGGAGTCAGGGCTTTAATCCAGTTTCCAAGCTTCCCTCATGGTTTACTTACCCTGAGGGAAGAAGTCTCTCGGACTTGGAATCACCTAGGACTTAGTCACCATTTGGCAGCAGAGACCATGACCTGAGTCCCCATAATTGGGTCCGGCCTGGCTGGGGCACCTCCTGCAGCAGCTGTGCTGCAGGAGGCTCCTTTCACCCCAGCCTCATGGCCGAGCAGTTGTATGTCTTTTAGGCACCTTTTTCTTACTGGTTTGTAAAAGTTTTTTATATACAATGGTTGTGAGTCTTTTGTTATGTTTCAGATGCTTTCTTATAGTTATTATTGGTTTCTTTTGATATGGATGCAGATTCCAGAAGAAACTAATAAGAGCCTGATCATTTTTCTCTAGGCAAACTTATTACCCATGTTGTCACTTATTTTTGTAACATATTTTAGTTAGTAATGAAACCAACCTGGATCTTGATCTGTTATATTCTTGGTTATAGTTTGTATTACAGCCAATTGTTACAATATGATTTCAGTGACTATGATAAAAAAAAAAAAACAACTATCAATATGGGAGCAACATTTGTACTAAGAAGATTCTTTTTGGTTGATAGTACTGCATAAAAATACATTTTGAACTTTTATTGATTTGATATAGAAGTTGAATTCCTCTTTAAGATGTTCAAAGAATAAGCATTAAATGACTTTCATTATTACAGCCTATTATTTAAAAAACTGAATAGTTATGAAATCACTTTTATTTTGAGGCCAAAAAGACAGAAATAGAGAAATATGTGTTATTTTGTGTTCAAATAACATACATTTTGTCATGAAATAGATTATTCTACTTTAATAAATTACCGTTTCCTACATCATTGCTGCTATTATTTTCTTTTGAATAATAGATACACTACCTCACACTTTCAAATTCTCTTTTTCATAACTGTGAGGGTGCTTTTTCCTCTTGACCATTTTCTGACTAGCATTTAAAGGTGTGTACTGAATAATCTTTTTTTTCATTTTGAATTTTTATGGTATAATTCCAAAGGGTCTGCGATCACTACCCATTTCCTTAAATGAGAAGCCATGAAATAAAGCCAACAACAGGTATGAAGTTAAAACAATAACAACAAAAATTACAGCACCATGGAGTCGAAAAAAATGCACCACCAAATAACCAATGCATGATGAAGAAAACACAAAAGGCTCTTGAGAACAGATGGTATTTGTCCTTTTGGGACTGACTTATTTCACTGAGTGTAATGGTCTCTGGTTGGGATCATCTAGTTGCAAATGGTATAATTTCGTTATTTCTAATGGCTAAGTAATACTCCATGGAGTAGATGTACCACAGTTTCTTTAACCACTCCTTTTTAGACAGGCATCCTCCATATCTTTGCTGTCATAGATTGTGCTGCTGTAAATATGGGATTACAGATCCCCTTCTCATATGCAGTTTTCATTTCCTGTGGGTATATTTCCAAGAGCAGGAAATCTGGGTCATATGGCAGGTTTATTTGCAATTCTCTAAGCACTCTCTATGCTGATTTCCATAGTGGTTGTAGTAACCCGCACTCCCACCAGCAGTGAAGGAGGTTACCTTTCTCCCCACATCCACTCGAGTAGGTGTTGTTAATAGAGTTCTGAATGTAGGCCAATCTCAATAGTGTTAGGTGGTACCTCAATGTGGTTTTCATTTGTATCTCCCTGATGGCTAGGGAGCCTGAGCATCTTTTCATGTGTCTGTCAGGCATTTGAATTTCTCCTTTTGAAAAATGTTCATTTCCTTCACTCATTTTTTCACAGTTTTTTTTTCACTGTCCCTGGGTTTCTGAAACTCTTTATAAATCCTGGATAATAGTTCCCTATCAGTTGTGTAGTGTGCAAAGATTTTTTCCCATTCCATTTGGTTGCTTCTTCACTTTATTAATTATTTCCCTTGCTGTACAGAAACTTTTTAGTTTGATGTAGTCCCATTTGTTTATTTCGTCTTTGACTGCCTGTGCTTTTGACATCTTTTCCAAGAAGTCTTTCCCCATTCCTGTATCTTGGAGAGTGCTTTCTATGTTCTCCTCTAATAGTTTGATGGATTCTGGGTGTAGATTTATGTACTTGATCCATTTAGAGCTGATTTTTGTATAACGTGACAGATGCAGGTCTTGTTTCTTAATTCTGCAAGCTGCTATCCAGTTGTCCCAACAACATTTGTTGAAGAGACCAGACTTTTTTCCTGGATTGTTTTCAGTTTTCTTGTCAAAGATTAGTTGGCTATCCATTAGTTGGCTCCCTTCTGGTGCTTCTATTCTGTTGTATTGATCTTCTCTGTTTCTGTACCAGTACCAGACTCTTTAATGACCACTGCTTATCAAAGTATGTCTTGAAGTCTGGAGTTGTGATTCCTCCAGCTTGATATTTATTCCCCAGGATAGTTTTGGCTATTCGTGGTCTCTTGTGTTTCCAGGTGAACTTTTGTATCTTTTCTATTTTTTGAGAAGAATGTTGTTGGGATTTTGAATGGGATTGCATTGAATCTGTATATTAGTTTTGGTAATATGGACATTTTGATGATGTTGATCTTGCCAATCCAGGAACATGGTAGGTTTCTCCATTTTTCGATGTCTTCTTCTATTTCTTTTTAAAATGTTTTATAGTTTTCATCATAGAAGTCTAATTCCTAGATATTTAAGATTCCTCTCCACTATTTTTAAAGGGACTGTACTTACAATTTTTTTCTCAGCAATGGGATTATTTGTGTATTACTAGTGCTTCAATTTGTGTTCTTTTATTTTGTATCTTGTTATACTGCAAGATACAATGTAGTGAATAATGCTTTTGGCATATAAAGGAAAATACTCAGACTTCTTAAAAGCTTATTTAATGCAATTTAACTTTGAAGCACTAGATGTGCAATACTACAGATGATAAGATTATTGATGAAGATAAAAGTGAATAAGCCATTGGAAACAGGAATGAGATAGAATGTTTGAGACACACAAGGAACAGTCCAAATGTTGAGGCTTGGCTTCTTGAGATGTGATCTCTTTACACGTGAATTGGTAGTCAGAACACATTGTCCTCCAGCATAAAACTTCTGAGTGTGCCTGTCTTAAGTGTATTGGAAAAGTTTAGAAGATTTTTAGTGTAAATCTAAAGGCACAGTTTATGCTGCTATTTTATAATGATAGTGCTGATTTTTTTTTTCCTAGAACATCTAGTCACAGGTTGATTAGATGTATTTCATTTGATTCTGATTGGCTCAGGTTGAACAGTAGTAGTACTTTTAGGAAAATGACATGTTTGTATTTCAGATAAACTGTATCATAAATGTATATGATTCACTGCTTATTTTCTCAAGTACAGTTGATGTTTATGGCAATTAATCAGTCTTATTGAAGAAAACATTTAGGTTTCATTAATAAATTAGCATCTTTCTTTGAAGAGGCAATAAATGATCAAACTTGGTTTTTCAACTCAATTCTCATTCGTTTAGCTATAAAATTTAGTTTGAAAATTACTTAAAATATTTACTAATAACACTAAATCTTGCATTATTAACAGTTGAAAGGAAAATTTTTCTAGCTAATGCCTGAAACAAATACAAATACAAATATTCTTTATCAATCTTTCCTTTCTTGTGATCCCGTGAGTATATGCAAATATTCATGTATAAATTATTGCTTTTCAAATTAATTGAAGCAAGTATTACACTTAGAAACAAATGTTCAATTTTTGTAGTCTTCTTCATTTGCATTGTTTTTAAGGCTAATAAAAAAGTGACTTTTGACCAGGGTGTTAGGACACATGGAAAAGCTTTGTGTGAACACACCTGACCAGAAGATATCTTATGAATTTTAAAATGTCTTTTCTTTTTATAATCTCTTGTAATAAGCTACTATCTCAACAAAGTATAGAATTTAAAGGTTACTAACTCATTTATGATATAAAAATATCTATGATCATTTGTGGGTCTATTGTAACTATTAGGTTGAATGAGAACGATTTGTGGTATTATTGTTATAAATTTATTTTTGCCTTGGACCTACAGTTTACATTTTAGTGGGCAATTGCTTTTCTGTTCTGAAATAAAAACTCATTTCGTTCACAACTTTTCTAGTCACTCTAATATAATTCAATCTTTTGATAAATAATTAAAACTTCTAGTCTCATGCAATAGTAGAAGCTTTGAACTTTAGATGATTGTAAGACTTTGTACCTGCTCTCTTGCTCAGATCTGCCTTGGGTGTGGCTAATTGTCAAGGAAAGAAATGTAGTGTCTTTCCCCTCATCCTGAATTTTCTTTCCTTGCTCTAAATACTCCCTAATATTTCCAAATGTAGCTTTGAATCCCTCTAAATTTGAATCATAGAGAATGAGAAGAACTGAAGGGAATGAAGCCAGGAAGCTTTTCCTTCATTGCTACTATTACAAACTGATATTAGTTTCTAGAATTACCTAGAATTTGAATTTAGTTATTCTCTTCCGTGCAGTCTGTCACCTGTGCTCTCTCTTTTTGAAATTTATTTATTATTTTTAATTCATTAATTACATTGTATTATGATGTCACCTGTGCTCTCTTTCGCATTTACCACTTATTTCTCTTTGTTTCTTAGGCTTTCATTTAGAATGAAAGATTGTATTGCTCCAGGGCAGTCTTTCAGGCAGAACCTAAGATGATCCTACAATGCACATTCATTCATATTCTCCCTCCTTCTCTTTGGTTATGTGACCCATACGTGATCCACAGAAACACATGCACACAAGTACATTGCCCTGATGAACTTTGAGAGAGCATGTTATTTAAGACAGCACTCAGCCAATAGCAGCAGCCAGGCTAACTTTGTTTCTCAGGCAAACACTGTATTCCACCTTCATGGTGGGACCACATCCATCTTTTTCATGCCAAGGAACTGGCAGATACTCCAGCTGCTCTCCCATTTATGGGAGTCAGACATATAAGACTTGTATTATAACTCCTTCTGAAGAAATCTACCCCAGCATGTTTCTGATGTTACTAACTCATTGCCTTTTAATGAATGAAGAGTTTGTCACCTTACTAAGTTTTTGAGAACCCAAGTTGTAGACTTTGCATATACTCTTATATTCCCTTTGGAGAGAAATATCTATTGATTCTGGATGCTGCAACTGAATCATTTTTAACTATTTATTTTAAACTACTGCATTATTAGTTGAAATAATAAGTATATTATTTGCATTATATAAATGAATTAAACATAGAAATTCAAATGAAAAGATTGTATATGACATTCAAACAGAATAAGCAAATTTTAAAGATCAACTAAAAATGGAAAACATTCTTAAGCTTCAAGGAGACCGAAGACATGAATTTGAAACAGAGCCATCATTATGTCATGATTTCAGAAAATAGATGATCTGGTACTGCTTTTTTAAAAGTATAATAAATACAAAGAGAAAGAAAAGTGTCTACAATCCAGAAATGCATAATGGTAAACATTTTATGAATTTTTTCTTAGCCTAATTGTTACAGTGCATTAAAGCTTGTGCACTTCATGATGGCAAGGTCACATATTAAAATAGAAATTTTCCAGCTCACTGCTGTCATTTTGCTGGCATGAAAAATATATTTCTCAATATATTTGTTAAGTGTTGTCCAGTAGGGTCTATAAAATAAAGAACTTTTGGACAAGGCTTTAAAAAGCAGATTATTTCATTGGTTATTAGTAATAGTCATTATAAAAAGTGGTTAATTAGCATTTGAATAATAAGCATGATATGTGTATAATAGCTGTTAACACAAAGATGGCAATTTGCTAAAACATATCTTTGTTACATATAATGAATTTACTAGTAAACTTCACCAAATGGTGTAATTATTAAATTTGGCTGTTTTAATTAAACTTTTGGTGCAAATACATTTTGTATTTCAAATGGAAGTTGTTTTTCTCTGATCATAAAGGTAATGCATGTTCTTCAGACTTCCAGTGTAATTTAACATAGGCCAGCAAAATCCTTTTGCAGTTTTCAATACTTATCATTGATCACTCCATAGCATTTGAAGTTACTGGTCTTTCATCTCTTTTTGAAATTTTTTTTATTCCCTGTTACACTACTCACTCTTCCAGATGCAAATTTTGTGAAGTTAGAAAGATTTTTCTTTTAAATTTTAAATATACTTAAAGTTTGTAATTGTTATTAACATTAATTGTACATGGTTATGGACTACCGTGTGATGTTTCAGTGTGTATATAATATACATTGTTTTAATCAGGAAAACCAGAATTTTCCCTTCTTTGACATTACTTTATGCTGTCTATTTTATTCAGTGCTATGAACTTTGATGACAAAATGAGGATACTTGTTAGCATTTATTTAACATTTCAGACCATTTTCATATTTTCTATTTCTCTTTCAAATCCTAAACCTAATTATTGCCCCAACATTGAATCTTCTCTATTATTCAAGCTTTGAGTAATCATCCATTGTAACCTTATGACATCTTTAGTTAAATGCCACCTGTGTCTCCAACTCAGTCTTTTTTTTTTTCCAGAATCCAGTTTCAAATCTCCATTTACTTTATGATCTCCTTCATGTTTTTACTCAGGAATCATCTCAAACTCAGCACATCTAAAAGTTGCCTTTTTATTACTCGTCTTAGAAAATTGGCTCTTTGGTCCAACAATTCCCTTTTGGCTTGATAGTTCTATACATTTTCCATTCTTCCTGCTTCAAATTCCAAAGAAATATTTCTGATAGTTAAGTGTAAGTACTCATAACCATCAGAATGAATCATTCTCTTTTATAAAACACTTTGTAGCTTGAAAGGTATTTTTGTAGCCATAATTTCTTTCCTTGGAGCTTGCAGGAGGCTACTGTTTGCAGGGGAAAGAAAAAACTCAACAGCGGTAGTTCTACTCACTATGGTAAGCCTTACTCCAGACTTTGCTCTAACTGTTGAGCTCTCCAGTGATACTATTTCTTTGTGTTTTTATGGTAACTATGTTCCTGCTTTACAACCATGTTTATCTTTAATGAGACATTCTGTTGCACTCCAACTTTCCAATGATCGAATAACTTTTTTTGAGAAAGTCTGCTTATTTGGGTTTCTGCTGGTTACTTGATGGAATATGGTCTGATAACCCAGTTATTGAATTCTATTTAGTTCTAGAAACATTGTACAAGAATCATCTCTATCATCCTTTCTATGAATTTATCTTATCTTATTTACAGATCTATTTTTGGGGATTTCATCCTTGCAAATGACATCAGGATGTGTTGATGTAATTAAATCGTTGATTTTTTTTTCTTAAATTCATGTACTGCCAACAGCTCAAGTTTGGTCTGTCCAAATACAATGAATTATTAATTAAGGAAGATATAATCCTTGTATGTAATTTGATCTCTAATTTATATATTTTAAATATATATTAATATTTTATGTTTATTTATGTATGTTAGGATACTTTAAAAGTTTGTTAGAAAATCAACTTAAAAGATAAAAGAGAATTAGATACAAACCTTCTTAAATTCTTGCGTAGTTTTCTCATACTATTCATTTCCATGAACTTTTTGAAGTATCTTATGAAAACATATAGAGTTTTGTATCCTGTATCATGTATGTGAGTGTTTAGTAAAGGACTTTTTCTAGTTCAGCATAGAAAAGTTTGCTTTTTCTTCTCTTTGACTTTTAAAATTGTTTCTTCTTTGAGTCAGATGACCTGGCTGTTAATTTAATGCTGACTCTGACTATGCTTCAGGCTTAGCAAAACTCTTGCCTTGTACTTGCTTCTGTTTCTGATCCAGCTACTTAAGATGCCTCTCTGGAGCATACAGCTGATTCCAGAACTGAAATTTTAGTTTGAACTTCAGTTTCTCAGATTTTTTTCTGCATTACCCTATTATTTTCACAAAGCCATTGATTTTGTTTGTTTTCCTGGAGAAGTTTCTGTATTTTAGCGGTCAAAAATTTTATTTATCCAAGGCTGTTGTAACTTGACTTAATCCCTACACCTGTTGTGAAACCCACCATGAACCATGAGACTTTCATTTACTTTTATTCTGCTATGCTCTTCTAATACTATATACCAGAAAAATTAGTGTTTGATTATTATTGCACATTATCTGCTATTATGTATTGCTTTCATCTCCCAAACCATATTATAAGAAATTTAACAACAGTAACTGAACATATAGCATTTACCAGAGCTGAAATAGATACTTAATGTCTGTAGTTAGTGGACTAACCAAGTGACAGACAGAAATACAACTAGAACCAACAGCACAATAGGTAAGTTTTAAAAATACACATAGAATTTCATTTGTTCAAAACAGTTAATTAGAAAGCAACCTCACCTGTTTATGTTACTTCTTCACGGCAACGTTTTTGTGTTCCACAATTCAATCAATTTTCTTAGTTACTTGTGGCTAATCCAGAGACAGAATTGTGGCTTTTCATGAATCCAAATGTAATTGAACTTAAAATTAATAAGAATTATTCCCATTTGTTTTTATGGTGCTTACAGTAATTTTATCCCACTTGAATAATATTAAGAGAATGGCTTCTCATGTTCTATAGTGTATATTATTTGAGGATATTTAGCTTTTTTTGTACTTCAGCATATAAAATATACATTTAAAAATTGGCACACCTATGGTAAGTGTTCTTAAAATTTCTGTTCCAAAGGAATGCATATTAAAAGAAAAAAAAAGCCTTGATTAAAACAATAACAAAAACTAGGGCAATTTTATTGATATAAGTAAGGGATATTTTTATCTTCAAAAACCACATCTATTTTTACCTAAAATATTTTTTGTTTTCTTCTTTAATATAGCTAGTTAATAACTTATGTAATGACAGTGAAGTGTATTCATCCAAACATTTTTATCATTATTTTTCCATCCATTTTAGTAAAATGTACAGCTTATATTCAATATAATACGTTACTTTTCATATTGATTGCTTAGTCTGAATTCTAGCTGCTTTTAAAGTATTATGTGCCTTGTTACAACACTAAAATCAGATGTTATAGAATAACACTTGAAAATAGTGAACTTTTATTTTCTCTTTTAAAATAATTAAAAAATACCAATAAACAAACTAATATGTGGATCAGATACATTTGGTTATCCTTTTTTATTCAGAAGGTATTGTATATAATGTCCATGTGATACAATAAATCCTTAGTGCACAAAATCTTTCTTGTTCGTACATGAATTAACGTGTATATTGCTTTCATTCTTGTTAAACAAGTAAATGCTCACAAAGCTCTTGATATGTACTGAAGAAATAGTAGAGAACAAAGCTAACATGGTCCTTGTGTTTATAGTTCATACATTCTAGCAGAGAAGAGAATAATGAAGTCAATTATTGTGCAATAAATTATTCGGTTACTAATAACATAACTGTGACAAAGTGAATAAAAGAGTATAATGAGTTGAAGTAACATGTATGGATTTTGTATTTTCACTTTACACACATCAACCGAGTAAAGATTTGTGGGTAGACAGTCAAATAATCTTATAAATATATAAAAGAAACACAAATTATCAAAACAAAGTCCCCAGCACATTTTTATCCTTATAAAGTAAATTGACAAATCAGTAGATAAAATTGGGAGGAATATTTAGAGGTAGAAAGATAGTGGGGAGGTGTATAAAGAAGTTTTAATGTCAATGAAAAGCCTTAAATTAAGCACATTTTATTTGATAGAAATCAGATTGAAGTTGTTGTTAGGAGATAATTCTCCATAGATCTCTTACGTTCATTTGTATCTTGTGAACATAGTCACTGACTGTCTTTCTGCTTGATTTTTTTTTCCAGGGTGTTTGTGTAGCTGTTTGTGTAGTGAACAGACTATATAAAAGATAGTATCTGTCTCTGAAGCAAAATGATTTGCTTACTGCACAGTATAGGTCATGTTTCTCCAATAGGGCAAATATCACGAAGGTTACTCTCCCATACGAAAGAATTAGATGTTTGGGCCTGGCACAATAGCTCAATTGGCTAATCCTATCTTTGCAAGCACTGGGATCCTATATGGGTGCTAATTCTTATCCTGCCTGCTTCACTTCCTTTCCAGCTCCCTGCTTGTGGCCTGGGAATGTAGTACAGCGTGGCCTAAGGCCTATAGCACATTGCACCTGCATTGCAGATCCAAAATAAACTCCTGGCTCCTGGGTTCAGATCAGCTTAGCTCCAGCCATTGCAGTCATTTGGGGAGTGAACCAGTGGATGAAAGATCTTTCTCTCTGTCTCTCCTTTTCTCTGTAAATATGTCTTCCTGATGAAAATAAATTGCTCTGAAAAAAAAAAAAAGAATTATACTCCCTAACACTATTCTTTTCTTGTAAGAACATCGCACTGAATTTACAGCAATTCTTGGCCTTGTACATATCTTTCTCTGGGTGTTGAAGCTTGGTTATTATCCAGGTATATCTCTTTCTGTGAGTAATACACAATCTTTTTGTCTGACCCAGGAGTTTCAGGTATTTTTCTGGTATCTGTAAAGCTGGCAAAATAAATGCTGACACCCTTTACAATTTTGAACATATTTTGACCATCAAGAAGGGATGAAGATAGGCATAACTATGGAGAAAGGAAAATGAGAACCCCAAATTCATTAAATGGGAGCTGAAAGAAGTTTATTGATAGTAAACTTGTTGAACAGATTGTGTAAGCCGTAAATGAATAAACATTCCCCTACTTTATTGAATATTAATGATGAGGAATTGGTGAGTAGTCTCAATGACAACCAGGAAGTAGGTTTAAATACAAACTGCTTGACTGCTTGGGGTAACTTCGCTCCAGACCGTGGAGCTTGCTTGACAGTCTAGCAGGCTTCCAGGCACTGTATACTGTATGTGTTTTCCAGGATTGTGTGAATGCGCCTGACTACTTGTCTTGGCACCTCCTTACCAAAAACTCAGTGACTTGCCCTATATGGAGGATTAAGAGAACTTTGACTGTTTCAGCAAGCAGCCCTAAATAGATTATATAATACTCCAATAATTGGAGATCCCTGCAAAATGAGACTTCACCAGGCAGTGAACTTGAACTTTCCAGATGGATAACTAGCTTCTTATTTATATGTTTCAGAAAGTCATCCCTTCAATGAGAACCATCAAATTAGAAGAAGTTTTGCTCAGATTTGTTACTGGATTTAGCTGATACTACATCACTATCCTTAGCCTCAGGTCTCTGGTTAGGATTTATGGATAATAGCATTGATCTCATTCGTTTCTTTGTGGTCCTACTTTACTTGGACTAATGGCACAAGCCAAATGGAAAGGCCAATTTAGAAACAAGTCACTTGAGTTTGTACAGCAGACTTCTATGGTTTTGAGGATTTTTTCTTCAGCTCCTTGGTGTGCTAAAATATATAGCATAGGTTACTCCCATCTTCCTGATTTGAATCCCATTGATGTTAGCCTTAAGTAAATGCTATATGAGAGAGACAAAATGAATTTGTTCCTAATCTATTGACTAAGTCAGGGTTTATGATGACATGGCATACTTCTGTGGTATTTTTCAGACAAGGTGATATAAAAACGTGGTGGGTATTGATAATGTTTATGACAATTGATTTCAGGTGTTAATTTATTGAATTAATAAATACCTAGAAACCTGGAAAAACATTGTTCTGGGTATGTCTATCAGGTTGTTTCCACGTGATTACCATGTAAGTTGTAGTGGACAAGGTATGGAAGATCTATCCTCAATGTGAGCAGGCATCATCGGTTGTCTGGAAGCCTAGAAAAACTAAGTAAAGGAGAATTTATTGCTTTGTTAGAGATCCTGGAGGCACACTTGACTTCCACTGTAAGCATCAAAGCTCCAGGTTTGCTGCCCTTTGGACTATAGGTTTTACACCTTCGGGACCCATGGGACTGCTTAAACTCTCCGCTTTTAAATGAGAGTTGCATGCCTAACTCCCCTAGTTCTGAAGTCTTCAAACTTGAACTGAGCCATGCTACTAGCATCCCAAGGACTGCAGTCTGCAGCCTATCTGTGTGGGATTTCTTGTCTTCTGTAACCATTAGAAACAATTCCTCCAAAAAATAACATTTCCTATTTCTATGGTGTTCCCTCTCACTGCTGCATTTTGTAATCTCCATCTGCTACTCCATAGTGTCTCTGTTTTCTGCGGAATTTCTACCGCAAAGTTCTCTTAAACTCTTCCCCAGAAATGCAATTCCTCATGCTTTTCTTCTACTAACTTCCACTGGTCAAAATCAGCATGTCTTTTCTGTATTCAACCATCTTGGAAAGATAATTCAACAGGGGACAAATGAATTAAAATCTACCAAAATTTAGGATTTTGTTAGTGAAAGAAACATCAAATAATGTAAGAATAAGCTATAGATAGGCATACAAATTTACGGTCATATGCTCAGCAAAATCTTACATGTATAATAAAGAAATACGAAAACATTTTCAAAACTAGTAAAGAATAAAAAAAGAAATTAAAATTAGAAAAACATTTCAACAGATTTTTTTAGAGCGGAAATGTGAATGGCAAATAAACACATGAGAAATTTGTCAGCAGTAACCACCAGAGATATGTAAATTAACTGTTAATAAAATAGCAGTTCATAAAAAACTAAAAGCCAGTTGATAATACCAAGTGCTAGTGAAGATTTCAGCAAGTACAACTTTTATACATTGCCTTCAGGAATGCAATATTGTATAGCTATTCTATTCTGGAAAACAGTTCATGTAAAAACCTGTACAAAACTATTTGCAATAATTCTAGTCATAATTATAAAACACTGGAAACAACTCAAATGTCCTTCAGCAGATGACTGCATAAGCGAAAAGTGGCGTGTTCATATAGTGGACTAGATTATTCAGGACCAGAGGAATGAACTATCAATACAGGAAATGATGCAGATAAAACATTAAGATCTCAAAGACATTAGGCTATGTGAATCGAGTCAGTCTCAAAAAGTTACATACACAATTTCACTTACATGATACTTCAGAAAAGACAAAACTATGGTAATATAGAACAAATCAGTGGTAAACAGGGTTTAGAGAAAGGATATGAATAGGTCCACAAAGGAAAATTACAAAAGAAGGTTTTGTGGTGAATTATTTCAGCAAAGGTTTAGTATAAATACATTTTGTCCATAATCTACAATTCTGATTATTACCCATAAAATGTATCATATGACATGAGAAAATATATTATGTGTGTAGGAAATAGAATTAGCTGCCATGATAAATGTTATAAAAATCCAAAATGCTCATATTTTATTTTTTGATAATATATTTACATCTTAAATATTCATGTCCTTGAGCAAGCTAGTCTTAGTATTATATTAAATGTATCTTTCCCTGGTGTTTTTGCACTGCTGAGTGTTGCATGGGGTGGGCACAAGAGGTGTGAATCTGAGTGATCCTGAATGCATTGACTTGAGCCTTTTAAGCTCAGAGTCATGTTGATGCCTCTGATTTTTCCTAGACACCCCATCACAGCGAGTACAGTTCATTCTTGGAACTGAGGATGATGACGAAGAGCACATCCCTCATGACCTTTTCACGGAACTGGATGAAATTTGCTGGCGTGAAGGTGAGGATGCTGAGTGGCGAGAAACAGCCAGGTGAGGATTTTTGTAGACAGATGAAGGCATTACTAAATAATTTTCATGTTTTGAAGGAAGGAGATTCCTAATGGCAATGCTTTTTCAAACATCCACGATTGTTGCTGACTTCTGAAGTTGCTCATCTGGTCGTGGATATGGGTCAGGGAAATCTGAAAGCAACAATTATAGTAAACAGCGACACAGAGCCAGCAGCAGCTGCAGTCTTGAAAACAGACAGTGGTGTAATTTGTGTGTCATCAGAAAAACAAAAGAAATCCGAAAATAAATTATTCTACTATTTTATGTGCTGGCTTTCACCCAAATTAGTGATCTCATATAATAATGTGTATGTAGGGCATTTTGTTTAGTTTTGTTTTTGTTTTTTTTTTGAGAAGGGCTTAGTTCATGGAAAGAGCTTTAGATTCTTTCTGGGCCTCATGCTCTGTTTGGTAGGAATAAAAGCATTTTGTAATGTGCTTCTAGGGTAGTGTAAACTTAAGCATAATAGCTTTTCTGAACCTTTTTAAAAAATGTTACTTTTTGTATTATTTATAAGTGTATTTTTATAGTGCTATATTAATGATGAATTGCTACTAAAAAGTAATGCATAAATTTTAGTTACTTCCTATTCAAGAGTATTGTTAATATTTTAACTGATATGTAAAATTGTACATATTTATGGGATGTATGTGGTGTTTGATACATGTTACATTTCCATCCACATCCCTATGTGGATAGACACATAGGGTATTGTTATATCTTGGCTATCGTGAATAGTGATGCAATGAATGTGGAGGGCAGGTGTCCTTTTAAGAGAATGATTTCATGTTCCTTCTATTCACATACCCAGCAGTGGAATTTATGAATAACTTTTACTTCTGTTTTTGATTTTGAGGGCCTTTATGCTCTTTTCCATAATTGTTGGACATTGCCACGATTAATTTGCAAGGATTTCCCCTTCTCCACATCTTTGCCAATGCCTGCTATCTTTTGTCTTTGTAATAATAGCAATTCTGACTGGAGTGTGGTGTTATCTCATTGTAGTTTTGATTTCCATTTCCCTGATGATTATTAATATTTTCCTGTAAGAAATGTCTACTTTAGGTCTACTGTCCATTTCTTAACTAGATTGTATACTTTTCCTTCATTATGGCTCATTTGATTATTTCTTTAACTAACATTTATGTTATGTCTGATGGTTATAAAAGAACAGGAAGCTTAGATTTTGCTTTAAAGAATTTCACAGTCTAATTTAGATAACTACATTGTAAATATTGCATAATGAATGCTGTGAAAGTGTAGGAATACTTTGGATATGCTTCTTAAATTTTAAAGTGAATATGAATCACCTGGAGTCTTGCTAAAAAATACAGATTCACATCAAATGAAAATCTCTCTTTCTCTGGGAGTCTGTTTTCTACCTCTCTCCCCCTTTCAAATACATGAATACAGCTTTTAAAAAATGTTGGTTCACTAGGACTTGCACATAGAGTTTCAGATCCTGCATTTGCTATAAAACTTCAATTGGTGTCAAATTTCTGGTTTGAGAACCACAGGGGTAAGGGATGGGTTGTGCATAGCTTCCCCTGGAAGAGATGATGACTGAGCTGATCTCTGAAGGTTGGCATTGTTCTCTAGGCAGAAAAGCAGAGGAGGTACTAGGAAGAGGGAGCAAGATGTGCTGGAACACATCACTGAAATATATTTTACTGTTTTTCTAGGCTATCCCTTCTATGGTCAACTCCATTTGATAGATTTTTTTATGTTGAACGTATTTGTCAGCAGTCTTCAGATTGCAACAGCTTTCTGAAAGTCACATACTCCAATGGACCCTGTTAAATTTATGCCTGTATTTATTCATTAGCTAAATTCTAGCTATACAAATTAAATACTGCATTATATGTTCAATCACACACATAAATACTTTGACAACACTGGTCCAACTAATTCTTGCTTGATGTATCTTGATTGCATAGCTCTCCTTTATTTTTAAAAATAGTAAAAGTAAATAGAAAATAAAGATGATTATCACCACATTTATCTCTATTAATCTCTAAATTCATTTTTAATTATTTCAAATTTTTGCTTAGTATAACACTCACTTTTTATAGGACACAGTTAACATTTTAACACGTTTACACACACACACACACACACACACACACACACACATATATAAGCCAATCAAATCAGGAAATTAGCTTTTCCATTTTCTTATCTTTCTATTTGGAACCTACCACCTTTTCTTTCATTTTTATACAGAATATACTACATTATTATGAACTACAGTCACCACATTGTGCTGTGGAACAGCAAAGCTCTTTTACTTCCATTTGACTACATTTTAGCACCAATTATTCAACCCTTTCACATTTTAAACAATAAAACTAAACAATACTACCAACATTTAAAATTCAAAACTTACCGATTGCTAGGAAACCAAAAATGTTCCTCTACCCTTGACAGTCCCTTGAATGTCTTGCCTTAAGAATTTTGATATCTGTATGTAGTTCCTAGACCTCTCTGTATATTCATGAATACCCAGATCCATATGTAAATAGATCTTATAGATGTATTGCCTTTTAAAAAATTTATGCTATAGGGATTGTAGGATACACATCAGTTAAATGTATTGTTTCATTTAATGATATATTGAGGACATGTTCCATATAAGTAATGCAGACAATTAATATTTTTCATGGCTGACTTGAATTTGATTATGTGGATGATATATTTTTTGTGTGAATCACACTTTTTAATGAAAAATTTATGTGAATTAACTGATTTTCCCTACAACACCTTTTATTATAATATTTTTAAGTACATAACTAAATTTAAAATAGTTTTTATACAGCTTTGTAATTATTTTTTACTTAAAAAATTTTTGTTTTAGAGATTTTTTTACTAACTTAAAATTGCAAATTTTATAGGAGAAAATGCAATGTTTCAACTTATGTATACAGTATAAACTTAAATCAGGCAATTAGTGTTTCTATTTTCTATTTTCCCCATCCTTCCTAGCCTCTAATAATCAACATTTTTATATAAAATTTATTTATTTTTATTGGAAGGACAGATCAGATTTAGAGAGGAGAGACCCGGAAGAAAGATCTTCCATTTCCTGGTTCACTCCCCAAATAGCCACAATGGCCAGATGTGAGCCGATCTGAAGACAGCAGTCATGAGTTTTTCTGGGTCTCTCACATGCATGCAGGGTCCACAGGACTTGGACCATCTTCCAATGCCTTTCCAGGCCACAAGCAGGAAGTTGAATTGGAATTAGGGCAGCCAGGACACAAACCGGCACCCATGTGGGATCCTAGCGCTTTCAAGTTGAGCATTTAGCCATTGAGCCATTGTGCTGGTACCATTAGTCAATACTGTAAGTTCACATCTACTTTTTAAGATTTCCATGTATCAGAGAGATAAAATGAAATATTTATCTTTCAATTCCATCCATGTTGGTGCAACTGTCAAGATTTCATTTTTTGTGTGTGGATGCATCATATTCTATTGTGATTATTTGCAAAAGTTTCTTTATCTGTTCATCCATAAATGGACATGATCTGGTAAATTTTAAAACTAACAATTGTCTACTTCTGTTTCTCAGTTGCATCAAAATTTAGCTATTTGGAGATTTTAAATATATTTGCTGGTATTCTTCATGTGGTGACAGAAAAGTAATATATAATTATAATATTTTTCCGTGGATTAGCTATGACATTTTTGTTGTTTCAAGATAAAAATTTGTTGATCACATGTATACCTCCTTGTTTAAACAAGAAACATCATATACTGGTTACAACAAACAGATGTTTCTGGATGATTTGCAGAAGGGAGCTCTGGTGATTATCAACACTAGACAGCTCTGATTAGAGTCACTTTATTACTAAGTACTTTCTGGAAGAACTTTGATTAGATTTCCTTATTTGTCCTTATCCTATTGGTGAATCTGAGAAGCAACATTGGACTACGTGTTTTAGCACAAGCCACTCTCTCATTCTTCAAATAGTTGGTAATTTTCCACCTTTTCTATCAAATAGTGATCCATTCCTTTTAACAAGTAACTGTCTTGTAACTTGTCCAATCTCATGAGGCTGGGGAGTAGCAGAAGTGATACTAGAATCTAGTTCTCTTTTTCAAAATATAATATTTACAAATTAGAGAATGAGAGAAAGACAGTAAGAGAAACTCATCCACAGGCTCAATCCCTGCCAGGAAGGATTAGGGCTAGACTAGGCCAGGACTGAGCCAGACCCAATTAGAGCTTCAACGTGAATTGCAGAGACCCAGTTACTTGGGATATTTCATCCGTCTTCCAAGTTCTATATTAGCATGAAATTGAAGTTAGGAGGTGGAGCTAGGTACTCTAACTAAAACTCAGATACTCTGATGTGGGACACTGGGTGATAACATATTTGGTAGGCTAAATGCATGCTCTTAATGCAATTATTTCACTTGCCACAGTTAAGCAATTGAAATTTTATATTATAATGGGTTAAATTGAATAAGACGTTTATTGTGAACCACTGTTCACTGTTGTGAATACTGTTGTGTATTTATGAAAGACAAAAAAGATGATTTGGTTAATTATTTGCATTCTCTAATAATACTAGAACCTGTTTCTGAATCCATACTTCTGGCACCTTATGCATGGTACAGCTGTTTGAGGTTCTGGAGACAGCCGATGAGCAACCAAAATAGTAACAGACATAGGAGAGACGCATAGATGAATTTTGGCTGAGACACAATACTTCAGAATATAATGTATTTATTGAGGACTTAGAAATGTAGTGGGTTTTAAAGTGGCAGATATGATTTTGTTTTAGTTGCCATAGTTCATCTAAAAAAGGGCTACTTTTAGTTAATTCATGACTCGTAAATTTTCAAGTACAATAATTAAATTGTTAAATTATCAGCATAATCATTCTAAGCATTTCTCTCTTTTCCTCTCCCACAGTTTGTTAGTATTCCAGGTGGGAATAATAATTTTCTATCCTAATAACTGAAGGAAAAAGGATATTTTATCATACCGCACCTGTCACATATCACGTCTTGAATAATTCATGCTCACTTCTGTTGCCAAATGAAACTTAAGGGAAGTTTTAGATTTTGAAGTTAAATTTGTGAATTATAATTATTTAATAAATGTTTGTTAAAAGCAGCTGTTCACTTTTTAAAACCCTGAGAAACCATCTGAGTAAGCTAATGAAATCAGCATAATTATAATGGCCTTCTTATAAAAATCTTAGAGCATTATTAATAGAAAGTGAGCAAAGTTACCACAGCTGTGTAATTGTGGAGACAATATGGTTGACACACTGTGCTGCCCTTTAAAAATACTTCCACTAAGAAGCTTAGAGACACAAGGCAGGGGGTAGCAGTTAGGCCTCCGATGCATGTAGTATGGAGAAGGATTACTACATGAAAGGATTTTTATTGATGTTGCTCAGGCTTTAGATATTAAGAATTATTAAGGATTCAGATCATCTGGATTTTTTTCAGGGAAATGTGACATATGAATATAACATGGATGAAGAATAACTTATTGTATAATTTTAGGTTTTGGTATACTTCATTTCCCCTTAAGATTACTATAGGTATTCTGTTTGTACTTTCTTGTGTCTCCCTGACCACGTAGCTTCCTGCCATGTCCTCCAAGTCTCATAGAAGGGAGTGTTTTCTGCTGAGATATCTAATACTTCTCCCAAAGCACAATTATGGATGATATAGTAATTCATTTCTGTCTAAGCAGATTCAGAATAAAAATTCTTACAAAAGTTGAACTGAGTTGGTCATGCCGACAATACGACTAAAGAGCTAAACTGCCTGGAACATCTACTTCTAATTAACAGAGAATTTTATTTTGTATGTATTTTAATTTGAGTGTTTTAGAGAGGTAATTATTATTAATGTAATCTTCAAAGAATCCATAAAGCATCTATTTAATGTTGTTTAGTAGAAAGAGACTACAGTGTGTTAATTATGGATCAAAGCAGAGCCAGAAATACTGGAGGAAATGTAAATAATCTATCCAGGATTTCAAGTCTGCCTTCGGCTATGGATAATAGACAATTGGTCTATAATATTTATTTATTTAGTTATTTATGTTGCATTGACCCATTCCATATAATTCATATGTTTCCTGTTGCTTTGGCTTGTTATTCAAACAAATGTCAACACAGTTTGCTCGAAAACTGAAGCAAATTGCAGTACTTCAGGTCATTGACCACAATTAAGTATTTTTATAAATTATAGCATATTTATTAGCCAAAAATCTTGAAACAAGAATTGGTATGTTCCCAGATGTGTTAATCTCTCTCTAAAGCATGAAGAAATACATATGTATGTATTTATACATATATATTATTTTCAATTATGATTCCTATAAAAGATTCATTTAAATATCTTAAAGTTTTTGGCATCATTCTGGAATTGGCATGAAATTCTAAGTCTTGAAATGTTTAGTATCTTTAGTAACTTGATATTTGTAACTTGTGAGTTCCTTTTTATGGAAAGTACCTTCTGCCTCCTCCTATAATACCCATAAAACCTATGCATACATCAGTCCATCCATGCATATAAGTTAAGTGTCGTCATTTTAACTACCAAGCTCTTGGAACCCCTAGAAACTATTCTTTTTCTAGTACAGCCAAGCCCCCCAGTTTCAAGTAAATTATGTATAAGAAAGAACAGATCTCTTGGGTTTGTTTTCAAAAAGTCAGTTCAGATATGCACAGATCATGCAACAGAAGAGAGAAGCAAGAAATAAACACAAATACGACTGAGTTTTGACAACAAACAGAGCTGATAATGGAGTAAGAATAGTCTTTTCAGAGGAAAGTGCAAAATACAGTTGATTGTGAAAATTAAAGTACTTCTAGTGCATGGTAGTTCATAAAGTGTAATGAAATGTTAATATTCATAAGCATAATAGATATAGGTTATCTGCAAATGGAGTACACAAACACAAAAATTGTACCCTTCAACTAATATCTTAGCAACTGCTTTGCAAAATTTATAAAAATGGAAGGAAGCAGAGGAGAATAAAGCAGAAAGTATCTGTAGACTCTATTGTTCACAATCAGCTGTATTTTGCACTTACCTCTGAACCCAATGTTAGGATTATTAATCAAATAAACCACATCAATTTAATTCTGTAAAATAATAGGTAATGTTGATGACTTTCAAGTATTACCCAATTAATTGTTCTCTGTAATAAGAGACTTTGTGTGTTGGGCCCGGCGGCGTGGCCTAGCGGCTAAAGTCCTCGCCTTGAAAGCCCCGGGATCCCATATGGGCGCCGGTTCTAATCCCGGCAGCTCCACTTCCCATCCAGCTCCCTGCTTGTGGCCTGGGAAAGCAGTTGAGGACGGCCCAAAGCTTTGGGACCCTGTACCCACGTGGGAGACCCGGAGGAGGTTCCTGACTCCTGGATTCGGATCAGCACAGCACCGGCCGTTATAATCACTTGGGGAGTGAATCATCGGATGGAAGATCTTCCTCTCTGTCTCTCCACCTCTCTGTATATCTAACTTTGCAATAAAAAAATAAATAAATCTTAAAAAAATAGAGAAAAAAAGAATAGTCTTTTCAACAAATAGTGCTGATGCTATTAGAAATCTGTAGCCAAAAACCCACTTCTTTTAAACCTTTCATTGTATAGAAACACTAATTCCAAAAGAGATCATAAAGCTAAATGTAAAACATGAAGTCATAAAACTTTTAGAAGAAAACAGAGTAAAATTTTTTTTGACTAATAACTGGGGGATGACTTTTTAGATATGACACAGAAGCATAATTCATAAAAAACAGAGATTCATAAACTGAACTTCATCACAATGAGAACTTTTGTTGTGTTATAAAAGATCCTGTTAAGAGAATGAAAAGATAAATTACAGATCAGAGGGAAGTATTTGAAAGCCATATGTTCAGCAAAAGTAGAATATAAAGAACTTTTTCAGTTCAGTAATATGAAAATAAATCAGTTAGAAAAATGGACATAAAAACACAAATGGGTATTTCACCAAAAAGGAAATGCATATAATAAAAGCACATAAAAATATTTTCAATGTCATTTATAACAGGGGAAATGCAAATTAACACTACTAAGAGACATCACGGATTTAATAATAGAATGTTTAAAATTAAAAAGTCATAATAATAACTCCTCGAGAAGATAAAGAAAAACTGGAACTCTTCTAGGTAGATGGTGTGAATGTAAAATGGTAAAGTCATTCTGGAAAAGTTTGGCAGTTTCTAAAACTAAGCATACATTTGCAATATGACCTGTCATTGTACTCTTGGTCAACCATCTCAAAGAGGTGAAATCATATGTTTTTGCAGAATACCTCTGCGTAAGTGTTCACTGCAGATTTATTTGGAATAACAAAAGCTAAGAATAATTTGAATTTTCTCCAAAAAGTGAATGATTTAACTTTGATAATCTGCTCACACCATGGAATATTTCTAAGCAAGTGTGGATATCCTTAACATGTGTGGTTCTCAATGGCATAATGCTTAGAGAAAAAAATATCAGTTTCAAAGGATTGCACATGGTATGACTCCATTTAGATAAGTCAGAATGACAGAACTGTAATGATGAAAAGAGATTAGCAGCTGATAATGGAAACAGTGAAGTTTGAGAACATAAACTGTACCACCAGAGGCTTCCTTTGGTAGAAGAATTCTGATCTTGATTCTGATGGCCTTTCAATAAAAGTACATAAAACCACACATCCCAAATTGATTAAATGATGTACATGGCACATATTTAAACATCTTCAGTCAAAAAATATTAGCATAAAGTACTGCCTAAGTTGCTGCTTTTTTGTTCATTTTTTTAAATGACATTCTATATTAGCAGTACGTCAGATGACAGAAGATTTAATGAAAGTTGGATCATTTCCACTAAGTATGCAACTTGTGGAAAGTTCCATTTCCGGCTCCATGAGTTTAACTCACATCCAAAAAAATCTATTTGTATCTAATACAGTAAATATTGAAGGAAACAAATGTAGATATTATAAAAAAGAGAGGGAGAGAAGCTTGATATTTGTCCCTGAGAAGGTGGAGACTTTTATCAATTGTTTCTCCTATACATATTATTATAAAATCTTTGAGCTGAAAACAGCCACCTTAAATTTCTCTAAGTACTTGTATTGTGTTGGAAATAAGCACAGACTTTAGAGGAAAAGAACTTTAAAAAGCAACTTGTAGTTTGTCACTGGCTTAATGATCTTGGGTAAATTATCTCATGTAATGAATTTGTCCTATCAATTTACGGAAGAGAAAATGATAGCCCAGAGAAGTTCAAAGCCTTGGCTTGGTCACATGGTAGTTTGTAGACTAGATAAAAAGTATCTGTTGCTTCTCCTGCTTGACTGGTCTAAACTGTTGTCTATGACACTACTCCAGTCCACAATGTCTTCCAAAAGGTTGACTGTTTTTGAAGTTACCATTCATAATGTGACCATAATATTATAAGGCCTTGCTTTAATATCTGATAGGAAATTGCATTTTATTGTATTGACTAAAATCATATTCACTCTCATCAGTAATGCTAATTAGGTTTTTACGCTGATGTGAATAGCAAAAATGGTGATCTGTGTCAGTTGGGGATAGGTTAAATTATGCTACAGAAATTTCTACAACCTCAATTGTTTGAAATTACATAGTATTTTTTCTTAATTATTTCTTAATTCATGTCCATCACAGATCAGCTACTTGTCTGCTCCTTGTGGTCTTACTTTTGAATGTTGCTGGAAGCCATGCCAAGAGAAGAGAATTCCAGAGGATGTCATCTTGGAAGTTAAATATTCCAGTCTGGGAGCAACATATGCATAATTTCTGCTCCCAACTAACTGTCCAGAATTAATCACAGTCATTTGGATTAAAAAGGGAGCCAAATAATGGCATTCCACTCTTCACATTACAGAGTAGACAAGAGCCACAAACAGCCCGTGAACAGTACTAATAAGAATAATGTGGCTTAAAGATATTATAGTTCTGCAAAGGACTGTAATATTTGAAGAATCATCAGTATCAAATATCTCTAGCTGTGTAAATAGAAATATTCTTAGAGCTGGCACCATGATATTGTATGTTAAACCACTGCCAGTTGTGCCAGCATCCCATATAGGTGCCAGTTTTTATCCTTGCTGCTCTGCTCTGCTTCCAGTCCAGCTCCCTGCTCATAACTTGGGACAGCAGTGGAGGTTGGTTTAAGTCCTTTGGACCTGGCACCCATACGGCAGAAACTCCTGGCTCTTGGCTTTGTATTGGTTTAACTCCCACCATTGAGACCATTTAGGGAGTGAACCAGTGGATAGAAGATATTTCTTTCTCTGTCTCTGCTTCTCTATGTAACTGTGCCTTTCAGTTTAATACAAATCTTTAATTTTTTTAAAAAAAGATATATTCTGGTAAGATATCAAGGCTTGAAGTCATGTCACCAATGATTTGGGGTTTTAATGAGTATTTATTATGTTCTATATAGGTGTAAATATTCTCCTCCATAAACTTTGACAGGCATGGATATTCTTCTTTACTGGTTTTCTTTTTCATTTCTTGATAGTTTTTTTCCTCCATGAGCAGTAGGGATAGATCTGTAGGGAGAATTCTTGCTTTCCTTTGCTGTGCTGCACATTAACTATCCTAATTTGTCTTATTGACTAGTTACATTTTGCTTATCCACTGGATTCCCTAACTAGTTACTACCACATACTTATTGTTTATTAAGAATTGGGCCATTCAAATGTACCAAACAGTAACATGTAGATAATTTTATAATGTTTGTTAGAGAGGGGGAGTAGGTAAAAAATGGTAAAGAAAGGTTGTAATGAGATAATTACTGAGGCTAAAACATTAGGTTTAAGAGTTCGTCCTAAAAAAAAAAAAGAGTACGCTTCATTTTATCATTCACCTACTATTATGTTTTCACAAAGAATTATACTATATTAATTCTTCAATAGTTTCACTGTGTCCATGGTTAAGTAGTTTTATTAGAATGTTTCTTCAGAGGTGACAGGCTAATAAAATACCATGAATGTTTGTTGTCAATAATCCTTGTACTATAGAAAGAATGCTCAGTAAATGAAATTAAAATGAAATAAACATAGCTTCAGCTAAGTGAAACCTGGTTATACAAAATCAAAAAGCAATGTAAATATCTTTCTATTTCTGGTGAAAGATTCATTTGTCTACAATATACTATTCAATGTGCTGATAACAATATGTATTTATATAGGTGGTTGAAGTTTGAAGAAGATGTGGAAGATGGAGGAGAAAGGTGGAGCAAGCCTTATGTGGCTACTCTTTCATTGCACAGCTTATTTGAATTGAGAAGTTGTGTTTTGAATGGAACTGTGTTGCTGGACATGCATGCTAACACCTTAGAAGAAATTGCAGGTACATATTGTCCCCCTTAGTCTATTTTACTCCTGTGAGCGTAGCTGATTTTATTTTTCTTGTAATTCCCTGCATGTGTGAACTTTGGAAAGGAAATTCAGATGATCAGTGTATGGGGCCTAAAAATTTATGTTCTTCTACATCTATATTTGAAGTAAAAGGAATTATATCTCAGAGAAATGTAATCTTGTTTGTGAGTGGCAACTCAAGAATATAGCTGAGATATTTTGACTGCCATTCGGTATCTATTTTTGACTACACAGTTAAACTGTCAGCAATAGAAAATTGAAGGGGAAGAATTGTACTTGCTAGAAAATGGCTTTCTGATATTCAAAAACAAAAATAAGGAAGTGAAAAAAAAATCAGGATACAGGAAAAATGTTGATTGAGAATAGACACAGAAAAAAAAGTATGGGGCCCTGGCATGATAACCTAGTGGGTAAAAAGCCCTTGCCTTGCACGCGGCAGGATCCCTTATGGGCACTGGTTCATATTCTGCCCCTGCTTCCCATCCAGCTCCTTTCTGGTGACCTGGGAAAGCATTCCAGGGTGGCCCAAAGCATTGGGATCCTGCACCGATGTAGGAGACCCGAAAGAGGCTCCGGGCTCCTCACATTAGTTCGGCCCAGCTCTGGCCACTTGGGGAATGAATGAATGAATGAAATTTCTTCCTCCTCTCTATATCTATCTGACCTTCCAATAAAAATAAAATACATTTTAAAAATATTAAAAAAGAGAAAAGTTTGGCCATTTATTTTCAATGAATTCAAATTTGGGCAACATTTGAATTTTTAAACAGATCTCTCTCTGTGTGTCACACACACACACACACACACACACACAATGTAATACTATGCCTGGTCCCTGGGATGCATAATTTGTATTGACGTTCTATCATGGCCACATAGCAAAGCAGTTGTATTTAGGAAGTGCATCATTGTTATATAAAGAACTCCTATATCTTTTGACCTGAAGATAATCATTTTGATAGAAGCAAAATAATGTTCTATCCCCACAAGAATTGAGCATTTTAAAAAGCATAAATGAAATACCTAAGAATCTGTTAAAACAAAGACTGGCACACTTTTTAAAAGGCTTTAAAACTAAAGACTAAAGCACTTTTTTTTCAAAATTCCTAGCTTGAGAAAAAGAAGTTCATATGCAATGTTTTGTGAAACAGAACGTATGGAACTCTTTAATAATCAGTTATGTGAAACAGATAAAAAGAACCTGCCCATATTCTGTGTGTTGTGGTTTGAAAGGCTAATCTTTCCCTCAAAGCGCCAAGATCCCATATGCACTCCTGTTGATATTTTGGCTGCTCTACTTTCCAACTTGCTCCCTGCTTGTGCCCTGGGAAAGCAATGGAAGATGGCCAATGGCCTTGGAACCCTGCACCTTCATGGGAGACCTGGGAAGAGGCTACTGACTCTTGGTTTCTGAATGGTTCAGCACTGTTCATTGTGGCCACTTGAGGAGTAAGCCCTCAGATGGAGGTACTTTCTCTCTCCTCTGTGAATCTGCGTTTCCAATAAAGAATGAATATATGTATATTTTTAAGGAGTTTAAAAGAGAATGTTGTATTAAAATATTGATGTGTCCAATTCAATTATAATCTTCAGAAAAGCCCCACAAAACAAGGGTCATCCCATCATCTTTTATTGAGAAAATAGAAACTTGTTTTTGTGATTCAGATTCTAATCAGGAGCTTCTGAATCTCCAGATAAGTATTCTCTCTACCACATTACAATTTCTGTTGGAAGAAACAAAATTTTTACCATTTTATTTGAAAGGTGAAAAGAGAGAGAGGCAGAGATACATACAAAGAGAGATCTTCCTTTAGTTTGTTCACTCCTCAAAGAATGCAGCAACAAGAACATTGAAAGGTAGAAGCTAGGAGCTGAGAACATAATAAAAGCCATGGGTGTCAGGGATCCAAGTCTCTGGGGCATCACTTATTGTCTCCAAAGTGCACATTAGCAGAACGCTGGAATTAGAAGCAGAGCCAGGATTTGAACTCAGGGACTCTCAAGCGGGATGTGAATGTCCCTAGTGGAATCGTAGCTTCTGCCCAAACATTTTTATATTTTAATGAAAAATAAAATTCCTTGGGTTTCATAATATTTTGGTTTAGAAAGCAATGAGCTTTGTATGTTACTATTTTTTTAGACTTAAATTTGCAGCTTGACTTATTGTTAGTCTTATTTTATAAATAACGATTCAAATTAATAGTCTTACCAAGGGAGATATTATCTGCTGCTTAACTCAGTTATGGCATTGCCTTTGAAAACAGATTCATCCAAATAGGCTTTGAGCTGTCTGTAGGTTTTGATGCTGTCAAATTCCTCAACCTAGAAAAATTAGCATAAAAACACATGTTTCATAAAGATTAAAATTTCTTAAAGCATGTAATTTTTAATGCTTTCTTTCCTTAGGAAGTTTTCCTCCTAGAAAGCCTCCCAGTAACTTGACCAATTATTTGGTTTATTTGACACCTTGTTCATTTTTATTGTCTACAGTCTTACTACTTTCCCCTTTTTCCTGATCACCACCCCCCCTTTCCCAAGCTCAATCCTACAGAGTATGTAAAGGTTAACTGTAAACTTAGTGTTTTCAACTGAATTACATTCTTTAATTTTATTCTTACAGTGTAAGTAGCTCATTGGAAGCTTAATACACAAATTGTGTTAAATTACTCTTTCTTCTCTTCCAATTTGTGTGCATCTTTCTGACTCTGAAGTAGACCACTGAAAATGTCACATTTTCCATGTCAAGAAACTTATAAACTGCCACTTAAAGTATGTGGGGAGTTTAGAGCTAATATCACAAAAAATATGATTACAATTGTTACCATCTTTTTTTCTTTAATTATCTGTTTGAAAGGCAGAGCTATATACAGAGAGGGAGAGACAGATCTTCCATACAATTGTTCTCTCTCCAAATGTCTGCAACAATTAGGGCTGGGTCAGGTAGAAGCCAAGAGCCAAGAACTCCAACTATGTCTCCCATATGGATGACAGAGGCCTAACTCCTATGCCATTTTCTACTGCTTGATTGGAAGTGAAACAGCTAAGACTCCACCTGGCAGCAGTGCAGGAGGCAGATTAACCCTGTACCACAACATTGGCCATATTAGACATATTTCCAGTCATTAATGAGAAGATTCCCTCCCACTGTGTAATTATATATTGACTTTATACATTTATTTTACTTCTAAATAAAACAGCATCACAATATTACAGCCAGCCATTATTTTTTATTTTTTACTTGGATTTATTTTCATTGTGTGACAATTATTCTGCAATAGTAAATCTGTAGAAAATTATTGTTTCATATTTTTGCAACTTCTAACTTTGCAAGGTATTTTCATATCCATTATTATGTTTTATATGTGTTATTACTTATAATGTAAGATGGAAGCTATTTCCTCTGTTTTATAAGCAAATAAATAGAAAGCAATGTATGAAAGATGACATTCATACAGTAGCAAAAAATTTCTTTTGGAAATCCATAGTCATAAATTTGGTTGTATTATTCCATGATAATCTGTGATAACAGTGAGTACCAAAGAGACTTAGAACTTTTTATTCACCTTCCATTTATCATTATTTTTCCATATTTAGGTGGTTATTAGAATATATTAATTTATATTTTCCAAAGGTCAAGTGTGTATTTTTTATGAGAGTCAGAAAAACAGACAGAGAAAGAGAAAGACAAGCAGACAGACATCTCCCATCTGCTGGTTTATTCACTCAGTGTCTGCAGCAGCCAGGCTAGTGTTGGCCTAGACTTAAGAGCCACTTGAGCCATCCCTAATGTGTGTCAAGGTGCACACCAGTAGAAATCTGAAATCTGAAGTGGAGCTGGAACTCAAACACAGTCACTTCAATATGGGATTTGAGTATTACTAGGTCAAATCCCTCCCCCAACATTAGATATCATTGTTTTCTCTTAAGAACTCTACATTTTAATATTTTGTAAATGCACAAACACTGCAGGATTAATGTTTTGTGATATTTCCTAGTAGAATATGTCCCAGATATTATATTGGCATGATCAAGTAATTTTATATCAGTATTCTGTTTTTTTGAACAGATTTATATAATTCCTGAAGTAGTTTTGTAGACTTGGTAGCAGAAAATTTCATTTATATCTGGTGGCAGAGCTGTTAAAAATTTCCGGTATAATTAAAGTACGATTTTATTTTGGATGAAGTAAATTTAAAATATATTTTCCAATGTTTTAGGGAGCTCAGTAAATATAAACTCCATCCATTAAAATATCACTTAACCTTTTGAAGCCCAAATTTCTACAGATCCATTTTTATGATGATTTAACTCTGACCCAGAGAAACCGTATATTGAAAATATTGTAATTATATATATTTGTGGCATTTTATTTATTCATTTTCATTTTGAGAGACAGAGAAAGAGCAAGAGATAGCTTCTATATGTGGCTTCATTCCCCAAATGCCAGCAATTCTCAGGATTGAGAAAGAGCAAAGCCAAAGACCCAGAGCTCAACATAGGTCACAAGCAATTTTATGGTTTATGTGAATCCTTTGACATTCAAAGGATTACAAAGAATAGCATTATAAAGAACAATAATAGAAATGTTTCTCTATAGTCTGTGTTCTTTATCCTATTTATGTCAATGATAAGAATAATTGAAACCAATCTAAAGCTAGTATCACGGAGCTTATCTATCATAGCTTTGAACCTTTAAATAGCCTTTGCTTTTTGAAACCTATCAGAGGAAAATACAGTTTGTACTAGTAAATATAAGCCAAAAATAAGGAGGAATGGTGTAACTACATATTTTTAAATATGCCTATATTTGAACAATCCTTGATCTGTAAAATGAATATTCCATGACAGCTTATGTTTTGATATACATACTCCTTAATGCTGGCAGCCAAATTACAAAATCTAGAGCCTTCATATCTCCCACTGCTCTCCTAACAGCTTTTGAAGTTCAATGAGTTTTCAGAGCATTTATATGGTAAAGATGGAGGGAGTATCATGAAATTACCTGATCAAGTTGAAAAATAGTAGCTGTGGCACTGTTATTTCATATGGGCATTGGTTCATGTCTTGGCTAATCTACTTCTGATCCAGCTCTCTGCTTATAGCGTGGGAAGGCAGTGGAGGATGGCTCAAATCCTGAGGCCCATATATCTGTGGGGGAGAGCTGGAAGAAGTTCCTAACTCCCAGCTTTAGATCAGCTCAGCTATGGCTGTTGCAGCCATCTGGGGAGTCAACCAGTGGATGAAAGAACTTTTCATTCTATCTCTCTTTCTCTCTCTGTAAAATCTATCTTTCAAATAAAAGTAAAAATAAATGATTAAAAGATGAAAGCCACATTTTGTGAGATACTATTTCCCATAATACTACTAGTTTCTCTAGAGCCTGCAGAATTTTAGAAGCATTTTACTCATTTATCCTTTCTTTTTTTACCCATCAGCAATGGGCTTTGGCAGACTACTGTTATGTAGACATCATACCATGCTGAGATTGCATGACTTGTCTGTGGGCTAAAGCCATTATGGCCCATTATCCTCTTCTACTTTTCAGGTTAATACTAATATATTTTACAGCAGTGAGGAAAATTATATAAATGATTAATGGATCAGATTCACTTTGAAGCTTGCATCTCTTCCCCCAGATGTAATGTGACTACTCTTAATCAAGATGGTTACATTTTCATGTCATCAGGATATTATTTGTTGAAGTTACGCCCCTGGGTTTAATTTGTACTTCTGTGCAACTAGTAACTAATGGATGATTTGGCTTATTTCTGTTAGTAATTTCTTTTCTGTACCTACTTCAAAGAAAGTCCTTACCTCTGAGAAACTGTGAAGCTATTGACAAGCGCTCAAGTTTGGATTGTGCTTTTAGTAGAAATTAAGTCATAAGTATATACAGTTTATTTCTTTTTTTTAAAGATTTATTAATTTTATTACAAAGTCAGATATACAGAGAGGAGGAGAGACAGAGAGTAAGATCTTTCGTCCGATGATTCACTCCCCAAATGACTATAATGGCCGGTGCTGCGCCGATCCGAAGCCAGGAACCAGAACCTCTTCCGGGTCTCCCACGTGAGTACAGGGTTCCAATGCATTGGGCCATCCTTGACTGCTTTCTCAGGCCACAAGCAGGGAGCTGGATGGGAAGTGGAGCTGCCGGGATTAGAGCCGGCGTCCATATGGGATCCCGGGGCATTCAAGGTGAGGACTTTTAGCGCTAGGCCACGCCGCCGGGCCCCTACACAGTTGCTTTCTGTTCTGACTGGAATATCAAACTGGGGAGTCAAATCATGACTTATGGATAAAAACAAACTATTGGTATTACAATAACCTATTTTACAGCTTCCATTATGAAATAGCTATGAAATAGCTATGACATCTATTTCATATAAGTTTTCTATCATAACAGTATTTCAGCACAATTTTATATACTTTGATAATTAGCCTGTTTCTTCATTAATTCAGGACATTATGATTATTGATCTCCAAATAATTAAAATATGGGTTTATGAACATTTGGAGTAGTTATAATGGCTAATTTTCAAATATTTCTCATCTATGTTATGACTATCTCCCCACTATTTATTCTACTTCTTTCCACTGTGTAAGAAAAGTGATAGGAGCTGGTGCTGTGACATAGTAGGCTGTTTCCTCCTGTGGCACTGGCATCCCATGTGAAAACAGGCTCAAGTCCTGGCTGCTCCACTTCTAATCCAACTCCATGCTCGTGGTCTTGGAAAGCAGCACAGGATGGTTGAAATCCTTGAGAGAAAAGGAACTCTTTTTTTTTTTTTTTTTTTTTTTTTTTTTAGAGAAAGGCACGTGTGCACATACACACACATGCATCTCTTACTGGAAGTTGACAGAAATATGTTTTCTTGTCATGCTAGCAGCCACATTATTGCTACAAGGATGAACTTACAAGGGGAAGAAGCTTTATTCCCTGCTGTAAGTGTGAATACTAGAAAATACAAAGAATCTTCTTTTTTACTGTAATTTGTGTTTTTGAAAAATAACCCAGAAAATAATACATTGAAAATTAACCAAAAGAGTTCTAGTGAAAATTTGCACAAGGATTTCTTGTGCAAGATTGGTACAGGAAAAAGTTAAATTTGTGCTTATAATGCCATTCTTAGTGATTTTTAAAAATGACTTGTTACTATTTTACAGTTTTAGAAAAATATATATTTCATTGAGAAGCAGAGTGACAGAGAAAGACAGATAAAGAGACAGGGAGAAAGAACTCATCTGTCCTTTGGTTTACTCCCCAAATGGCTGCAATAGCCAGCGCTGGACCAGGCTGAAGCCATGAGCCTTCAACTCCAGCAATGTGTCCTACATGAGTGGTAGGGGTCCAAGGAATCGAGCCGTCCTCTGCTGTTAACAAATGTCTGGTTTGGAGGCAGGACAGCTGGAATCTGATATGGCATGCAGGTATTGTGCACAGAGGCATAATCTGTTGTGCTAGGATGCCAGCTACCCAAGAATTCATTCCTAAATAAAGTTGCGTAAAGTTGTTTTGGTTGTGCATATTTGGAATCTGGCTCATTTTGGCACACATATGAAAGCTGTGATCACATTCTTCCTCTCTTCCCTCTCCAGATATGGTCCTGGACCAACAAGTGAGCTCAGGTCAGCTCAGTGAAGATGTGCGCCACAGAGTTCATGAGGCACTGATGAAGCAGCATCACCACCAGAATCAGAAAAAACTAACAAACAGGATTCCTATTGTCCGTTCCTTTGCTGATATCGGCAAGAAACAGTCAGAACCAAATTCCATGGACAAAAATGGTAAGTATCGATATATTGTGCTATTTTTGTCTACCGTAGATCTCTGAAATATCAGAATATTCTACAACCTTTAACATAGATTTGATTTGGAAGTGATTTTTTAATATTCAGTTTATTGTAGAATAGTTTTCTTATATGCATGTATTATACATGTAACCTTCTTACCAAGTGTCAAATTGTAGAACTTTTAACAACGCATTTAATTTTCCTGACTCACCAAACAATAGAAAGGAAATGTATTGAGTAAGAAGTTAAAGTTTCAAATACAGCAAATACACAAAGCAGCTAATGTAGAAGGACAACTCTTTCTTGCCACACTTGAGAATGTGGGAAAATGTTGTGATTTATTCTGTATATGATATTAAAGTTACTGCAGACAATGATTGCAATTTATTATTTGTGGAAAAAATATGGATTTCATGGTACTCAATCAAAAGATTCCAACAGCATTAACATTTAAAATGACCATCAGTGTCTAATTCATGGACACAGTAAGGTTTTCATAGTGGTGTTTCAATATTCCAGGAACCACTCCACTAGCTGTCTTTACATGCCAACATGGATGACCACCATTGTTGTCAAGCAGACATGACTTAACTGTGATTATGCTTTAAACAATTTTATCATTCTTGTACTTCTCTCCTTGCATCTAAAGAACCCTTCATTTGTACTAAGGAAATTGCTTAGGAATCTCCATTATCATCCATCCTTTCCATTAGGAGAATGAATCACAATGAAGGCATATGAATTTTTAGATCTTTCATCAGCTATAACAGTTTTCCAATTCTAAAAAATAAAAATTAGTGATAAGTATTTTCAAATGGTTTGTTGGAAAGACTCTGATTTCCAAAAATGGATTAAAGCACATATATGACAGCACAGAATATTTGATAGATTTTTTTACTCCTCATTTAAGGAGTGAAAAAAAAAAGCTTCAGAAATGCCTTAAATATAAATGTATGAAATTTAGTTTTCTACAGACTGCTTTATAAAGGAATTTTCATACTGTTGAATCAGATATACACAAGAAACATAGGAAAATGCTTTTTAAGATAATTAAGTATAATTGGTTTCAAAATTAAGAGTGGGTTCTTCATAGCAAATTATACTTAAATACTTGTTTGAATTTGAAGACCCTTCGGTGACTCAATGATATTGAAGTCATTGTTATTATATAAAAGTTTATAGTTGTGAATGTATGAAGCTCACTGTGTCATCATTACTGATGTTTTCTAACTTGTATTTGTAGTGTCCACCCACCACTCTGAGGACATATAACTTGCTTAGCATAAAGTCATATTTTAAAATTATATTTATATCCCGAATCACAGTTTTCTTTAAAATATGTGATACATAAAAATGAAAAAGCCAAATTTTTATAATCTGGGAGATATAAAAGTAGTGCTCTTATTACGCTTACAGTTCTAGTATTTGTTTGGCATGGTGATGTTAAGAAAACAGTTGGAATTTTATTCGTTTCGACTATAGCTTTATGTGTACAAAAAAACTCATTAAAACCTACCCATGAAAGGACTGTTGTGGTGCAGTGGCTGAAATTGTAGTTTATGATGCTTGGTATTCCATATTTGCTGATTTCAGTCCTAGCTGCTCTGCTGTGCTCCAACTCCCTACTCATGTGCCTGGGAAGGCAGCAAAAGACGGTCCCTGTAACTCATGTGTGAATCTGGAGTCCCTGGCTTTGGGCTTTAGCCTGGCCTAGACCTGACTGAGTAAATCTGGGGAGTGAAGCAAAGGATGCAAACACTTCCGGCCTGTCCATCTTCCTTTCCCTTTGCCTCCGCTTCTCCCTCTTCCTGTGTCACTTGCTTTTTGAGTAAATGAATCTTTTCTTTTTCAAGATTCATTTATTTAAAACAATTTTTAAAAAAATGTTATCGTTATTAGAAAGTCATATATACAGAGAGGAAGATCCTCTGTCTGCTGATTCACTCCCCAAGTGGCCATGATGGCTGAAGCTGAGCTGATCGGATGGCAGGAACCAGGAGCCTCTTCTGGGTCTCCTACATGGGTGCAGGGTCCCAAAGCTTTGGGCTGTCCTCGACTGCTTTCCCAAGCCACATGCAGAGAGTTGGATGGGAAGCGGGGCTGCCAGGATTAGAACTGGTGCCCATATGGGATCCTGGAGCATTCAAAGCGAGGACTTTAGCCACTAGGCCACCGAACCAGGGCCCAAATCAATGAATCTTACAGAAACTATGTATCCATGAACAACTAATTCCAAGAATGCACAGTAAAAAAAACTTTAGTCTTCGTTTCATTGCTTTTACTGAAATCCGACAAAATGTGTCTATAAAATTTTTATTTATTCAAGAAGTAAGCATATTAGATTGTGAACAAGTCGACTTTATAATTCAGATTTCCTTGGAGTAATGCTTACTATACAAATAATTTTGTCATATTTTTTTGAACATATAGGGAATGGAATTCACTGGATTAATTATTTATTGTAATATCATGCAGACCTAGCTAGACTGTTAGTGCTTTGAACTTGTGCTCACTATATGTAGAAGTCATAGAATTATAACTATGAATCATAAGTTTACATATAGACACATATAGAAACAAGATTTTCTGAGAGCTTCCTTTTGTCTTATTCAGGAAATGGCTTAGTTTTTCTAAAACCTGGAATCCGAGTGGTTCTAAAATGATTCTTTCACCATCTGTACAGTAAACTTTCTTCTGAACACACACAAATCTTTCGAGGCATACGTTAGGGCAATAAAATCTTGGAAACATTTATAACAAGATTCATATAGCCAATTAAGTATTGTCGTAGAGTATGCTGTCAGTAAATGGTTTTCTAAGCCTAGACTTATAACACTTCCTTATGACTCTGTTTTTCTTCCTCACACACTTTACATAATTATGTGTGTTGAGAATTCTGAAAATATGTATAGACTTCACCAATTTAGAAATAAATCTCCTACCCAGAAGTGGGGAAAAAAGTGTGACAGACCTTTACTAGGAAAGTTTTCCATCTACTTATGAACTCTAAAACCTGACAAACTCTAGATAAACAAAGTAAAAATTATAACCATAAATATAAATTTGACATTCTATTTCAGAATATGCAAAAAATTTAATTTAGCACATTAATATAGAGATACAAAAAGATTTCAAAGCATTCCAAAGGGTAATTCTTACATTTTAAAAATATTCTTGAGAGATATTTTATGCAGAGATATTGGATTTTTTTTCTTTTAGGATTATAGAACAGGAATTAAGCACAGTGTAGATTTTCTAGGAACAAGTAAACACAACACACTTTTCTTTCTTTTATTTTTATTTTATAGAAACAAATTCCCTTCTCTTATTTGATGTATTTTTCTTTTAGAGGCAAAGCCATTGAAATTCCCTGATAAATGAACTGATGCTAATGTAAGGAAATCTGAAAGTCATGCCGAATAGGCTTCCTGCTTCCTTAGTTGTGTTGTTCCTAGAGGATTCTTCCGTAGTAATATTCCTACTGGTTTAACATGCACAGTATTCAGAATGAAACTCTCCCCCCATTGTATAGAATAGATTAACAAAATGTTGCCTTTCTTTGCTCCTGTGCTCCACAGTTCCACAGTTTTCTATCCATACCCTTTTTTAGTGATTTGTAATGATTTGTGAATCTCACATCCAAATATAGCAGCTTACTGTCCCCCCGCCCTTTTGGTATAATTCATTCCTTGGTAGTCTGTGTATTCTCTTCAGGGCTAAGATACAGGATGCTATGGATTCACCATGCATTTTTAATGCCACCATGCTGTGTTTAACTTTCACTTTTCATTAAGCATCAAAACTGTGAGAATTAAAATGCCTGATTCTGATGTTTCAATAAAAAGTGACATTTATATTTGGCAAAACAACGGCAAAAGTAATAATAGAAAAATTATATCTACTTTGACTTTAGAATCCCCCAAAAGAGGTAAAAAGTATTCAAAATAAATATATCAGCATTATTCAAATATGGCCTTAAAACTAGAAATATTTCCTGAAAGTCTAAGATTTTTGTGATAAGTGATATAGAAAGCAAAATATACAAAGAATTGTATTTGTTACTCAGTTCATGCATGTATTTATATGTTAAGATATTTGCATTACAATTGTATTTTAAAATGTTATTACCCTTTGATACATTATATATTCCTGAAAATAATCTGGAAACCTTAGTTTCTTTGGCTATAGATATCGTCATTTCACTCTGTCCTTTACTTATAATTTCTAACTCTGTTCCTTTTCCTTCATAACATCTTTTTGTAACTACCTCCTAAACTGTACACTTTCTAGTTGTAGCTTTTGTTTGGATCTTAAAAGGAGATACACAGTGAAAAATCTCTAATTTAATGCTCAAAGACACAGATTCTCAGAGAATGTTTAGGTTTGGACGGATTGGGTATATGTTGACTGTTTTGGCCTGGGTAGGTTCCAACCCCTAAAGCAATGTACACATAAGTTTTGTGGATGACTTTTATTTATAGTTTTTGGAAGTCTGGTTTATTGCCTTATATTCATTTCTTTTACAAATGCTTTACTTTTTATTTTTGGATGCTTCATGTTGACATGTGTTTAGATACTTATATACTTGTTTGTTAAATACTGAGTCTCATAAATAATATATCCATGGTTTCAATTTAATCCCTCATACTGTTACATCTTTGAAGAAAATAGATTAGAATAATAATTCTTAGACTTGCCTGAGAGAAAACATATGAAAAGATTTGTGGATTTGAAGGAATTAAACATTGTTTAATAAAGATATTTCCCACTGTTCAAAGAAAATCAAATGTCATTGTTGATGCAACTGATGGGTCTGTTTGTAGACTATATTGTTGTTTCCGAGTTCTAGAATGTCAAGGCTACGTCTTAACAGCAAACATATTTATAATATGATGTGGCTAAATGTGTTATTTAGCGTATTAATTATTCTTAGGCATACCAAATTTTCTCATAGTTTAATTATATGCATGCTTTCATGTTCTTAAAGTGTAACTCACCTAATCAACATTTTCTAAATATTTAGCCCTTCTTTCTTTATGTTTTCTATTTCCATGGAAAATGTATTGTTACACATGTATGTAACTTTGTCATTCATCTTTATATTTCTTTATTTTGCTCTGTCTTGTGTCTGTCTCTAACAGGCTCATCTCATCTCTGTACCTCCCTCATCTCCTACCCTTTGGGTACTCTAAATGCGTTGACGGTTTCTGAGGTAGTGTAAACCAGCTTGGTCTCTAGGTTAATAGCATTGTACTTCCATGTCTTCATCCCAGTTTCCTTCTAGTGCACGTGATTTACAGTGGATTGAGCAGCAGCAAATAATGAAACACTGACGTGTCCTGTTATTCCATTGATTTGAATTTGGCCAAATAGAAATTGAAGAGCTGCTGTTTCACAATATTTACACTTATATAATTAATATATAATTCACCTACAGAAGAGGCCAAGACATAAATGAGTTATTTTAACATTTAACCAATATTTACTGTTGTTTCAGTGAGGCACTTCAATAATACTGACATTACATAAAGTCATAAATCAACAATTTTTATGTAGTTGTATTCTTCCCCAAAAATTTTATGAGGAAGGAAGTGATTGCACCAGTCTCAAAATAAACCTTGACATTTTTATACCAGCAAGTAAAAAAGTGGGGCTTTCAATTCTCTTGAATTATTGTCAATTACTCCCATGATTGCGCCTCAACTTCTGATTTTTCCTAGAAAAATACGTAAATTTTTGTCTAGTACATGATCCTGACGTAGAAGTTCAGAGGAAAAACATGAATTAATGACTCATGGAAAACTAATTCAAGTAGGTGCTAGTATGAATATCAGGCACTTTATACTTTAATTTCTAATAGATAAGAAAGTTAGAATTTTGGATTTAAGAGATAAAAGTTAAGAGATCAGAAAGCAAACTATGGTTGGGAAGAATGATGTTAGCTTTTTCAAATGCTTATTAGGCGTAGGGAGCCTTTTTCACATTAAGGTTATTTGCATATTTTTAATATCATTTTTAAATTATCAATTTAAAAATAGCCTGTTTTAAAGATTTAAAGAACTTTGAGTCCTGCCTGTATTGTCTTGGGAGAACTAGGCGAAATGATTTTGTAGGCCTGGATAGTCATAGAAACTATTCAGTTGGTATTAGTGATGTTGAATTTTCATCAGTTTTTAAAATATTTTACCCTGCATGTAATAAGATCACTGAGTCAAATGCCTTTTTCACTGCTGTCTTCCATATATAAAAATCATTTAGAAATTACAACAAGGGCAATTTATTATTATAATAATATCCATTTATAGGTGGGTGGCGATCATTAGCCAAAGTAAAAATAATGCAAAGAAATAAGCCAAAGCATTTATGTTTACAAGCATAATGGCTTTAGTGATTGGAAAATTCATCATAAAACTATGGTTCATAAAGCTTCCATACATTTCTAATTACTAAATCTTAACTTTGCAGTACTTTGCTCTGGATAGGAAGATATCTTAGCAAATTCATTGTTATTCTACTATGAAACTCACTGCTGAGTGAAGATAAAATCCTGTAACTTAAAATTGTCAGTCTGTAAACTGTATTGCAATAGACATTAGCAAGAAAACAAGAGATTCTCATTCAAAGCCTAAATTTATTGTTTCTTGCTACATAATAGAATTTTAGTTAATGAAATTCAGTGTGAAATAACTGTATCATCTTCTTTTGAATTATAGTAGCCATTGGAATAAAAATAAATAAGTACTGAACAAAGATTTTAATTGGTAACAGAATTTCAAAAATTGTTTTAGTTTATTTGATTTCCAGTAATTCTTTGGATTGTGGATTACATGTGAGTTTTAATTTTATATGTATAGCAAATCAAATGTTACCCTTTTAAAATTCTGACTTTAAATAACTCAGACTAAACTTTGAGCTTCACTTTAAGTAATAAAACCCATGTATTTTTTGTTTCCTTCTGGATTGTCAAAAATCAATTGGAGATACATACATTTGATGTCTTATTTGAATAAATTATATACTTTTAGAAATTATGCCAAATTTGGCATATTCCTTAAACTTTGCAGGACTTTGAATATTATTAAATGTATTTAATAGTATTTAACAACTACTTGGAAATACAAAAAGATATAAAGTTTATGGCTTATATTCCTGTATCACAGATTAGTAGTTTTTATAGTTTCCTGCATAGCTTGTATTCTCTACACATATATGGAACCTAAAAGAATTAGGGAATTTACTGTCATCTATATATTTTCTGAAAATATTTGTAGAAATGGTTTCTAAATCTTTTCCTGATTATCAATTTCAATGGATAATTTTTATGAAACTCTTATTTCCTGGATCAACAATAACATAACACAGTAAGTCTTAAAATATGTTAATCATTTTATTTATTACATATAATATTGACACACTTATTATAATTAATTATAAGAGGAAATACAACTGTCAAGTTTTTAAGTATACAGCATGAATTGAAGGTAGTTTTAATAAGTTCTGCTTAAATATGCAAATGAAGACATAAGCCTTTGAATTTTTCAAAATCTAATTTCCAGTATATTTTCTACTCAATTCAATTTTTTTCAAAGCTGAAAAGTCTTCACAGGGTTTATTCTCCTTTTGTATGTGTTTACTGACAGACTTAAACAGTTGTAATTGTGTACCACATGAAATAAATTATTGTAAGAAAGCAGATACTTGTTTAATTCATTTATCTTTCCATAACATTAAGTTCATCGCTCAGTTTTAAAGAACATTAAATAAATTTATGTTTAAATATATTTGATATTCTAACTCATGAAAATATGGAGAAATGATGTGAAACTGGTGATTGAAGACATCTGTTAGTAGCACAAATGCACTTCTTCAGGGGTTTTTTTAGAACAATATATTGAATGGCTGCTAATGAATGGTTCACAGTCATAGCTGCACACTGCAGTTAGAAATGGGAGAATGAAAATAGCCTGTGTGGCTTATGTGATATTTCACTGAAATGTATGTCTTCTCCTGAAATATCCTATAGTCAGAATTTGTCAACATGCTTTGCAGTAAATATGCTTGAAAAACTGATTTTATTTTTATCTTCACTACATATGTTATTTTAGTTTTTAAGTGGAAGCATAGAAATGTTTAAGTTCTAAATGAATCTTCAGTCTTTTACTTTCTGATAACCTAACAATGTTAAAACTTAAAAACTATACCTTGTTGAATAATGTTTGCCTAGAAAGTTTTACAGTCCAGAAAGCAAAATACAGTAATATTTGGGAAAAAAAAGTAGGGGTGTCAGTCATGTAATAATTTCTAATTAGCAAGCAACATGTAGGTTTTGAGGAGGATATTTAAAATTTTTTCTTATATTTACACACACAAATTCGAAGATACTACAGCAGTTGGAGAAGATGAGATAATAGATACACCATGAATAAAATGGGATTAGGAAGGCAGAAGGGATTTAGGCAGAGAGAATAATTTTTGATATCCGAAACAGTTGAGAATAAGAAATGTATTTTGGACTCCCTGACTTATGACCACACATATGACAAATATTGGGTTGTTACGTTGAATCTGAAGGAGAGAAGTTAGAGAAGAGCGATACATTTGAAGTAAGCAAACCTAGTTTATTTTTTCATTTAATTATGGACAGATCTCAGATTGCCTTAATTACAAGTAAGGTTAACAGTAAATGGTGAAATTAAGCTTCTTTTTGTATTTCTTCTCTTTTTTCTACCTTTTTTTAAAATTAAACTTTTCTAGTCATTGTCACATTCCAAGCTCTATCATCCACTTTAATGAAATGTAGGAAAGGATGGCAACATAGTTTTAGTTAGTATTAAATGAAAAACTTACATAATTCATATTTATTAATCTTTTTTCTAATCACAGAATGCAAAGGGGACTGATCCCACTTGTAAACTGTATTTAATATTATAGAGATTGTTTAGTGAAAAGCAGAAGTGCGTTCTAATAAAGGAGAAGAACATTAAGGGGTTTTCTGGGAAGTAGGTGGCAATTTCCTGAATATCAGCCACCATACTTCTAATTGAATCCTAGCAAGTGAAATATCTAAAAGTTATTGCCAAAAACTTCTTCCCCATTGGTTTGATTTTTATATGGAATATAATCTTAAAGTATCCTATGCTATTGTCAGAGAAATATTTGTCCTTTTATGGTTTACATTTATTTTGTTAGTTTTACAATCTTAACATCTATCTATCTTGCCTTTTAAACGTAGTTTTAATTAATATTCAAAAATCATTGATGAATCGTGGTCATATTTAGACACTTTTAAAAAAGATTTATTCGATTTTTATTGGAAAGTCAGATATACAGAGAAGAGGAGAGACAGAGAGGAAGATTTTCTGTCTGATGATCCACTCCCCAAGCGGCCGCAATGGCTGGTGTTCAGCCGATCTGACGTCAGGAGCCCAGTGCTTCTTCTGGGCCTTCCGTGTGGCTACAGGACCACGAGGCTTTGGGCCATCCTCAACTGCCTTCCCGGCCACAAGCAGGGTGCTGGATGGCAAGTGGGGTGTACCGAAATAGAACCCATGCCCATTTGGGAACCCAGCTCATGCTAGGCAAGGACTTTAGCTGTTAGGCTACATTGCTAGGTCATATTTAGATATTTTGTAAATGATCTTTATCTATGGAATGTAATATTTTAATTTTAATCTGCAAATTTATTTCGCTGTTTTTGGGCAGAATTCTCCCATTTCTATCTGGAATTGTTAAATAAGAACTTTCATATTGATATGAATCTATATTGACCCTTCATGCTTACATCATAAACTCATGAAAAAACCTATTTTAGTTTAGTTTTAATTGAAGATCACATTTCATTCAATATGTCTAAACCATGTAAGTAATTGTTTGTATTCTGTAATAACAATCTCTTTTAGCAGGTCAGGTTGTTTCTCCTCAGTCTGCCCCAGCCAGTGCTGAAAACAAAAATGATGTTAGCAGAGAAAATAGCACTGTTGATTTTAGCAAGGTAAGCTTTTCTCCTTCTCATCTAAGTAATTTGCTAAATTGCTGCTAGAGATTAGTACCCATTTTAAAAGGTGTTGACACAATTTTTGCATGTACTTTTTTTTGTTTCTTATTCAGAGCTTTATACTGTAGAAAATGTCACTGTTAAACCAACAGATTTTTACTCATAATCTTCAGGATTCAGCCACTTGGTAAAACCTCTGTCTTTCAATAACATGAACAACTGGACATTAAGAAGGGTGGAAAAGACATTTAAACTATTGTTTAAAATTTTCTCTTAGTTTGGCTTCCATAATTACCTCTTCTCCATTGTGAAAGGGCATATCATAAAACTTCATTATATTTATAATTCAAAGAAAGGCAATAGTGCAAGACTATCCTATAGAACAAGATTAAACTGAGCAGAGTTTTGAATAAAAACATATTAAGGACTGACTAGGTGGAGGGATACATCTAACTGGAACAATTTCAAATTGAATCACTTACTTGAATAATGAACCAGTGACGATAATGTGATTCTGGCTGACAAATTCCCAACATTGTATATGTGCCATTGATGCATTATGGCACAGTAAGAGCTGAATAAAAGTTTCAATATTCTTTAATTAAAATTAAAAATTAATTTTAATTAAAATTTATAAAATTAAAAAAAGAAGAGTGAGAAATTCTTATCTGAGTGGCTGACTCTGAATTGTTACTGAGAGAAATATTTTAATAATTTTAGTAATATATTTAGCACTAGCAATACTTGTACAGAGGGAGGAGGTGGGAGTGGGCAACAGCCATTAACAAAAAGTCACCAGAATCTAGGTTCTAAACCTGTTTTAGAATTCTTTAAATACTGAAATGATCGAGGTCTAGTTATATGCATGCTCTCTGGTGCCTGGTGTAATCTCTAGGAGCTTGGTGTATCAGCTTAAGCCTGTTGATTATGCGTGCAGGGACTGGGAGGCCAACACAAAGGGCATACTAGTCCATGTGGGATGAAACAAAGGCATGAAAAAGGACCTCCACACCAGCAAGAGAGAGAGGTGAGGGCATTTTTGGGCTACATTTCTACAATGGTTCAAAGCTCATTTCACTGTGCAGAGGCATGTGATTCAAATATTAAAGTCAGTTCAAATGTATTCCATCTGTCACTCTAAAAATATCTTTTAAAAACATTACATCTCATTCATCTACCAGTTGGAATAAAATGGGGACAAACTACCAAAACTCTAATTTCTGGTACTCTTAAACTGAAATAATACCATAACAATAATCATAAAAGTTGCTTATTTATTTATACAAGCATTAATAGTCTAACAAGGGCATATTTAGCATCCTCAGAAAACAATGATTCTAGACCCCATGGTTCATTCTTTGAAAGATAGTATCTTCCACCTTTTAAAACAGTATAATCCTTTTACAATGGATCCTGTATCTCCTTATTAATTTTCTTAAGCTGTGTGACCTATCTTTGCATACTTCAAAAATACTTTTCATCACATAGAAACACAAAGGAAGACTGCCAACTTCAGACAGTAGTTGCTTCTTCAGAGCCCTCGAAACATTCATAAACACAGAAAAATGAAATTGGAAATTTTTTTTGCCTTGATAATTTTCTTCCCCATTGCATTTCCATTCACTGGTATATTTCTGCTTTTGATAAACAAATTAAATTACTAAAGCCCCTCATTTAGTACTAGCCACATGTCTTCTGACTCTATAGCATGACACATTGTAAAGAACATAACTTTTTGAGAAAAATGCCAACTTTTAAAGTTTTTTTTATTTTTATGGGAAAGTCAGATATACAGAGAGTAGGAGAGACAGTGAGGAAGATCTGTTTATCTGTTGATTCACTTGCCAAGTGACCACAACTGCTGGAGCTCCACTGATCTGAAGTTAGGATTGTCTTAGTTCTGACTGTTGTGGCCGCTTGGGGAGTGAACCAGTGGATTGAAGATCTTTCATTCCATCTCTCCTTCTCTCTGTATATCTGCCTTTCCAATAAAAATAAATAGATCTTTAAAAAAATCACAGCACTGATTAATAAATTTATACAGAAAGTTTTCTAGGTGGAATTTAAATTTCACTTATTACTGATAGAGTTCATGTTGATTATAAATTATGAATTTTCTTAATGTGCACACACACACATATATGCACGTGTGCATGCCTACACACATACACAGACCTTACTAAAATATAAAAACAGAAATGATGCTGCCTGCAATGCCTGCATCCCATATGGGTGCTGATCTGATTCCTGGTTGTTCCATTTCCAATCCAACTTCCTACAAGAGCAACTGTGAAAGCAGTGGAGGATGACCAAGGCTTGGACTGCTGCACTCATGTGGAAGACCCAGAATAAGTTGCTGTATTCTCTCTTTCCCAGGCCTTTTCATTGTGGCCATTTGGGGAAGAGAACCAAAGATCTCTTTCTGTTTCTTCCTCTCTCTTTGTAATTCTGTCTTTCAAAGAAATAAATCTTAGAAAATAAAGTACAATATTAACTCTGCTTGAAATGTTTGATGGAGTCCTATAGGTTCTTTTTATATTTTATTCCTGTGATCAAATGTATACTCCATATGTCAGGCTTTGTGTTCTATGGCATTTTTATGTTACAGAAAGATAATCCTAAATAGCTTTACAGAGATCTCATTTTCAGAAATAGACAAAGTTAATGTAGTTAACAATGTGGATAGGGATTTTCTGATGTCTCCTAAAAGTATTCTCAAATCATCAAACTGAAAAAAATATTTGGCAAAAAAAAATTCTTAGTCTCGCTCATAGTTTCAAGAGCCCTTTCATCTCTCTCTCTTTGCTTTTCCTACTTTAACCTTTGGTACTCATTTCATTAACACAGCATAACATCAATTAGTAGAGCAATAAACTCTTATTCCCCTAAAGACAGAGTTCCATAAAAAGCAACTTAGGTGAATCAGAAACAAGAAATAGGCCTTCGACAATTTACCCTAAAGTCAGTACTTAGTTTTTACTGAGGTCCTATCATCAAAAGGGCTGTTTATTCTCATGGATATTTTACATTCATTTGTCACACTTCACCTTTACACCTAAACCCTTTCTTGTTAATGATCACTTGTGTTTTGTTTGCATTCATTTCAACCACAGACATCCCATGTCAGAAATTCAAATATGATTCTTGAGCACTTACAAATGTTAAGCCTTTCTTTATTGTTTTCTCTGCTCTGTGAAATCTAAATTCTCAAATGAGAAGCTACAGAATTGAAGAATTATCTGGACACAAAGAATGTGAAAAATACAGACCAACTAGAATAACTATGAAAACAAAAGTCATGCATTTATGCTATAAGAGAAACATGTTTATATTCTTTTGTAATATGTGTATTTTCAATATTATTTAATTGAAATATGTATCATTTGCAGAATTTGTGATAATATAAAGATATTAAACATATTGGTAAAATGTGTTTAATTGCATACATACTTTCCCACTTAAATTTCAAGATTGGTGATACTAAAGAAGCTTCTTTCAAAAGTAGTTATATACAAAAAATGATAGTGTTCATATTATTGGTGTCAAATTAAAGTAATCCACAAGAAAAAAGCTATTATAGAAAAAGGGTGAATGAGATGTTGTATTGTGTGTTTGTAAAGATGGATAGACAGATTATCATATATGAAGCACTGTGCTGAAATATGATTTATCCAATTTTCTAGTTTTATCCTTTTTTTTCTTTGCAATGCAGGTCGATCTGCATTTTATGAAAAAGATTCCTCCAGGTGCTGAAGCCTCAAACATCTTAGTGGGAGAACTGGAGTTTTTAGATAGAACTGTAGTGGCATTTGTCAGGTTGTCTCCAGCTGTCTTGCTTCAAGGATTGGCTGAAGTCCCTATTCCAACCAGGTAAAAAATATAAAAGTGTCTTTAGTATTAGTCTTAGCCATTGTTGGGGGGCGGGTGGCAATGAGATTAAATATCTTTTCCTGTTAGAGTTTTGACTGGTAACTAATATATAACACACCAAGCAGTCACCTCTTCTTATTTATGGAGGAAGATAATGCTATCCTTTTCCTCTCCCTCTTAATTTTTATGTTTTAATTTCAGCTTGTTTCTCATCTTGGTTTTCTTCAGTCTGCATAATTATATAAGCCCTTATTTGTATTTTTCCTAAATGCTATACTTTCTCAAAGATTACATTAAATTATGTGGTTAGGAAAGAAATTCTTTGTTAGGATATGGCCTTATTCGAACAGCTTAAATTTCCAAGATTTTGCTTACACATGAGTAGGCCTTCAAAATGCTAGTGCATTGAAGTGACCTCATTAGGGGTCCTCTTTTGATTCTAGGCATAGTGTGTCCCTCATACACAGAGTCTGAATAATTGCTATAGTGGCAGGATGGTTATGTGATGGAATCTGAGTTAAAGAACAAGTTTAATATGAAGATCTGAACTTGCTTCCAATGCAGCTATATATAAGAATTAACAACTCGGGGCTAACCTTCAACAAACTGAATTATGTTATCATTCTCTTTTACTTTATACATTTAAAACTGGCCATTGGTGAAAAAAAGTAAGAAATAAAAAGAAAAATAGACTAAATATTGATTTTTTGGGGCATATTTGGGTTCCTTTAACTTATTCAGGCATCTTGTTTTCTACCTTAGTACCACCTTCTATGTGAATCCTAGATACAAACAGCCTTCCACACTGATCCCATATACACTCTCAGACATTGCTATGAAGGGCCTCATTTGCCACTTGCTGAGGCCTTTTGCATGACATTAAGACTATCTCATGCTGCTGTCATGCTCTCTCCGCTTCCAAACACTGAATGCCTCAGTCAAGATAAAATGATAAATGTCCAGGTGCTATGGTCACTGGGCTTGTGCAGCAAGTTTCCTCTGTAGATTTTTTTGTCCTTAACTCAAAATACAGAAAGTGATTTCAATCCATGCTTTGATAATGGGATAAATGCATCCTGCAAACATGAAATATATCAGCCAAGAGAGGGCTTAGCCAGATGAATTCCTAATAAAATGAGGCCTCTTAGTCATAAAAACAGTCATTGTATTCCAGTAATTAGGAGGGTGTATAATGAACTTAGGGTAAACAATAAATTTTTTTGACAACAGTGGTTCCTGTGTTTCACAGTGAAGAACAGAAAATTGTCCAGGAGAAGAGAAAAAAATCATGGGATTGCATATCCTCACTTTGAGAACTGTCAGCTGTAGGTGACCTAATTTCTTACACACTGCAAAATGTGTGTAGAGAACAAAGAGAGAAAATTAGGGACACTGATAGAATGATTCTGTGAGTAGATGTTCAGAAAAAGTAGGCTATTTAGTTAATAAAGGAAAAAATTGAAGATTTGTTAGACAAATGGACTAACAGTAAACATAAGTTTTTAGACAAGGAAACATGCCATTCTTGCTTCCGAATTATCCCATCTTAGGATAACAAAAGAGCATACCATGAATATGTTGGTAAGACATATTATAAGTGTTATAAAACATACTTTCAGGGTTTTATAAATAACCCAGGGAATAGAAATCTAAAATTTAGCAAGATGTGCATATTATTTAAAAGCTTTACAATTGGTAAAACACCTGCTACTGCAGTACTCTATTATTGTTGTTATGTGTAGTGGATTTTTCTACATAGTACAAATTGACTGCATTCAGTAAAGAATGACACAAGAGACTAAAATTTGGTCATCCTGTGATTGTTTATCTGCTCTATGTAAAAATATATACAGACTTAAAGTTACAACCAAATGAAGGCTTGAGTTATGGTAGTTATAAAGAAATACTTAATAAGGCATTAATCTTCACATTTAACATAAACCATTTGGCAATGGTTTAACAATTAACACCACAGACTAGCACTGCAGAATGTAGGGCCTATCTCAATTTTCACTATTTCTCTGAAACATTGACCTTCTCAGAAATAGGGCAATTACCAGACCTTTAAAGTTAGAGCACATATTGATTTCTTTAAAAGAACAAATTGTAATGATGAATTTGTCAGACTTACAAGCTAATTTAGATTGAATATCATAGTAAGCTTCTATTTTTATTCCTCTAATATTGGAATTACAAGATTATTAACTGCTATTCCTCTAACTGATGTTTAATTGCTGATAATCTCATATATAATATAAATTTTACATATGCCCATGTTTTTGACCATAAATTCTTTCTTTCTCAATAGTGCTATGTTGTCTTTCTTTCCCCCCTTTAAATTATTCTCCATTTCGCATTTAGGAGAATTTTCTTCTTTTCAGCTCAGAAATATTTAATTAGATTTTATCCCATCCCCCCTTTTTAAGTCCCCCTTCCTCTAAAGATTTAAGATTTCTTAAAAATATCAATAACAATTTCATAGGCTATACATGTAACTAAATGGGAGAAACACTGGAGTAAAAATAAGCATGTATTTCCTTTGCTCAAGAATCTTAAGCATAAGAGTTAATACCTATAAAATGTTTAAAAATAATAATGAATTGTTAAAAATCAGGAAAATATTTCTAAGTCTTCATTTTAATTGATTTTAGACGTGTTATTGTGCTTTAAAATTATTCTTGGAATTCATTTTTTTGAAACATTTCCTTCTTTTCTACTTATACACAGATTTTTATTCATTCTGCTGGGACCCCTGGGAAAAGGCCAACAGTACCATGAGATTGGCAGATCAATTGCAACCCTAATGACAGATGAGGTATTTATTTAAGTTTATTGAGAACATTTTTCCCTACTAGGTACACCTGACTTTTGGAGATCCTGCTTTCTGCTTTGAATCAGATTTGTTATTGCTAACAGAAAGAATAGGTACCAAAGATCACATTAGCTTAAAATTAAGGAGTAAATGAACAGATGACATTTCATAAATGTCATCTAAATAACTTAATGATGTTATCTACTCAACATGGCTGAAAAGACTTTAAATTTCATTAAAGAGCCAATTAATATTGCATATTACTTTCCCTGTGCATGATACCTGAAAATTTGAACTTGTGGTTGGGATTCAATATTATAAGTTCTTATCTCTTGAAGTAGTTATGTTTGAGGATATAATATGTGTGAAATATTGATATGTACACAAAGAAAACTAACTCTGGATGTGTTTTTTAAAAAAATATTTCCAACACTAACTAGCTAACATAAGAATATATTAAATTTTCCTGTGGCTGCCAAAACACAAGGCCACAAACTGTGTGGCCACAGCTTCTCCAACATTTGTATAGGAGGATCCTTCTTAGTCTTTTATATTCCAGCAACTTGTTCTGCTGCTCTTCTTATAGCCTTCTAACCTGTGTTTCTTTCTGTCTTCTTATTTTCTGTATAGACATCTATCATTGGATTTTGGCACCCTCTAACCCAGGCTATTTTCACTTTGGGCTATTTATTTTTATTAACATCTGCAAAGACACTTATTTTGAATATGACCAAATTTTGAGGTTTCAGGCTGACATGTTTTTTGAGAGGACACTACTAAATTCACTACAATGAAAAACATTCTTTTTACTGAATCTGGGAAAAGATAGGAAAATGAATAAAGGGCTTCATGAGCACCACACACTTAATTTTGAATTCTTTTTTTTAAAGATTTACTTATTTTTATTGGAAAGTCAGAGTTGCAGAGTGAAGGAGAGACAGAGAGAAAGATCCTCCATTCACTGGTTCATTCCCCAAGTGGCTGCAGTGGCTGCAGCTGAGCCTATCTGAAGACAGGTGCCAGGAGCTCTTCCAGGTCTCCCATGTGGGTGCAGGGTCCCAAGGCTTTGGGCCATCCTCAACTGCTTTCCTAGGCCACAAGCAGGGAGTTGGAAGGGAAGTGGAGCAGCTGGTGTACAAACCAGCAGCACCCATATTGGAACCTGAGCATGCAAGGCAAGGACTTTAGCCACTAGACTACCAAGCTGGGACATTGATTTTGAATTCTATGAAGAGATTTTCATTGTAGCTTTGCTTCTAGTGCTCCCATATTAATACTGTGCATTTTCAAAGTAACACAAAATAAAGAATATCTCTATTTTTGTATTTTAAAAGTTAAATACTATTACTTTGTTTTTTAAAAAAGATTTCTTTATTTTTATTGCAAAGTCAGATATACAGAGAGGAGGTGAGACAGAAAGGAAGATCTTCCATCCAATGATTCACTCCCCAAGGGGCTGCAACGGATGGAGCTAAGCCAATCTGAAGCCAGGAGCCAGGAACTTCCTCCAAGTCTCCCACGCAGGTACAGGGTCCCAAGGCTTTGGGCTGTCCTCGACTGTTCTTGACTGCTTTCCCAGGCTACATGCAGGGAGCTGGATAGGAAGTGGAGCTGCTGGAATTAGAACCGGTGCCCATATGGGATCTCGGTGCTTTCAAGGCAAGGACTTCAGCCGCTAGGCCACCATGCCAGGCCCAAATACTATTACTCTTGAGAAGACTTAAAAATCTCTTCCCTTCTAAGACATTAGAATGTTACATAATCTGTAAGGTACATAAAAACATGAGAAAAACACATTATCTGATGTGATATGAATATGCTCTCAACTTATCATTCACCTCTCAATCTCCCTATCAGCAAGTTAGGAATCAATATGAGATCAGTGAGAAAATGTCAGCTCCATAGTTATGGTTGTTTGACTATTCAAGCATGCATAGCAACAGGGAAGTAAGAGCCTTACATCAATTTCCTTGACTTAGGAGGACCATGAAATTTGTGAATGAGTACCAGCCATCTAATGAAAACTTGAGCATGAATCCCTTAATCTTTAACATTTTGAACTTAGAGCAGTTTGCAATCATCGTGTGTAAGGGATGGAAATGCAGAAACCCAAGAGGAAGGCTGTGAGTACTTACTCTAAAAGAGCTGTTAGTATAATAGGACATGTTAATTTAATAGGACATTGATTTACGAAAATACTATACTTTTGAAGAGAAAAGGTTTGTTTTTATTATTTAAAGCCCAAGTAGAACAGCTGTTTTATCTAACTGTTTCAATGTCTATTGGATAATTATGCTTATTAACAATGAATTTTAATGTTATTACATGTAGCTTAATTTGGTAAGAAAAGTATTGCATTATCAAACTAAATTTCAATCAAGAAGTTGCTGCTTAATATTAATTTTGTGCCCTGATGTTGCCAAATGTTCAAATAAATAGCTGTTAGTCTAATCTCTATCATTTTCTGTTTGTATTGGAAACTCTTTGTAGGTAGTCTGTCTTTTCCTTTTTCATTTTCAGACTTAGCATATCAGTGTTCAGTTGTTCTAGAAAATAAATTAATGACTGTATATGTGAATTGTCATAATATTCTATGAATAGCCAACCCAATAACCCATTTTCTTCATATCTAAGTCTTATTAGAGTCATGATTATTATTATGAGAATTGGTACCAATCTAGTTATCACTTTATATTTTGAAAAATTAAGCTCCCAAGAGTGTCAGCTAATGTTAATATATTGATAATTACCATAATCTAATGTAAAATTTTAAAAATTAAGTGTATTTATGAACATGTTTTATTTATCCTTTTTCATTAGTTAAAAGACATACAGGTTGTACATATGTGCAAGATACTACGTGATGTCTCATCACATGTGTATGTTGTATAATTTTTAATGAAGATAGAAATATCTTCTAGAGAATCTACCATTTGCAGTGAAGATATCCAAAGTTATATTCTGTAATTTTTACAGAGCAATTGAGTCTATTAACATTGTTCATAGTCACCGTACTGTGCAACAGAACCACAGAACTTCTTGCTGTTTTCTAGATGTAAATTAGTAGATGTCAGTTAACCTTTCTGAAATAATGAAATTCAAAACACAATAAAAGGCATGGAGACTGAAAGTCAATCAATCAATTGATCAGTTGAGGAGCTAGTTCCTTGAAAAGATAAAATTGATATGCCTAAGCAAGACTAAGTAAAAAAAGGGGAAGAATTTCAAATTTGTAAAATCAGTTTTGAAAATGGAAACATTATGACTAATAACATGGAAATACAAAGATTGTTAGAGATCCATGAATCAATTTGAAAACACCAATAGTAAAACTATTGTATACTAACAGAAATAATGCTTTTCTGGAAGGGCAGTGAGGAAGCTAAAACAAACCAAGTAAGTTACTGAATAAGTTACTGAGAAGAATAACATTTTTTGTTCTAAATTTCTAAGTTAATAATTTTCACCCTTTGTGTATCTAAGGTAAATATTAACCTTTTCTGTTCAATCAGCAAATATGCCTAATGTGTAATAACCACTTATAAAAAACATGAACTATCCAAGTCTTCTTATCCTTAAAAAAATAGAATCATTTCTCAAAACTGTCTTGTACTGGTACAAAGATAGAAAAGAAGATTATTGGAATAGAAACTGCTGAAGAGAACTCACACATATACAGCCTGCTTTTCTTCAGTAAGAAAACTGAAAATAACCCAGGGAGAAAGTCTCTTCAACAAATGCTATTGGGATAATTGGATATTAGCCTGCAGAGCAAAAAACAAACAAACAAAAATTCTTAAGGAGAAATTAACTCTAAATGGATCAAGGACCCAAGACTGCACCCAGACTCCATCAAATTACTACAGGAAAACTTAGGAAATACCCTGTAAGGCACAGGTGTAGGCAAAAGCTTCTTAGAAAAAGAGACAAAAAACCACAAGTAATTAAAGCCAAAACAAACAAACGGAATACATAAAACTAAGAAGCTTCTGTACAACAAAGTAAACAGTCAACAAAGTGAACAGGCAGCCAATAGAATTGGAGAAAATCTTTGCACACTGCACAATAGGTAGGTAACTGACTCTTACAAGAGATGTAGGTATCCTAAGTGGTCTTTCTCTTTTTTGTTTTCCTTTCCTTTTCTTCCTTTTCTTTTTCCCAAGTTTTATTTCATTGAAAGGAAAAGTTACAATGAAAGACACAAAATACATACATCTTAGTTTGCTGGTTTACTCCGTAATGGCCACAGCAGCCAAGACTGGACAAAACTGAAACCAGAAACCAGGAACTTTATCTGAGTATCCAGTATAACTGACTGAGGCCCAAGTATTTGGGCCATCTTATGCTGTTGTCCCAGGTGGATTAGCAGAGTCAATATTGGTAGTAGAGTAGCTAAGAATTGAACTGGTACTAATGTGGGTTCTTAACCTGCTATACCATAAGGCTGTTTCTTTAAGTGGTTTCTTAACTACTGTGCCAAAATCAAACTCTAAAGGAATGTGATTTTATTAATTTTGTCACTGATTTATCCTTACCAATGTATCCTTACCACTGAAATGGTTTGGTACATAATTATTGAATGAATGTTGAGAGCTCTTATTTTGCAGGGAAACAGGCATTAGGTAACTAATTATACAATTATAATTAATTATGTTAAATGTTGAAAAATACAGTGAATAAGGACAAAGATGTTAAGAGACTATTAACAAAGTACTGGAACTTATCTGAGAGGGGAACAGGGAAGACTTCTCCAAGGTTAGACACACAAAGAAAAGGGAGAGGAGCAGTTTGAAGTAATTAAGTCCCTGGCGAAATTGGTGAAAACAATAGAAAACACCATTTATGGTTTTGAACATAAACACACAGAATAAAACAAATTGTAGCATCTGTCTTTGAGGCAGTTAAAATAATAAGAAAGGATTGTTCTGGATGTATTTGGACATTCATCACTTTAAAGTGATCAAAAGTTAAAATAGAGGGGCCAGCATTGTGGCACTGTGGGTTAAGCCACTAATTGCAACATGGGCATCCCATAGCTGATTGCCAATTTGAATCTCAGTTCATTTGTTAATATGTCTGGAAAGCTGTTGGGCCTCTTCTATCCATGTAGGAGACCCAGATAAAGTTTCTGTCTCATGGTTTCACCTACCACCAGTGCTGGGTTTAGGGGTATGTGGGGAATAAACAAGCAAATAGAATATTTTACTCTCTATGTCTCTTCCCTTTTCTATGTCACTTTGCCTTTCAAATAAAGAAATAAGCAAATAAAAATTTTTAAAGATTTATCTTACTTTTATTGGAATTGCAGATCAGATTTACAGAGAGAAAGAAAGACAGAGAGAAAGATCATCTATCTGCTGGTTCACTCCCCAGGTGGTTACAGCGGCCAGAGCTGAGCTGTTCCAAAGCCAGGAACCAGGATCTAGGAGCTTCTTCTGGGTCTCCCACATAGGTACAGGTTCCCAAGTCTTTGATCCATCCTCTGCTGCTGTCCCATGCCAGAAGTAGGGAGCTGAAAGGGAAGTGGAACAGCTCAGACATGAACTAGCATCCACTGGGAGCCTGGTGCAGGCAAGGTGAGGAGTTAGCCACTAAGCCTTTGAACTAGGCCCAGACATAAGCAAATAATTCCAAAAGGATAGAACATTTGAAAGTAGATTTTTTTTCCCTGAAAATTATAATACAGACTATATAAAATAGGCCAGCTTAGTGAATACTGCATGAGTTCCTCATTTCATCTTGTGTGAAACACAAAAAACATCATAAATATTTAAATTATTTTTAGTGTAGACTAGATTAATTCTTATTTATCCTGTTTTTGGTATTTCTACTCAGTATAAGTATTTCATTGGTCTGTATATCAAATAGAAGAAATTAGGTTATAACACAGGAATAACCAAAGAAATTCTTGAAGGCTTACCACAAAAGAGCTTATTTCTGTCATGTTGGATGTCCATCCACCTGACAGGCTGGCAGATGGGCTCTGCTCTTTGTAGTAACTCAAGCAACCAGACTGGTAAAAAGCTCTCTCTGGACCTATATTTTGTGTCACTAAGACAGACAAAAGGTAAATGTGATGAGTCACACACACTTGTATTCAAACTTCTGTTCAAAAGTGACAAATGAACACTGAACTAGAACACTGGTAACCCAATATCAAAGAAGGCTGGCTGGCAGGGCAGTGCAATCCTCTAATTATCTAGATGACCTGGGAGAATTGTGAGCAATCTGCCTAGCACATTTTGTGTGTGGGTGTGTATGTGCATGTGTGTGAGCACGTGTGAGTGTGTACAGGTGGAAAGTAAAAATCACACTTTGAATGGGAACATATTTTTCTGCCCTATATGTAATAAATGTGTGGAAAATCTACATAACACTATGCTAATATTATCTTTTTGAAATTCAGGAACAAAATTGAGCTTGTGACTAGTTTATGTATGCCACAGCATAATTATTACTTTTCTAATACATGATACAAGCTTGGATCTCTGTTTTAGAGAAAGGACTTGTGCACAAAGTCCTTATTCACACTGGTACCCTTTGCCCAGCTGGCATTATTAATTCTAGTTAACGAAGCCTCTTTTCATCCTACCTTTTATCTTCACTCCTTCTTCTTACTTCCAGAAATTTCAACATTCATTTTGGCATGTTTAGGAAAGTAGATATCTGTGTGAATACATGAAATCAACTCTATTATATTCCTATATTTTTATTAATATGAAGTGAACAGATTTCATGTGTTTCAAAGATAAATTCTAACATCACAATATTATTTCCTTCTCTCACTCTTCCTTCTTTTCTTTTTCTTTTGACTTTTGTGATAGCATCCTTTCAACACACTTTATAATCAAGATTAATACTCCACTAACTATAGTATTCAGCACTTGAAAAGGAGAGAAGATTATATCCAATGGCTATAAATAATTATCAGAAACATAAATGTCATTTTCATTCTTATTGTACGTTATATGATTGCTATCACAAATGGGATAAAAGATATGATATTTGTATTATGACTCTGCCTTATTTCACCAAGCTTAACAGCCTCCAGTTGCATCCATTTTGTTGCAGAAGAGATGATCTTACTTTGCTTTTTGCTGCACAAGCTTCTTTAGAGTCAGAGATGCCTATTAAATTGTTGTAATCACATCGAAATAACTAAAAGGAAAACATTAAGATTTTATCATTGTTTTTGACTCTAAATGGCTTTTCTTTTCCTTCTAAAGGTATTTCATGATGTTGCATACAAAGCTAAAGACCGTAATGATTTGGTATCAGGAATTGATGAATTTCTGGATCAGGTTACTGTTCTCCCTCCTGGAGAATGGGACCCAAGCATTAGAATAGAACCTCCCAAAAATGTTCCTTCCCAGGTATGTATATTTAAAAATGTAATTTTTAAAATACCCCAGTATGTAAATGCAAGTCCTAACATAGTAGGACTCATCAAAAAGATTCAAATGACTCTCTAAGAAAGAGAGTTATAATCTCTAAGAAAGAAGGAACATAAAGTTTTAAAATCTTTCTGAATACTACTACCACCCAACATACTTCATTGAGAAATTTGGCATTCTTATGATAAAACACTAAAATTAGCAGTTGCATATTTGCAGAAATAATTTAGATCTAACTTGAAAGACCTTACAGTGAAAGAAAACTGAAATTTTAGTAACAAAGAAGAAAAAACCCATTACTGTTTTTTTATGTTCTGGTCCATCACTTTGAAAAAGATAATTATTAGGAAAATTCAAAGGCATGGCTTATTCTTGTTATATAGATAATTAGCTATTACTGATAATCATGGTAAAAATGGGAAGAGCTTTTAAAAATTATAAGTCTTATATTTATATTAATTGTTGTGGATATACAGTTTGGTATAAAAATTGCATTTTTTTGTATGAAACTTAAATATGTATTGTATTTATCACACTTGTGGGATCTAATCCTGACTCTGCTGTCCCAGCTGAAATGACAGTTTACGTCACTGACCCAGCTCTGGACTAAGAAGTCTTCCTGGTTAGTCAGAGATGGGCAAATTAGCAGGCATACTATTCAATTAGAAGTACTAAAGAGGTTGTTTCAATGCCACTGTCAATTTAAAGAAAAGAAAATATATTTCATTTCTATATTTTCATCCTGAAATAATTCCATAATTGTTAAAGGATTTTTTCTCATCATTTTGTGTTCTATAACTAACAATATAGTTTCGGTTGGATTCCTACCTAGATTAAAGCACTTAAGCAGCAATTATAGGTATTGTAGATTTTCTAATTATACTTGCATATGTATCATTGTCATAATGATATTGCAGAAGGTAACAATGTTTCTTGAAATAATAAGAAACTTTTTAATTGATGTTATTTGGAAAAATTACTGAAAATATTAATGTATCGAGAGTGAGACTTTAAAACTTACTGTAACACAAATTTGTTCCTCAAGTGTTAAAAGTGAAGTCAACTATTTTTGAAAGCACTTTGGTTTTGAGGAATATTGTGTTCTGAGGCAAGTTGAAGGATGAAAGGTGTGCATTTTTCATTATTTTTATGAGATTTCCTAGAATCAGAATTCATTTTTTGATTCTTAGTATTGTGAAGTAGAAATAAAAAGTACATTGAATTTAAAACTCATGACATTTGAGTTCTTCCATTATGTATTTGAATAAGCTTGAAGAACTGCTTTAAATCTATTTATACTGGTGTTTTATATTAGCACTGTCCATGACAGCTTGCTGTAATGATGGAACTGTTCCATATCTATGCTATTCAATAATCAAGCTATTACTTAGAACTAGAAAGGTAGCTAATTTAAACAAAGAATAGCATTATTTAAACTAACAAGTTTATTCATTTATTCATTCATTTACTTACTTATTTTAAAGATTTATTTATTTTTATTGGAAATATAGATTTACACAGAGAAAGAGAGATAAAGAGGAAAATCTTCCATCTACTGGTTCACTCCCAGGTGGCCCCAACAGCCACTGCTGAGTTAATCTATCTGAAGCCAGGAGCTTTCTCCAGATCTTCCACATAGGTGTGGAGTCCAAGGCTTTGGGTTACCCTCTACTACTTTCCCAGGCTGCAAGCAGAGAGCTAAATGGGACATGGAATAGCCAGGACACAAACTGGTGCCCATATGGGACCTCAACGTGTACAAGGCAAGAATTTAGTCACTGAGCCATCACTCTTGGCCCTAAATTGACAAAATTTAATAGATACATTTGGTTAATAGCTATTAGATTGGACAGGACATTTCTCTACAATGAATTTCAGCTAGAGTTCTCATTATGTTTTTATAGCATTAAAATATTTAAAATATAATCAAATGAGAGATTATATGGAGCTATATTTTCTCTTAATATATGGAGTAAACAAAATTGACGTATATATTAAGTACCCTGACATCATATGCATTCAAGTCACATTTTTTCCTGTGGGATAATTTCCATGTGGAAATTACAGAATTTTAAAACTCAGATAAGAGAAGAATAGTAAGCTGTCTCTTTAAGGAATAGCCTTGAAATTTTTCACTAGAATTTGATGTCATTCATTATGCATTTCCATTTCTTTGCTTTTCTCTCATGTCATGCTCTTGTTTGTCCACACCACAACCCTGTGAGAATATCACTCTTTGGTCTGCACAAAAAATAACTATGCTGAATGGTTTCAGAGCTGATTGGTTTCAACGTAAATTTATGGCCACATACTCATGTGGGTCTCTTGGTATTGCAAGTTCATCTTACTGTATTTCTCAACTGCAGTCCTTTTTTTTTTTTAGATGATGATTTCACATTTGCAATTTTTTCCTCAAACCTTCAAGAGTCCTGTCTGATTTTATTTACATGTTGACTTGCTTGTTGCTTTCATGAGAAACTTGAGATAATCCAAAATAAACTTCCATAGATTTCCATTCCCCTGCCATAATAAGAATCTACATATTCTGCCTTCCACATAATTACTAAAGAACTATTTCAAACCAGTCTTCTACCTATGCTCTAGATCCCTTACTTTTCACTTCTATTCAAGCGTGTTACCAATTCTTCTTTATATCATTATTTTTTTCTGAATTATAAAATTTTTATTTGTAATGAACATCCTGCTAATTCACTGATACACACACACACACACACACACACACACACTTAAATAAGAACTCATCTGGCATGTATTTAGTGCAGCAGCAGTTAAAGCAATGCTAGGGAAGTCCACATCTCATTTTGGAGTGCTCAGATTTGGGTCCCGGTTCCCTATCTTTTTTTAGCTTCCTGCCAGTTTATGCCCTGTGTTGCAGCTGGTGAAAAATTGAGTACTTGAGTCCTTGCTAGCTAGATGAGAGACCCAAATTTAATTCCCAGTGCCCAGCTTTGTGCTCTCCCAGCCTCATCCTTATGGGCATTTGGGGAGTTAGCCAGCAGATAGAGAGCCCCCAACCTTGCATTTCAAATCCATTAATTTTTTTTAAATTGAAGTTCTCTCTTTATGGCATTTACTCTGCCAGCTTCTCATTCATTTTTCCTTTATTTCCTGTTACAACAAAATGCTACAGAATTCTCATTTTTTTTGTACAACTCACCAATACCTCTTTCCAACTTTTTCTTTTTTTGTTTTTTGAATTTTGAGTTGTGGTACAACTTTGTATAGGCTGGGATTCCACCCCCAAACTCCCACCCCCTGTCAAATTTTTCCATTTTGTTACAATAGTGTAGTCCTTCATAAGGAATCATACATATATCAGTCTCTTATTTAAGTGTACCCCGACATTGTTGGTACAGACAATGTCAGACAGTCCAGCATCCCATTGTCCAACTCTTTCTTAACATGTCTTTCAATAAGAATTGAAATACTAGAAATGTTCAGGAAGGTCACCAATGGCAACTACCAAATAACATAGCCAATTCTCAATCTGTCTTTTGGTTAACTTACTAAGGGGAAATATTTGAAAGAGCTGACAACTAGATATTCTTTGGCATACTTTAGTTGTTAGGCTCCCAAAATACCACATCCTCTTGGTTCTTCTATTTTACCAATCAGGTTTGCTAAGTTTCTTATGTTATTTGCCCTTTTTCTTTCTGATTTCATTAAGTGGAAATAATGGAAACCGTAGATCCTAGTCATCTTTTCTCCCCATCTATGCACAGTCTTATTATAAAGTCATCAAATTGTATAGCTTTAAATCTACTTCCAAATTTATTTTCCACCTTTAGCTTGAGCCCTCTAATCAACTGTCTATTTTGTGCCTTTACTTGTCTTATACACATCTAAAACACAACATGTTTAAAGTTTGGACCAAACTGTAGATCTTACTTTTGTACCACCTTTTTTTTTAAGGATATACAAGCAAATCTGGTTTTTCCCATGTGTACCTTCACCGCTTGGTTAACTGTTAACCCCTTGGTTCCTCCATGTTGGTCAGTTTGCAAACTTCTTTTCTCTCTTAGTTTCCATTTTACCAGGAAATCCTGTAAACTTTTGCTTTGACATTAAGAATTGCATCATTTCTCGCTATCACTGCCACCAACATCTTTCTCTAGTATTACAGAAACTAACTCATCTTGTTGTTTCTGCCCTTTGTTCCTATAATCTGCTATCACAAGTAGTCCAATTTAGATTACACCACTTCTCTCCTCAAAGCTCTGCAAAATTCTGCCCTTTTCAACTGAAAATGAAAACCAAGAATTTGCATTAGCCTAAGAAATCTACACAGCTGGGCTTCTCTGCACATTTGAGAAATTATCTCCCATCACATTCTTCCTCTGTCTCTTCTCTAAGCGGATCAGTCTTATTGCTCCCACCATTTTCCTGATTTATGACTGAATGCTGGCAGCACTTCCCTCCTTGTTAGCTCCATATTAATATCTGGCTTCCTTAAAGTGAAGGGAAGGCTGTCCCTTGCCTCCTCCAAGTTTTTGTCACACAGTTCTTTCTTAGACAGCCTACCTCCCCACCCCACACCTCATATCCCTTTTTAATTGATGCTAAATATTTCTTTAGATATAGCACTTACTCATTTTATAAGTATTTTAAATTAATTCAGTTATTTATTTAATTTTTCACTATCTACCTTCTCCATTGGGTTATAAGCTTAATAGATCTGATTTGTCTACTAGTCTTCCTAAGGAATTTGAAAATACTAAAATTACTTATGTTCTGGGATAATGTTTCCTCTATATTTTCAAATTGTTTATTGAGATTGCCCATACCTGATTCTCTTTTAAAATGTACTTTTTTTTTTGCTTTTTGAATAAGATCGAATAATATAATTTGTTGACTGAGATGTGTAAAAGCTGTAAAATCCATCCCTAGGTGATTAGGAAGAGATATAGAGGGCTACTTCTAAATCTCTCTCTAATGCATTCTATTTGCCCTGAAAAGCAGTTCCTTCATTAGTTAACAGAATCTTCTCCTTCATCTTTGAAGTTCAGCTTCATTGCATCTATCCATATACCTGAAGGAATTATTAAAATATCATAAAAGAAATTCTCATTTCAAAATCTAGAATTCTCATGTTTTATACTGTTACTTTCTATATAAACATCCCACTTTATATAAAATCTGTTTGTGAGTCCCTTTGTTTTTCACATTGATATTAATTGTACTTTGGCATGCCAATCAAAGATAGGTCTCAACTGTACCACTTTAATTTTTACTATTTATTTGAAGCAAGAGAGAGAGAATGAGAGGGAGAGAGAGACAAAAGAAGGTGAGAGAGTGCATTATAATCTTTTTATTCATTATCCAGATGGTCACAATAGAGAAAATTAGGCCAGGCCAAATCCAGCTACTGGACATTTCATCCAGGTATCCCAAGTGGGTGTAGGAATCCAAGTTTTTCGTTGCTTCTCAGGGTGCACATTAACAGAAAAAGGAACCAAACTTGAAAACTGGTTGTCTGATACGCTACTTTGACATCCCAAGTATTAACCTAAATTTTTATCCCTAAATTGTTTTTTATTAAACATACTTCAAGAGATCACGATAGGTAGGATTTTAGATAGAACTTACTTTTAAAAAAAATCTTACTGACAAAGGTAGATGGAATATACCCATGAGAAAAGAACACAGCGTGATTGGTTTTCATTTTGCCAGAATTCAACTAGAAGCTTTTTTTAAGCAAAAATCATTCCGTTTCTATGAGTTAGAAAATTATGTTAGAAATTTTTCTTTAGTAGCTATTACTGTTTATATCACAGAGGAATATAGACTTCAACAGTAATGATGATAGTTGATGTTTAATGAATTAAGTATGCCAATCACTTAACAGTGTCATAACTAACGCTCCCTCATCCCAAGCTACTCTTACTCTGGGTTCTTTTCTTTTTCCTCTGTCTTCTCCCATTACTTCATTTTTTTTCTAGAGTACCCAAACTTTACATCACATATTAAATCTGTTTGTTTCTCTCTACTAACAGAACACTTTTTTCGTTCTCATGTTTGTAACTATAGATTATTGTAGGTATTAGTCTATGACTGTGAATGACACGCATTAGGAACCCAATACATATGAGTTGAAAGAATGAATAAATGTTCATTACCTCATTTAATTCCCTCAGCCACACTGTAAGATAGGGACTGTTGTTACACCCTGTAAACAGAGGAGGAAACTAAAGCTTGAGGAGACCAAGAAACTCCCCAGAGGCCCACCAACAAGTAAGTAACAGAGTCTGGATTTTTAGCTCTCTGCACATTGCTTGAAAAACAAATGTTATTTACAGTTAATGCCTGAAATTAGAACAAGAGAAAACAAAAGAGAACTCATATACATATACAAAACTTCCTGCAGGAGAAGAGGAAAATTCCTGCTGTACCAAATGGAACAGCAGCTCATGGGGAAGCTGAGCCCCATGGAGGGCATAGTGGACCTGAACTTCAGCGAACAGGAAGGTGAGTGAAAATCTATTATAAATGGGACTTCAAGTGCTGATTGATGTGTGTATCATTTATGTCTGTCCAGGGAACTGCTATTTTGAGATGAGATTTGTTTTACACTTTTAATAGCTACCTTTTAGGAGTGAAAATGCCATTTAATTTAATTTATTTGAAATGTATCTGAAATTGCTAATGATTGTTATTACTTTTAAACCAGAACAGTGAATAAAACATTCAATTTTATTTTACCTAGCCTTTCATTTTGATGTGCAAAAATGCATTCACAGATTCTTAGAATGAATGCATAAACTGTCAATTGATTCTTCCAGAAGAGACCATTGAAAGCTTTAAGTGCAAGGTGGAAATAAAAATAAGTACGAAGAGCTCAGTATGTTAGAACCTATCTCATTCAGTACAAGTTGGGTGTATATATATATATCTTTTTCTTTTTTTGTGGCTATGATTTGAAAGAGCTATATGATTTATTTTTCTAATCACACATCTTTGAAGAGATGAAAGCTTCAATTTATTTCTTCAAATGGTTCTTTATGGTTTCTTGACAGCTTGTCTCTCTCCAAGCAATGTGTGAGCAGAAAATCAAGAAAGCCTTGGGCGGGTCTCTCTTCAGAGGATGTGTGTGTGCAGCCTCCGTTATAACTGACAGCAGTTACAAAGATTGCACAGTCCTGCTGCTCCCCTCCCAATGAGGCCACTTCCTGTACTGTGTGCACTGTGTACCCTAAGTGGGCTTCCCGGTTCCTAAAAGCCCTGTGCCTCCTTGTTCTTTCCCTTTATCCATTGCTTTATCTATGTCTTCCTCAGTCTTGATACAAAATTTGAGATGGTTCAAATGATATATTTTTCCTTTTCCCTTCACTGGAAGCCTTGTTTCTCATCCTGCTTGCTTTCATACCTTCAAGTGCTATCTTTTTTTTTTTTTTTACTTATTTTAATCTTTCTCAGGTGTAACTTTGCCTTGTATATTTGATTTTCTTTCCAAGTTCACTTTTCCTTACTGCTTCCTAAATCCTCCCAAGTAACCAGTATGTGATGTCTTTGCTTCTCCAGAGTTCTTCCACAGATTCTGTTGCTGACATGGCTGGGAGCATTCCTTACTCATCTGCTCTCCTAGAATTGTTGGTGTACATCAGGGCTAATCTTGCACTGTTTTCTGTAATGTACTCCCACTTCTGGATTTAGATTTCTACTGCTAAAAGCACACTTATTACACAATAATATAACACCTAATCAGACTAAAACCTGCTCTAATAAGTAATTATTTAGAAAGCCATGGTCTAATATAAAGGTATGTCAAAACTATAAATATTAATTACTAGTTATTATTACTAGTTATATTAATTAATAGTTAATAAACACTTTAAATTATGTTGGGGATTCAGTAGGATATATATCATAAATGCATGCACAAATAGTCTAGAAGAGTAAATCTTTTTCGAATTGTGACTATGACAAGTTAACAAATTATTCAGAAATGATCCTCAGAATTACAGCCATGCATATTTTATCAGCCACCTACAGTGCTCCTTGTGAATGCAGATTTGAGAGGTTTTATGGACACTTTTTTGAATTTTAAAGGCCCATACCTCTAGTCTTTTTTATTGGAATTTAAATCTTTTCAACCCTCTCCTGCTCCATATCCCTTAAATGAGAACAATCATCAGGAAAATCTAGTGATTCTAAAATTGTGGAATAGTAAGGGATTTACTAATATCCAACTGTCATATCTACATCAAGTCAGGGAAATTGAACTCATAGTAAAAATTTTCAGCTGTACTAAACAGATACATTTTTCAGGGCTAATGAAAATATATTTCTCCAGAGGATAATTATTTTGGAGGTGATCCTATGACTGCCACATGAATATTTGTATTTATAAATAGATAATGAAAGTCTTACATTTTGTATGATCCAGTGTATTTATCATTCTAGCAGCATAGGGGAATAAAATGAGATGTTTTTATTAATCATTAAGCTTTATGTAAAAACTTACTGATAGTTTTATTCATTTTAATGTTGCATATTTATTTTTTTGGAACACAAAGAACTTTAAGTAGTTAAGTTCTAATGTATGCGTATTGTTATTAATTGTCTAAAGAATGAGAATTCCTCTTTATTCATTCTCTTATTACCAATAGATGAAAATAATTTAGGCCTCAATTTTAAACATCATTTTGTAATTTAATATTCCCCTTACTCAAACCCTCTTTTGAGTTTTTTACTATGGTCTTGGATATATGAATGAATTTATACCATGAAAGTTTGCTATCATACTGTAAAGGATAGATGTTGGACTGTGCCTAGGCAACAGTAAATCAAAATTACTTTATGTAACTCAGTTATAATAAGGTTACCTCCTAGTTTCCTAAAAATAAAAAATAACTTTGGAACATATCTATTTTTATTTGTTTGTTTTATTGGAATGGCAGATTTACAGAGAGAGGGTGAGAGAGAGAAAGAAAGAAAGAAAGATCTTCTGTCTGATGGTTCACTTCCCAAGTAGCTACAACAGCTGGAACTGAGCCAATGTGAAGCCAGGAGCCAGGAGGTTCTTCCAGGTGTTTCACATGGGTACAGGGTCCCAAGGCTTTGGGCTGTCCTCTACTGCTTTCCCAGGCCACAGGCAAGAAGCTGGATGGGAAATGGAGCAGCTGGAATAGGATCTGGTGCCTATATGGGATGCCTGTACTTGCAAGGCAGAGGATTAGCCAATTGAACCACCTTTTTAGACGTATTTATTTTTATTTGAAAGTCAGATTTATAGAGAACAAGAGACAGAGATAAAGAGAGAGTCTTTCATTCACTGCTTCACTTCCCAAGTGGGAAGTGGAGCAACATGATCTGTGAACATATGGGATCCCAGTGCAGGCAAGGAGAGGTTTTAGCCACAAGGCCATCTTGCCAGGACGTCCCTGTTTATACTGAGTGTTGCAATGATCCTGTGGTCACTTAGATGCCTCTCTGCAACAAAATCCAGTGAGTGATTTGGAGAGGGGTAGAAGGGTAGAGAGAGTAAATAATTTGAGCTGTGGTTAAACATTGTGTTTTTCTCTCTAGGGTGATGCTCACTATTGGTGTGTACAAAAACCAGTTAACCCTCCTTCTCTCATGTTCTACTATGCTAAATGGAATACCGCCAATGACTGAGGATATTAGGCCTGAGCACAGGAAAAATAGGTTGATGTGGATTTGACAAGAAGATCAGAAACATTTTTGTCTCATTATGCTCTGAATCTTGTTTGAGTGAACCTGAAATTTTTAGCTTGTTATCCCAGTATTTGGTTGGGAATTGAGGTAACAGAGCAATGCAGTCATCATTACCATTTAAGAGGTTACTATGATCTCACCTCTATGATGGAAAACATATTGTGATCTGGCAACAGAACAAAGAGTGAATTTTATATTGGATTTCAATATTGTGCTATTCCCCTGTCTTAGGATTTTTGGGGGACTTATTTTGGATATCAAAAGAAAAGCTCCATACTTCTGGAGTGACTTCAGAGATGCTTTCAGCCTGCAGTGCTTAGCATCTTTCCTGTTTCTCTACTGCGCATGTATGTCTCCTGTCATCACGTTTGGAGGACTGCTGGGAGAGGCAACTGAAGGTCGTATAGTATGTATTGTGTTTTCTCTGAGCTTTGAAAATTGATCGTCTTTGAGATTCACAGATAAGTGAGCATTGGATTTTGGATTCCTTTAGTTAGAACAAATTTAATGTATGATTTGGTAGGTAATTTTATATGAATTTCCTGCATGGTTAGTAATTTGGGAGAGCAGTATTTCGGAACCACTGCTTCTACGTGTTACACAAGATTCTGACTGTTACTCTGCTCTTTATCCTCTAACTGTGTGCTAACTTAGGCTATGATCATACCTCACAGAGATCCATTTTCCATGTATTGAGTCCATATTTATGTCCAGACACTAATCCTGAATCTATCTGAAGTTTTGCTAGGACAACAGAGAAGTGAGATAGGAAGGTAGAGAGGACACCTCCTGACCACTATCATTATTTTCCTGCCTACCACGGGCCTCTATTTTTTCATCATTCCATCCTACATACTGCCCACAATTGCTGTGTATTTCACAGTGAAAGGCAAAGCAAATATTTGTATTTTTCTGAATGTTTCTCTCATTAGAATGGCTGTCAGTACAGCTAAGGCAATGCACCATCTCTGTCTCTACACAGAGTGCCATCGAATCTCTCTTTGGAGCGTCCATGACCGGAATAGCCTATTCTCTCTTTGGCGGACAGCCACTGACCATATTGGGGAGTACAGGACCAGTTTTGGTATTTGAAAAGATTTTGTTTAAATTTTGCAAGTAAGTATTATGTGCTTTTGTCCCCAAACTCCTGCTTATTCTTTACTGTATTCGTGCTTCTTCCCAGCATCAGGTTTGTCATTTTTGTCACTCAACAAAACAAGAAGAAAAGATTGTGAGTGTTGTTATGTAACATTTATAAATCATAAAATTTTATTCTAAGCACTGAGAAATCTCTTTTGGTTTTGTCTTCTTATAAGTTTCCTTTAGACAAGCCTTGCTAATGGTATGCAAAGATTATTTACATCTGTTTCCTGAATTATGCTCATTCCTCTATATTTACAGATTTGATGCAATGTTAAATTACTTCTTTCCACTGTTCTTTCCTTTTATCCTTCTAGGGAATATGGACTGTCATACCTATCTTTAAGAGCTAGTATTGGACTGTGGACAGCAACTCTGTGTATAATACTTGTAGCCACTGATGCAAGTTCTCTTGTCTGCTATATCACCCGGTTTACTGAAGAAGCTTTTGCCTCTCTTATTTGCATTATTTTCATTTATGAGGCCTTGGAGAAATTGTTTGAACTCAGTGAAGCATACCCAATCAACATGCACAATGATTTGGAACTGCTGACTCAGTACTCGTAAGTGTCATTTCCCCCACTGGCTGTGGTTCCCATATGGAATGATGGCTTTGCAGGCAGCATTTTAACTGACTGTGTCACAATGCTGGTCCTGCTCCCCTTCTGATCCAGTTCCCTGCTAATGGATCTGGGAAGATGCAGAAATTGGCCCAAGTGATAGGGCCCCTGCAACTATGTGGGAGGCTCAGATGAAATCCCTAGATCCTGTTTTTGGCCTGGTTCAGCCCAGGGCATTGAGAACACTGGGGAAGTGAACCAATAGTTGGAAAATCTCATCCTCTGTCTCACCTCTATCTTTCTCTCTTTCTTTTTGTATCTCTACCTTTTTCTGTTTGTATCTCTACCTTCCAGAGGGAAAGAGAGAGAGGGGCAGATCAACATGAATATTTGAAGCATTATGATTTAATGATTGAGTGTGAATATGAGTGAATTGCATTGTGGCACTAAGTTTCTTTCTCAATCAAGATTGGGGAAGTAATAGGGGTGGAAGGGATTCCTTGATACGCAGTGAGCATTTGTTGTTGTCTGGCCCTTGAGATGCGTGTGACAGAAACAGAATAACAGATTCCCTGAGAATGCTGCTGTTGATCAGATAACCTTGCTTCTCTGATTCTTCATTTCAGTTTCCGCACTGTGATTGCCTGGTTCTGGTATTACTTGTCCTTTGGAGAAACAAAGTGGATCATTTTTCATATGCATAAAATATATATATAGAAGTATGTTAAATGCATTAAAGAAACTAGATCTGTCAGTGCTAATAACATCCATTTAAAAATATTATATCACATCACACATTTACACAAAGTACAGCTTAATGAAGTCCACCTGACACTTTCAGGAGCTTTCTTGTTCCTGTCACTGTGACATTTTTACACACTAGTCAGTTTCTTAGTGTCAATAATGCCAATTCCAACCAGAGTTTTCTACTTCAGTGTTGCCAGCCCTGTGCTCTCATAGATTTTATTAGAAAAAGCCATAGAAAATGCTATAACTAAGAATATTGTATCTGAGAGACTGTGATCTTTGTAAACTGAGTATGTCTAAAATTCTATATATTTTCTTCACATGTGAGGTACTAGAGGAAAGTCATATTGTTTAGAATCTATGCTTCAGATACTATTTTTATGCTTAGACCTCCAATGATCAGATTTCTTTAAATTCATAGCTTACAATGAAATAAATAAGAGCTTTGATGTGTAAACAGATTTTTTCCTATCTTCTTTGGCATGGTAGTCATTTAATATGTAGTCTTTATATTTGAACATATATGCTTTGCTTTCATTGTGCCAAGAGTAACTGTCAATCTACTTAATTTTTAAAAAAATATTTATTTTTATTTGAAAGGCAGATTTTATATATAGAGAAGGAGAAATACAGAGAGGTCTTCATCCAGTGGTTCACTCCCCAAATGACCTTACCGACCAGAACAGCAGAAACCAGCAGCTTCTTCCAGGGCTCCCACATAGGTGCAGGAGCCCAAGGACCTGAGGCATTCACTATTGCCTTCCCAGATCATAAGCAGGGAGCTGGATCAAAAGTGAAACAGCTGGGACACAAATCAATATCCATATGAGACATTAGGACTGTAGGTGAAGGATTATCCTGCTCTGACATTGTGTTGGCCCCTATCCAGTTTTGAGAAGACATAAAATATATCAGATGATCATGAATATGCCAAGTTGGCAATAAGTAATTTGATTTTGAGTTTTTTCCCTTATTTATTTTCCATTAAAATAGCAAAAATAGAATGAATTATTCTGGTTCTGTAAGTCTTATCTCCAACAGCAGTAGAATTCATCACTGTAATAATGTATTGATTATCTGTGTTGTTCTCAGAACCTTAATGATTTATGAGCATTTTTGTTGACAGAATTATTATGTCTTCATCTTTCTACCTCCAGAGAGCTACAAAATTGGGAGATACCAATATGTATTTGTTAAGTGCCAGTAGACAATATTTAGTTTTCATAATCACTTTCACCCATGATTTTTCTTTACCACACCTCTCATTTAAAATCATTAACCTTAAATAATAAATTATTTCTACTTTATTCTCAAATAGCTATGAAAAAGCAACAGTTTATGGGGTATTATTATTGAGGAAGAGTGCATATCAGTAATGGTGGATTCTTGTATGTGGGTATTATTATTGAGGATGAGTGCAAATAATGGTGGGTTCTTAATCTCTTTCTTAAAGATGAATTAAATGACCATGAATTAGATGGCCATATTTTAGTGAGATGCAATGACTATTTTCAGAGAGTTAAGTTTTTGAAGCATTGACTCAATTTCTCTTGATTTCCTAAACTGACCTAGACTTAAGGGTATTTTGTGAAATATCCAAAGTGGAATGCAAAAGTTTGAATTCATTTTAATTTCTCAGCATAGCCATTGTGATAAACTGTGTCTGGTAGATAGCATTGCAACCTCCAATCAGGAGTCCAAACACCAACCGCATTCAGCTAACATTCAAGCAGAGAAGCCTTGTTTTGGATAGGCTCCTACAAACTCTGGCCTCTGGCTGTTTAACACATCCCATCAACACTGAGACTTGGTACAACATCGAAAGAGGATCTTCATGTAAAGTTGTGGGCTTAGTGTCAGCGATCAGTGTGCTGAATGTACTTGATCGAGTAAAGGTAGTTATATATAGATTGATTGTGGTACCTCTACTTTTGTAGGGAGAGAATATAAGAATCTAGCAAGTGAATCATGTCTCAATTCCTAGAGATGGTATTCGAGGCTTAATTTGTAACTGATCTCATATTCTATCATCTTGGTGGTTAATGTCAACCAAAAAGTACCAGAATGCTGTCTTTAGAACATTGTAACAAGATCTTTGAGTGAATCTTTTATGCAGAATAAGATCAATGCTGGAGCTTCAGTGAGTTAGTGAAGCAATTATGGTAAGATATGTTACATTTTGCCCACATTTCTCAATAAATGCTTGCATGTACATCTATACATGTGACTGAAAAACAAGTACTTCTCATCTTTGTCTTGTTGAAAACTGTTTTGATTCAACTGAATTTGATTTGTTTGTAGCTAATACGCATACATTATACATTTACATGTTTATGGGGTGCTATGTGGTGTTTCAGTAGGTACACATGAGGGATCTTCAGAAAGTTCATGGGAGATACTCGTCTTTCAATTCCAGTTTTCATAAGCTTTTTAAGGAAAAGTTTTATTTTGTGAAAGTGAAGGAGAGAGAAAGTGAGACAAGAGAGATCTTTCATCTGTTTGTTGACTTTCCAAATGCTCACGACAGCCAGAGCTGGGTCAGGTCAAAGTGCATATCCTAGACCTCAATTGGGCCCTCCCGGGTCTGGGCAAGGGCCCAAGCCTTGAGCCATCACTGCTGCTTTCCTGGATATGGAACAGCAAGAAACTGGGATCAGGAGTGACACAGGAACTGGAGCTTAGGCATTCTGATGTGGAAGTCGGGCATTACAAGCAACTTAACTGCTGCACCAAATGTTTACCTCCCCATGTTTAATATTTCTTCCAACTGCTGGAATTGTCTGATTTCCTAAAGCACAGTTTCTCAACTACTGATACGCAGAGCAGCAGTGAAAAGCATTTTAAATAGGCAACAAAATTGATTTTCTAAGCAAGCATTCATAATAAAAATGCTCCTTCTGAAATCTTACTTGATTATCTTATCATTACATCTGATAGTTAATGAAAAATACGTTTAAAATAAAGGCATGTATATATTTGAAGGAATAGTTAGAAATACATAGCTCTAAAAATTGTGAACCATTTCTTAGTAACTAACAATCTCAGTTTCTAAAAATATTAGTTAATTGGGTTCAGACTTCACTGAAGTTTTTTCAAGGTTTATTTATTTGAAAGGCAAAGTTGCACAGAGAGAGAGAGACAGGTGAAGCAAGAGAGAGTGAAAATGAATGTGAGAGAGAGAGAAAGAGAGAGAGAGATTCCATCTGCAAGGTCATCCCCCAAATGGCCTGCCACAGTTGAGATAGGGCCAGGCCAAAGGTAAAAATGTGTAATTCCATATGGGTATCCCATGCGAATGGCAAGGGCCCAAGCACTTGGGTCATATTCCAGTGTTTTTCCCAAGTGCATTATCATGTAACTGGTTTGGAATTGGGGCAGCCAGGATGCAAACTAATGCTCATATGGGGTGCAGGTGTTGCAAAAAATGGCTTAACAAGCTGTGCCACAGCCCTGGACCCTAAAGTTTTAATTTCAAAAAAAAAAATAGTTTTTTCTTTCTTTTCAGTGTTCCCTTGAATATTTCAATTTGTAATTGCTAAAGTTCTGTGAATCTGTTTAAATAATGATATTTTATAGAACAAGCTAGTTAGTTTTGACTTAGTTTTGCTAAAGTTCTGTCAATCTGTTTAAATAATGATATTTTATAGAACAAGCTAGTTAGTTTTGACTTAGTTTTGCTAAAGTTCTGTGAATCTGTTTAAATAATATAATATTTTATAGAACAAGCTAGTTAGTTTTGACTTAGTTTTAATCACATAAATTATGATGAGCCGATTTTTTAAAATGTATTGCTATTTTTTAAATGTGTCCTGTAATCTCTTTCTACCACTCAGCCTTATTTCATATGATGGGCATTTTGCCATAGATTTTTATGAGGTTAATGTAATATCATATTGATGCTTTGTTTATGGTTAAGATAGTTTCATTCAAGGTAAATGAGTACTCAGTGTAAATGAATATCTGCATTCCATTGGGACTTTTTGAGCAAATTGATTCTACTCAGATCAAATGTTGATACATTATTCATCTCTGCTTGTGGCTTAGTTACATATTTTACAGTTTTATTCTTGCTAAACAATGGCATGGCTTGTAACTTGTTTTAGTGGAAGAAACATTGCCTTTAATCATTAGAAATTGTTAATTGCTCTGGTGCTATTCTTACTAGTTATTTACAAAACTATGCAAGAGTAACGTTAGCTCAGCATGCTTATAAATAATTTAACTCTTAATAGTACAAGATGTTCAGTAAATGTGCATTGTTACTATTTAATTATATTAATTGAAGAAGAATATATACACTCTGGAAAACAAAGACATTTTATTTTGTTGAAACTTTCTATTGTTTTAATTCTCAGCTATAACTAAAAGTGTTTTTATATCCCACCAAAAATGTATTGTTAATGATACTCTGAAAGACTGCTTAAAGTAAGTGAGAGGTGGTAAAATAGATTCTATAAACAAATTGTCATTACCAGTTTCATGCAGTTTGCACCAAGGCCAGTGCTGCATTCACTCACAGCCCCGTTATTCTTGTCTTCTCTTGGTTACACAGGAAGCTAGTATCTTCACAATTTATCAGAACTTCCCTTGAAGGTAACTAGGAGAAAGCTAATTATATTTCTTCCAAAAAAATTCAGTTTTATGTTAAATGCATGAAGTACCGTAGGTAGACTTTTCTTTCCAATTATAAAAACAGACTTTGGGGGTGAAAACAGAGATGATCCTTCCTATTTTGAAGTAAGATCTCTGTGTATGATGGTTAAATTGTTCTCCCTCCCTCTCCCAAATTTGCATGTGGCAGCATTAACCTTAAAGACCTCTAAATGTGACAATATTTAGATATTATATTTAGCCTTTTAAGCAAAAAAGGTTAAACAAGCTCCTGTTTGGTGGCAGCGGAAGGCAAGGGTACTGTCAGTCCTGTCTGACTGTTGTACTTGTAAGAGAGCATATTCGGGGTCCAGCGGCGTGGCCTAGCGGCTGAAGTCCTTGCCTTGAATGCCCCGGGATCCCATATGGGCACCGGTTCTAATCCCGGCAGCTCCACTTCCCATCCAGCTCCCTGCTTGTGGCCTGGGAAAGCAGTCGAGGACGGCCCAATGCTTTGGGACCCTGCACCCATGTGGGAGACCTGGAAGAGGTTCCTGGTTCCCGGCTTCGGATCGGCGCTCACCGGCCCGTTGCGGCTCACTTGGGGAGTGAAAACATCGGATGGAAGATCTTCCTGTCTGTCTCTCCTCCTCTCTGTATATCCGGCTTTCCAATAATAATAAATCTTTAAAAAAAAAAAAAGGATATTCGGACATATAGAGAAAAGACTATCTGAGGACACTGAAGGAAGGTAGATCTCTGCAGGCGAAGGAAAGAGACCTTGAAGGAAATCAACCTTGCTGGCACTTTGATATGTTCAAATTCTGGTTGAATATAGACTGAGACAATGGTAGTGGGAAGAAAACAGACTGGATTAAGAGATAAAGTCATGTGAAAGAGGGGGGAATGTTGACACCCTGATTTGGTGAGGACCCTGACATACATGTAGTGAAACATCACACTATATCCCCATAAAAATGGATGAAACCTTTGAAAAAAAATAAAAACTATAAAATCTTTTTGTATCATTGACATGTTCCCTAATTTCTAAAAGCCATAACAAAAAACTTTGCATATATAACTTAACTTAAAATTTACAATAACCTAGTGGGACAAGTATTAGACTTGTCTTACAGATGATCAATGTAAGGTTACAAAAAGTTTGATGGGTTTACCATTATCACATAGACAATAGATAGCAAATGAGAGTCAAACCTAGGTTAACTTGGTTTTAGGCTCATAAATCTCTTTCAACATATGAAAGCCAAACAATAGTGCAGGACTACATAGGTAATAACTCTTTAAAGTTAGGGACTGTCATATATGTGTATGTGTCTCCTATATGACTCAGCACCATATTCTATACAAAACAGTGTTAAATTGTCAATTCAGTCAATGCACAAGCAAGGCTGGCTACTATGTGCTGCATATAAAAATGACAAGGTATACAGGATCCCTACCTCCATGGAGCTTTTATCTGTTGAAGGAGTTAAATATCAAGTATTATGTTAATGAGTATGTATTATAGCTGACATAATGATTATCACTTAAAGATACAGGGTACTAGGAAAGTGAAAATGTTTCCAGAGTCAAGTATTTAGAGGCCAAGAAGAGGATATTTCTGAATTTGGGTGAAACTTAAATGAGAAGAAGTTAAAGAATTTGATGGGGAGACTATATTTTTAATAATTGCAAGTGACTGTGTCTTACAAAGTTACGTTTCATATTTTAAAAGCTATTTTTCTGATAAGATGATGTAGCTATACATTTGGATGGTTATCTTAGGGAGAATGGGTGAGTAGGAAATTTCATTTAAAAAATCTGTTTATCTATAAATCTATTGATCTTGTATTTTGCATGAAGTTTGGCTTATATCAGAGAGAACATAAGATATATGTCCTTTTGGGATTGGCTTATTTCACTGAGCGTAATGGTTTCTAGTTGGGACCATTTTGCTGCAAATGGTAGAATTTCATTCCTTTTAATGGCCGAGTAGTATTCCATATAGTCATCTAAAGGAACTGTATAATAGAGACTATTGTATCAAGAAGTGAAGGCCAATGCAGTATGCATCTCTACTCCCGAATCAAAGATGAACTCCCAGTGAAGCTGTTAAATATGTCCTGATAATAGGATGCTGGATTTTCTGCCATTGTCTGTATCTACAATGTCAGGATACACTTAACTAGCAGAATGATGGACTTGTAACTGCTTCTGGAAGACTATATTATTGTGATAATATAGGGGAATTCAGTGTGTTGAGGGGGATTCAGTAGAGAAGGAGAGGAAATCTCTGAGCCCAAGGAACTGTATCATACTATAAATAAATAAATTTTAAAAATACAATCCAAATTGTGGTAATGGATATATTTATTAAAGATTTGTCACTACATTTTGTAAATAATATTAGCACAAGAAAATTAAATGTTTATTAACAGAATAAGTAAGCAAATTTGTACCCATCACTTAAAAATGATGTTTTCACAAAACAATGTTGTGATACAGAAAATATTGTAACACTAAATAAAAAGATTTACAGCTTACGTGCTGAATAAAATCTTTTAAAAATGTACCTAGGAGGAACTGCTGAAAATGAATATACCAAAAAATAGCAGCTGTGATGAAAGATGTTGAGATTTTGTTTTTAATCTTATAAATATTTGTCTACAGCCATACCACCCTGAACGCGCCTGATCTCGTCTAATCTTCTAAATATTCTATAATGTGATTTTATTATTTTGTAATTCAAACTATTTGTTGAAATAGAAATGGAATGATTACAAAATATGTTTTGTTTCTACATATAGTTCCTGTTTCTCTGATTTTATGCTTTGTATTAATGCCTAACTTGCTACATAGCACTCTTGGGGCTAATTTAGTCAATAGACTTGGGAAAAAATGAACTTGAAGAAAAATGAACCATTACTGTTCAATGCACACAGAAAGGTACTATTAATAACCACAAAGGCAAAAGGAGAGCATCTGCAGCACAGGGACTAAAATTAGTAATAATGTTGAAGGGAGTTCTACCAAATTATGTTTTCAGAAGACAGCCACAGGCTCCTTTTTAAGGATGATTGATCGCCTCCATTAGCCCTGAAACAAAAGGAAAGACTTCTGGATGAGGGCATTTAATTACAATGTTTATCTAATCACTCTGTTGCCATTTATATAAACAAGATGACTTAGAGCACTTGCCTTCCTGTGGATAGCAAAGGGTAGCAGGGGACGTGTTTTGCAAAATATGCATTGTTAAGCTAAATAATTCAATACTACAAATAAAAAGGATTGGCCTTTTCTTTTTTTACCACTGGTGTTTTAAGAAATGTTTGGAAGTACAGATACTTCCATTTTCTCTGCATTATGATTGTTGGAACTTCTGGTCCATGAACTTGTGTTAACAGCAATGGTAATAGCCATAGTAGCCATTACGGTGACATTAGTCACCTAATTAGTATTTACTTATGCCAGCTCATGTCCTAGGTTTTTTTTTTTTTAAGATATTTTATTTGTTTTAAAGGCAGAGTGAGTGCACCTACACACACACACACACACACACACACCCCTTCCTTTCATCAGTTCTGCCTAACATAGACAAGGCAAGGCAAGGCCAAAGCTAGGAGACAAGAATTCCATCAGATCTCTCGCATGGGTGGCATGAACTTGAGTACATTAGCCATTATTTACTATGTTCTAGGTGCATTAGCAGGAACCACAATCAGAAGTAGGGATTATCCAGAACTTAAACCAAACACTTTAGTTATAGGGATATCATTCAGTGGCTTCATCTACTGCCCTCACAACACCTGCCCTCCTAACTGCTTTATCTAAATTAAGTAAAATAACTTTATCTATATTTACCTAAAGAAAGTTCCTCAAGGCTGGTTACTATCATTTTTTCTGCTTCACAGATAGAAAAACTGAAACATAAAGTGGTTAAATATTAAATAATTTGTCCAATCTCATTCAATGAATGTTTGAATTAAAACAAACATAGCAAACTTGTTGGAGAATCCAATGTCCTAATCATCAAACTGCAAAACACACTTAAAGATACCAGAGTGCAGCAGAGAGGGCAGGAGTATGGGTACACTGGGTTAAACTGGCACTCGAGAAGTATCTAGTCCCATTTCCACATTCAATACAGCTTCCTGCTGATGTACTTGGGGCTCAACATATGATGACCCAGGTGTTTGCAATTCTGCCACCTATGTGGAAGACTGAGGAGTTCCTGACTCCTGGCTTTGGCCTGGAGCAGCTGCTGATTTTGCAGGCATTTGATGAATGTGCCACAAGATGGGATCTCTCTCTCTCTCTCTCTCTCTCGCTCTCGCTCTCGCTCGCTCTCTGTATGTGTATACACCCACACACATACACACCGTATCTTTCTCTGTCAGTCTGCCTTTCAAATAAATAAATGCTTTGCCTTAATACTTCCATCATATGGCCAGACTCCCTAGAAATTATTTTGGATAAGATTAACAGAAGGGCTTGTAACAAACTCACATTCCGTCTCTTCACAGCGCCTTTTTTTGTCTCTTTTATCCTCTTTACTTTTTGCAATTTGGACTGTAATTATTTAAATTAAGTTCATCAGTACGGAGGAAAAGTAGGAAAATGGGGTTTTTCTCACTTTATTCTTAATTTATCTACTTACAATAACTGTTTTTGATGTTTAGAAACTTGAAGCCTGGGGTGCATGTTGGGATGCAGTGGTTTAGGCTGCTGTTTGAACGTTAGCACCCCATATTGGGTTGGTAGTTCAAATATTGGTTACTCTCCTTCCAGTTCAGCTGCCTGCTAATGCACTTGTGAGGGGAGCTGAAGAGGAACCGAGTAGCTAGGGTCCCGCCAGCCTTGTGGAAGACCTAGAGGGAGACTCGGCTGCTGGATTTGGCCTGACCCAGATCTGACTGTTGTGGCCATTTGGAATGTGAAACAGTAGATGGAATATTTTCTTTTTCTCTCTCTCTTTCTCCCTCCTTCCCTCTTCCTATCCCCCTCTATCTCCCTCTATCACTGGACTTTTGAAATAAATAAAAAAACAAACAAATGAATCTTTCTATTTTTTTAAAACGTACATAATAACCCAGTTGTCTGAAGTCTACTTTGAGCTACCTAAGGTTGGTACATAATTTCGTATGAGCAGAGAGTCTAAAATCTATTAATTTCGGATAACAAATGTGCAGACTCAGGAAAAAACAATGATTGTTAATATACATGATATTAGCAACGTATAAAATAAGTGTTTTAGGTCAAAATACTTTTCTCACTTCGAAATTTATAGATAACAAATGTTGTCAGGCACATTTACTTCTGACAAGGAGGCGTATGTGATTGATACATGCTTATAGACCCAAATCTCAAAAAAAAAAAGTCCCCTGTGAATCTGTCATTTTTACATCAAATTTCTAACTTGATTGTTCTGGAAAAATATCAGTAAAATGCAGATATAAATACACTACCAGGAATGGAGATGCAGATTATGTGACTGTTTTCACTAACACAGTACATTCAATGTGGAGAGAGGAGACTGTGGCCCTCAGGGAATGGTACACATGGCAAGTTAGGTGTTATACCATACCACAAGTTTAGATAGAGTTACCGGAAATTGGACACTGGACAATAGGGATGAAGATAGTGGGCTGGGGTTGTAATGGTGTGATGGCAGGGATACAGGGAACATTAAGGAAATGTCTTAAAGGAGAAAGTTCTTAGCAGGGAAGCATGGAGGCCATCTTACTCTTCTGGCTGCCCTGAGGAAATGGCACTAAATTTCTTCCAGGAACTGTGCTTTGTAGTTCAAAGAGCAGGAGTTTATGGTAAAGTGGCCTGAGATTCAAATATGGTTTTACCAGTATGGCCTTAGATGGAACCTTTAGTTTCTCCTATTAGTGAAACGTAGAAATGAAATTAATAAACTAGAAAATATGATTTCCTCCTACCATGCTCTGGTAACTATATTTGTGCCTTTATCTACCGAGTATCTATTGATGTAAAGTAACTGTAGAAAGCACATATATATAAATATGTATGTTTATATATTGGGATAGTCGTATGTAGTATAGTGCATTTTTCTCTCATTTTGTTTCTTCTGCAAGATATTGGCCATTTTCTCTACTTTTTGCATAAATTTATTATATGTTCTAATTGTGAAGCAAAATGAAAATACAACAAATGAAAGAAAAGATTGATGTGAAAATTGATAGTTTTATTAGATTTTGTGAAATACTGAAGAAAAAAAAACAAAATAATGATGATGCCATGCAAATAGCACTTACAGTTCCAAAATTGCCTACATGTATAACAATTGCTTATTATGCATCTGGTTATTGTTCTTTCTTCATGTCATATTTTAGGACTGTAAACAATCGCTAACCTATGATGACATTGCTGATGTTAGTGTCCAATTTAGGCTAGAGCTCCAGTTTTCCTTTACCATTGATGTCACTGCCAGGGTAGCCTTCTACTGTTTCTATATCCCATTCCCTTTTAACATGTTTGTCATCAACCATCCTCAGTGGAATCCTCTGCCCTCTTACAGACACAAAAATGAGCCCAACTGGGGAATCCTCTGATCTCCTTTAGTGAGCATAATACATATGCCTGTGTGAGCTTCCCAATTCCACATATTTCTTGCACTAATAGACAGCAACTTTGAAAACAATGTGTGGTGGTGACGTAATGCAGTTCCTGATATAGAAATCAGATACTATTGTTTAGGCAAAGAGGTTTATCAGGTAAAAACTTTATGAGATTTTTTTTCTGTAGAATTAATATTAGAAACAACAGTCGATCCTACAGTTACATTATTACACTGAAATAGTATCCAAGGAGCTTTGAAATTATGTAGTACATGTCAGTTTCTATAAGAATTTGCTTTCCAAGAGGCAAAAGCCTTCTGTAAGTTTATGAATGAATTTTTGGAAAACAGCAACTCGCAAATTGATGTTAACTTCCAACAGCATTAATTTGTCAGTTATTTATAAACTCTTCTGATTAGCAAATTCATAGATAATATGAAATCAGAAATTATGTTTTATTTAAAAAAATATTTATTTTGGTGGGCCCCGCACAGTAGCCTAGCAGCCAAATTCCTTGCCTTGCATGTGCCAAGGTTCCCTTATGGGCATTGGTTCTAATCCTGGTGACCCTGCTTTCCATCAAGCTCCCTGCTTGTGGCCTGGGAAAGCAGTCAAGGATGGCCCAAAGCCTGGAGACACTGCACCCACGTGGGAGACCAGGAAGAAACTCTTGGCTCCTGGCTTAGGATCAGCTTAGCTCTAGCCAATGCAGCCACTTGGGGAGTGAATCAATGGGTGGAAGATCTTCCTCTCTGTCTCTCCTGCTCTGTGTATATCTGCCTTCCCAATAGATAAATAAATGGATAAATCTAAATTTTTTTTCATATGAAAGGCAGATTTACAGAGAAAAGGAGAATCAGAGGAAGAGAGAGATTCCATCTACTGGTTCACTCCCCAAATGGCCTCGTGGGCTGAGCTGGGCCAATTCCAAGCCAGGAGTCAGAGCTTTTTCCATGTCTCCTACATGGGTGCACTATCCCAGGATTTAAACCATCCTCTGCTGCTCTCCCATGCCATAAGCAGGGAGCGTTAGTGGAGCACTGGGACATGAACTGGTATCCATATGAAGGGTAGCCTACTACTCTAGGGCCCCAGCCCCATGTTTCCTATTACATCATTATCAGTTTACTACTACCCTTTCTTAAGTTGCTCCTATTCCAAGCAAATATTTGGATATCTTATACATGGTGGTAGGTCTCCAAAAATATTTGCAGAATGTGTGATTTTTCAAAATGATCTAATATATCCATAATGTATCCATTTTGATTTTTAATTTGTCTATTCAAGAATAGTTTTTAGAATGACCTAATTACTTTTGTGTAGGATGGAGATGCTGGAAATGGGAAGGAAGTACTTGTTTCACACCTTTTTGGGCGGTATAGTAATAAAAAGCTACCTGTTTCAAAATGACAATACTTTGCCTTTTCAGATGTAATTGTGTGGAACCACAGAATCCCAGCAATGATACACTGAAAGAATGGAGAGAGTCCAATATTTCTGCCTCTAATATTATTTGGGAGAACTTAACTGTGTCAGTAAGTAAAATATTGTAAAGTAAATCACATCTTGAATCTCGGTACTGTAAGGGTTTTTGTTAACATCCTGAGTCTGTTATTGTCACTTGTTTTGAATGTGTAGTGCAGTATTCTAAAACAGAATGTTTTGTTTTCATATTAGACATTCCTTAATAATCCAAGATTTTCTTTGATTATTAAAATTTTTCTAATTGTAAGCCTGAATTGCTCTGAAAGCACACATACACAATATATGATTGAGATGAACTGAAAGCCCATTACATTTGAGTGGTGTTGACCTAAATGAAACCATATGGCAGGAGGAAGTTGCCCTCTCTGTAAAGCTACAGCTGTTTAGAATATACTGAGGAGAAGAGAGGATTTTAAAGGTGTGTTACTGTAAATACTGAAATCTTTGAAAGAACAAATAATTTTTGTTGTTGTTTAAACAAAACTCTGGCACCTCCTTTATAAGAGCTTCCTTATCTATTTGGTTTGCATCCTACTCTTAAAAGGGAATAGAAATATATTTTTCATCTAAAACATTTAAATCCTATATCTTTGTTTTATTTGCTCAGGATTTTCCCTTAAACTTTTGCTCTCATAACTGTCTTTCTTAATCTGGTTGGCACATCTTATTTCCCCATCTATAATTGTATCCTTTACTTTTGTTCAATAAAATCTTACTATCTGAAAAAAAATGAAAAATATTTTACTCTTAATAAGTATTAAGTCTAAGTAGCCCTGGTTTCTCTTCTCAGCTAACATTACAATCCAAACCTTCTGCTACTTTATCCACCTTCATAAATTTAACCTCCATGATAAACATCAGTGTGAAACTATGTAAATTACAGTTTATTTGATTAAACACATACTATTTTAGTAAGTGGGCTAATGAGTAAATATAGAAATTGTACAGATATTATAAAACTCTAAGCATGATTTTTGTAGAAACATGTGACCTTTTCTTTTTTCTCTGAATATTCCCTATTAAATGCGTTCCTTCAGAATAGAAATTGAATTACTTACTATTTAAAATTGTGTTTTGACTTTTATTTTACTACCTTTATTTTAACTATAGTCTTTTTCTCTAGAATAAGCCTCACTTACTTTTACTTTCTTGTTATTGTTAAACATTATTCTGTCCTGATATTTTCTCCCTAGAAAAGTAACATGGCCAGCCTGAATCCTTTAAATGGCAGAAAGCCTTTTAAAATGATGAATAAACAAGGAGCTTAAAAAGAAAGAGAGCCATGAGTTAATTTTACATATTAGAAGTTTTAGGATATTATAAAGTGCAATTAATGATATTTTAAGATAGAATTGTAGGACTTTTTCCTTGTTTTTAAAAGTTATTTTATTAGGTATTAACATTTAGTGGAAATGTTTGTATTATTTCTTATTAGATAAAAAAAACAGCTTTCACAATAATTAATTGCTAATTATTACCAGAAGTATCCTTTATCATTAAAGGGAATGCTTTACAATTAAAAAACTTTTGTGGTTTTCTTAAGTCAATGAAAATCATTAAAATCCTTGTCCCAATTGTTATTTTTTCCCCCCATATGATCATCACTGTCTTCGAAACATTTTTATCAAAACAGTACTGTGATCATGGCTATTATAACCACATTGTAAAAATGGTAACATGATACTGTAGTTATTTATTATTCATTTGGAAGATCTTGCATTATTTTCTTACATTCTTACATTTTTCAAGAATTGCAATTGCCAACTCAGCAAGGAAAGACTATCTTTTTTTTTTTTTAAGGCCTATGCAATGATCATTTTATTGAAAAGAACATGATTTCGTAATGGGTATAAATTCTAAAAGAAGTAAACAATATCCATGGAGGAATTATTTTAGAGACAGAAATTTTTCTTAAAAATGTTTTCTATGACCTCAATTTTAGAATAATAATTTAAGATTGTAATGTTTATCCTCCTGGCTTCTAATTGGATGTGTTTACTTTATAAGTTAGCTTAGAGTTTCTATCAGGACATATAGTATTGGCAAACATCAAAGAGCAATCTACTGTCTCTATTTGAGCTGTCTCAGTCTTTGCACTGACATAAAATTAGGTTGACAGGGTAACGAAAACCAGAAGTTTTAGGTCACGATAGCTTGGGTTTTATTTTAAAATGTTATGAGTAGTTACTGAAGGGATTTGAGAGTAGTTGAATGACAATTTCATTTATATTTTAATAACTTCAATCTAGCTTCTGTGTGGATTAGGAGTGCAGGTTATCAAAAAGAAAAAGCCTTAAAGTAGTTTAATATACATCAGAAATGTCTGTGTATATCAGTATAGCTGAAAATCGTCTTGTGAAACTTTATTTTATCTTTGACAAACCAGTGGTGAAACTTATCTTTGATTCTTGCAAATTGCTCTATGAATGATTAGTATTAAATATCTTATACTTAATGTTTTTTTGAAAATATTTCCAGTTGCTTCTCAGCCTTTTAGCTAAGCTAAAATGAAAATATTTCCATGTCACAAATTTACTACGTAGTTCAGTTACTTTATGGCAAGCTTGAATACTTAGGTTTCTCAATGTGTGTGTGTATATATATATTGGAAAGGCAGATTGACAGAGAGGAGGAGAGACAGAGAGGAAGATCTTCCATCCGATGATTCACTCCCCAAGTGACCGCAATGGCCGGTGCTGCGCCAATCTGAAGCCAGGAGTAAAGAACTTCTTTCCAGGTCTCCCATGTAGGTGCAAGGTCCCAAGGCTTTGGGCCATCCCTGACTGCTTTCCTAGGCCACAGGCGGGGAGCTGGATGGAAAGTGTTGCTGCTGGGATTAGAACTGGCGCCCATATGGGATCCCGGCGCGTTCAAGGCAAGGACCTTAACCACTATGATATCACGCCGGGCCCTCAATGTATATTTTTAAAATTATCTCAAAACCAGCCATTTTAAGGACAATGCTTAAAATATTCACAAGTAATTAACTAGCAATTGGTTAAAATTGTTTCACTGCTGGAGTTACATATTTAGATTTTATGTGCATAAGGGGCAAGATGTTAATTACAACTTTAATTTCTTATTTTATTGAACATAATTTTTGACAACTTATAGAATTATTTAAGCTTAGAATGTGTTCAAAGAGTAATTAGGAGAAATCAGTTTGTCAACATGCATTTTTTAGTATCCATTGTTAGACAAACCATATGGTAGACTCAAAGGAAAAGGGCACAATTTGGATTTTGTATTCACTTTTAAATTTTAGGACTTGTTTCTCTGTCTGTGTCTCTCTGTCTGTCTCTCTTGCATTCTCTGTTTCTCTTTCCCTTTCTCCCCACCCACCCACTCTGTGTATGTGGTGTGTGTGCTGGGAATATAATTAACATGAGCTTGAAAATAAATTTTGGATTTGTTAGTTCACAATTTTTCTTTATTTAAATTAACATCCTGTCCTCCCCAAAGAAAGAAAAAGCAAATAATAATTTCCAGCTTGCTTTGAATTGAAATAGCTATGTAGGACACTGGCAATTAATAAGACAGTTATAGGAGTCTTTAAATGGCATCTGTGTTCCTAAGAATTGAAAGCTAGACCTAGAATCATACAAAGTTGTTAAGAAATTTTTCATACCTGCAGAAAATAGGTACTCACAAATCTGTAGATATTCTCTTATGGAAATTCTAACCTGTCATTTTGTTTTGTTTTAGCTTAGTGATTATTGACCAGTTCAGGAGAGAAGAATGAAAAACACAAGGATCACTTTTTGCAACTTCATCTATTTTTATAAAATTTTGAGACTAGAAAAATTAAAACTATATAGCTATAATTAAGGCCTGGGGGATTTTTCAGTGTTTTTTTTTTTCTTTTCCAGTTAATTGGGATATAGTTTCAATTAACAAAGAAGGTATTTGCTGTTAGGTTAAGAAATTGGGACAGGATAAGGAAAGGTATTCTAACAATATTTGTCAAGAATTTTAGGCTCAAAGTATCTGCCCCACATAGTTGTACTAGTTTGTTTTCAGATATTATGTAGCTATTTGTGATTTATTCTAGAAATTTTATTTATCTGAGAAATTTACTTACTGCTAAGCAAGGATTTCAGGACTCGAAGTTTATTTGGGGAGATTACATGTTGGTGATCAACGCATTGGTCTCTATTTTTCTCTAGGATCTCTTAGAATCGTACCACAATTCAATTTCTATTCTGAGCCAGGACTGGATTATCTAAACCATGCTTTCCTCTGTTAAAAAATAAATATTGCTGTAGTCTAATTTTAAAAATAAAAAGAGAAGCTTAAAGAAATTTTAAGGAATTTTTTTCTTTCAAAATATTTAATGCTTAAAGTGGTGTTTCACGAAGAAAATTCCTTTGACTTTGCTGCCACCTCATGGCTAAGACAGTGATTAGAGAAAATTCAGGTTTATAGCAATAAGTGCAGGGTGGGGGTGGGGAAGGGAGGGAGAACATGAAGTTCTAACTATGAATTTTACCTTTCTTGTGCAGCCACTTGCCTCTCATTTATTCTTTAATTTTAAAAATCCATCTTTGATTTTGATTTCATTTCAGTAATTACGTTTTATGGTTTTGCTGTTGCCTTTTTCATTTTTCTGCTTGGTAGCATTTTCAGTGTCAAAATCTATGTGAAAAAAATTGCTTTTCTTTTATTTGCAACAATATTTCCATCACAGGAGTTGACGTTTGAATCACAGCTCTGCTGCCATCAAGCAGTGGTGAGGCCAGAGCCATTTTTTTTTTTTTTACTTCTCATGCCTCAGTTTCATCAAACATGAAATACAAATAATAACTTGTACCCATTTCATAGGTTTGGTATGAAAACTAAACCTATTGATGTATTTGAATGGCAAGGCATCGAGTTTGATATTAGGACTTACTTGCTTTCAATGAATCTGGTGTTAATATCTTAATAGTTATTAGGTTTAATAAACTAATTGTAAGCTCTATTTTAAATATTTTGCTTCATTCATAAAGCAGATTTTAAGCAGTGATTCATCCTTGAATTATGTTGAATTCTATCTTTGATATTGTTCATTTCCTAAAAAAAACAGAATTCAAGTGGTTTGATGTTGTTTAATCCTCATTAGAACCAGAAACGAAGAGCTTCAGCATCTCCTCTACAATTAAAAACAAGATGCGAGTTTTCTCAAAGAAATGTACCCAGATTTTTCTTCATAGCCCTGTCTGTTTTGCCTCTTCTTAACAGGAGTGCAAATCATTGCATGGAGAATACATTGGCCGGGCCTGTGGACACGACCACCCCTACGTCCCAGATGTTCTCTTTTGGTCAGTGATCTTGTTCTTTTCTACAGTCACCCTGTCAGCCACCCTGAAGCAGTTCAAGACTAGCCGGTATTTTCCAACCAAGGTACTTAGATGATTGCCCTTCTGATGAAAATGGGAGCTAATGTATAACATGTTGTGAAGTTCTCTGTGTTGCAGAGCAAAAGGAAAAGCAAGGGACACAATAATTAAAGCCACAGAAGGGATCGGCAGCGTGGCCTAGTGGCTAAGGTCCTTGCCTTGATCCCATATGGCTGCTGGTTCTAATTCCGGCAGCTCCACTTCCTCTCTATCTCTCCTCCTCTTAGTATATCTGACTTTGTAATAAAAATAAAATAAATTAAAAAAAAAAGCCACAGAAAAGGCTTCTTTTTGGTGTAGAAGCTGACAGTTTGTGGGGGTGAGGAGAAGGCATTTTGTGTTCCAGGTGCTGGGAATATGCAGACCCTTCAGGGTTTTCTCCCGTCTACAATCACTGAAGATTTTGGAAATGCGAAGCACATACTGATTGTCACTTTCTTGCCCAGTGAACAGTGGGAACTATTCCAGCCTAAGAGACATATCAGAGGAACCACTGTTGTGTTTGCTAATTGGGTGACTCCTTGGAACACTAGTCTCCTTTTGGTTTTCACTGTGTCAGTCCCTCCCCCAAGCCCTCCGTGTTTGTATCTACATATTTGGAAAGGAAAGTAAACAGAGAAACGGCTTAGTTCAATATTTAACACTGCAAAATGACACCTATAATATCTGATTCCATCCCCAAAAAAGAGGAAGCAAAGAAAGAGACAAAGAAAGAAAGGAAAGGAAACAAGCTTTTTAGTGTCAAGGTATAGATTATGATCAAAATTCCAATTCAGAAAAATGTTTAAAGAACTTCTCTCTCCATAGAGAGCTTCCTTGTTTTGTGACCTCTTCATTCACTAGGGTGAAAAATTCATGTTTTTCTCCCCAACAGCTAAAGCTGATTAAAACAAAATTATTTTTTAAGTTTAAAGTGTAATCTTAGACATTTTGTGCATGTATGTCGTAAAGACATACTGATAGATATCAGACTGTGTTGATAATTGTATTGGTATGTATTTCAAACAATGCCACTGTGATAAGTAGCTTTCAAAAGTGGCTGACATTGAATTCATTTAGAGTTGACGCATGCTTGTATACATACTCTATTCCTATGCTTATATCCTAGGTACGCTAACTATAACATTAAGCGTCTTCAATAAAAATAGTTCTATTTCATGTTGATTCAGGTTCATCATATTAAAACATTGCATGAAATATTCATTAAAATCAAATTCTGGCCATCCAAATGTATTCGGTGTTCTAAATATTCCAATAGTTGATTTCGTAATTGAGTTATATTTTAAATAAATACTGAAAACAACATAACTACCATGAGAGCTATTCCAAAAAACCTCATTCTGGAAAAGTGGAGCATGCATCCATCTTAATGACAGAGACACATAAATATATATTCAGACTATGACAGAGCTAATGGTAATATCAGAGCATGCATAAAATATAATATTATGATGCTATGTCATAAGTGTTTATAAAGTGTGACTCCAGATTATGTTCCTATTTCAGGATATTTATAGCTCCTTCATGTGATAAGTGTTTTCATTATTTTTAGGTTCGATCCATAGTGAGTGACTTTGCTGTCTTTCTCACAATTCTGTGTATGGTTTTGATTGATTATGCCATCGGAATTCCATCTCCAAAACTGCAAGTGCCAAGTGTTTTCAAGGTGAATTTATCATCATGATGACTATCTGTGAATCTCTACAGGTGTAATGTCTGTTTTGTTGATGTCTTAGTATATGGGATTTTCATGAAAACCCTAAGAATACAGCTTAGTACAAATTAGTAGGGCAGTAAATATAATATGCACAGTATGATGAAAAGAGAAATAGAAGACTAAAGGTTACCTGAAAAATTGCCCTCATTCTCCCACTTAGGCAATCTATATACTGGTCTCCCAAAAGTTGAGGAAACATCTCAAGGCCAAGAGAAACATATTGCCTGGATGCAGTATTGCATCAGGACCTAAAAATAGATTTGTATTGGGATTCTGACCATACTGTGTCAGAGATGTGTGATTTTGGGCCAGTAACCTTCTCTGAGTCTAAGGCTTCTTATTTGTCAAACAGGACTGAGAATTCTTGTAATTAAAATGAATTGCTTGGAACCCACCTCAGGCATCAACCATAAATAAAGTCCTCCCCTGCACTTCTGCTGTGATCGGGGCTTTTTCTCTACACAAAGACTTATATACACACTTAAAACAACATTTTGCTGAGATACACTGTTTATGTGTCTGTCTGTCTCTGATTCTAAACTGAATGAAGGTTCTGATTTACTTATCCATGTAGCTTAGTTTTAGGACACTGGTATACATATTTTTTGTAAATATAAATAAGATATCTAACAATAACTGTGAACATGAATATTGTTTTATCTTACATATGTATACGTATGGATATACATATATAACAGATTTTTGAATCATTCTAACAGCTGTGATTCCTTCTTTAACTCTTATTAAATCTGGAAAATGGAACGATTTACTAAATTTCTCTGGGTCTTAATTTCCTCATTTTTGTTGCTTTCTTTAGGGTTCTGTGAAGAAAAAAGTGAATTAAAATAAGGCACGTAGATTGATGTTTTTGCCTTATAAATGCTTTCTGATTATTATTATGATTATTATAGACATTCAACTCAACAGTTTATAATTTGGGCTTTTTCAGTCACATCCATAAGACTTCATTTTGGGAGCTATTCATTACTTGGACCAATAACTGTGTACATTCCTTTATTTTTCACAGCCTACCAGAGATGATCGTGGCTGGTTTGTTGCACCTTTAGGTCCCAATCCATGGTGGACAGTAGTGGCTGCAATTATTCCTGCATTGCTTTGTACTATTCTAATTTTTATGGACCAACAAATCACAGCTGTCATCATCAACAGAAAAGAACATAAGCTAAAGGTTTGTTTTAATATACATTTTCATATAAATACCCCTATCGAAAGATAGCAAGTGGATGTCCTTAGACTTTGCCTATGTTGTATATTCATTTGTACAGAGAAATGTGAAAATGTCTCAGATTCATAATTTTCTCATTTTACAAGACAATGTGTCTTGAAAATGAGAAGAAAACTTGATTGTAGCACTTGGCTGGACTTTAAAGTCTTAAGCCTTCCCTTCAAGACTTAAAACAAATAAGCAAAATATTCTAAAAGTTCTAGCTTTACCATGCATGACATTTTCCAAAAAAGTTGGTAGTCTGTTCTGATGGAGCACATCCTGTTACCGACTTGCCTTACACCTGGGATTTCTTCAGGTGACCCCAAGTAGACCTGTTATGTTGCATGCATTACTAGGACAAGTTACATCTTCAGATTTTTGCTTTTCTTTATCACTCTTTCTGTAATTACAGAAGCTTACAGCTTGTAAGTAACATCTTTGAATTTTAGTTCATGCTTTATAAATTTGTTTCTGCAAAATAAAGAATTAAATATTTTATTATATCCTGATGCTGCCATTTTTGCAACTGTGAAGTTTCAAGGTTGTTCACTGGTGTACAGCTTGTCTAAGATATGTAACGTGATCACTGTCACAGAAATATATTAGATTAAATTAGTAAAACCATTGAATAGTTAGAAATAACCTAAGTCAAACAGTCTAAAAACAGGACACAACACATACAATCTTGTTGTTCCCCCCACATGCCTGCCCCAGTATCACAGGAGGATTGCCACCTATCTTTATATACCTTTTAAATAGTAGGGGAAAAATAATTGTCAAAGCATCAGAAATAGTACTTTCTGCAATTTTGTAAGGATGTGAGAAAGATTTAAAAACCTCTATGCCTATGCCGTTAGGACAGATACACACTCAACTTTTCCGGAATAAGGATTTATGGAAGGCTATTGTGGTGCTTACACACATGGTTTTCAGTGTGTGGGATAAAATAATGATCATACATTGTGTCAGAAAGTAATTATTTGCAATTATCTTACTAAGCATGAAATTTGTGCTTGTACTGGAGGAAACTTACCTATTTTTAAATCAAGAATGTTCTTCATTCCATCTGTAGAAAGTACGTTAAGCATGTTTTAAGTCATTTTGAAAGGATTTCTCAATCAACTTATGTTTTGTGTCAAACAGAATATTTAAATATTAAATATACTCTACAAAAAATATCCCATAAGGCATTAGGAACTAATCCGTAATGACAGGTACTCATACAGTGGGTGTATGAGGCAGGAGTTGCAGGAGAGGAGAGAATTTGCATTCAAAAATATATTTACATTAAAGTAATAAGCATATAAAATGTATATATTTATAGAGTATCATGTAATATAATTCTTTCTGTGTCTACATTGATATATATTTAACCACCAGTTCTGTGTGTGGAAATAAAAGGAAGAGACTGATTCATAATGTTTGTTGATCTCCATGGCATGCTATTCCCACTGTGGCTGATTTCAGGTTACCAATGTGACATTGATGAGCAGGAAATATTTTTGAAAAATAAATACTTGGCTCACTTAAGTCTGTAAACTGACTACAATATCCCCACCAAACCAGCTTGATTAGTATTGGAAAGGTTGATTATTTAAAAATTATTTCTTAAAATAAGAAGTTCAGATTTCCAAGTTTAATAACCTGATTGCTTAATGTCTGTAGTTTAAAAATACTAGTTTTTAAAATATCAACCTTCTACCAGAGCAAATTATTAAACCTTGTTTTTAAATTTGCATAGTTAAATAAATCTGTAAAACAAGTATAAATAATTGATGTTAATATTGTATAATTCTACTACTCTTTCAGATGTAGAAAAATATTTTCACTACATGCCAAATAATTTTTTTAACTGAAGGCATCTCCATTTTCTGGTTATAAAATAACACATAGTTTATTTCAAAAATCTGATTATATGTTCAATGACAAAAAGCATGAAACACCACAATTTTTCATTACTTAGAAATACAGATTTGCTAACAGAATTTTATTTTGGGACATTCTATAAAGTTGATCATTTCAACCCTCAACCTCATCCATCACCTAGCTCTGTTACTTCTTGGTCTTCATGAACCAAGATTATGTCCTTGACATTTAGTCTTTCCAAAGCTCTAATTTGACAAATATGCCAGTTCCTGCTTTACATGTGGTACAGAATAACTAAAATGTAATAAAAGCATTTTAAAGTGGTCTTTTCAAGTGCTCTGTATTTTTAGCATTAATGGTAAACTAAACAATTAATGTTTTTGTCACCAAAGTAAACCTGAAGCTATATTGGTAGGCCTTTTTATATAAATATATGATTAAGTAGTCTCACATTCTTTTTTTTTTTTTTTTTTTTTTTGCCTTTAACACTCTGGATTTAGCAAACAATAGAACAAATCTGATATAATCAAACTCTTTACTGTGATTGCCAGAAGCAGAACCAGTCTGGTCTTGCCAATTCAAATCTGAATACTCTATCCTCTTTCTTGGATATAGGTCTTACCAGCCAGGCCTTTTTGTTAAAGACATCCTTTACGTACCCTGCGCAATTGTTTTTGGCCTACAGCTCTCGACTTCTGCTAAGCATCACCATAGTGTGGTCTGCTGCTACTGATATTCTTGTTAACCACAACAGCCAGAGGGAAAAAAATATTGTTTGCTAAGATTAATGATTTGTTCCATAGCTGTCTTCTCTAGTTATTCCTTCTCTGAAATACTTCTAAGGTCTTCTAGTTTGACTTGAATTGCATTTTCACAAAGAGACATGTTTTTTGATTATACCCACAGACCACAAGTGAACTACATTTTCAGTTTTTACTAATTTTCTGGCTTGAAACCCCATTTTGTTTTACTGGTTGGCATGTTCCATGTAATTCCCTAATGAATCATATTTTGTAGTTTGTCTCTCAGGTCCCTGGTAGACTCCACATCGTGTATCTAGGTCTCTGCCATATATTTATCTAAGGCTCCTCAGAATTTATCTCACTCTTTCTGTCTGCAAACTTAACAGTTTAGGTATTTTTCATTTTTATCACCTGCCAGATCTAGTGGCTGATTTTCTTAGATGACATTTCTCATGCCAATAAAGACTTTTTAAGAAGATCGTTTCACAAGTGTTATTGTGTACACATTAAAGCTGTCTAGGCACTACTCACTGGCTAAGGAATGTACTGCTGCCTGCAAATGAAGGAACTCAAAATTAGGTCAACTCCAGCTTACTGACCTTCAAAATCCTTTTGGTCCCTCAAGAGTGAAAGAATCTGTGAACATAAACATCTGAGAATGCAAAGTATCCTATTAAACATGTACATTTATACTCTAACATTTGTTTCTTCCTTAAACAGTGGGACTATCAATAGATTAGCTAAATCTATTTTTAAAAATTATAAAGCTCTGCTTGCTTTTTTTTTTAAGAACACTGTTTTACAGTGGAAAGGATATTATTTTACAGAAAAAGCAAGTTTTTATTAAGAGGCAGCCGTGGGCTTCTCTACATGTTTCTGTAGACAGTTCAGGCTTCTTTTGACATCATTTTTAATAAACAGCAATACAATCCGGGATCACTTCAGTAAATGAATGCATTTGCGACATTCATTTGGCACCACATCCTCTCAATGGTTATGGCATTTGATATGTTCTTTTTTGCCCTCTTTGTCAGCCTGGTTCTTCATGTCAATCTATAGTCTTTTATGTGGTTAACTTGACAGATGCAGGAAATTGCTGCCAAGCTTTGAAATGATTTTTTTCAGCAGTGGCATCTGGGTATCAGATGGTCCTCTTGGCTGGCCTCTTGTCTTGCTGCATGTTGGTTTTAGTGGGGTCTGGTGTAGCATCACCTGTTGCTATGCTCCCTTTTCCTCCCATATGTCCATTTCCCGTGATTCGTGGATGAATGTGAGAATGAAAGCTCTAGCTCTGACTCTGAGAGAAAAAAAATGTACAGAAACATGTTGGAAGGTACAGAGTTCTCTCCCTGACAAGGGGGTGCTTCCTTTTGTCATGGTATGTCTATCAGCTAATAATTTGGTTTCAAAGACCGAGTTTGAAAAGATATTCTAAATGAAAGGCAAGGAGAAGGATGCTGATTAATTAAGAAATATGCCAGAACTGCTTGTTTGCTTTGACTTATATTAAATCAAAGATTCTCCCGCTATTTTATAACATAAAGGAGGAAATCATATTTTTGTTTTTATTGTGTACCTGTATAATACTTAAATTGCTATATAATAGTTAAATTGCTCTATTGAAAAGGAAAATAATCCTCTCCAAAAGCAATTGTACCCACTATACTGCACTTTTTAGATTTGCATGATACTTCAAAAGCACTCAATAAGAGCTACTGAAAATCAGCATCACAACAGGGGTCTTCCTCATATGAATTTAGTGAATGGGGACCCTACAAAAACTCAAGCTGTTGTGGAAGCTGTTTTCTGTTCTGCTCTGGAGTTCATCTTGTATCCCATAGCACCTTATACAACTTCCATTTCATTAGCAGTGCTGTAACTTGACAAAATAGCTGAAAGACACCATCCCCTGTATACACACCCAAGGAAGAGTCTTGAGAGATTAAGTCCTTCATGTCCTATATATATTTTTTTGCTCCGGAGTTGCAGGACAAACATTCATTTTGTTGCTTAAGACTTTGTCCTATCAAAAGACCCAACACTGAGTTTTGTTCTTCACAAAATCTTTCAAATGGGCTAGGACTCTGATGGGTCCTCTTCTCTTTGATTGTCCTGGCATCAGCGTGTTTCTCTTCTCGCCCTGTTGCTCTTACAAGTGAAAACTATTTCTTAGTTGCTTGCAAATAATGCTACTCTGGGGTTACATTCATGAGGAAAATTGAGTTTAGGTATTTTGTTGGTATGGCTTCAACTGAGCTGACCCAAGCAAAGAGACCACCTGGTTGTTGACAGCATAGGAGGAAACAGTGTTTAGGTGGTTATTACTCATATTCTCTTGTTGTTTCCTGTACTTTCGTAATTTTGATAAGAATAAGTAGAAAAGAAATGAAATGCATCTGACATTCTAAAACGTCTCCTTATCCTCTTCTTAAACAATTAACAAAACAAATTAACAAAACAAATTAAGGCTACCATAACAAACATGCAACAAATACTCAGTATATTTTACACTTCAGACTATGTGAACTTTTTTTATTTCTTCTTTTAAGATTTATTTATTTTTGTTGAAAAGACAGGTTTACAGAGAGAAGGAGAGACAGAGAGAAAAGTCTTCCACCTGTTGGATCAGTCTCAAAATAACGACAGCTGAGCTGATCTGAAGCCAGGAGCATCTTCTGGGTCTCCCATGCAGGTGCAGGGTCCTAAGTCTTTGGGCCATCCTCAGCTGCTTTGCTATGACATAATCAGAGAACTGGTTTGGTTGTGGAGCAGTCAGAACATGAACCGGTTCCTGTATGGGATTGTAGTGCTTGCAGATGGGGAATGAGTCAATTGAACTGTCATGCCAGCCCTGTGTTTTCCCATTAGCTATACAATATCTGTAGCTTGGAAAAACTCTCTAAATGATAAAATTTCTAACAGAATTAGTAATTTCTGCTCATGAGTACAGTAACATGTAAATACATGTTTTGTTTGTTGTAAAGTTTTGTGTCTTATTTAATTTCAAGAGATTCAGTAATGTTTAGTTTTCTTTAAATAAGACAATATTTAGTTTTTATTTATTGCTTACATGCCAACAATTATGCTACCAACTATGGGAAATACTGAGAAATGTGATGAACTATCTGCCCTTGAGAAAGCTATAGTTTCAAGTAGGCATTTGGCATGGCAATTAAGACACTTCTTAGGATACCTACATACCATATCAGATTGCCCAACTTTGAATCCCAGCTCTGCTTCCAATTCCAGCTTCTTGATGATGCATATCCTGGGAGGTAGCAGGTGATAACTCAAGCAACCTCAGAGACCCAGATTCAGTTGTGGATTCCTGGCAGTTACAGGCATTTGGGAAATGAATCAGCAGATGGAGAACTCTTTCTGTCTCCATCTCTTTATCTTTCAAATGAAATGAAAATAATAAACAGCAATTCTAAAAGAAGCATCTTGATTGAGAAGCCTTGAAACAAAATGAGTACAAGAGATGTGTGTTTTTCAACCCCGAGAATGTAATAGTACCTAATGCTTATTGTGTGCTTACTATAGAGCAGATATTATTCTAATTGATTTATAAAATTAACCAATTAACTCTCACAGCAACCCAAAAATGTTTCTTATAGTATCTTTACAATCACTTTTTGGATAAGGAAAAAGAGGCACAAATTTGCCTAACACTTTGTCTAACATTCTTGGTCAAGCTAACATTGGATCACAGAAATGTCTCCAGAACCTGTAATCCTTAGCCAGTTTATCATACTGCCTCTCAAGATATAGTCATTAAAAATTAAAAATGCAAATTAGAATGTAAAATTGGCAAAGCTTAATGCTACCTCTGAATCTTATACTTTCCATTTTTCTGTGGCATGGTAATTGGAAGTCATGGCTCTCCTTCCTTTCCTTCATTTCTGTCCTCACGGAGCCCTCCTCTGACACAGGGAAGCAGTCTCCACTGACTTCACTGCACCTGCTTTCCACAGTTGCATTTACTGCCTGGTCTTAGGAAGCACTTAAATTTGCAATCTGAGAGATCAGTGGTCATGCAGCAGAAGTATAGAGGAGATAGAAAATACACAAGCTATCATCTTACTGAGAGGCTAAAATGGAAACAATTGAGAGCAAAATGGCACTATAATGAGATAAAAGATAGGATATACCAGGAGTTTTAGGAGCAACAATGTTATTCTTCCAAATGAAAGCCACCCATTAAGACAAAAGAGGACAATTGGAGAATAAGTGTTTAAGTGGACATTCTCTGCATAAGATGTAATAGGAAGGGCTTCTTGGCCATTGTCAGGAAGTGGTTTCTGTTCTCAACCAGGTCATCCTCATTTTTGTTGCTGATATAGTTCCTTTGCAATCTTTCTTTTTGCAACAGAAAGGTTGTGGGTACCACCTGGACCTGTTGATGGTGGCCATCATGCTCGGGGTGTGCTCCATCATGGGCCTACCATGGTTTGTGGCTGCCACCGTCCTCTCCATCACTCATGTCAACAGCCTGAAACTGGAATCAGAATGCTCAGCTCCAGGAGAACAACCTAAATTCCTCGGCATTCGGGAACAAAGGGTTACTGGGCTCATGATTTTTATACTTATGGGTTCGTCGGTCTTTATGACTAGCATACTGAAGGTAATGAAATTTACTGCTGTGTGTTTCAGATAGCTTTACATTTGAAAACAATTGTACAACATGAGATGAAGGTGATTAATTTATTTGCCATGTTTATATCGCTCTTACTAGCATAAGAGAGAAAACTTGTGTCCCTTGCTTTGGAATACTTAAATTCATAACAACTTAGTTATTAGAGTATAACTTATTATGAAGGTTTTTAAATGATCAAACTATGGAAAAATAGTCATCCATTGTTTTTGACTGATTTGTGACCTGAATTCTCTACAGGTCATTACACAAGGTAACAGTTTTCTCTTTTCTTGTCAGTGGAAGACACATGAGTAATTAAAGCTGCCTAACATAAGAAGGAGGTGCAGAAGTGCGCATGGTAGTGGTCATGGTTCCATGTGTAAATTTGCTTTTTAAATATTACATAATACATTGCATGGACATTATCATTGGATATGCTAAGTTTTTCCATGTTTGAAATAATTGAATCCAGTTTGAAGGAAATAGTATTTTGTCATGTAATTTTGGCAACTACTCCTACAGTGGGTTAACTGCATTATAAATTACAACTCATTTCAGTTGCACACACTACAAAATCTCTAGTTAAATTGTTTGAAAATTTATACAAACTTACATGTACTTATTTATTGATACACAGTAAGAATTAATTTCTATGTTATATAATTATTTTTCTAATAGATTGGTCTGAAGATTTGAAAATCCACATATTTACAAATATCTGTTGTAATGACAAAAATAACTAAATGTTAGCTTTTCTTTTCAAATATTAGAGTATTTATTTTGCAAGTCTGAGATACTGAGAAAGGAGGAAAGGAGAGTGAATGAGTGAGAGAGACAGCCTTTCATCCTCTGGTTCACTCTGCAGATGGCTGCAGAAGCCAGTATCCAGGACCTACCATGTGGGTGGTAGGGTCCTAAACTCGTGGGCATTTTCCACGGCCTTTTCAAGCAATCCATAGGGAAATGGATTAAAAAATGAGGCAGGCAGGATTCAACTGGCATCCTTTTAGGATGCCAGCTTTGCAGACAGCCACTAGTCACAAAGCCCACTCCTTATTGACCTTTTTTCCCCTGCATTTATTTAAATTTTATGATACATTTCTCTAGGTACTGGGATTTCCCTTACCACATCCACTAACCCCCTCTCCTGCCACTGGTTTCTCCCATATTATATTATTATATTATATTATTACAATAATGTAATCCTTCATACCCTTAAATCCATTATTCTGCTATTTAAGTGCATCCTGACATTGTGGGTATGCACAGTGACAGACCATCAAGCATCCTATTATCAAGAGATATTTTGCAGTTTCATTGGGAGTCTATCTTTGATTTGGAAATAGAGATGCATAGTGCATTGTATCCTCACATCTGGATATGATAGTCTCTATTACCCAGTTACTGTACGTTTCCTTAAATGAAAGCCATAAAACAAAATCAACAACAGGAAGAAAAGCAGAAAATTTACAATGCCATGAAGTTAAGTAACATGCTACTCAATGACCAAAGTGTCACTGAAGAAATGAGGAAGAAAACAAAAAAATATTTTTGGTGAAAATTATGTTACTGTTATTGTATGAATTATGAGTCAGTGAAGAATTTAAGAGAAAAGAAATTATTTTGAAGAATGAAAATAAAAACAAAATATCAAAATCCGCAAGACGCAGCAAATAGAGTATAAAAATGGCTATTGATCTTATATTTTGCATGAAGGTTGCCTGATATCAGAGACAACATATAGTATTTGTCCTTTTGGAATCCAAATATGTTACTATTGTGAAACAAAATTTAAATTGTCTTTTTCAAGTAATTTTATGTTTTTGTTTGTATCATATGGTATTTTGACAACCATTGTATTGTCTCTTTTTAGAAATGAAGAAACTAAGGTACTTCATTAAACTTAACCAAACCCAAGTGACCTAATAGGTTATAGAACTAATGTATCCTAGAAGCAGCCTTTGAACCCTTGTCTTCTGATTCTGCCCTATACTGCTTCCAAACTGCATTTTTTCCCTTTTTTTTTCTCCCCTTTGATAAAGCAATAAAGTCACACAGCCACATTATACTTGAAAATAATTTGTCTTTTCTCTAATTGTTCTTTTACAGTTTATTCCCATGCCAGTGCTATATGGTGTATTTCTTTATATGGGTGCTTCGTCTCTGAAGGGAATTCAGGTAAATCACTTATGGCTCTGTAGGCACATCTGTGATGACTCATCTTGAAGTCTACTGATGCTAAATCATGTGACAACTAAGAAAATTACAAAAGCCGAGGAACAACTTTTCTGCTGCAATTAAATTTCTTTAAGCTTGTCAGGGTCATAAAAAAACCCCACTTATCTAATGTGAATAATCTAGGGTACTTTTATTACCTATACCTATAAGAAATTTAGATTTTGTAGACCTTCTATAATACTAATAGCAGTACATGTTAAGATATCCAGATATTTATAGTAATTGACATTTTAATCACATTTATGACATTTATCCATTGAGAACAAAACAACTTTATCAAAAATATTTTCATGCTAATATATATTCCAAAATATTGGAAACAACTCAATGACACAACCATAGTAAAAGAATTATGTAATCTGAGCTATATTCACTGAAAATTGGAAATTATAATACAAAAGTAACATAATACAAATGTTTATGATATAATACAAAGTGAGAGAGTTCCTGCTATAGATTTAGAAAGCCATGAGTTTGAATTAAAAAAAAAAGCGGTGGTGATATAAAAACAACCTGATTTTTAAAAAGTGAGATCCCAGGTGGTGTTAATTTTTTGTTTGTTTTCAGTTATTGTTGCAATTGTATTTATAAAATTATCTTTTAAACTAAACTGATAATTAAGGCACGGGGTAAATTTTAAATTTGAAATATAAAGCAGCTTCAAATATAGGGAAACCTGAAGTGTTGGCTAACTAAATATTTATGTGCTATATTAGTTTTCTATTGCTACATAAAAATCGCTCTACATTTTAGTAGCTTAAAATAGTACACCTTATTACTACACAGTTAATTTTGGGACCAGTTAACCAAATGGTTTTGGGTCTGGTTATCTCATGTTTTTGGTGTTGAGATGGAGACAGGGCTACAGTCATCTGAAGGCTTCATAGGGTTGGAAGATGTATTTACTAGCTGGCTTATCCTACAGCTGTGGCCAAGAGGTAACAGTCTCTTTCTACTTGTTAGTAGAAGACCTCAGGTTTTTGCCTCTAGGCCTCTTTATAGGATACTAGAACTGATGTTATATCCTCAGAGAGGAGATTAATTAGCAAGTGCTTTTCTTTTTCAATCACAGAATTATATATGGTTACTTACACTTTTTTTCTATTTGGTAAAATTGAGTCACTATCAAAATCAGTTAGTATACTAAAGGAAGGAAATTACACTCCACATTTGGATAGAACAGTATCTAAGATTTTGTGACTGTATTTGAAAATCATTATCAGTGTACTTTACACTTTTATAGAGGTTGTTGGAAAATTCTTAATATTTTTGAAATGATTCTACTATGGGTTGAATGATAGGTCCTTGAAATTCGTATGCATCTGGAATCTCAGAATGTGACCTTATCAGGAAACAGGGGCTCTGTAGAACAAATTAGATACTTTCACACCGTGAGATCACTCGGACTACGGGTGGCCCCTGTGTCTAATGACTGGAATCCTCAAAAGAAGAGGGCACCGAGGGTCCTATGGAAGATCCCAAGTGAATACAAGGAAAGATTGGAGTTCCTCTGCCACAGCCAAGGATGTCAGGAGCTGCATCAGGCAGGATTTTTCTCTCGTGGCTCTTTGGAGTAGGCGTAGTTTTGGAAACATGTTGATTTCTATGCTTGCCTTCACAACTGTGAGGGAATCCTTTTTTTTTTTTAATCATTTTAAATCACCAGCGGCGGTAATTTATTATATCAGCGCCACAAAACTAACATGGATTTCTATTTAAATTTCTCTTGAAATAATCTTGCTTTGTAGCTGAACATTATTATGTAGCCAAAACACTTTGATTTTCTCCAAGAGACTACATAGGAGGATTTTTTTGTAAAGTATAGTTTTTTGTCAATTAAAAGGAAAATAAAATTTCACTTTTTTCTTTGACACAATTAGACTTGTCGCTGTTCCAGGAGCTTCATGTCTGAAAGAATAATTGATCAGCATGCAGCTTTGAGAGAAGCAGCAGCCTAGGCCTTAGGCGAGTTGGAACTGAACTAAATCTCAATATGAGATATCGTAGCATCACTGAACATTCAAAGTAGATAGATCCTGACCTTGGGTAGAATCAACTTGGGACAGAGAGATGGCTGACAAGTATTATGTGTTGGGATTTTACCCAAGTTACAATTAATTTGCCAATTTGAAGTTTCACATAGTAAGTGTATTTTGATAAAATTGATTTGGATAAGGCAAACAGGGAAGAGTACTAAAGAGGTTTTATTTATTTGTTTGGCTGCTTTTTTGGCAAAAGTTTGGCAAGGACTACTTTCATCTGGGAATGAAAGTTATTTATTATTAGGCCCCAGGCTCACATAAATACAGCAGCAGAAGTTTAAGAAAAGCAAAATGGAATCATCTTGATAGGTTTCTACAGATTTCCCCTGCCCCTCCCAATTCTACTCACATGATTTTAAACTCACAAGTCTTAGAATTAAACAAGAATGTCAAGTTTTGTACTTATTTGGGGTGTGAATCTTTCCAATGAACATTGAAAGTATTATAAAGGTCCATAAAGTAAACACACAAATAAAACAGCATGCTGGATCACATATCAACAAATGATCTCATGCTTAAAAACAGATTAGTGAATTTTTTTGAGCCTACAAGCTCAGGCAGGAAATTGAAAATATTTGATATTATAGTTAATTGGATATGCAAGTGTGATATAGATGTTAGGAAATGATGATCTAATGCAAGACTCAGGGTTTATTTACTTAAACAAGTGCTAAATATCAGTAATTTCAGGAGCATGTTACATTATTACCCTGTATGTTGGAGGGATGTGTTACTTGTCTGCTGGGCAATATTAAAAGCCTTATCCAGGTTTCTCACTAAGAACCATGGCAGAAAAAATAGATCTCTGTGTTCTCATGAATGCTGTTTCTTTATTCGGATGTATGACCACATCGACATGCAGTCCAACACTTCAGGAATCCAAGTAAAGCAAATGTGCCATTTAAACAATAACAATTGAAGCACCCACACACTGAAGTACACTTATGCAATAACAGCTTCACAAAGAGAGAAATGGTGCCTAGGAAATTGGTTTTACAGAAACAGATATATCCAATTATAGAATATAGGATTTAATTTTATTTCCTTTCTGTTTCCATCTTCACCATTCACCACATTTTATTTGTTTCTTTAATGACTTTGTATTTTAAGAGGTAATAGAAACTAGAAATATAAAAAGTCCTAATGACCTGTGAATGAATTTTATAGAAAAATGTAAGGCAGGGTTGAATTCAATACATAGTTGTCTGTGTGGAAGGTGTTAATAATTGTGTTGGGCAGCTACAAATGAATATGATTAAATGAATGGGCAGTGGATGAATTAATGTAATATGATTATGGTAAAAAAGAAGGGCCAGGTCATACCATGAAAGAGTTCACATAAGGAAGGACCTTAGTTATGTTGAATTTAGGACTTGTGTGATTTATTCAGGTGGGTTTTGGTAAAGCAAGAACATTTTTACTCATCATGTAGAATCTGTGGACATCTGTCCTTTTGCATGTTATAGTACTTTTTGAATACCTAATAGGAAATGCTTAGTTTCCTAAAAGGTGAGCTAAAAAATAAAATATAATATAGGTCTTTTGCAAATGCCTAACTGTATTTGAAACCATTATTGCCTAAATAACATCTCTTGTGGGAAATAGCAAAACCACAAAAATTAGCCCGAGGAAAAATAAAATGATTTGAATGAAATAAAGTCAACTTGCTTAGTTGGTTATTAAGTGAAATGTAGCTGAAAATTAAAGATTCTTGTAAAGATTTAATTTATAAAATTTGATATGGGAAATTTTGGTTTGCTTGATAATAACAGCCTCAGAAATATAGCAACAGTCTGATATAGTCCAAAAGTGGAGATACTATCATTATGGAAAAATTGAAAAGGCAATTTACATTGAACTGAGAATTGATGTTGATCAAATGTAAATCATTTTAATAATTTGAAAAATATATAGTTTGACAGTAAGAAACTAAATGAAATTAACAAAGTTTGCTTTGGAAAGCACTTTACTAGCAAATAATCTAGGTTAAATCATTATAGTAGAGACATTTGTGTTTGTAAAGATGACATCAAAACTTTTACTGGGAATTAAAGTGGCAAGATTGTAAGACAAAACCAAAATATAGAGGTCAAGGCATCCTACTCACAGCTATGTGCTGGTTTGTAACACAGGAGCAGAGAGTAAGATGTGGGAGTAATTAGCAGCTGTGTGAAAATAAAAATCCCCATGAATAGATAAACTAATCCAGGAGGGAAGAGGACAGAACATTGGAGTTCTAGAAGCCTGGTAACTGAGGAACAGAAAAAAGGAGAAGATTGTGATTTCACAGTGAAAATGAGGAGAGTATTAATTTTGCCTGTCCAAGTTAGCAATATTTAACTTTGCCTTTATTTTTCTTAAATGCTTCCAAACCATAACCTGTCTCCATAAATGTGGGGTATGAATAAAACTGAAATGTTAATATTTCACAGTATAAGCATAAAAAAACCTCATCTTAATGCCAAATTATCTACTTTAATGTAATCCAGATATGTCAAGTGAAACTTAAAGTTTTGGACCATATTAAGCTTCTACTCTTCCTGCACCTTGGCGAGCAGATAGCTTTAAAACACTTAATAGACACAACATGTATGAATATTTTGGGGTACTATATAATATTGTGTTATGTGTGTACATTGTGTCACATTCAGAGTATATATGTTTAACCTATCAATTACTTAACATTTATTTATAGTGAAAATATTCAAAATCCTGTCTTTTTTTTAGGGTCAGATACATGGTACATTAATCAATCTCTGCTTATTCTACTTTTATTGTTGTCTTACTTCTAAAAAGCAATTTAGTCTGTTTAATGTTTTAGCTCTTTGATAGAATAAAGCTCTTCTGGATGCCTGCAAAACATCAACCAGATTTTATATATCTAAGGCACGTGCCACTTCGAAAAGTCCATCTCTTCACAGTTATTCAGATGAGCTGCCTTGGCCTTTTATGGATAATAAAAGTTTCAAGAGCTGCTATTGTCTTCCCCATGATGGTATGAAACTTTTGTCACCCTTTTTCTTCTGCACAGGTTTTCTGGTGTCTGGAAGCACATGAACCAAAAAGGACAATAGGGTGATTTTGGATAATTATTGAACCAAGTGTAAACATTGATACTATAATCATAACTACAATAGGATTTCAGGAAGACTATTGTGATTTTCATGAATTCACTTTAATTTTGTCTCCATCACTATTAATGTTTATAGTAGCTTAACTAATTGAAGTTGGATAGAAAAATATAACCTTTTAATGTTTAGCAGTGAAGGTTTACTATTAATCTGAAAAGATAAAGTTTTTAATGAAATTTTATTTGGTTTCAAATTCTTTAGAAACTACAGTGAAATTGAACAACCGGAAATAATTTTAAAAATTACTAGCATGGCTTAGAGCTTTCTGCATTTACTATAATGTGAACTAGTAACTACATGTCTTTTAGGAAACACAATCAAGTCATTTTAAAATATTTTTTTGCTTGTGTAATGAAAAATTACCAGTTTATTTTTTACAGACCAAATGCAGGATGAGGAAAACACTAATGCTCTTGAAAGTTTAATGGAACGTGATAGTTCTCCATGCCCTGTTGCAATTTACATCTAGGCAATTTAAGACAGTCTACATCTAGGAAGCCATAATACGTTTTTTAAATGAGCAGCATATTGAGTAAAAATTATAGCCATTATTCTAGGGGTGTGGTAGGAGAAGGAAAAGAAGGAAACAAAAGATGTGCAATGTTTCACACCCATCAATCTTCAGATTTTACTTTAATTTGAAGTCCAAGCTATCTTATTTCCAACAAAACAAGTGAGAAAGTCTGTCTTTCTCTGATTTCAATTTTTTTTTTTCCTTTAAAAATGTGTAAATTTCTTTCAGGTGTTAGCCCTGGTATTTGTAAGAAAGCTAATGGACTTCTTGTTCACCAAACGGGAGCTCAGCTGGTTGGATGACTTAATGCCCGAAAGTAAGAAAAAGAAACTGGAAGATGCTGAAAAAGAAGTAAGTCAGTGTGAAATCAATATCTTACTAAATTATTGTGTATAGTACCTCTGGATAGTGATTGCTCACAACCACAGCTGGGTATCAAATCATGAAGATTTAGCTCTTACTTGAAGGGGGCATATAATAGGTAAACAAATACCTGAAACATAACTACTGTTTGACTTATAAACTTTACTTTTCCAGTTTCTCCCTTCTGTTTAGATGAAAGTTGCTGATGCTTAACTATTTCCAAATTACATTATGCAGTGATTGCTTTTTGGTTGAATAAATGAGAAGAAACAAGAGACATTATCTCTACTAGTATCTTTACAGGAACTGTTTTAAAAAAATATATTTGTTTATTTTTGTTGGAAACGCAAGTTTACAGAGGAGAGACAGAGAGAAGATCTTCCATCAGCTGGTTACTCCCTAAATGGCAGTTGCTAGAACTGAGCTGATCTGAAACCAGGAAACAGGAGCCTCTTCCAGGTCTCCTATATGAATGTAGGTCCCAAGTATTTGGGCCATACTCTTCTGCTTTATCTGGCAGAATAAGCAAGCTGCTGGATGGGAAGTTGAGCAGCCAGGACATAAACTGGTGCCCATATGAGATGCTGGTGCTTACAGGTGGAGGATTAGCCAGTTGTGCCATTGTGTGAGCCCCGGGGAACAATGTTATAATAAAAAAGATTCTACAGAATACATAGTTATTATTGAAACAGATGAATTGCCGAAAAGGAAGAAAATGTTAGGTAAACATGTATACACATAAGTTCTCATAGATGAACTATATTATGGAGACTGGCTACTAGGAAGTGAAGATGCGTTGAAGTATGCATCTCTACTCCCAAGTAGAAGGATGACTCCCAATGAAAATGTTAAATATACCAGGCAAGATGGTACTAGATTTTCTACCATTGCCTATACCTATAATGCCATGATACACCTAAATAGCAGATTGTTGGACTTGTGACTATTGCTGAAAGACTATACTATTATAATAAAATGGGGGAAATAGAAGAGGGGGAATAGGGAAAGAGGAAGAAGAGGTGGATAAGGGAATCATTATGCCTACAAAACTGTTTCATGGAAAATTAATAGAAAAAATTAAAACTGCAAAAAATTGAGTGAATATTGTAGGAGCGATTGGGACGTTATTACTTTCATAGACTGCTGATTTATCTTTTGTTTAATATGTTAAAACAATTTGTTATAACTTTTATAGTTATAATATAATCTTTATATATAAGATTTGTATATAACCTGGAATCTATTTTGAAGGCTATTTAATCACACAGTCTGAAGTGTGTAAAAGCTACAGAGTATGATAAATGAAAAGAAGGGATATATAGAACACTTAGCAGAATGATTGCAAAACCTTAAAATAAACTTATGTGCATAGCAATGATATTGGAAGAAAGTATTTGATGGGAGTTGTGTGTTATTCTATTTTAGCTGCTATTGTATTCAGTTTCCTAATTTTTTTAAGATTTATTTATTTACCTATTTATTTATATTGGAAAGACAGATTTATAGAGATACACAGAGAAGGAGAGACAGAGAGAAAGATCTTCCATCCGGTGGTTCAGTCCCCAAGTAGCTGCAATGGCCAGAGCTGAGCCAATCTGAAGCCAGGAGCCAGAAGCTTCTTGCAAGTCTCTCACATAGGTGCAGGATCTTAAGACTTTGGGCTATCCTCTACTGCTTTTCCAGGCCACAAACAGGGGTCTGGGTGGGAAGTGGAGCAGCAGGGACACAAACTGGTACCCATCTGGGATCCTGGCACTTTCAAGGCAAGGATTTAGCTACTGAACTATCATTCCAGGCCCTCAGTTTCCTATCTTTAGAAAATTTTCTTTAACATTGGAAATCTTTCTCTCTGACCTTTTGAGAATTCATTGGCCACACTTTCAGAGATCTTAGGTTTTGTTCATTCAATGAGGCCAATTAGGTCACAAAATCTAACTTTTCTCTATCTACTAATATGGCTACATAATATGTGAATGGAAATGTCTGGACTTTTCCATTAAGTCCCATGATGGACAATGCAATTCCATATGTAGAAACTGATTATGAAGATGATGTATCTGAATCTTACATGAATATTTAAATTTCCTCAAATGGTATACAATGTATATGTAGTATTCAGGTTATAATCCTGGAAATATTAATGTAACCTTAAAACAGTATATTATAAAATTAACTTTTATTTTTTGTTTTTGACATATAATACTCTTACTTAAATATTAAAGATTTAAAAACTAATATTTTGACTAGAAAGTTTTGTAGTGTTTATTATTTTAAGATCCTAGTCGTCATTTGCTGTTATCCATACATACTCTTCAAGAAAAATATAATAAATTTGGCACAAATTATAGTTAAATAATCTGGATACTAGACTAAGTTATCCTTATATTAATAATGATTCTGGTGAAATAGGCTAGCACATAATTATCATTTCCATGGGATTTTTCTTAAGCCTTACTAATTATATAAAACATTCTGTTTCTTCTATGACAAAATGAAAGATGATGTATAATCTACTATGTTTAATATTTTATATTGAAATTCAGAGAAAAAAACCAAGATTGTCCTTTCATTTGTCTATGAAATAGAGAAAAAGTTTGATGGGAATTTTAAGTTGATTATACTTTTTGTTCTTGTTGTTCAAAGGCTCTCTCAGATAAATGCATATATATGTCACTTAAATGTATATGTGCCATAAGTTAATCATCTCCTACGGGAAAGGCCTGTAGAATGAGCTTCCAACTTGCCTTATACTTTATCTCACTCAAGTTCAATGAATATTTACTGTTTTCTGATTGTGATGGTATATATTTTGTAAGTAACTATTGCCTCATTTCTCAGAACTCTTAATTTCTGAAAGTATACAAACTAAAGATTTACTAGGGCACTTTCAGAACTTAATGCTTCAGATCCAAGTATGAAAAAAATGTCTTGCAGTATATTCACCAGTCTGGTAAATATATTCTTTGAATCTCAAATAAATTAATATGAGAAACTTTCATGTGAGCCTTAGTACACAGAAAGAAATAAGAAATCCATTAACATAGTCAAGAAATAATCCATAATTAAATATTAGAATATGTTTTGACTAATACAGCAATGAATAATTCTCTATCAAACTGGGAAAAAAATGAAAATTTTAAAGGTGTTAACTTTTAGTTTGGAATTAGTATTAAAAGAGTGAAAGAGATTTAGGAAAGATTACACTAAATCTTAACCCCCTGATTGAAAGTTGGATGTCCACGTCTCAGTGTCTTATTGTCCTGAGGCTTGGGGGACTCCACTGAGAGACGGGCTCCTCTGGTTGTGGTGTCTTAGATGAAGGCCTGGTCTTCCAGGTGATCGTGTACTAAGGCAGTGAACAGACAAATTTTCCGGAAATGTCGCATTTGTGCAATTACTCAAATTAATTGAGTCACTTTGAACATGATCTGGCAAGATGGTAAATAGCAGTAATGTCTCAGCTCTCTGAGACATGAATTCAAAGTGAGCTCACCTTTTGTCCCTTTGATGATGGTTACAAGCTTGTCCCTTTATTCTCCAGGGTTTTCCTATCAGTAGCCCATTTCTGGTCTTATGGCACTGAGAAAACATTCATTTGACCTTAAAATTCAATAATGAGTTAAGCAGAATAAATAGCTACACAGGCCAGTCCAAGGTCGCAGAGCTTCTGTTCCAAATTTTCATGTACTTCATGCATATGCATATGCATATGCTTCAGTTTTTAGAAAGAAAGGATTATAATCAGGGTAGAAATGAATATTGGAACCCTGACATTTTGCACATTGCTCTGTGTAAAGGGAAGACTGCAGAATCAAATTCTGGATGTCCAAATGTGCTCAGAGTACCAACATGCCTTTCTTCTCACTTAAATATTCTCTGGGACATTGTACACATTTGACAAAAGGACTACTTTCAAAATCAGAAAACCTCGGCAGAATGTTTGCTCTTGAGCAGGGGACAAGGGGGTTAATGTTAGACCAATCCTAGAAATTCAGCTCTGTGATGTTGATACTCCTTGTTTCCTGAGGATTCATTCTAACATCGACACCATAGGAGAAAACAGAAAGAGAACAAGTGCGGTCTTGCGATCCGCATAAAGCCGAATCACAGCAAGGTCCAAGAAATTATAAAAGCAATCTGAAAAGAAGTGCACTTAAATTACAGAGACTATCTTACTGCAAACATGGAACACAATTGCTTGTGGATTTGGGATTGTTACACAAACAAATGTAATTTAACTGAATCCTGCTGTGATGCAAGCTTCTTTCTCCTCAAGTAGTGATTTTTTTTTCAAAGCATGGTTCTAGATCTTCAGGCAACCAACACCTGGAAACTATTAGAATGTAAATTCTTGGACCCTGCTGCAGATCTATTGACTCAAAACTCTGAGGGTAGGACTGCCAAGCGGCTATGATGCATGTTGAAGTTTAAGGAAGTTCTTCCCTAAAACCATAAAATTTGAATCTCCAGAATACAATATCCTTTATACAAGCTATCCCATAAAAATTTTTGTATTTAGAATATTTTTTATATTACTCAAAGATATTGAGTCAAACATTCTGATGAAATCATACTGTGTTGTTTACATTGATTTCACATTGCTCCTCTGTGCTCCACCTCCAGTTTCTCTTTTTCAATTTTCATGTATTGGCTCTTCTATATTATAAATAATAAGAAATACACCCTCCCCAAATACATGATTTTTTCAGTTATTTATAAATTCATATGTGAGTTATGATGTTGACACTATCACAAAATAGACGTGCAACTCAGGTTCACGATGTAATTTAAATGTAACACCTTATTTATTAAAACACACCAGAATTTGATCAGTTGTGTTCTCCACTTCTACTTTATACATGCTTGGCTGTAACCATGCCAGTAGTTCACTGTCATGCTAATGTATCTATGCCTACCTTCCGTGCTTGATCTGCCTGTTTCTTTCCAGCCAGAATGTCTTCCTCTCTGCAACTTCTGCTCTTTTGCATTTCATCATGATTTCTCACATCCTCAGAGAACAGGGTATACAGCTGCACTTTTGTTTGTTTTATCAGTGTATATCAGAATTCCACATAGATAGTGCTTAATACATACTAGTTCAATAGATTAATTAATAGCTCTTAGATTGTTCTCCTAGTTCACCATGTGTTTAGCACATATTCAGTAACTGTTTAGACGCTTTTAAATAGATTCAGTTTTCTTTTTTTTTAAAAAGATTTTATTATTATTGGAAAGCCGGATATACAGAGAGGAGGAGAGACAGACAGGAAGATCTTCCATCCGATGTTTCACTCCCCAAGTGAGCCACAACGGGCCGGTACGCGCCAGTCTGATGCTGGGAACCTGGAGCCTCTTCCGGGTCTCCCACACGGGTGCAGGGTCCCAAAGCCTTGGGCCGTCCTCGACTGCTTTCCCAGGCCACAAGCAGGGAGCTGGATGGGAAGTGGGGCTGCCGGGATTAGAACCTATGCCCATATGGGATCCCGGGGCTTTCAAGGCGAGGACTTTAGCCGCTAGGCCACGCCGCTGGGCCCAGATTCAGTTTTCTAAACCTCAGTTGTCTTGCTCTTTATTGGATATAGCACTAAAAATGTCCTGTACTTTCTTTGTATGTGGAAAATATTTGATTTTAATTAAAAAGTGTCAATGGTCGCAGTATAAACATTTCTATCAATTGAAAAACCCTCAAATATTTTTGGGTAAATTGTTCATCATCACTTTGACCTATTCACCATACTGTAGAACTCAGTGTACTTTTGATGGATGCTGTGTAAGCGAAAGATTAAATAGGAACTCATTTTAGAATACTTTCGTGGTGGACAGCCGGTTGGCTTTGTTGCTTTATTCTCATTCTCTCTCTCCTGTGATTGGGACAGCATAGGTTGTAATTGTCATGATGGCTAGTGCCTCATTTGATTGCCCCCACCCCCAGGAATTCTCACTTTTTGGCTTCCTCACAGTGCTGCCTGGGATGCAGCCGGCCCTTCATCCCCGCTCCAGAGCCCACCCAGCTTCCTTCTGGCACTTCAGGCAGCGGCTGCTCTGCCACGCTTCTCTTCAGATAAGCATGGTTGGAAAAGCTATCTTTAGAGGTGATGAGTTTTTGTTTGGATAGAATTATGACTAGTATAAAGCCCACGCATGCTAACAAGCCACAGAGTGCAAAATAATTATTGAAAGCAATTTGAGAGAAAAGTGGAAAGTCATCTAAAGAAAAACAGAATTGTTCACAAAGATTCAATCCATTTAAAATTTTTTTCATCTTATTTTATTTTGCTATTTGATTGAATCTTGAGACCTCATTTTCTGCTGCTGGGTAACCTAAGCCCTGATGTCAACGATTTTGTCTTCAGCTTCTCTGGAGTTTTCATTACACCTTTCTAGCTAGCTTCTTGACATTTTGTTCTAAATTCCCAGAAAAGATATTATAGACTAGGTTTATTCTTTCAATGGCCAGTCAAGTAAAGAACCGCATATTGCTTGTATCCTAATCTGACTTATACAACATTAGACATCAGTGCTAAATGCCTTCTCTTTTTGGCCCTCCATGTATGTTAAGCTAATCTCCTACTGAAAAAAGTAACCTTCTATATCTGAAAGGACACATATGCTATAGCCAGGGACTCTCTGCAATATGTAGATAAATTAATAGGTGTTTGAATTGTAATTCATAATTATGACTAGCCCTGGTGCAACTTGTACCTCCTTGTAAGACATAATTAAGTCTGTTTAATGATTAAATGGGTAATTTTAAGTCAATGCTATAGTCACCTCACCTTGAATTCGTCCTAAGCGTCCTGTCAAATGACAACGAGACAGGATTAATACACAGGTAATAAAATACATATGACAGGCCTTGAAAGAAAAAATTTTCCTTGAAGAACAGCCAAGAAAGAATTAGTTTCTACACCGTGAAATGCAGTGGACAAATCCTATTAGCCCCATGAAGCATAAATATAACACAGGGCATCTGGAGGCAATCTGATAGATAGGGAAATAGCAGAGTTTATGCAGTCCCCTGGCCTCTAGACGCCTAAACGTATCAATTCTGTATGCATCACAGCCAGAATCCCAACAGGGTGGGTCCTACATCGTCCAGCAAGGTGGGAAGTCACTCCAAGAGAGAAAGATTTGTATCCACTTGAATTACATATTCATAGATAAGCCTAAGAAGCACTAGGCAGCACTTTGTTTCTTTGAATAATAGTAACTGTGACTTGAGATATTAATATTATGGAGTGTGTAAGTGAAGGGCAGAGGTCTAAGAACTGTGAAACCTGAGGAACAACCTTGTCTCCCAGTAATGTTGATGCCCATCCTCTCTGGCAGCTGGCTTAGGCAACTGCACTAAAGTGAGTTCAGGCCAACTGAGATAAGTTAAGCTGGTTAAGTTGATTTGGGTCAGATTAGTTGTGCTAAGCTGCTGAAATAAGGAAGAAGATGAGTGGGGTTATCCCCATTTTTTTTCATCGGTTACTGTTAGGGCAGGAGGCCACCTCGTTCCTTATGTCTCTATGTCTTAAAACTGGAGACTGAATTTAGAGTCAATAGTTATAACTTTTAAATAACACTAAATAATTTCCTAGTACTATAGCAATGTCAATTGACCCAGATGAGGGGACATGTTTTAAGTAAGAACTATAGATAGCTTTCTTTTTTTTTTTTTTAGTGCATGGAAAACATTGGATGATAACATTATTTGAAAACTAAATTAAGACACTTCACTTTAGTAGCCATAAGACTATCTTCATTCCAAAAATGAAGGCTTAAAATGTTAAACATGGATAGGCATTTGACCTAGTGGTTAAGATGTGAATTCCCACCTCAGAGTACCTGGGTTTAACAGCTGGGTTTAGGTCTTGATTTTTTTTCCCCGCCATTTCCTGATAGGTAGCAGGTGATAACATAGATAATTGGGTTCCTGGTATCTACGTGGGAGGTCTAATGAATCTCCAGTTGTGTTAATTTCTGGCCTCTGTAGGTGTCTGAGGAATGAATGAGCAGATGCCCCCAGTTTCTGTTTCTTAAATTAAAAAGAAAATTAACAAACACAAAGTATGATATCTATAGCATACCCCCTTTGAATATGGGTGCAATATTGTCATTTCAAGGAGTAATTTTTTTTTAAAGATTTGGTTTTTTTAATTGTAAAGTCAGATAAAGAGGAGAAGAAACAGAGAGGAAGAACTTCTGTCTGCTGGTTCACTCCCTAAGTGGCTGCAAGGGCCAGAACTGAGCTGATCGGAAGCTAAGAGCCAGGAGCTTCTTCTGGGTCTTTTACATGGGTGCTGGGTTTCAAGGTTTTGGGCCATCCTTGACTGCTTTCCCAAGCCACAGACAGGGAGCTATATGGGAATTGGGCCACTGGGACATGCACTGGCACCCATATTGGATCCTGGCATGTACAAGACGAGGACTTCAGCCTCTAGGCTACCACGCCGGACCCTCAAGGAGAAATTTGAAGCATAAAATGAAAGACGTAAGATATAACTAAGAGGTTTCTAACTACTCCACTTCCTTCTGTATTAAGGTACATTGATGTTTTGATTGATACTGGAAGATGATGATCTACCATCTCTTTCCAGACTTGTAGAGCATTGGTTCCTAGACTGTGATTCTCAAAACAACACAGGCGCCATCATCTGGAGATCTAGTGGAAATGTAAATTGTTGGGCCCTCTCTACTGCAGGTCTACTGAATCAGCACCTCTGTGGCTGCATTTCTAACAAGCTAACTGTGTGATTCAGAAATAAACTGAAGTTTGGGAACCATCGCTCTGACTGCTTCTCAAGTGTCCTCTCAGCATTCTGGGAATGTAATTTCAACTTTGTAACAACAAAACTGATGATTTGACTCATACATTTGTCCTTGTAAAATTTAGGATGATTTTTAAAAATCCATTTGAAATTAACCATGTTTTATATTGAGTGACATGTAGGAGATTGTTGCTAGCATTTAAATTACTTTGTGTTATGAGACTGTCATTAATTACTTACATGCTTGGTAGCTGATGCTTTCTTGAAAGGACCTGTGCTAGAACTAATAAACGCAAACAAAGTGGAAGGTCCTGGGGTTAATGAGGCAATGAAACATTAATCTGTGTTTCTTCTTTAATGTAAAATGGAGATTCATCAGGTTCAGTCTTTGTATTTTACATTTATGTTTTCAGGAAGAACAAAGTATGCTGGCCATGGAAGATGAGGGCACAGTTCAACTCCCTCTGGAAGGGCATTACAAGTAAGATGTACTTTTAAAGATGCATCAATTTAAGAGATCGAATAAGTTGATGTTTACTGCGTTTAGGAATTCCGTGCTGTGTGGATTCTCTTAGATATTGCTGGTTGGAATAGGTAGACCTGAGACTAGGAGTTGAATTACTCAGGCCCCAGTGCTAAGTTCTGCAAATACCACCTGTGTGACCAAAGCAGCTGAACCAGAGAGTATGAAATAAAGCTGGGAGCTATCATCTAAAGCCTAAATGTGCTGCTCACGTTTTATTATTTTGAAAGTTATTTTTTATATAAGTAGCATTTAAAGAGAGATTAAAATTCATTCCTGAATGAACTGCAGTTGCTCACAGGTAAGTGGCTGGAAATTTTCCCTTTTAAAAAAGGCACTTTCCAAGAGATCATATATTTCTTGAGTCAAAGGATTCAGTCATATCAGTCAATCTAGGAAATATTGATGCAGCTTTCCAAAAATATACTGATTGTCTTGATGCACAAAGTTACACAAAAGAACCAAAATCCTTTCAGTCACAATCTAATAACTTTGTATCCGCAAAGGTACTTCAAAAGTGGAACTAAAATGTATTTGCATGTGAAAATTTTGAAATTCATGCACAGAGATGTTTTCAGAGAGCTCATGGGAAAGGAGAATTATGAAAAAATTATGGATTTCAAATATTTTCTATGAAAATAAACTTATTTTAATTCTATTTCTCACAAAATTTTTGAAATACCCTTATATATGGCCAAAAATTCTCTCACTGTCACTATCTAGGTATAGTTTAGTTTAAATAGCTTTCTTGACCAATTATATTTTATGTACTATTTTGTATACAAATGTATGGTTTCAAAATCCGTAAGGACACATGAAGGCTATGCCATTAAGAAAATGAAAAGGATTTTTCTGTGAGGAGAGAACTTGTCATTGTGCTGAAAAAATATGCTTGGTCTTGATTCTTCTAAAATCCCATCCCCTAGAAGTTTTAGAAAAATAGTTTTTCACCACTTGAAGATGAGTGTAAGAATAGCAGGCATTTTCTTTGTTTTCTGTCTTGCAATATTTAAATTTTATAATCCTGTTAATTGCTCATTTGAATCAATATATTCTCAAGTGTATTCTGTAGAAGCCTACTCTCAAAAGAGCATTGTAGTTAAATCAGTTTGTAGAATATTCCATCTCAAATCATTTAAATTAAAAAGAAATAAGAAAAAATTGCATTCGGCATTCTAAACTAGAGACACACAATTGTACACTGATAGGTGAAACAATCGAAGTAATTACATTCTTTTCAAAAATTTTGTGTAATTCAGCATATTCTAAACTCTTCTTACAAGACTATCACATATTATGAAAATGTGTCTTCCACATTGCAGTTTAACGGAAGATAGTTAATCTCATCTTTTGAATATCTTTCTAGGCAGACTAAAGGCTGAAGGGATTAGAGGAATTAAAAAACACATTCCAGATCCAGGAATTAAAAAACACCCAAGGTTTCCATAAGAGTTGATGCCCAGTTGTAAACAACCATTATGAAGGTCATATGAGCTTAGCTTCTGATATCTGAAGACAATAGCTTTTGCACAGCTGAGTATATTACCTACAGGGATACAATAGGAAGATGTCAATGTTCTCACTGAAACTTAAAGAAAAAAAAGATTTAGTCATTTGTATTTGAAAGGACATTTTTACAGAGAGAAAGGGAGAGACAGAGAGGTCTTCCACCTGATGATGCACTCCTGAAATGGTGGTAATGGCCAGAGCTGACTTAGGAGCTAAGAACCTCTTCCAGATCTCCCACGTGGGTACAGGGACCCAAGGATTTGAATCATCCTCTACTGCTTTCGCAGACCATAAACAGAGGTGTGGATCAAAAGTGAAGCTCTACCTGTAAGGGATGCTAGCACCACAGAGAATCAGTCTGCTGAACCCCTGTGCTAGCACCTGAAATTTTTTTTTTTACTTAGTGTATGGTTTATTGCTGCTGCCATTTCTTTATGTTTCTAATCATGGGGGTGTGTTTAGAGTCCTGATTGTTCTCTATAATTGATGATATTTTTAAAAGTGAACAAAAAACCACGTGACATAGTATGAGCCCAATATTGCAGGTTCCCCCAGCCGTTTAGAAAAACCTATACCAAAAAAGTACACAGGATACATCATTTATCCCACAAAGATTTGATAACTGAATGCTACATATTCAGCTCTTTAGTTCTTGAAGAAATAGCAATGAGCAAGTGGTTATGAATCTTTGTTCCTATGAAACTCATAACAGATGAATAGAGGCAGGGGAGAGAGAATATGAAGGAATGAGTAAGTGGCGTAATATAGTATTTCAGATGGCTAAAAGTGTAATAGTAACAAAACACAAATAAACTTGTTGTGAATAGATGGAAATGGTGGGTTTAAATAGCAGTGGCTTGTCTGAAAAGTGACATCTGAACAGTGAAGGAGAAGACATGCACTGTGTGAGGGATTGTTACCATCAGAGGGAAGAGCAAGGAAAAGGCCCTGAGGCTGCCACAAGCTTGCAGGGTCCCAGAATAGTCAGGAGGCCACTGCCACATGGTGACAGCAGGGCAAAGATAGCGGTGCGGTTGAACAGAGCCTTACCAGCTATCACAAGGTTCTAGCATGTATTGTAAGTGAGCAGGATCCTTGAGCAAAGGAGACAAGTGATCTGCAGTGTCACAAATGTCAGGGACAAAGGCCCAAGTAATGAACATGTGTTATATTCTATATTTAAAATGAATTCAGAAAATGTAATCCAAATAAGTGTCTGTACAGTTACAGTATTTTTTATAATTTTCACAAATTTATAAAAGAGAACCATTCAATACTTTCATTTTAATTGCAAAAATAATGTGTAATACACACAATGTGAAATGCACACACACATTCGGTGCTCACAAACATATGTGAACACACACACCTACACACAGGAAGATTATCCAGTCTTAAAAGGAAGGAAATCCTGATGTATAATATAAAACATATTAACTTTGAGAATATCATGCTAAATGCATAGGCCAGTCAAAAAGACAAATACAGTATGACTCATATGAAGCACTGAGAATTGTAAAATTCAGAGACTTAGTAGAATGATGGTTGCCAGGGCCTGAGAGAATGGGACATGAAAGGAACTGTGTAATGGATACGGATTTTCAATTTTATAAGATAAAAGCAGTTTCAGAGATTGGTGATGCTAGTGGCTGCATATTGCAAATGTATTTAATAGCGCTTATGTACACATTTTAAAACACTAAAATGATAAATTTTCTGTGTATTATACCACAACAAAAAATTGTGGGAAAAAGTACTCTATTTAAGGATATAGTCTTATGTTTGTTTTTTTTTATCATTGGGTGACTACAGTTATTCTTTAATGATTACTATTCCATTTTTGGGTAAATTTCTGTTTAGAGATGATCCAGCTGTGATCAACATTTCTGACGAAATGTCAAAGACAGCCTTGTGGAGGAACCTTTTGATTACTGCCGATCACTCCAAAGATAAGGAGTCAAGCTTTCCTTCTAAAAGGTTTGAATATTGAAGTCATGAGAATTTATGCTCCTTTCAGCCATTTTATGACTAAATCCATCAAAAATGAATAATACTGGTTTCCATCAAATTTAGATCCAAAATACTTCAGAAAATTATTTTTAAAGTGTAAATTATAATTATTACAAATGCTGATATCATCCTTTCAAATTAAAATTTCATTCCAAAACTATCACAGTGGGGGAAATGGTGCTGTAGATGAGTCCCAGTGCATGGTCTTTTTAAGCATTCATTTTGGCCTATTCTTTTGCAGTTTGTATTATATTCTTTCTTCATCCACTGCCCAGGTTCCCCTTAGATGTCTGTTCACATTTCACACTGCCTCATTTCCCTTTTTTAAACCAACATGGCACATGCAATGCTGATTTTTCTGTTAATGTATCTGTAGCCCCCTGTTCTAAGTGCCTGAAATCTTCCCTAATATCCTTACCCAAACACTTTCAGCTCCCTGAAAATTCTGTCTGTCATTACTGCTCTGAATACAAACATGACCAATCCCTGTTAAGTGTATAAGGGGAAACGTGTGTCCCAAATAGCAAGAGTCATCATGGAATTTCTAATTGAATCTTCCAGGATTTATAAATAAGTACTCAGGCCATCTAATCTTCTTAGTTTGCTGATTTGAAGAAAAAGGAATTCTTGTTATGCTAAATTCTCTTTTTATTAGAAAGTGATTAGAGGATTTGGAATAGTATTTACTATAATTATTAAGTTCCTTTATTTTCATAACTTAAAATTAACTTTCTCTACTTAATTTTCATATTATATTTTTGCCATAAGCTCCCCTTCTTAATCACTCTAGAAGCTGATTCCCCAAAGGTAAGACCCTCTCCCTCAAACCTATTCCTTGGTTGTGTTTCCTTACGTTAAATGGTGTCTTCTAGAAACTAGGCAGCCTCTGTCCTCTGTGTGAGTTTTGGGGAGGCAAAAGGCATCAAGAAACTTCGTCTCAGATCCAGGATCTGACTGAGTTTTGTGGTGTGGCTATAATTACTCAGTGATTTACATGGATCTAAAACCTCACTACGTTTTTTTCCTCTGCAACCTATACAAATTCATCATATATAAATCAACAAATCTCACTGGCATATATTTAGTAATGGCATCAAATGTACAGGCTGGGAAAGTGAATTTTTCCCCTTTAATTAAGAAATTGCAAAGCTGGTTTATTTACGTACCACCGTGCATCTAAACCTGCAAGCTTTATCTAACTTTGAGAGACATAATTGCGAAGAGGCTACATTAGACTTGGAAAATATATCTCTTGTTGCTGTTTTTTGTCACCCCAAAATGGCATGCTACTGCTTCAATGTCCTCTCTATACTAAACAATGTAAATGGGACAATTAATGAATATGCAGTCTCCACCCTAGGACCTGGGGGGTTGTTTACTTCTCTCTCTCTCACCCTTTTGTCCTTCTTCTTCTCTAAAACTTAATACAAAGGAGAGTAATATGTGAGGGATCTTAAAAAATTAATGGAAAATGCACATTATGGAAAGCCTATGCATGGATTTAAAAATATACAATATTCTTCCCCTGACTAATTCAGTTTTCCATGAACTTTTTTTGAAGTACCCTCATAAGTTACTCAGAGTTCCTCTCCAAGATGTTTAGTGGATGTTCTCTTTTAACAGTGCTTTTGAGACCTTAATGTATTTTTTCTCTTAGCTCAAGCAGAAGCAATATTTTATTCCAAACTTGCTTTAGCTTTTTAGCATTGTTTTCCAAAGACTCCTGTTGTGTTGTCGTAGTCATCTTCAGAATAATTCTGAATAATTCTGTGTTCCGTTAGCTTTCTCAAAAGACAATCAGAGTTGTGAGAAGGGTAATTGTTCAAGCATAAGAAATATCTTCTTGTGGACCCTTTCACATTAAAAACATGCAGTTTGTCTGATTTTGAAAAGTATGAATGCAATCCAAGTTGATGAATTCAAAATTAAATTTCATGTATAGCAAATATGTAGGTAATCTGAGACAATCAAGTTATTGAATGTTTTTCTTCTCTGTTATAAGAATCCATAGTCCTAACTCTTTCTGTGTTCTTTGATGCAAGTGAAAGGTTTATGATGTTATGTTCATTAAAGTAAATAATAAGGCCAGGTGATGTTCATCAGAAAAAGCTGGTTATTTTAAGAATATATGTCTGCATTACTTTAAACATTAGATTGACTAGTGCACAATGTAGTATGTGTTAAGCAGGTTCAGTGTCAAATAAATCATTCCTTATCTTTTGATAAAATTATTTGTTTTTCTTTTTTGGACGACTTTTGTTCCTATGGATGTGGAGTTCAAATTTTTGTGGAATGACCATGAATGTAGATTTCCTTACCTTTTTATGTGAAAAATAAATCACTTGGTTTGTGGTTAATATCTTTTGTTCTCATAACAGTGACAACTGACAAAAAGGATATTGGTTCCAGAGAACCTGAAGCGACCAACATTCACAACAGCAGTACTTTTCCAAATCCACTGCTTTCTTTTGGAATCTTCAGGTTTTGGAGCATGATGACCAGGAATTGTGAAATTTTGGTACCTGTTAGAGTATCTGTGTGCAAAAACAGGGCTAAAGACCTGGTCACCTGGGTGGATACTTCTTTTTTTTTTTTAAGATCTATTTTATTGTATTGGAAAGTCAGATATACAGAAAGGAGGAGAGACAGAGAGAAAGATCTTCCGTCCGATGATTCGCTCCCTAAGTGAACACAATGGAACTGAGCCCATCTGATTAAGATGCAAGAGCCTGTTCCGGGTCTCCCACATGGGTGGAAGGTTCCGACGCTTTTGCTTGCCTGCTTTCACAGGCCACAGGCAGGGAACTGGATGGGAAGCAGGGCCACTGGGATTAGAATCGGCTACCATATGGGATCCCGGCTGTACAAGGCAAGAACTTTAGCCACTAGGCTATTACACCGGGCCCAGTGTGTATTTCTTAATACCTTAACTGACTCCATGCAGCTTCGCTCATCTAACTACTGGTTAATTTTCAGTCTATTCCTTGCCATAGAGAAGCCTCGCTATCTCTTAGTGATTCTTAGCATAGCAGCCTATTTTTCAATAACTTTGTTCACTTTTTGTTGTTAAAAATATTTTATCTAGGTTAAATGAATGTAGAATCTGAGAACTATTTGCAAATTCTACCACATGTATTGGATGTCTAATTTCTATATTTATATAACCCATGCTATGCATCCATGTATCCGTGTGACAAGCTGCTCCACAATATATTGAGTGGATTGATTGGGAACAGGTCTCATTGCACAGAATAGGTGAGGAGTTGCAATGTGTTATAAAACCAACACTCACAAAGTTTCTTGGGAAGGAGCTGTCAGTAGAGAAAGCAGCACTTGGTTTTACCTTGGTGGGAGACACGAGGCTCTAGACCACCTTCCTTTCACACCAACCCTGACTTCTACACTCCTCACCACAGCTTTCTGTCCTACATTCGTATTTGCTGTGATTTTCCAGGCCCTCCCATGAGTGCTGGATAAATATTGTTCATAATAACTATTTTGACTTATATTTTGTCATTGAGGTAAAGTTCTCATAGATTTTTTGGGCAACTAGACAATATCAGGTCTCCTTTTCCTCTCTCTCTTAAAGTGTCATTTCCTTGTATCTTACATTATAACCCTTCAAGGGTAGGGACAGTCTTACCCTCCTTATTTTCCTGGTCTTTACAGAGTATTTGATGCATAATAGATATACATCATCTGTTCATTACAATGCCATAACAGATAATATTATGTATATGATGGGGCCTCAAAGAGCTTGCAGAAAAATTGAATTAAAAAACATTGTGGAAGAACAGTATGGGAAGTTCCTCAGAAATTGGAAATTGAAGTACAGTGTTATCCAAATGAAATGAAAGTTATCTGTCAAGCAGACATCTGTATTTCCACGTTTATTAAAGTATTATTCACAATAGTGAAGAAACAGCTTAAGCCTAGGCATTTATCAACTGATGACTAGATGGAAAATACATATTGTATATGGACAGTGGAGTACTATTGAATTATAAAAAGAAATGAAATCCTGTGGTTTGTAACAATGTGGTAGTCATTATTTTAAGTGATATTAGCCAGGCAGAGAAGTTCTACATGATCTTATTCTTACATGGACTCTTTAAAAAACTGAATTCATAAAAGTTGAGACAAGAATGGTGTGATTACAAGAGACTTCAGAGAGTAATAGGGAGAGAGAAAGATCAATTAATGAATAGTAAATTGCAGATCAATAAGAAAAAGAACTTCTGATGTTAAGTATTGCACAGTTTGGTGACCATAGATTACAACTTTGTATATTATACATCTATGTATATATGAAGAGAGGATTTTGAATGAATGTTTTAACCAAAAATTGGGGACTTGGTTGTTTGCTCTCTGAGTTAAATACCATTCTTGTATACATGTAAAAAGACATCACAAGGTACCCTGCAAATAAATGCAATATTTATATATAAAATAAAAAAAACAATATAACTTTTCCATAGCTCTGTAGAAGCCCCCTTGTGCTAATTAAAATGAAGATTTTAAATTGTCACTCACAGAAGTAAATACAACAAGAAATCCAGGCAACAATAATCATACAAGGAAAATATATTGATATTATTTTTAAAAATGTCTTTGGCTCATTATAAAATTAGTTTCATAGTTTACTGGAATATAACACCAAAACCATTGGTTTTAATGAGAGGGAATATATTCAGCCTGTTAAATGGCAGTTATATATAACTGATACAATCAGGGAAGAGTGTCAAAAGAAAACATATTGTGGATCAAGTTGATAGTTTGAATTATTTTTACATGGTTTAGTAGCTAAGAGTGCCATTAATAACATGTTTACCTGTCAAAAGCTTTTGGGACATTTCTTTTGTTCCTAAGTATTATGCTTATAGGAATTGTACTTGTGTAGAGATCAGAATGTCTCTGTCTCCACAATGTCTTGTGTATGGATCTGTCTTTTTGTCTTTCAAAAGAGCTTATAGGAGTTAAATGTACTAACCTCAGAATTCTGGAATTTAGGCTACAGGATTCACAGACTGCTTAGTATAAAACTAATTTTGCAGCTAAACAAACCAAGTCTCAGAGATTAAATAATTATCTGAAAGTCATACATCTCATATTTAGCTTTTGGAAACTGAACCTAGAACATGTGAAGTCTGACCCCAAACTCTCCACTGCCCTGTGCTGCCATCTTCCATGGGCTTTGTTTGGCAGAGACTAGCTACCAGGTAAAGTGTAAGGAAAAGTTAATGTGAAAAGAAGGATAGCAGATATTTGTCACATAAATGGAGCTTAAAGTAGAAGAAAGTGAGTCATACAAAGAGAGGAGTTAAAAATACAGAATTAAGGCTCCCAACACATCATGTGCACACTGTCATCTCTTCTCATGAAAGGAGAAAAGAAAAGGGAAAAAAGTTGCTTTTCTCTGACCTGCAAGGAGTATGTGCTGAGAAGTGTGGCAGGCATAAACCCGCGTGCCGTAGACACTTGCTCACACCAGCTCTCAGCGCTGGCAGCATGCCATAGATGGCAGAAGCTCCGGCACTTCTTACCTGATGGTGCCGGGTGGTGGTGACAACTGAGAAGGGCTGTTTCTAGCTTGAATTGGAGAAAAAAACAATCTAAAAAACACACTCTTACAATGTGTCGAAGTTATTGACCACTAAGAAGGAAGCCCTATAGAAAAATTAAGTTTTATTACTTACTTCGTGAAAAGTTGTAAAACTCAGATTGTTCCCACCATCAGTCATCTAAAACATTTATAATGAACAGCTAAAGTTAGCAAGTACAAATGTTAGAATTCTTTGAACCTGGGGCGTCAGAGTCTAAGTTGGCCTTGGTGTCAAGCAGCAGAGAGGATCACAGGGTTGCCTCAAATGGCGGAGGGCTTTGCCACATGCTACAGGTAGTTGAAGAGTGAGCAGTTTTGGAAGTGTACACATTTGGGAATGAGTTCAATGCATGTGGGCACATGATTTTAATCTTTCTAAATGTCAGTGTAAGAGTGGGAATGATATAAATTGATTGGAAAAAACTATTGAAAAAGACAAAAGTTGTGGAGTCCTATTATCACCAGCTTGCTTGTTGACCAAGTTAAGTAGTAAGGCGAGATTCAACAGAAGCCACTGGGAATGAGTTTGTTTTAAAAGAAGTGGGTAAAGCTTCATTCCTGTAATGTCCAGGGTGAGTTGTGTGCAGAATAGCACAGCTGTCTGGAGAGCAGTGTAGAGGGTGACCCACTCTCCAAATCAAAGGAGATGCCAATTTCTCTCCACTGTCCAACACATGGTCCTCATTAAAGATTAAGATCCAGTCTGAGCACAAACGATAAGCCATTTACTTGAGGCAGAGCCTAGAAATACCTACTGAAACATGTTGCTTGTGTCCTTTACAAATGTTGGCACTGTCTTAAGATTGGGGCATGGCTGGCATTTTCAATAATCATCAGTGATTCATTTGCCCAAATGAGCACCATGTTATTAATCTTGCATGCATTTAGAATTATTTTTAAGATATCTGGATTTTGTGTTTGGTTTTTTTGTTTGGTTGGTTGGTTGATTGGTTTTTAGTGTGTTTTGAATTTCCCCCTCTCTGCAGTTCTTGGTTTGTATCTCACTGAGTGCAGAGAATTTTAATTGTTCCTACCTATTAATGCTTCGCAGCATGAGAGAGCAATGCCTAAGGGCTCTTGTGATGCTTTGAGTTGATGGGTCTTTTGTCTAAATGAGCAGATATCTTAGTAGCCTGGTTGGGTTGCTGTAATAAATTTCTTCTTTCTTCCCCTGTAGCACTGAAAGCCGAAATGAGAAGAAAGCTGACTCAGGGAAAGGTGTTGACAGGGAGACTTGTCTATGACTGATCTTCAATTTATTTTTACATATATATGAGAAGAGTGTCAATTATTAATACAACTACTTTAATCATGTATTATAAATTCTGTTTCTCATCCCAAATCCACCTCCATACTGTAAGTAGTGCAATACTTGTTTCATTTCTGTGTTGAAGCTTCTGAGCAGTGAGACACTGTTGTGACCAGATAGAATTGCTAATGCAAGAATCATTGTGTTCTTTGCTGTATGTTAGACACTTGCAAACACTGGATTCACATTGTAAACTTTATGAAAACAATAGCCTTCCTAAAGAGATTAGTAATATTTACCTAGCTTGTGTGACCTTAGTGACCTTAGTGACCTGAAGATACCTGTTTGTTTCATTCAGAAGAATTTTGAAACATGGACCTAATTCTTATCATTTTTTAACAGCATAGCATTAGTGACTTATTTCGAAAGACCCAAATCAAAAGGTAGTTTGAATGCATTAAAAAAATCATTGTTTATGTATTTTTTGATTTAATATTGATACATTTAATACTTAACAATTTATATGGAACTAAACCTTAGAGTCATTTGGAAAAAAATATATAGAAACCTGTTCACAACCTGTTAATCCTATACCAGTTTTAAAGGGTCAAGTAGTATTTACTGAAAATTCAAGTTGTGAGTACATGATCAAGATGCTTTACAAAAACTTTCTAACTGTTTTATGGGATTTTCAATATAAACCTTTATCAGAAATCTGATGTTAAGTTTCTTTTCTATTGACAACAGATGTTTCTCATTCCTATTTCATATGTACTCATGGAAAACCACACAGTGAATCTTTGTACATGAAATTCCACCTGTGTACAGTTATTCTGCTGCTAATAGTCATATGCTACTTGATACTGGTCCTGAATTATGTTCTATTGTTAAACCAACAGGTTTCTAGTTGTGATTTTTTTTTCAAAGCTCTTTTTCCACTTTTTAATTAAATGCATGTTGTGGAAAAACAATTTTTTTTTTCAATGGAAATTTCAGACACTGTTTGAGAAGGCTGTGTTGATATTTCAGTACATATAAAATAATCCATCTTTACCAAGCTTCTGCAAGAAGAAGAAAAGTTAGGAGTTTTGAGTATTATTAAAAATACATTCATTTCATTTTAGATTAGTGTAAATTTAATATAGACTAAATATTATAGTGCTCTTCCTTTCTTGATCAATGGTCCTCAGCCTTATGATACTTCAGTGTCCAACATCACAATAACTCAGAGCCCTGTGATTTTTGAAAACTTTTATTATGTAATGTATGTGTAAGTACACATGAAAAGTGGGGGGAAAATTCTCTTAGTGATTAGACTAATGTAGGAAAATAAACCAAGAAAGCCTTCATTAGGTTCAACGTTTTGATACCTTCTGAAAAATTTCTCTCACAATCCGTTAAAGAGCCATTTTTTTAATGGAACATTAATCTAAAGTTATGGGAAGAAAAAATTACACTTAAAAAGTTTGTACTTATAAGTGCAGATGAAAAATGCAGAAACTTTCTGTTCCAAATGTGTTGCCTTTGTGAATTTCATAATACAGATATTACATTGTAAACATTTTCCTTACTTTAAGTTTTACCGAGTCATTCCTCAAAGCAGCCTCCCAGTGTTTTAATATATCAATAACTTGTGTTAAAATGACCATGGTGATTTGAGACATTCACATGATCACCTATTTGAATAAGCAATCAGATCCAATGAAATTCTGTATTTCTGAGTATTTTTATAGTCATTTTGTTCTTGTGTGAATTTTAATGCTATTCCTATGTTAATCCTAATATTTTGAAATCATATAAAATATTAGAAAAATGTGGTGTTATATATTTATTCCTAATTTCAGATTCCTGGTCAAAATTACTGAGTATCTTGAATGTAATTTATTGCCAAGCCTAAGTAATGTGTAAATGTGACTAGGATATTGTTTTTCACAACTAAGAGATGTTATGTGAAAATAAATATTTATCATGACTAATTTCCTTGTATATGTTAAATTGTGATACAGTGCGTCTTTGTTTTTTCTTCATGTTAATCAGTATATCACTGTAGAACATTTTGATTGCTTGAAATATTTAAATTTAGACACTTCCATGGTTTAAAAAAAAACTTGATGATGTAGATATTTCAATGAGTATTCAGATAATTTGAAGTCTGTGAACAGAACATTATGAGAACTATATAAGATGATTTTACAGAGAATATTGTCTTGGGTGCATCCAGGACTGCTCTCCTGACTAATAAAAGGTTCCAAGGTCATTATTAGGATTCTTCATTATTAGAATGCCTTAGACTTGTATTTTTAACCTGCATAGGGAGAACATTTTCTAAAATGTCTCTCCTACTTGTTTGTTACAAAGGTCAGATGGGACCATTATGTTTCGAAACCATCTGCCAGTGTGCTGTAGAGATAGTAGCATTCAGAACTTTGACTTCCTAGTTACTATTTTTCTCTTAACTATGGAGCTTATTTTGTTATCACTATCGTTTAACAGCTTACGGAACTGGAAACCATTCTCTTCAATGTAGCTTGAATAGATCTTCAATGTAGTTTAAACTTGTTTTCTAATAGAAACTTTCTACTCTATGATTTACACGTGACCTGTATTTCAAACAATTCCTGAGTATTTTAAGACTTTTCTTTGATTATAAAAAAAGTGACTTATTCTGTTTCCCAACTGCACTGACCTACTTCTGTGTCTGTTTAACCTCAGCATAAACACTCCTGAGCACTTGACTTTGATGGTAGTTTGGAAGGTTCACAGAAACATAAAATTAAAATATAAGCTTTTATGCATTTTCAGTTTTTGAGGATTCCCTCAAATGAATTCATTTTTAAAAATCCCCCACAAATAAACATTTTCTATTTTTATGACTTTTTGAAAAAATCTTATGTTAACTATCATTGTAAGAGTGATTCCCAAATTTTTCATATATTCAATCAAATTGAGATTACAGTCATTTGAAAGTTTTATGAGAATAATTTGCATAATATGATGAGTCTGTATGTATCTACTTTGTGAGGCTAGTTGTGGTCAGAAGCCTTCTAATCAAAGTAAAACTATTTCATGTCTGTTACTTAGAAGTTTTCCATAGGAAGTTGTGGCTAAGTGACACAGTTGTCCCTCCAGTTCAACTTCTTGGTATGTTGATCCCTACCATCTGTGCTGGAATGTTAAAAATAGAACTATGATCTTTGCTTCTAGGGCAGAGTGAGTACATAGCTGTGATCCACTGTGATTTGTACTGAGTTGGTGTTATGATTAAAGTGGTGGGTAACTCAAGGATAAAATTTTGAGTTAGGCTGATATCTGAGGAAAACGTCATAGAAGAGATAACATATGAATTAGGATATAAATGGGGAAGGAAATGTATTCTAGGAATTGAAAAGTTTCTAGATGCCAATGTTGAATTAAAACTGACATAAAAAGCAAAGGGGTGTGGCATAGCTGGAGCCTGGCATTGGTGATATATGGTATATTAGGTACCTGGTGAATAACCTGATATGGTGGGGTGTTAGGATGGGGATGAAGACTTAAAGGTACTGTTTCTGTTTCATTCTCATGTGTTTTGATATTTTTGTTTTTATTTTCATTTCTTTCAAAAAATCTTTCTCTGAATTCTTTACTGAGTCATAGGTCATACAGCAACATTTTCTTCAAGAAGGTTTTTAATTTTCATTTCTTCTGCAACACATTAATCATTCAGTAGCGTGCTATTTAGCTTCATGGCATTGTAAATTTTCTGCTTTTCTTCCTGTTATTGATTTTGTTTTATGGTTTTTCACTTAAGGAAATGTACAGTAACTGGGTAATAGAGACTATCATATCTAGATTTGAAGACAAAGGGCAGTATGCAAATCTACTTCAAAATCAAAGATAGACTCCCAATGAAACTGTTAAATATATCTTGACGATAGGATGCTTGATGGTTTGTCATTGTCTATACCCACAATGTCAGGGTACACTTAAATAACAGAATGATGGACTTAAGAATGTTAATGAAGAACTAGATTATTGTAATAATATGGGGGAAATCAGTGGGAGGGTGGAGGTTAGGGGATACAGTAAGGGAAATCCCAGAGCCTATGGAACTTAATCATAACATAATAATGGTAATAATAATAAAAAAATTAATTTTTAAAAAACATGTACAAATGAAAATTGGAGACATTACAAATGATGCTAAATTCTATGCTAGGATATATGAACTGTATTGCTTAAGAACTTTGAGTGATGTAGTGAAATGGATTTTCGGAAATATTAATCTGACAGCATAATATAGTCTATACTGAGAAAAAAGTTGAATCATCAGCTTCGGAATCCTGTCCCCAAGAAGAACTTTCAGGCAATCAGATCTAGATGTTTCTATTGGAATTAAAACCAAAGAAGCTCAGGCATACTTCCAAATGCTTAAAAAGTAACTCCAAACATAACAGATTTATTAAAATTTATGTACAGCATTCCTCTCTATATAAAGATTATACAGATTTACAAATATGTGTATATGTAGACACACATACATACATATAATTGTATTGTTTTGAAAAGCATGATGCAAGCATAGCAAGCCTGAGAGAATGAAATAAATTTAAGGTTAGAATGTAGGCTATAATTAGCCAGTCTGGACTCTCATCAGAATCCAGAAACCACCTTCCCCTTCCCACCCTTGTACCTTGCCCATTTCATCCATTCGTGCTGTGCATTTAGTGTTGTATTATAGGTACTCTTGCCTTTGGATGGGTATAGTCATAGATTTCTGCCATGTGACTTATTTCTTCCAATTGTTTGTACACTCCTTGAAGGCAGCTCCCCTCATTCCTAACTTTCCAGAGTCCGGTTGTGTGCTCTGTTTGTTTACTCAGGCAGCAAAAGCTGTTGACAGAATCTTCAATAAAATATATAAAATGTTGCTGTTTGATTTATTGAGAATGATTAAGACTCAAAAAGGATTCTCACTGACATTTCAGCAACAAAAGGAAAGCAAATGACCAGTGTCTGAGATTAAACCTACTGAAGCCAACTGTTGCAGTCCATGGATCTGTAAAGGCAGGAGGAGAGCAGAAGTGAAAGGAATGTGTCAGGTATTCTCTACAGTTTAATCTTCACAGCTATGCAACAGTTCTGTGGGGCAAGCTTATTCAGGTCTCAAGACATTGGAGTTGAAAGACACTGAGGAACCATTGGTAAATGTTTTCAGCTAGTGAGTGGAGGTGCCAAGAACCAAAGCCTGTTCCCCATGACATTGGATGCAGTGCACTGGGACCAGTCTTCTCCTTACCCAGGTATTCATTTGACTCCCAGAATTGTAACCCAGTTATTATGAGTTATCATTATTTCATCGGAAACATACTTATCCAATTAAATATTTTGTTCCTAAGCCACAAATATCATGACTGTGGATAGAAAGTTAAGTAAATCATGTCAGTGATTAACTGGTGTCAGAAGCTTAAGTAAATAACGTTAATGTCCTCATTAAACTCGCACAGATTTTGAATTTGGAGAGTCAGTTCAGATAAAAGTCAGTGTAGGTAGAATAAGAACTTCAGGCTTGTCCAAATTTAAAGTTGGTAAGTACCAAGAAAGATTTCTTTCTTAGTTAAAACAAAAAGGAAATAATTTTTAAAAAAGCTATTATTTACTCAAATCTTTGGTTCTAAAGGCTAATAATAGTGTCAAGGAAGGATGACAAAGAAAGAGGGTAAATTCCTGCTGAGTGCAACATTGCCCATGTTAACACCATGCTCTCAGGTCATTGGGTACTGATATTAATGGCTTTGCCATTCCCATTTGTCTGCTAGTTTCAACCATCTTTCATCCTTTGGACATCCTAACATACCCCAGATTGTACAGCTTGTAGGTAAAAATGGTTCTTGGACACTGCTGAAATAACTCACAAAGATGGCACAACAAAAGTCACTTAATTTATGAAAATGGCCTGCCTGTATTGTTGGTGTGTTTTCATTTTTTTTAAATTCTACGTATTATGACTATCTAGTATTTTTACAAATCAGTAATCACATATCAACAGAGCAAAAGCTGCAGTTGCTAAGAGGTGGAATTAATAATCTTGGTGTCCTCCTGTGAATAAAGAAACAGTATGACATACAGTGTGTTGTAATCATTGATCTTCACAGTGGTGGTTGTGACTCATGAAGGATGTGTTGAGTTATGGCCCAGGCCTGCTATTTAAGAAAGCATGTCAAAGAAAAATTTAAGGGATATTTTCTAAAAATTTTAATAGCAGCTTATGAAACAAATCTTGAATCCACAGAAGAGATGAGAACCATTTTCCCCATCTTCTTCTGTATGTATCTCTTGACACTGGTGCAGTTGGTTGATGAAAGGAGTTGTAACCATCCATGGACTCATCATGAAGGCAACTTCATCGTAGTGGTTTGGATAGTTCCTGTGTATTTCAAACCTACCCTCAGGTTAAGTATGTCAAGTGTACCTGTCAATTTCCTATCTTTTCCAATTAACTAATTTCAAAGTCTTACTATAAAATGAAAATTGTGTTGACTTTATTCACATCATTGCCATTTGGACCCACATTACTTGAAAAAATATATGCTAGGAATTGTTTTTTTTATTTCTGGGTTCCAGACAAAATATTTGGCACATTTAGAGATCAAAGAAAAGATGAATTAATTTCATTGAATATTATATAATAGCTGCTTTGGATCTAATGTATAATATCTGATGTATAATATTTGATAGCATACAATATGGTTTCAATTAAGATAAAAGGGAATTTTAATCTCATTTTCCCTTAAGACTATTCATGCTGTCCAGAATGTGAACATATCTTACCATAATTCCTTAATCTAGAATTTGGCAAAGATGGAGCTATTTATTCATGACAGTTGAATTGTGTTTTGCAACAAAATTATGACATGAACCCTGCAGGTTTGGAGGGTGGTTTATGGTTCTAATGGGTGAATGACATTTGATGCTTAGTTAAGATGAAGCTACATTACAACATGCTTTGAAAAGATGAGTGCAGTGAAAACTGAATTTCACAGTCTCCTGCTAATTCTTATGCATGACTCACCAGTCTAATGCTGAACTTGTAGAATTTTTACCCCATTTCTTTCATTTTTAGATGTTTATGCTATATCTTATGATGTCAGGGAAAGTATATGGAATAAAAAATTATGTTTCCTCAGTTACCTAGCTATTTGTCTGCTAGGCCAAATTCAACATCTGAAATCTATATTTTATTATAGCTTTTCAATTGGCCACTTGAGTGCCTGACTTGCCATTTTCTTTTTCAATTCTGAGCCATCAGAACTGCCAAGGTGGTATTTGTTATTGCTTGTTTGTATTATTTGTTTTATGATATAAATCTCACCATACTTCCCTGGACTAAAATCGTAAACTATGCATTTTATCAATAACCAAAATTGTTTTGATTTCTCAAAATCAGTTTGTAATGGTAACAAACTATGTATGTATCACACAAAAAAACATATGAACTGCTTGCCTTAACATATTTTAATGTATCTAATTTTTACAAAAGTTGAATTCTGCATGCTTATCGGGTAGTCTGGTTTTCCTAACAAATTCAGCAAGAGCCTTTATGAATAGATATATTCACATGTTGATGTGATTTAAGACATAACTCATTACCTCTGAAAAGAAGGAAGGCACATTTACTAAATGACTAGGAGATATTCTATTGAATGTAAGATAGGAAAATATATAACATTCCAGTTTGCTTTCTATGTAAAAAAAAAAAGGAGTCCAAGTAACTTAAAATACTCTTTTAATTACAATGCTCAAAGAAATGAAACAAGAAAAACTGATGCAAGGACTCCTTTGAGTTAGGATTTGCAATACAAATATTTTCATCTTTTACAGGGCAAGCTGATGTGTTCGCATGTCAGTTCCAAGCTGCTTCTTGCAGCAGGAAACATCAGTATTTTTTAAAAGCACATTTACAGTGCTTTCCCATCACCCTCGCTGTGTTTTTGTAGCACCTATAGCCATAACTGGCACCTGGAGGCCTTACATTGCTGGCAGTTTCCCTCGCATTTCTTTGGAGGCTATTCAACTGCTGTGGTTTTACTTAGAAGTCAGAGCTTTGCATACATGATTTCCTGAGACTGTTTGAATAGTCTTTCTCAGAAAACTGTGCCAGTCTGGCTGTGAACAGCTCTTCGCAGGGGTGGAGGGGAGGGGTAGCAGTAGCCTGGTCGGAGGGGGGTATGCTTGGACTTGGGTTCAAATCCGTTCACCCATGTCCTGCTATCTTCGCATCTTACTTGTGATCTCTACCATAGTGACATCATTGCCCATATCTTGCTGTTCCTTTAGAGAAGGGAACAGGATTTGGACTAGTCTAGCTGGAAAAAAAAAAAAAAAAAATTAAAAGCTGCCCGACAGACTTATACAAAGATCCCATGAAAACAATTTACATTTGCTGTTTCAGCAACAGACATGGCAGTGATTTTAAATGAGAAACAAAACCAGACCAAATAGTTGAAACTTCTGCACAGTAATAATTTGTTGGGAAGACAGAAGTCTCTATGGATTGTAGGTATAACATTTGAGATCAAAAGCAACCTTAAATTGCTTGTTTTGAGTGTATTTTTAAAAAGATCATCACCAGTGCAGTTTTGAGATAATGAAAAAAATGGTTTTTAATAAGCCGCAAATGGCATGCAGTTTTGAGATGCTAATGTAAAGAAAAGCATTGTTTTATGAAGTGGCTCATGTGAGTATAAATATGTTGGTGAGCTGTGCTGCTGTCAATTCCATGGTCTTCATCTGTGTACCACTGGAAAGAGGGAGCAAAAGGTCAAAATTAGCAAATCAGCCGTCTTTAAAAAACAATTGAAATAATTTCTCATGAGCATATGTGGTACAACCAGGGTGTTTTCCTTCTTGAAACACTTTAAAAGTGAAAATGTGGCCCAAAAGGGTATGTCATTTCTCTCCAGAACTCTTCCTGGGCACATTGTTGTGTCCCCCAGAAACCTCTCGGAGAACTCACTGTGAACTCAAATTTCCCGTATAGTGCTGCACAGTGCTTTACAGAGGTGTACATTCTAATGAGAACACTCGAGCCTATTTCAAAGTTGACTGTAACACTTACAGCCACACCATTTATAGAAAGGAATGTTTATCCCTTTAAGCCCACTTCTTTTAAATATTGTCAAGTACCAAATCTCTCTTATCTTAACTGTGTTACATAAATAAACTTTTAAAATGCATTTTCCTTACATACACCATCAAAAAACTTGAAAAATCTTTTAAAATATCACATATATGTTTAACATAAGGGAAGTCAAAAGTCAATGGTATTATTTGCAAATACTTACATTTTACACTGGCATTTAACAAATCTGTATTCTGACATTTATGTAGGAGATTACGGCATGAGGCAAAATTTTATCAACTCAAATGTGATTAAACAATTGAGAAGTCTTTGCTGGGCACACACACACATTAGGTTTTAGAAAGTATCTAATGAAGGTATCCTGTGTCTTTGACAAATGGAAAAAAAAAAATCAGCCTCTTTTAAGAATCTTGCCCAAAAGATGTGCCAGTATTTTTATAACAACAACAACAAAAATCCCACTTCTATACAGTGGGCATCATTCGAGCACAGAGGAAGCTGTGTGTTAGAGGGGGGTGGAAACAGGTAGGCCTTTCTAGTTAACACAGAAAAGCAGCAGCTTTTTATACAAAAAACATTTAGCACAGTACTCACATACATATCCACACTTAGAAATATGTGTGTACATGTGGAAAATGCTTCATCTGGAAATCTCTAATGCAGAAAATAAATTTGACTTAATACCCAGAAACATTCTTTGTGCAGGCAGCAGCAGCTCTAGGCATTTCGGACTTTATAAAACACATCTAATTGTTTATTGCCTGTGGTTGTCCAACAAAAGATAACACGTCAGTTGCAAAAACTGAAGCATGCTGATTATTAATATCCCACTGTTAGAAAGGCTGGTTAAACCAGACAGAAATGGAGTTTCAAATTTGAGCCGAGCTATTATCATGCTGATTTCACTTTAGAATTATTCTGCTGCACATTTACCAAATAAATGATTACTTTTGAATCAAAACAGGGAGAGGCTGAACAAGCATATGAATAGGAAAAGTGTTTTTGATACTATCAGGTTAGGAAGCATTGGGCTTCTTAACCCCAAATTCTCTAAAATCATTGAATGTGACTCTATGAATGGATGAAAGATATCACTTAGCGTTGAAAAAATGAAAGTGTCCCCTGCCGCTTTTTAAATTCTCTATCTCCTGATACTTCTGGGAGAATCTGCCCTGTGAGAACAAACTAGACACCCCCAGCAACTTCCCAACCCTTTGCATAAGTTTTGTTATACCATTGCCTGGAAATCCACTCCAGCATCCACAAGAGCTTTGGAGATCTGAGCTGACTGTTGAAAGTGAACGTTATCTGCAGGGAGAGAAAGAAAACAGAAAAATAGCTGATAGCCACTGCAGTTTTTTGATATCAAGGGGTGGGAAAGGCACAAGGAAGGAGGATCTTTTGAGTTCTAGGACTCAGCATCCCATTTAGCCCAAGACAAGTGAGTTGTGGAAAGCAACACTGTTTTATTGAAGTAAATGTAACAGTCTTGCCCCTCATGCTTTTGTTTTGTCAGTAGTGAAATTGCAAACCTGTCTGTGATACTAAAAAGTCTAATTAACTGAAACTCACCATCTGCTGTTCCATGAATAAGGAGGTACTCAACTTGTTTAAAATTTTCAGCTCTGCTCATGACTGTTGAATTCTGGAATTGGGAAAAAGAATGTCATTATTCAAAAAAGGATCTGCCATAAACTGATTTTTCACTTCAGTTTACAAAATAAAATGTTTTCAGCTGGGGCCCCCTTTGATACAAAATATAGCAAACCGATATTCAAGCAAATGCTGTCTCCATGCATGGCAGAATGCACAGCATGCCCTGTGCCTGGGAGGCAGGATTGGAAAGGGAGGATGCCACATCTTCCCTGCACATTCAGGAAGAAGGCACCTGCCACCCAGGCTGCATACAGAAACCCTTGAGACCCAGAGCTGAGATTGGCTGTGTCCTATGCATTAGCACAGGGCAGAGTCTCATATTAGCAATGTATGTTCCATGGGCTTCTGTTGTAGTTCAGCCAAAAAGTGTATTACCATGGCAACCATGTGTCACATGGTGCCATACATGCTACATTTCGAAGAGCCTGTACATAGCATTTGCAACTAAACATCCTCTGCAATATGTCATGTGAACTTTGGTCCACATTGCTAGGCTCTGAATGTAAAAGCAAATATTACTTCTTTAGAAACAGATGTTTAAAACCTAGACAAATATAACATATGGGAAGGGGAAAGGGTGAAAAAGATCAAGAATGGTCTTAGAAAATCAGTAGGTTACTGGCTGCCTCATTCTGTACATTGGAGGACATGCTGCTGTTGGATCTCATCATTCCCCAACCAGCCAAGGAAGTAGACTAAAAAATAGTGGAGAGATCAGCTTTTGGGAGACTGTTTTGGGCCTATGTCAGATAGGGCTTCTAGTACAAGGAGCAAGGAACTTGGATGAAAAAACACTTTGAAAACAGAACTGACCATTTGATATTTATTTGAGAATTTTTATAAAGTTGGGGTGAAAGTAAAAATATCACGCAGTCATTGTAGCTAGTGCCTTAGAAAGGGTTAGCACCAGCAGTTTTTGTCTTGTAACAGATGGGACAGGAAGGGCACAGCAGCCTGTCTACAGGTTAAAATTAGGATCTTCACAAATTGAAGTTGGCTTTATGATAATTAAAGTTTGCAATTTTCCACTTTACTTACAACTAATACACCAGTTGATCATCTTTTATGGGTACTTTTATGGCCTGCTAGTAAGGGGATGAGGCATTTGCATTTCAGTCCCAACTTCAGTGTCAATGAGCTGCACAACTGGAGTCCTACACTGTGAGCCTTGGTTCTGTAAAATAGGAATAACATGACTCCTCTTCCTGCCTCATCCACATAAGAATCTCAAGATACAGCAGTGGTGTTGTGCAAGGTTACATTTCTGATGCTAATGTGAGAAGTCTGTGGCACACTGTTTCAGCAAAAAAAGATTTTCCAGCTACAATTCTAAGGACACAATCATCCAAAATGTTTCTGTGGATGCACACGGACTGCTGTGTCCAGGGAGGCTCCTATTCAGGCTGCTTCTGTTTTCCTCTAGCCCGACCATATCTATTTCTGAACAGAACTGAGGATTTACTTAGGAATTTTCACAATAAACACCTAGGGCTCATTAAAAGTCACAATTTTGAGAAGCTTTTCATCTGGTGAAATGTCCCAGATGAGTCCATTTATGTATGAGTACATCCACCCATCCATCCATTCCATTCCTTCACCATCAATATGTATTTGTTTGCATCCCATCATGCAGTAAGATCCATGCAAAAGGGATTTTTCTGTATCATGCATTACTCTATTAGTACTCTATTAGTACTCTACTTGAATACAGATTATTTTTAAGTTAGATGAGTAAGTGAAAGAAATGATTAGGCACTGCTATTGCCCACTACATTTGGTCCCAGTTTTACAGAGGCAAGTGGAAACATGTGTAGCAAGCAGAATAAAATATATTCATTTTGAGATTTACGGAGACAGCTTATGGCTACTTTCAACCCATACATTATGCCACTTGTAACAGTAACTAATATGCTTTCATATTAACTGTGTGCCTATCACTGCGCTAAGACTCATGAAGGCTTTATAAAAACATCATTGTATGACATTCTCACATCTGTGTGACATTGCTCTGTACTAAGCCTGCTTCATGGCTGGAGACACTGAGATTCAGAAGGTAAGTAACCTGTATCAGGATATTTCTGTAGAAGTGTCAGAGCTGCACAGAGTTTGATACCAAAATCCCTTCTGATGTCTAGGTTGCACTGCATCACTACTAACATTCCAAGTGGCTTACTAGGTGCCCCCCCGCAAAGGTAGAGTGTGCAATAAAACATTAATTAACCATCCTGGACTTGGAAGTACACAATGCTAGGGGACACTCTGGTTCCTGAGATAGTGTGACTTCTCATTCTGAAGGAGCTGGGAGATCTGGGAGGCTCATATTCAGACTCTGAAGGTGGTGCCCAGCCTCATGCAGTGATACAACCGTGGGTGATCATTTTCCCTTCAGAGAAGAAAGCGTCCAAATAAAGATCCTGACATGCACCATTCCAGGCTGGAGACAGGAGAGACTGACACGTGGGTATCAACACGGACAATCAATATTCTCATTCTCAGGTCAACATGGCTCCTCCTATCAGAGTCCTCTTCCATGAGTCTTTCTGCTTGTTGTGCTCCCAGCCTGTCCTGACTCCCTCCCACCTTGTTTCCCCCAAATTAAACTTGGCTTCTTGCTTGTGGAAGGCAGTCAACCTTGACGCAGACCTGACCCAAATATACAAGTGTGTCACCTCATATCACTCCCAAAAGCCTCATGGCCTGCCTGCCTTGGCAGCTTGAACAGCAAAAGCTGCTCCGACAACCTCTCTGAGCCATGAAACTGAGAAATGTCATTGAAACATAGAGTAATAGTTAGGAGGCATATAAATACGCAGGACAGTTAGCAAGGAATGTGATAACTACTGGAGTTTGGACCAAAACAGTTTCTGGCTGCCTTTTTTTTTCTTAAATGGAGTGAATACAGGCTGAAAGAAGACAATTTTTATAAACAAGTAAAACCCTGAGCCTAAGATAAATGTTGTGATGTACACACTGTAGCTGTGATGAACTAGACATGGTGAGAAATGCAACATACTGAGAAAAAGACGAAAACTGTGATAAAAGTGTCATGATGCAAATTGTTTTACATTAACAATATTACACTACAAAGAAAGAAAGACAAATACTTTAATGCAGCAAGAGAAAAATAAAACAAAAGCTTCCCCTGCAACTGCAGGAGAAGTGTGCCATTTCGAAGGTGCTCTTCCCTTGCTCACTGGGTGAAACCTGCAGAGGGAGTCCTCTGTGACAGGGAGACAGGCAGCCAGGAGGCACGTACCCACTGCAGGGCTCTTGGGCTGCTTGGCATGTTTCTCTCCCACAAAAACACGGAGCCATGTCACCTTGCTTCTGGAGGCATGGATCACTCTTTGCCAAACTGAGCCTCCTGGTTTCTCAACTAAAGGTCTCTACAGTCCACGGTCTGTGTACTTTGCTAGTCAAAGAGATGTATGAATTAAATGATTAGTGATCAGAAAAAAAAATAATGGCACTATTTTAGCCCACCGAAACAGGATAACCCCCCTCTTGCCTAACCATGGAAACGAAAATAAAAAAAGAAATGGATGACTAAGTTAGAAGCCGAATAGTCTATCACCGACTCCTGAAAAGGAAGCTCAGAGTGATAAATGGGCAAAGATGCAATGGTGGTGCAGTTGGCATGTTTGGGAGGCTAGAAACTTCCGGAGAGCCCCGCTGCCAGCAACAGTCTGGCAAAGAGAAGTGGGAAGAATCGGTCCAGTGGCAGTGCCGATTCCACAGCATCCCTGTGAGGAGCTTTTCCTTCAATCCCTGAGAAGAACCATCTGTAGCTCCTCGTTGGATCATGCTGGTTCCTCAGTTACCTTCCAACAAATAAATCTTTGTATTTTTGACATAAAAGAGGGAGCTGATGAGAGTGGGGAAGTACTGAGAGAAACAGAAGGTAGAACAATTTTTAAGCCAACCTTGTTCCATAGAGAAACCATAAGGACAGTTGCTTCCTGAAGATAACCGTGGTGGCAGCTGTTGCGTCTCAGAAGCTTAATTCATGTTGGTCACGGTCATCATGTGTAGTCATTTCAATACCTCTAGGAAGCAGGTCTGATTAGCTCTATTATCCAGTTGAGGAAATTGTGGTCCAGAGAGGTGACTTTTCTCAAGCCTTTACTGTCCCTGACCATCAGATTCTATTCCACTTGGTATCACAGCCCATCGTTCCTTACTACTTCCAATGCTTTTATGGAAAGAGCGGAAGTTGCTCTGTCTCAGAGACAGCAGCCCAACACTTCAATGAGATGTTATCTTAGGTTTTCTAGCTTTTTCTATAAATTATTATTATTCTTTCAACTAACGCTGCCCAAGTAAATAATAGTAAATGATGTCATTTTGGGAAGCCACACTAATGCCACACAGAGGCCACAGAAAATGGGTAGGAAAAATGAATTCAGTCCACAGTATCAGATGTTTTACTTGTCTATATTTTTCAAACAACTGTACCCAGGAGCTGCCAAGGGAAGAGCTACCATCAACCCCAGAGAGGGGGCTCTACCTCAGGCCTCACCAAGCAACACTGGCTTCTTTAAAGATCACACAGCAGTCAACATTTTATCAGCACTCAACAAACAAGTTAAGGTTTGGCTTAAATCTGAAGGTCTCTCTCCTTTTGGCATATTCTGGGATAATAGAACAAATGTCAAATCAGTACAAGATGGCATATTTACAAAATTGCACCCTGTTTTGCATAACCTAACGATGCAGCAGTTCTTAAGGATTGAACATTTCAAATCTGCTAGCAGAAGACTGCCAAATCTATGACTGTTTCATACACTTGCCAAAAGCCTATCAAATTTTGAGCAAAATGCAAAATAAATCTCCTCTACAAGTTAAATCAGTCCCTTCTGTGTGTTCCAGGCTGCCCTCTCCTCTTGGCAACAAGGCTCAGGACTTGAGCCTCATTTTTCTTGCCCTTGATCTTAACACTTCTCTGCGTGTTACTCATAAATCTACTCTACCCTCTGCCCCTTATCCTGGGTCCTGCTTTATTAACCACAATTTGGCCCTTTTTCTGTGTTATGCCTCACTTCATTGGCCCTGTTTCACAGTTCCCAGAAAAATCCCTCTGCTTGCAACTCACTTATCCCCCATGCCTCTTCCTCTTCCGTAGCCCACAGAGATCTCTCCTGTTCTTCCTCATCATCTTCCTCAAATCTTTGGTTAATGCCTTCTCGCTTTCCTAGCCCTAAATTGTTGCGTAACATTTTTGGCCTCAGTTTCTAAGTCAACATAATGGACATAGAATGCTTATCATAGATGATTTTGTGCAGAACTGATTCTTATAAAGAACACTCTGGCCATACAGACACTTAACACATGAATGAAAAATGAGGGAAATAAATAAACTAGATTTTCTGTGATTGAGAGATGTCTAAGAGGATGAAACCCTAACTTCATGACGGTTCCTATTTCTCTCCCTACCTACTTCCAAGGTATTGCTTTCTGGGGATAAACAGCCACACTTTGGCAACCATTAGTCATTTTCATACATATTGGCTACTTTGTCATATTTAATCTTATATTTCATTGCCTACTCCTTTTTATGTTCCTCCAAAAAAATTGTGGGTTTTTTTCACCATAAACAGTAAACTTGGGAAGAGTGAAAATACATTTAGAAAGATATATTGAATGGGTGAATCAGAATCTACCGCTTGTCAAATTTTATGTTTCAGGTTTGAGGGAAAGATCTGTGATTGACCACACAAGAGAGTCCTTGATTCCAGTCTGGCACCCACTGCTTAAGGTGTAGTCCCACCTGTTGTTCACTAGTTTCTGTCAGTTGTTTGGTGTTCCCTTGGGTATCTGATTCCTTTGCCACCAGTTCTGTCCTCTGGACTACACTTGTTGCAGGCAAGCTGTTTCCCTGGAGTCACACTACAGTGCCCACTAGCTCAGATTTGTCACTCAATCATATGCTCGATTCCCAATTTCAAACTTTGGGACCAGCTTTTTAAGGTTTAGGGAGATAATGGTCTTGTTTCCTCTGATTTTCTGGTATCTTTCGAAGCTCTCGTGCCTTGCATCTTGGCAGTGGGTGAGTGATTATCACCAAAAAGAATCTTATGGTCTTATTGCTTGTAAGACCTAATCTATATGGCAGCTTGTAAAGAACAGAAGGACACTCCCTCAGGTTGGACGCTGTGCCTAAGTGCATGCCTTAGCAAATGCAGCAGACTGGCTTTCAGCAGGACGCAAGCTGAACAACCAAGTACAGTAATATCCCCACTTTTCACATACACAAATGCTTTCTCTAGTCCCTTTTCCTAAGTGGTGAGTAGGATCCTTTATTTCAAAAGATGTGCTTCTCCTGGTGATGTGAATTTATCATAATTTCTGCAAATGCAGGTTATCAGTGACCTAAAAATGAGACCTTTTTTCTTATTTGAGTTTTATTTAAGACTACTTTTTTTTTTCAGTAGGCTGTAAGAACAGGATCTTACTTAACTTTGGGAATTCCAAACCCTAATGTACTGAAAAAGAGTCACTGGCCAGATTAAACTGTAATCCTTTTCAAGATCTTTTCTCTGACCTATTGAAATGCATAGAGTTGTGCACTTCTTTGTCTTTTCAAAGAGAAGGAAAAAAGAGAGACCGAGAAAGTAACAGAGAGAGAATGAGAGAGAGAGAGAGAGAGAGAGAGAGAGAGAGAGAGAAAGAGAGAGAGAGAGAAATAACCTAGTAGAAAAAGTAAAAGATGGGGTCCAGAGGGGCAGCTGGGGCCTTGGAGGAAAATAGCATCTTTGTATGTATTCTTCTTGCCAGAGACAAAAGCACAGGCTCATTTAAAAAACAAAGGAGGGCAGCTTTATTCTAAAGCCTGCTGTGCACCAAAAATAGGCACTTAGATTCAGTTCTCCACGTACAGAGGAAGCAACTTACCGCAGTGGAGACAACTGACTTATGCATTTGCCTCACTTTCTCCTGCCCACCTTAACTGTCACCCTCCCGAACAATTCCTCTGAGTAACACATTGGGAACCTTTAGCTCCCTGGTACTGGCAGTTTGAATGTGTCCATTGCCAGCAATGCATTTTGTGCCAGGAAAACCCGACTCCTGGCGTGGAAGGATTAAACAGTCCTCGGGAGCCATCTGTGCAGTGAAGTGAAAGAGTGACTTTGTGCACCCAGTATGCGTGTGTTGCCATTGGCAGTAGGAAGTGACTTCTATTTACATGACTACCTCGTGCAGCAAACACCTAAGGGGAGAGATGGAAGTGGCCACTGCCATGGGTGGGGTAGAGCTGGGGAAGTGGAGGCTCATTGTGTGAAAGAACCTCCAGGAAAGACTGGATAGCAACACAGGCTGAAAGGCAGATTAAAAGTGTTCATTCCCTGCTAATTTAATAGGGAGTTTTGATGAAGAGGAGCCACGTGGCTGTCTGATGTTCTAGGTGGAAATTGTGCAGCTGCCATAGACTTCCTTAGATATTAGGTTCAAACGTGACCCTCTACTTTTGGGTCCTAGGGCTCTTTAGAACAGGATTTTGTAAATGAAATGTTGACTCATCATCCAGCATGTTCACTCAGGCATATGGATTCTATGGAGTTCACCTCTGGGGCTTCAGCAGCATTTAACTCATTGGCATACCTGAAGGAGCTTTCAGCAGCCAAATTTAGGTCACTAACAACAACAAAAAAATCCAATTGTAATGTGACGGAAGTGATAATAAACTGTAACTCATATACAATATTTCCCTTCCAGTAAATCGGAGAAGGTTTTAAGGTTTGCATTTTAGACAGAGAAAGCCAAAGAGTACAATATTCAAGAAAGCCTAAACAACTAATAACACTGTAGAGGTGAAAATTCAGTATAAAATAACTATTAGTTTATGTTAGGATATTAAAAAAAGATTAAGAAACAGAATATTAGGAATTCAAAGGAGGATATTAATCCACCAGAGGGCAGTGCAAATGCAGGTTGAGGTGGGGGGGACTAATCCTCTTGGCAAAGGCATCAGAAAATAAAGGCACAGCATGGGAACTAACATTGTTCATAGTGAGCTTTTCAAATAAACGAGGCCCTTGTAAGAAGGGTGTGGAGAACCTGGCTGAAGACTGAGGACAAAACTCAGTTGAATACCCAGGAAATCACCATGAAAGTGTCCTGTATGGATTAATCTCTTTGTTCTGTGCAGAAAGTAGTGTTGGAAATACAAGCTAAGAGGCAAATTGGGCAACTTAGATAAGGAAATAGGTCACATAGCAGCAGCAGTGAGTTTATGAAGACAGAGAAGGCTTCTACAACAGCTTATGAGATAAGGAGAAAGGATGGAGGAATTGAATCCAATGTATCATATGAGATCATTAGCAGAAATGGGGTCAACTTGATTATGGGGCTGCTTTGTAGGGAAAGATGAATTGACTATCTCCCTTTACAGATTAATAAATTTCCTCCTTGATTGTAAAACAGAAATAGAAAGAGACATTCAGGAACTAATGGAAATATAGTCACATACCCACACAGATAAGTGCACATATGCACACACACACACACACACACACACACACGTACATTTTGCTATTAAGCTAGCAGTAACAGGTAAAACTAACTCATCTGCACTTCTGCAAAAGTATACTGTGTTTGATCAGATGGTTTCAGAACGCTCAGTAACAATGAGGCATCTTACCAAAATGTGCAGTGTATTAATGCAAAAGTCATGAACTGTGAGATGGGACACAGATGAGGAGAAATTGTGCTCTTAAATTATTCTTACTGCATTTTTTTTAAATTCACCATCTGGGAAAACGTTGTTAGCATCCTTTGGAGATCGTTACATCAAAGATGATTTACCTTATCACCATTTTAGGAAGACAGTTATAGCACAGAGAGTTGTTCCTACTACAGTACTTGGATTAACACTTCCAGTTACTCCATGGTGGCACCAAAGAACATGCTCTGGCTTGCTGTGGTGGCCACATTAGCTCATGGGGACTGTCAACAATGGCTGCACACAGACCATATTCCAAACACCACAGTTCTTGTGAGGAGCAACCTGTCTGCTGATCTCACGATCAGGCAATTAGCCTCCAGTAATTTGTAATCAGGGCTGTTCAGGGTCCTGCCCAATTGCATCTACCTCTAACCTGCTTTACTCAAATCTTGCACAGAAAACTACTCATTTGGCTATGAGTAGAAATATTATCAGCTTGTAAATAAAACTTAATTATGATCATCTTCTAAGAAATTTTAATACATAAAGATTTAGCAAGTCTTCTGGGCTCTAGAGGAATATGTTGAATGTGACATGTTTTCTAAACTGAAATTTTTATAATTAAAGTAATTATCTGGTGTTGCTTTGTATTTCCAAACGAATGCATATTGTGACCTATATAGCATACGATAAAGACTGTAATTATGCAGAATAGGGTAGGGAAAGCTATTGGAGAATTTCTAAACCACCTGTGTTATTTCTTTTCTTAAAAAAGAATTTCGGGTCAGGTGCAATAGCGTAGCTGTTAAAGTCCTCACCTTGAATGTGCCCGGGATCCCATATGGTTGCCGGTTCTAATCCCACCAACCTGCTTCCCATCCAGTTCCCTGCTTGTAGCCTGGGAATGCAGTCGAGGACAGTCCAAAGCTTTGGGACTCTGAACCCACATGGCAGACCTGGAAGAGGCTCCTGATTTCAGATTGGCTCAGCTCCAGCCGTTGCGGCTGCTTGGGGAGTGAATCATCGGACAGAAGATATTTTTCTCTGTCTCACCTCCTCTCTGTATATCTGACTTTCCAAATAAAAATAAATAAATCTTTTAAAAAAAGAATTTCATTGGAAATCAAAAATATATATATTTTCTAGAATAGATACATTTTAAAAAGGTCCTTAAACCTTCAGACCACTGCTTTCTCTGACCACAAGCAGGGAGCTGGAGATGAAGTGAAGCAGCCAGAACTTAAACTGGTACCAGTATGGGATGGTGGTTCCACAAGCAGAAGCTTAGCCTACTATGCCACAACACTAGTCCCATATGTAATTATTTTTTAAAAGGATACAAGAACATGTACACAGATTATTTACAAATACATAGCTATTTTTAATAAGTGGTTTGAGTATGTGTGGCCTATTGAACCCATGAGGATCCTGAACAACTCCCCACAGATACAAAGAACATCTGAGGGCCTGGCGCAGTGGTCTAACAGCTAGAGTTCTCACCTTGAACACACTGGGATCCCATAGGGGCGCCGGTTCTAATCCCGGCAGCTCCACTTCCCATTCAGCTCCCTGCTTGTGGCCTGGGAAAGCAGGAGAGGACGGCCCAAAACCATGGGACCCTGCACCCTCATGGGAGACCTGGAGGAGGTTCCAGGGTCCTGGCTTTGGATCGGCGCAGTACCGGCTGTGGTGGTCACTTGGGGAGTGAATCATCACACGGAAGATCTTTCTCTCTGTCTCTCCTCATTTCTGTATATCTGACTTTGGAATAAAAATAAATAAACCTTTACAAAAAGAAGTAAAAAAAAGTCCTTAAACCACTTTTACATAGGCAATATAACGGGTACAGTTCCTGATCTCTTACCCTGTAATGATCAAGGTTGTCTTCAGGAGTTGGGAGGCCCATATACCGTTCTGTGTATATTGAATCTGTAATGAGAAAAAAAAAAAAAGATAAAAGCTTAATGCATACAGTGACAAGTTATTTTTCTCTTATTGGTTCTTTTATTTATTTTCCTGTATCTTAAGTCAGGAGTGGGCGTCCAGTGTCACTCTCTGAAGTAATTCTCCAGGTTTGGCTTGTTAATGAAAGATAGACACTGGTTCCCAGCCCCCTGCTCAGCTGACTATCCTTCTGTACTCAACCCTAACTCACTGATACTCAACCCTTATATGGGGCTAGAGGGATAACCAATAAGATTATTTAAGACTGGATCAATAATTCACTGGCTGGAAAATCACCTGAGAAACAATAAGTGGTTGGAGTAATCACCTTATTTTTATGACCCCCTTAAATAACCTTTTGAGGAAGTCAGTCATACCTCCATGGCCATAATTTTTTTTTTATCCTGACACAAATATATACCCTAATTTATGACAGTCTTTTTACTCTTGGTGGCTCTTAAGAAATGATCAGTTATGGGCCCGGCGGCGTGGCCTAGAGGCTAAAGTCCTCGCCTCGAACACCCCGGATCCCATATGGGTGCCGGTTCTAATCCCGGCAGCTCCGCTTCCCATCCAGCTCCCTGCTTGTGGCCTGGGAAGGCAGTGGAGGACGGCCCAAAGCCTTGGGACCCTGCACCCGCGTGGGAGACCTGGAAGAGGTTCCTGGTTCCCGGCTTTGGATCGGCGTGCATCGGCCGTTGCGGCTCACTTGGGGAGTGAAAACATCGGATGGAAGATCTTCCTCTCTGTCTCTCCTCCTCTCTGTATATCTGACTGTAATCAAGTGAATAAATCTTTAAAAAAAAAAAAAGAAATGATCAATTATTAGCAGCTTCCCCAGAATTTATTTTATTATTTTTAGCAGGTTATAGAGAAGAAAGAATTAAAGCTGCCACATTGGTTCAGCTATTCCATCATAATGCAAGCTTAATGATTGTTTTCTCTTGCTTTGTACAAAACTCTCAGTTTTGTATACTGAACATATTAACTGTGAAGCATATTAATATTTGGTTGGCCAAAGTGACACAAATACTTCCATCTACAGATATGTTGGGAAAATAGATTACATAATTTGTATAGTTATTATGAATAATTAAACATATTTTGCCCAATAAAAAGATCACACATTACGTATATTTGCCTTTAAATGTTGGTTAAGAAAAATTGTGTTGCCAAATTCTGCTGTAACTTTAGAACTCTGAAATAACTAGATTGAAAACTGTCTCCTGAAGTGACCAAACTACAGTAAATAATAATCATATGTTACCTTTGTACTATATAGGTTTTTTGCTATAGTTGTATTTCTTCCTTAAACATTTATTTATTTATTTTACTGATTTGAAGAGACAGAAGGATAGATAGGAAAAAGAGACAGCTGTGATTGGCTGATTGGAAACCCTACTATGGCCAAGATGGGGAATGGCTGAAGGTGGGAGCTGAGAACTCAAATCAGGCCTCCCATAGGGGTGGCAGGAATCCAATTGCTTGAGTCATCACTTTCACTTCTCAGGAAGCAAGCATTATCAGGCAAATGAAATGCAGAGCTGTGTTATCAAACCCAGGCACTCCAATGGTTTTTTTAGCTGCTACCTTAATTGTTATATAGAATGCCCACCATGGAAAAATTGTTTTCAAGAGTAAAATATTTTCCAAACTGTGGCAAGACCTCATTTCTGTTTAGAACATAATACCCGCCTCCTAAAAATTATCTAAGATAATAACATTATATATGTATATATATAAATTTATATAAATATAAATATACATGTGAAACTATATTATAAATATTATTATAGAGGCTGGCGCAGCTACTTAATACCTGCAGGTACAATGTCCCATATTAGTTCAGATTCTAGTCCTGGATGTTTCACTTCCCAGCTCCCTGATTTCAGACTGGGAAAACATCAGAGGACGATTCAACTGCTTGGGCCCCTGCACCTACATGGGGGAGCCAGAGGAAGCTCCTGACTCTTGGAATCAGATCAGCTCTGCATATTGTGGCCATTTGGGGAATAAACCAGTAGGTGGAAGAGCTCTCTGTCTCTCCTTCTCTCTGTAGATCTTGTTTTCAAATAAAAATAAATAGAAATATAAAAAATGCTTTAAAAAATGGGTGTTAGTGCATTAGGCTATTTTAAACTTTTAGAAATACACTTTGAAATATTGTTTACGTATTCCTTAAGTCCAATCTTTGAGTAAAACTCTAGATTCACACACACATGCATGTAAAGTTCAGGAAATTCCTACAATATATGTTGGTCCATTTATATTTAATGAAGTTCTCTTAGGGTTTTTAAACTCGCGGAGACTATTTGAATTATTTTGTTGACCACCAGAGGTCTCCAAAAACAACAGAACAATTACCACTAAGTAAAAGCGTACTGCACGAAAACAAATCCATTGTTTGCAGGTCAAAGGGAAGCAATGTCCACCAAGGGTTTTTCCTTTTTTTTTTTTTTTAACAGAAAAACAGAAATATATTTTTACATTGCCTTAGTGTGATTGGAGAGACCTTAAATGAGAGTTTAAATGTTCAATAAACACATTCATAATGCCTCTGTATTTATTCCACATAAGACTTGAGGTGGGGTAAAAAGTATAGGAAAATAATTCCTCTCTTTAGCATCTTTGACTTTTCCCTCTTATTTGGTTTTCTACTACTTATTTCTTCCCACTTTGGAACTGCAGATCTTATGTATGATGTATTGTACAATATACTCTCAACAATGAAGAAAATGTTCTAGGGTATCTGTCAGTTACTAAGAGTCAGCGGAAAAAAATTCAAAACCCCAAGGAAATTCCCCTATCTCAACTTTCCTCTTTCCATTTAAAGCCTTTCTTATATTTGACCTTTATTCAAAGGGAAAGACATACATACTTCTGTTATTTTGCTAATATGTGAAATCCAAAAACCAGAGTTGAATATAAGGAAGAGTTTCTCTGCAAAAATGTAACAATAGCTTTGAGACTTGAAGGTAAAATTTGTAAAGAAACTAATTGCATAGATGATACACAACACCACCTAGCCTTGCACTATGACAGAATAAAGGAGATGATCTTAGGCCAGACAACCATAAAGAACCTCGTAAGATAAATCAGCCTATTATTCAGTGGGGAAGCATTGGAATTCAAAACATAATGGCTTTGCTACCCAAATGGTGAGGTCACTGCACAGTGTTGCTTTGTACCTGAGAGCAATTACATACCGTAGTACTCCCACCGCGATACAGGTGCCACAGCTATTCCACACTTGAACACGCCACTTCCTGATCCCAAGACCATTGAGGTTACATACCCTCCGTATGACTAAGGAATGGAAACAGTTATTTTTATTGAGGTAAAAGAATAAGGACATATGGTAAGTGAGTCGTAGTTTCCACATTTCTCACATCTTTATATACTGTGCCTCTTTAGAGAAAGAAATCATGATATAGAAGGCTTAAATTGGCCTTAATTGGACAGTATCTAAAGATGACACTTTCACAGGCTTGTTTCCTTCTCTTGATAGAAGTAGGGGGAAAAGCATGGAAAATTTGCTGACCCTGGTGAATATGCAGTATCAGTTAAAGGAAGAAAAATAAGCACAAAACATTGACAGACTGATTCATGAGAAAATAACCCCCTCACTCTCTTTCCTCTTTCCTCTGCTTTTCTCCCTCTCTTCTTCCTCTCCCCTTCAGATCATAACTAACAAAAGTGTCAGCCCAGTACATAGAGGCTCCAAGTTTATACTGCCCAGAGATCCAGGAGTTGATAGACAGGATTTTCACCAAGTATTTCCAAAGAGATCAGAAATTGGCAGGTTCTAGACTGTACTCACTGAGAAACACATAGATTCATCAATCCAATAACTACTCACCCAGCCCCAAATGGCAATCCGTTCGCTGTCCACAAATCCCATTTTTGAAAATTGTCTAAAACAAATGGAAGAAGCCCACAAATCACTATTGCACTGTGTAGAGAAAATTAAGGTAACCGAATAACTGTGAAAGCCTACCACCATTTGTTCTCTACTTCATTCTCATAGAAATTAAGATTGCTTTCAACAATCAAAAACATCCTACACAAATGTCTGTCATTGTAAGTTAAGAACCAAGGTTTATTTTTTATTGGTCAGTGTCCATTAAAAGTGTGCATATGTGAGTGTGTGTGTGTGTGTATACGTATTTGTGTGAGAGAGATTCATAGGAAACAAATCCTGCCAGTATTTTTTACAGCTTTATATAAAAATTTGCAGCCCAGATGATGCACTTTTCTTTATAACTGAATTTAAATATCTCCAGATGTTTTCTAGTTTGAAGAGTCTGTTCCTGTAATGGAGGAAGATAAGGGCAAAGAACATCTGGGTAGGGCTTAGAGGGACCCCCAATGGTGCTTGCACACCGTTGTCTAAACAATATTTCTCAGACTGGGTGTTGATTAGGTAGCTCAGCAGCATCAAACAGAGGGCAGATTTTTTTGTGTTTGATGGATTATGACTTTTTTGCATAAACTATGTTAAGAACAAAGTTCAGGTAAATAACTGAGAAAGATCTTTTATGTATTTATTTCTTCATCTTAGCCTTACATCAAGAGAAGATTTTCTGACTTAAAAATAGCAAGTGGAATGTTTAACTTCCTAGTATTATAGATGAGAAAACCATCCTTTTGTGTTTTTAACTGATGAAATATGTTTTAAGCTGCTGAGTTAAGCAGTATTCGAAAAAATTATTTTCAGCTCATCATCTTCCGTAAACGTTTTCAAATGGAAGAATACACAATACAAAATGTGTACAACAGATAAACTTTTACAAAGTGAATGTATCCTGGAAACCCTGCCCTGTGCACCATCTCATAGGTTTCTATGTCATTTTCCTGTTTGCAAAGGAACAAGAAGAAATCTTTTTCTTTTATAGGATTCCATAAAAATCACACCTGTATTTGTGCTTGGTTTTGAACATTATATAAATCACATCAGGCAGGATGTATGCTTTTACGTCTGGCTTCTTTTACTCAAACTGTGTCTCTGTCAGATTCAGCTCTGCTGTTGTGTATAGTTCTTGGTGGTTACTGAAATGTTGCTCGACTGTATAAGCATAATCTGTATCGTTACCTTCATGACTGGATTCATATTTTGTGGAGCCTCAATTCCATAATTTTAGGACTTCTGCAGGTCAGATCTGATATGCCATGAAAACTATGAGCTTTCTTACAGAAGACCAGATTGTATAAATAAAAATTTATTTAAAATGGCAAAACTTCTTTCTTGAACAGAATTATGCTCTTTCTAATCTAAATTTCTTTTTTAATAGTTAATCGTTAACTTTGGTATCAGAATTTCACCCACCCAGGAATAGTTGATAAATTGTCATCTTTTGTTCTCTTTCTTTAGTTGTTCCATTCCTTGAAAGCATTTTTAAAAATCATTTAATTGTTATCACTTTCATGATAAAGTTTTGTGCCAACTGAAATTCCCTCCTCCCTGCCCTTATTCCCCTCCCAGCATTTTCCTCCATATTATTACAGTGGAATAGTTTTTTTTGTAACAGTTATAAGTTTAATATTCTGCTATTTATCACAGCATTGTCGGTCTAGGCAAAGGTAAAAATTCTAGTTTCAAATTGTCAAGGTATATGTAATTGTTTCATTGGTAGTAAAGACATTTTCTATAACCATCTAATTAATTAGTCATGGAACTCTCTCCGTTTCTTAGGCTATTGTTTCATATTATTTAAACACTCACATGTTTGTTTCTACCCATGCAGTTGAAAACTCAAAGATCACATTTCCCACTTCTCAACTAAAAATAAGTGCATGTGAAAGCTGGAAAACTAGATTCAAACTCCAGTTAATCTCAACAAATGTTTTAAGTCTCAGCTCTTTTTTGTAATATGGGGTAAAAATCTCCTCCAAGGACTGAACAGTTTTGACAACACCTGAAGGTAAAAACAGCCACCCTCATATCATATGCTATTGCAGTGATCAGCATCTTTCTTACACCAGATTCCCTCTATTAATAGCCCCATAAGTGGGCTGTACAAGAATGAGTTGTGGCTCATACTAAATGAGACCCCTCTATTTCTGACCCATGATGGTTGTAACCCACAGCTTCCCCAAAATACTAGAGTCACCCCTCATCCAGACTCCAGGATCCACCCCTAGAGTCTTGTAGTTGACACTCCTACCCATAACATGCACACTGAGCTCCACTGTAGTTCCTTGGTGGTAAAAGCTGGGCTTGCTTATTTAGCCAGATGCTTACTTGGGGAACATAAATTTTCAAGTTCTGTGTTTGATGAATTTTGATTCTCAGTTCCTAGAAGGTGGTCACACATGTCAGTTCCCTTTCTAGAGTCACATACAAAGAAAAAATGAGGAAATGAAATACTTTTTTTCAAACCTCATGCAAATCTGTAATCACATACATTTTTATTCAAACACTATATCTTCACTTACAACCTAACACAAAGATGAAAGATTGCAAAATTCCTTGTAGGAAATTTTAAATTCTTTTGAAAAATTTAAAATATAGCTTGAGGGGGGAGTAAAATCAAATGACCTTTGAATTCATATCATAGTCCCTCACCTGGCTGCTTCAATTTGATCTTCAACTTCAAGCGTTCCCAGTCTTTTGTTGATTGCATGCATGATCTTATCTCCTTGGTAACCGCTTCCTCTGCCATCAAAACTGGCTACTATGATGTTTTCTGTGCTTGCAAGATAAGTTGCCCAGTTGAGTCTGAAGATAGCATCTGCTTTTTGACTGCAGGGACCTGCGTATCTGTGAAAAACCCAAATGGTTAGCCCTGATGGTTTTCTTGAATCAAATGACAAATACTTTCATATCTTCATCCTGTGAAGAAGAAGCGTGCATCTTTTTCCTATTGTGAACCTGAAATTAGGTCAGCCATTGAGGAGTCCACATCAGGCTCTCTAAAAGTGATCCTTCAGTTGTATCCTCAATGACTGTTACTACACACAGGTTCCAGAAGCCAATACTTTCTTCAGAAATCAGAGAGAAGTCCTGTAATTGAGAATGCAATAACATAATGGAAAAAAAGATGATGATGACTATGAATGCAGTTTTGAATATATCTTTCCATCCAAGATCTCAAAAATTCCTAGACTACAAGTTTAATTCCCAGATTGGAATGTCCTCTGACTACTGCATCAAATGTGTTGCATTGCCTGGAGGACGTAGCCTAGTGTGACTCACACTGTCACAGCAGGAATCACTGTGGAATGGACCAAACACTGAATGGACTACTATGTAAAACTTCAATGGAGAAAGAATTACATCATATTGACATTCAGTAATTTATCTAGTAACAAGCTTAACTTCTTTGTACTTGCAGTTTTATAAGCTATGATTTACCAACATTAGCTGTGTGTGCAGTTTCTATCAAGCTCCCTTGCTTCTGTTTGCTAAGAGAAACTCCCTCCAGCTCACTGCAGCTCATTTCCATGTGCTGTCTTTGCCCCTTCAGGATTCCTGGACATAGATCATTCCCATTTCTCCCCCTTGTCTGCTCGCTGCTCCCCACACAGGATAAGTCCTGCTTGCATACCTTTACTAATGTAATGGTAGTAAAAAACAAAAATAAAAACAAAATACTAGTTTTAAACAAAATATTGTTTTATTTTCATTCAAAACTATAAACCGCAATATTTAAGCTATAAAAGGGAGAATGTATTCATGCATTTGTTAGGGGAAAGCAAGCATTTTCAACAACGTATGAACTACCTTGATCCTTTCACAAAATTAAATTTGTTAGAGTGATAACTTGCCTTAATATTTGGCATGAATCCAGGTATCTAACCCTCAAGATTAAACAAGACTCTTATTTTTAAATATTCAGCACAAAGATTTACTCCTCTCAAGAAAGAAGTAGGAAGGTAATGGATTAGAAAACGGTGCAAACTTTAATTTTTTTTTTCTTTTGGTTTTAGTAAAAGTCAGGTCTAATCATTACTTACTGAAAGTCAAAAAAATTTTTTTAGAAGATCACTCATTTGTCTAAAGAATCCATTTTAAGCATTAAAATTAATACCCAAACCAACCAGTGTCACTAATGAATTAAACTTCATTACATCAAGATTAGGTTTCCTGAAATATAAAATAGTAACATCTGGAAGTTTAAAATTCTTGTCTTTGCCTTTGTGCTTTTTTGTTTAGTTTTCATGGAATTGTGACTATAGTAGAATAAAGCTGTTTCTGCCACTACTATCTGTGTTTCCCCTCCAACTTTTCACATCCCTTAGCTTCAATTCCTTGCCCCATATAATGGGCCAGAGAAGTTACCACACTGGTTTGTCATTTGAGTAAAATAAGGCAAAGCATATGAGGCATCTGGCACCCAGCAACACCTAGCATACGTGTTGGTTTGTTTTATCTAACTTAATAAGGGAAATAACACAAGCCAGGAGAGGAAAAGTGTGTCACTGTGGCATGATAGGTGAGAGAAGGGCAATTTTAAAGGGATTAGAGTAAAGTGCACGCTTGACAGTTCATGAACATTATTTTACAAAGCTGCAGCATTCAGGATTCACAGGAGCTCACATTTACTGTTCTAAGACTTGTGATTGTAGGACTTCCTGTGCCCCTCAAGTCTAGATTAGAATGAACACTCTCCTATATCACTTTTCCTCATCAAAAAAGAGAACAGAAACTACTAGGCAGTGGTATTTCAGAAACTACAAGAGAGACTTCAGGTCCTCATGACTCAAAGGTAATTAACGGGAGCTGCTGGGGCACGTCTGAAGGAAGCAGAACCATGAAGGCTGTTAGTACTCATTTCTTGCTTGTTAAAACGTCCACAAGCTAAGGATGAAAGTGGGGACTTGAGCATCTTTGGAATTCCATTGAAGTTCATGGAAACAAATCAAAAGGAATCCCACATGCCACTGGACACAAGAGGAGTATCTGCTTTATTAGGAAGATGACAGAGAGCACAGGTTGGGGTGTGTGATTGCAAAACAGAAGGAAGAATCAACAGTCAGATACCACCAGGGCAAAAAGATGCATTTTACTTTCATTTTAAGCAAATTATAATGAACACATATATAAAAATACATTTGTATATGATGTTTAACTTCTAAACTGTTCCCTCTGGAATACTTACACATCGAATAGTAGAGGATATTTCTTGGATTTATCAAAATGGGGAGGCAAGATCATCTGATACCAAAATTCTAAAAAAACAAAAATTAATTAGTGTGTTAAAAACAATTATTACCACAAGATTTCATTCCTCATTTCTTTTGTTGAGAAGTTATATCTGGAGTTTTAATAGTAAAAACTTAGAAAAAAACTGCTTGGGTTTACATTATTTGAAGATACAAAAGCACTGTATTTCAGGTTAAATACTAGTTAATGTTAAACAATGAAGTTCCTTCTAACATATCCATTAAACACATTGGTGCTGTCAAAAATAAAAGTGCATCTTAGAGTTTCTGATGTTTTGTTTTGTGATTCTGTTCTTTGGCATCTGATCTACTTATCTAGTTTGTTTATGGCTTATGCTCTAAATTTTTCTCCAAAATGTTTTCCTCTTCTTGAATTTTCTTGAATCTATTTAGAATTTTTAGTTGGCCTCAACTCTACTTTAAAACTCTGATTTAATAACATTTTTTGTAACTCTTTTTGCCATCCCATACTACAAAATTGAGTTCCCATTTTCAGTTGTGTTTCACAGAATGAAGTTGAGTATATACGGAGCAAACTGTCGCATACCTTCTGTATGGTCTTATTAATTTAATTCTCTGTGCTTGATTTTACACAGTTTAATTAAATTTGTCCCTGAAAAAATGAAAAAAGTCCTTTCATCTCAAATTAAAGAAAAACTAGAGTATACAGTCTCAAATAAAACAGACTTTTCCCAGATTTTAATACAATTATTTCTAGCTTCAATAGATTTAAAGAAGCGAAAAAATACATTTGTTCTGCTAGAGGTGTTGCTAACATTTATTTTCCTTTTTGTTTGTTTACTCCAATTATTTTAGTTGAGGCAAAAAGATGAAAAAAATACTTCTTTTTATGCAGATGGGTTTATTCTCTATTTGAATTTTGCTGGTTATTCTCATGTCTTCTATTTAAATGCACTAAAGAACAGAAGTGAAATCTCTGTTATCATTTCAACAGAATGTGAAACTATCAGATGACCATGGTATTTTTAATGAATATAACCAACCATTATATGATGTCTGCTTTGCTTGATAGTAGTTGTACTACTACTTTGCTTAGTAGTAAATAGCAGATAGTTGGTAGATAGTAGTAGCTGGTTAGAAGGTGTTTTAGTTTCACCTTTTAAAAGATGGCCTGGCACAATGACTCAGTAGCTAAATCCTTGCTTTGCAGGTGCCAGGATCCCATATGGTTGCTGATTCATGTCCTGGTTGCTCCACTTTCCATCCAGGTCTCTGCTTGTGGCCTGGGAAAGCTGTGGAGGATGGCCCAAAGCCTCCAGGACCCTACGCCTGCATGGGAAGAAGCTCCCGGTTCCTGGCTTCATATCAGTTCAGCTCTGGATATTGTGGCCACTGAGAGGAGTGAACCAATGGACCAAAGAGCTTACTCTCTGAGTCCTTTTTTCTGTAAACCTGCCTGATAAAAAATAAATAAGTAAATCTTGAAAGAGAGAGAGAGAGAGAGAGAGAGAGAGAGAGAGAGAGAAGTGCAGTCTTTTTTGAGGGGAGGCTCTTAGTGTTTCCAGAGCCACATCTTTCCCAGTCCCCTCCCTCTCACCCCTTATCAGGTCTTCATTTTCTTTAACATAATTAAAATAGGATAACTGCGCACACACACACACACACACACACACACACACACACCCCTCCCCTCACGCTGCAGTGGGACTTCCCCATACCTGACAACCCCTTCCTATATTCCTGTCAAGTTACTCATCTAATTGTGTGACTTCACTGACTTCAGAGTTTCCCATTGTTTATCAACAGAAATTAAAGTAGCTGTGATTTTACACAGTCTGTCCACATCATCTCTGAAAAATTCTAAGGCTCTTGCCTCTCAAGTGTTCCTCAAGAGCCACCAACACATACTGGCTTTCTCTCAAAGCTCATTTAAAACACTGAAGCCAATCTGGACACACCCTAAACTTCAGGATGCATATTAGCGAGGTTCCAGGTAAATGACATGCCCTTTCAATTTGAATGTTTTAAGCTGTTCTTGAGAAATACTTCATACTTCTCAGTACTAATTTAATACCTAATGAGGTTAATATTTTTTATACTTCTAAATTTGTAACAAATCTCGAGCAAATCATTTGTGATGGATTCTCTACTTCCCTGTAAGTTGTTGATTAGTGATATTTTCTGCACAGAGAAATTCATTATTCATAGTCATCTCTGACTCTCAGGTCAGGAGTGAGGCTCAATATGGGTGGAGGAAGTGTCGATATTTTTCAGCCAATTCCAATTTTTATACAGTTATCTCAGATATTTTTACTTTCTGCATTAATAGTGGACTAGTTTAAGATATTGTTATGGTAAATACACAGCTATTTCTTACTAGTAGAATAGAAGGACTAACAGGAACTGAATTAGTCATAATGATTTTTCCTCTAATATCTTTCCTGTTGCAGAATAATTTTGCATAGAATGATTTTGCATTTTAAGAGCAAAAGTTAAATATCTAAAAACTATGAAAGTGGCAATTCTTGTGGCATAACATCTCATGTGAAAATAGCCTAAATTATATTCATGTGTAATACAAAATGCATATTTTCAGATAACATTATATTTCATTAATGCTGTCATGAAAAGTGCTATTCTAACAGAAATCCAACTTACTTGTTTCATTGAGAATGATGAAATCCAGTGTTTTTGAGGGCATCTGAATATCCTGCAGCATCTCATCCAAAGCTGAATTGTCTTCCAGGACTCTCAGTTCTAAATAAACACACAGAACAGCAGTAATTTGTTACAGTGTGAACATTTGCATTATGCAACACAATAAAACACAAATACATAATTCACTGATCGGACAACATGTACCCAGATTACACATTTTGTGTTCAGTCACTGTTAAGACTCTAAAAGTCAAAGAAAGTCACAGATGCTAAGTAGCTGTTGGTCTTATTCACATGCACTTTCTTAAAAGCAAGAGTGAAGAATGAAAAATACCTTGATCATTCGCACTGCTATGCAGAGTATAAAGAGGCAGACCAGGGCCTGTTAACAGAGTCGGAGAAAGTTACGCTGTCAGTGAGTATTTAACAAGGAAAGCATGGATTACTTTTCAAAGATAGTACTTGTCATGAGTTTGGTTAGGTGGAGCACAAAATAAATATCACAGAATCTTAATAAAACTTAATAATTGTTTTTTTTCTCTCTTTAAAATGACTGTGATTTGGGTCTAAGAATGATCACTGGAAAGGCACAGGACTCAGGAAAAAGAATTTGGAAGTGAAGCTCTACCCTCTTGGGTGTCTTGAACGCATTATCATCTCTATAACCCGTTTCCTTACCAGTAGGCTGTACTGAGAGTTGCTATCCTCCCCCAGTCTCAATCCCAGAGCCTGGGATGGCCACATTGTCCAGTCCTGCCCTCCTTCCAGCATTGTGGGCAGAGCTCTGGAGCCAGCCCCACCTGGGGAGGGGCAGGACTCCTCTCTGTTGTCTCAGTCCCACAGAGTCCGGGAGCCAGGCACACATCTGCAGTGCCTGACTTGGATAAGCAATTCCTTTCTGGCATGCAAAAGTGTTTTTCTCACAAGCCCATATCTTCACTATTTATCCCAACTGTGGTAGTTGCAGAGTGGGAAGGTAATGTATAGAAAAGCTACTCTGGGAGTGATATAGCTTTTGATAAATTTGGATGATATTATTAATTTTATATGTGATTGAAATGACAGTCAAGGCAATATGCAGACTTGGGTTTGAATCCTGGCTCATTCGCTGTACTCAGGACAACATATCTATGCTTCAGTCTCTGTGGATAACAGAATCTGTCTTATGGAAGGATGAAGCAAGGTTATACAGAGCTTTTAACCCAGTGCCTAGTGTAAAGTACATGCTCACAGAATGGTGACTAAAAATAACTATTGTGAAAACCACAAAGAAATGTACAATAATAATGACATGTATTAGCGAGGAAAGATTCACCTAGCCCTTTTGGAAACTGATTTTTTGTGATTTGTCTTTATTTTCATAATATAGAGATTCTTTTTCTCATTTGGAGAAGTAAGTTAGCTCAGCATTCAAAAGAAATTGCTTGGGAAGTAGAGGCTCATGCTTAAATACCTGTATGTCCCCAACTAACTACATGACCTGCACATTCACTCTGCATTTTGCCCAGGTTCCTTCATGTCTACTAAATAATAGCAATAGCAACAAAAGATGGAGCAGTGAATGCCATCCATGTAGTTAAAGGGTCAGGTGGATAAAGTGATAATTTTAAAGAAAACCAGAATTAAAGAAAACCAAAATATGTGTGTATATAAGCAGGAAGTGATTCTGTAACACACAACTGCTGTTACATATGAGGGAAGTATGTGTGTGTGTGTGTGTGTGTGTGTGTGTGTTCAGTCTAAAGCAAGGCAAGAGAATCAGACAAATCCCTTGATTTGAGATGGAGAGAGGGAGGAGGAAATGGTGGTTCTCACGTAAATGGAAATGGAGAGAAGGAGATTGAGGTGATTACTAGAAATCCATATGATCAAATGGAGAGAACAGAGCAGAGCAGACTGCTTCCCTCACGGAACCCAGAAGAGGATCTTTATGTGGCGAGACTGGGCGAGGGCATTGGTCAGGAGGGGCTTCTGAGCTGGTGAGTGGAAGGGGCCATCAAGCCCAGTAACTATGGTATGGAGGGAACAGAGAAGTGAGTGTGGGCGGGGTGTCTGCCCACTCAAGCAGCTCAGACTTACCGGAACACCTCAGCTGATAATACTTTGCACCTTTAGAAAATGACACAGAATAGTACTGGCACCTTTCTGGTTTCAGCTCACAACTCAAGCATGTCACTTTTGTGTGGTCGTTAATTTGGATTCTGTAAAACCAACAATGCGAATTAAGTGCTGGCTGGAAGGAAAAAATGAAAGGAAGGAACTGAATGATTCCATATTCTATTTTCAAAGGTACCAGCATGCCAAAGCAATCCTGAAAAGTGTTCTTTTTTAAGTGAAATCAATACATGAATTAATAACATCAAATCTACCATTGTTTGGAAATACTACAAAACATTGAATGAAGCCATTCTATGTGTGACATGCATATTAATTTATAAGGGAATAAAAGTGCTTAACAACAGTCCCAATTTGATTATTAGCACAAGCCAAAGAAAGAATGAAATTGTCAAATGAAAAACTCAAACCAACATGGATAGAATTCTTACTTATAAAGATTTCTTCCTCCTGGCATTCCTTTATATTCATTACTAATGTAGTAGCTGGGGAAAAAAACAAATGAGATATATAAAAATTATGTTTGTTAAAAACATCAGACACATTCTTCTAACTCAAATACCAAGCCCCAATGGGTGAGCAGGCACAGGTGTTAGCAGTTGCCCTTCTTCTACTGATGGCATTTCTGCCCCATCACTCTCCAATTGCCACTCTCCTCCATCTTGTTTTCATTGGAAAATTTTCTTAACAGATCAAAAAAAATGAAAATAAGGATTTCTTCCTTAAACAGAGTAACAAACAAAAATTCAAAAGGAGTATTCCATAGGAAAAATATAAGTAGAAAACAAGCCTCAAATAAAGATCTCATTGATCTGTCCTTGCATAGTTTCTGTTTTACAATACAAGCTCTTTGCTGATAAGGACCTCACATCCTTGGAGTGGCAGAGCCACTTTCAAATAAGAGTTTCAAGACACTATTTCCCGCAGTGGCAAAATTCCTCAGGAAGTCACCAAGAAAGGACCACAGAACTACCTAAAATTCCAATAAAAACAACAATACCTTTTCTATCAACTCACTAACGTTACTTGACAGCCTCTGCAAAGCTTTACCTACCCCAGTGTAAGTCAGAGACATGGAGAGATAAAATTGCCTTTCCAAGCTTTCCAAAAATTCAGCCCCGGTTGAAATGAAACAAAACACCCCCAGAATGCTAGTTCAGCATTCCACAGCAATGATATAAAAGAAGCTGTAGCTCTTGCAATGTAAAACAGGTAAGAGCAAGAGGTAGCGCTGCTTCATGGCATGGTATCAAATCTGCTAAGCATATGTGAAAATCATTAAGGCTTCCGTATGTTGAAAAAGAAAAAGTATTGAACATATTCCAAATAGACTACTCTTTATTTGCAGGAAAATTTTTGCCTACTTCTGGGCAAAGAGGGCGTGATTACGATGAGTACATTTGTATCTTACCAATTACTAAAATACTCACAGATAATCGCTGGTGAGAGCTTCTATGCCAATAACTTCCCAAGTTCCTCTTGTAATAAATGTACAGTTCTGATGGAATTTAAAAATAGATTTATTAAGCTGCCTCTAATCAAAATTGTATGGAATATTAAATTTTATATATATATACATATATATATATATGCGTGTGTGTGTGTATCAGAAATTTAAATAGTCCTGAGATTTTTTGAGTCTCCTTTCATTCCACTGCATTGAAAGTATCATTGAGCAACTTAAATTACTTTCTTTGTACACAATGACCAACTTTACCAAGCAATTTCCAACCCATGTTAATTTCTAAAAAGCGAGATAAACCTGAAATAAACTGCATAGGAACACGCACCTGATTATCTATGTGGAAATAGCAAATGTGTTTGTAGCCCTCCTCATTGCTGATGATCCTGTAGAAGCTGTTGCCATCCGATGTAAAATGAGGTTCTGCAGGCCTAAACTAGAAAATAATCGAGAATAGAACAACAAAACCCACTAAATTAACATTAATCTTACCTTAGGGCAAACTTTAGCTCAAACGCCTGCTTCATTTACTTTCAAGTAAAAATACAGTATCTCAGCACAAATTATTCTTCTCTAAAATGAGGATCAATGGACCTGTGCAGTGGTATATAAAGTTAGGCAACCTCCTGCAGCATCAGAATCCCGTGCGGGTCCCAATCCAAGTCTCAGCCATACTACTTCCAATCTAGCTTCCAGCTATACTCCTGGGAAAGCAATTTAAGATGGTCCACGTACTTGGGTCCCTGCCAACCAAATAGGTGAGACCTGGAGGGGGCTCCTGGCTTCTCCTTGACTTAGCTCTGACCACTGGGGTCATTTGTAGAATGAATCAGCAGATGAAGGATTTCTACAATTCTGCCTTCCAAATAAATAAATAAATCTTACATAAATAAATAAATAAAATGAAGACTGAAACATCATACTCATAGGTGATATTTTTGTGAGGAGACAGTGAAAGCATCACACAAAAGAAGCTTGCACACAAAACTCAATCGATAGAATTGGCTACTAATTATTTGTGACGTATTATGAGCACATGGAAAATACCATTTGTCTGTTTCGAGACATAAACTTCCTCCGGGTCGCTAATGTGATTTCTTAAAACAGACATTATTTTTGACCATTTCAGGTTGGAGTAGTTTGTAATTTGGGGGAATTATTTTTTCCTGTTTTTACACACACTTCTCTTTGAGAGTCAGACTTGGTTTTTAACCATTTCTAAACTAGGCACCATAAGAAATATCTGTTCTGTATTTTATACGGGTACATTCATGCAGCTATTATTATTATAAATGTTCTCATTTTGTTAAATGTAAACAATAAGCAACAAAAATTGTTTTATAGACATAGAGAACAAAATTTCGCATTTTAAGCAATTTAATAAAAAGGATAATGCTAAGCACTATTACAGTGCAGAGAAAATACACTAAGGATTTTAAGAAGATTGTGTACCCCAGCCTGAGAGGAGGATGTCGTGTTATGATTTCAACTTCCTAGCTGCATTTGGGAGCAGGTAAAAGTAGAAGATGGTCTTTTAAAATTGTTGGTTCACTTCACCCTCGATGTTTCCTCTCTTATCAGCTCCCATTTTGGAAAGGAAGAAAAATGCTCCCTCTTCTATTTAGTGATTCAAAGCAAATTCATTTATGGAGCAAGCTGAGGCGTGCAGTACACTTGGTGTTCTCATTACAGAGCTCTGAAACACATTCCCCTCTCTAGACCTGTGTTCACAGCCTTATCTTTTTAATACATTTCCCTGTTTCCCCTGGATGGAGTTGTGCCTAGTAGAAATGTGTGAAAAGTGGCATCTGTCTGGTTAAATACAGAGAGGAAAAAACATATTTTTTTTCAAAGAGTCGTGAGGAAGTGTAGCGTGTCTCTTGCCATGGAGGAAACCACTTTTCATGTTGGCAAACCTCTCCCCTCTGCCCAATCAATGCCTGAAGAAAAAGGACATGTGAATGCTACCAGAGCCCCAAATTCAGCAGGCAGAGTGGCCTTCCTGCACTGCGGGTCTCACCCCTAGGACCCACAAGATGGAACTTCTTACAGTGCCTGTATCACATTCTTCTTAAATAGGGATTGACACAAGTGGTCAGGCAAAAGAGATGAGATTCAGTCTTCATCTCTCACACAAGGGTCATGGGGGTTCGTTTCATTCCATGGGCTTCAAACAACATGACTGGTGATTTTGACCAGTTAGCATTTGCACAGTGAGCATGTAACTCAGGGAGACTGAGAAGCAGAAGTCAGAGGTGCTCTATGCTTTCTTGGATACAGCTCTGCATCTGGGTGCCTCACAAAAGTGTGAACCATAAGAGTACGAATTCCTCGATAGAATCGCACAGAGCCGGCATTGTGAGGCTGCTGCTGCGTTCGGCTGGTTGTTGCTACATCATCTTTGGAATTTGTGAAGGCTATGGATGGAAACCGTGTTTTCTGCCTCTAATGCGTACAACTTCAAGCATGAGGTCAAACAGCACATTCGGCATCTTGGCTGCCTTTCAGCAACGGTTGCTTTTTAACTTAGGAAGAGCTATAATTTGTTTAGAGCATGTGTTTTGTTTTGTTTGCTCTGCTCTTGGTATTCTCTTGTCCCCATGCTCTATCCAGCTGAATATGCTATGTGGTCTACAGAAAACATTTAAATATTTGCAGGAATAGCTCAACTAATACTGTTGTTAATAACAAGTAACACAGGACCCAAGTGTAAAATATTCACCTACAAAGTAACTCCAAGTAGGTGACCCATAGTATACAAAAACCTCACACATAATAACACTTACTCTTCCAACCCAGCCAGTAGTACTGCTTTCGATGTGTTGCCGTGCCTAGAAAAGGAAAAATGAAGTGACTGTATCTAAAATGATTATGTAACCAAAATCATATTTATAATGAAAGTTAAAAACTCTCTTCATTTACATGCATTTATGTATGTTTATAATTTCTTGTGACTATCCTCGATCATTTACCTTTCCTGCCTAGGCCTCTGCCCCGAGTCCATTCTCATGCACCGTTCGAGCAACTCCACTGGTGTTAAGTTCAATATGCACAGAACTGAAGATAACTTCCTCTTTTCTCCATCCCCACTAACCTGTTCCTAATCCCTCATTCCTCTTGTCAATGGCACTGATTCCTCTACACCAGAAACCTGGGGGAATCATTCTTGATTCTTCCTCTTCTCATAGTTACTTCCCTCTACCCCTAATGCCTACTTCATTGACTTATCTGTCCTTCTCCATCAAAAGCATCTTTGCTCTCCAGCCACTCTTGTTCCCATTTACTTGTCACTTTGTTCTGCCCCTATATGAGTTCATTTAATGGAAGATGGTATTATCTTGCTATGATATTCTCTTACTGCAAATGTTAAGCATCTTTCCATGTCTTACACGGAAAATAAGTCCAAACTGCTCACAATGGCACCCAAGCCTCAGCAAATGTTTCTAGCCTGTTTTTACTAAGGTGCCCCTCCACTAGCTCCTAGGCATACAAGCCTAGTTACTACATGTTCCAGGCTATTCAGACCATCCAGACTATGCCTTGTACTGTCCAGTGTTTATATGGGCTTTTTGCCCTTATTTGGCCACTTACGTAATTTGTGCCAACCAACTCTGTATCATCTGTGTAATTTCCTTGCCCTACTCCACCTGCCTCCAAACAAGCCAGTTGAATCCTTCTGTCCTACAATTCTTGTGTGCTTTTATTAAACCCTTTCAAAGTACAATGCTTTAATGTTATGATGATTTAATTGACATGAAGCAAGGAGCATGGCTTTTATAATTTTTCAGTTCTGTTTGTGTCCTGTGACCCATGCAGACTCCTTTAACTCATTAAGCTTCCATCTCCATGTGGTAGGTGTTCAAAAAATAAAACCTGTAATGATTTATTTATATAATGGTGTCCCACATAGAATGGAAACATTTGGGGGACTTGCATGCTACCTGCATCATTTTATATGGACGTGTATTATCAGATTTGGAATGTAGTAAATATTAAATGCTTGTTGCTTAAATAAATGAATACATTAATCAAGAGAGAGGGGAGAATTTGTTCTGTGCCCAGTTGAGACAAAGCTAGGAGCAGAAATCCGTACATCCAGCTCCCGCGGCTGGAGAAGGACACATATGCCAGCAAACCTCTTTCATGCTGTGTCCCTACTGAGGCTCTGGTTTCCAACACGTCTTTAATTTTTATCTACCAGCCAAGCTGAACCTTGCAGTCCTCTGGCCCAATACTTCAAGGTTGGATTAACACTGAGTCTGAGGCTGGCACTATGGCTTAGTGGGCAAAGTCACTGCCATATTGGGTGCCAGCTCAAGTACCGGCTGTTTGACTTCCAAACCATCTCCCTACTAATGCAGCTGGGGAAGCAGCAGAGAGCCCAACCCTGCATCCATGTGGCAGAAATCGATGAAGCTCTGGCTTTGAGGCCACTGTGAACATTTTGGGAGTGAATCAGTGGATAGAAGATTCTCTCTGTCTCTCTTTCTTTCTCCTCCTCCTCTTTCATCTTCTTCTCTCTCTCACTTTCTCTCTCTCTCTCTCCCCTACTCTTTCTCCCTCCCTCTGTCTTCCTTTTCTCCCTCCCTCTGCCTCTGTAACTCTTTCAAATAAATAAATAAAAGTTAAAAAACAAAACAATGAGTCTGCCTCAGTGTTGTCCCCTTCTCAGGCTGGTGGTTGTCTTTGAAGTCCTAAAATTGTTTTTCACTTAAAGATAGTCACAGTGTTGCAATGGGCCCGAGCCTTCTTCATGATTGTTTTGTTTCACATACGGTCAGCCAGTCATTCCCATCTCCTACATTTTCTCTGCTAAAACATAACTTATTTCAGCATGTAGCCCCCTCTCTCTTTGAATTTTTTTGAAAAATCACATCAGATTCTATTTTCTGAGTTTCCAGTCATCACCTCCTCTGTCTCCTTTCCAGCTGCGTGTAGCCGTATCTAAGCCAGGACAACGAGCGGGTGAAATGAAAACACTGCAGGGTGAATGTGCTTAGCTAATGGCTCCGCCAAGACTTACCCACTGCCTCAGGGACACAAAGAAGAGATGCTCAGATCTCATTTCCTGTTTCCCAATCTTTATCCTCCTTGATCTCATGTTGATTTAGAAGCAGAGCATCCTGAATCACTCTTACCACTGAGCAACTCCACCTTCCACTGGACTCTTCATAGTCACAGATATCCATGACTGAATAATTCTGAATCCTCCTGAGCCACTGCAATGAAATCCTTTCGGGTGTGACCCATGTCACAGCACACAAGTAGTGATCCCTGGATTGAAGAAAAGCAGAATGTGAAAAGAGAGGTAGGGAGAGAGAGAATATTAATGAATATTATTGTTCCCATGCTTTGGTACAAATAGATACTTTACTCTGTGTAAAGAAATCAACCCTAATGGAAAGTAGAATTCAAATCAGTTTATTAAATCATTTAATTCACTCTTCTCAAGCTTAAAATGCAATTTGATTTTGAATGGAAAGTTAAGAGACAGGAATAGCAAAATCAGCATCATTCAGTGGCTTAACATATGAGTCAAAACCATGTGTCCAAGGCTTTTCAAGTCCCCAGGCTGACCCTTGGGAGCGCCAGGAAGTCCAGGGTGATGTTTTCTAATCTTTCTGCTGACTTTAGGGAACAGTACAGTGAAGCCAGTGTTTTTGAGTGTGTTCTGGTAATGTGACATGTTTCTCCAGAAGATTCTTTTACGTGGGTGAGATTATAGATGAACTTTCTCTCAACTTTATTTTTAAATGGGGAAAAATTGAGTCACACCTCCACACTTTGAAAATCAAAGATTACATTCTATAAAAACATTTCTCAAGAGTCAAAACATGAACCATATGAGCAAATTAAGGAACCTGCTGGTATTTCAACACAAATTCATATAAACAGAGATATCTCTAGCAGTGCTTCCTCCCAGAACATAGACCTTTCAGTATTTGGGGGACCACCTTCTGATTTAGGGAGAAGTACCAGGAATGTTTCATTTACTTTCTATTAGCTTCCCTAACATAGTTGCTCTGGATAATTTATTTTCCTGTATTATATATATATTTGCTTTCCTCCCCTCCCACAGTGTGATCCCAGAAGGCTACTCATAAATTTCTCCACTCCAATGTCTGATCAAAGCCTTGCTCCCTGATTTCAAGCGAATCTTTTCATCTTCTCCCTTCCTGCCACACTGCATGGCTGTATATCCCCTCTACCAAGTGTTCCACTAACAATCCCCAGCCAGGCTGTCTGTCCCCTCCTCTCACTCACTTTGTTCTCCTTGCGTGACTGCAGGATCTTCAAGGTAGCTCCCACATCTTATGTTGGCCACATGATACTCCCCAGGCCTAGCAAAATGCTTGACACCGAACAGGCTCTCATCGAATCTGGAATGCAGCACTGACTCATACGCCCCACAATATCTGTCCTCGAAGTCACAGATCAATTCCTGTCTCACTCTTCTAGCAACAAATAGTTACTGAGAACTCAGGCAGAGTCAGGTCCAGGATAAAGGCCTTAACCTCCTCTTAGCTTCCCTTGTATACCTGAGGACACTTCATGGGTAAATGTGCAGGGTGCCCCCTGGGCCTTGTTCTGACTGTGCTGCAGGTTCAGGTGCTAAGGCCCAGAGCAAAGCACCACATGTCCAGATGAAGACTCTTTCCTATCAAAATATTTTTTCTTGCCTACTGAGGAACTAAATAATCTTTCTAGTCTTGACAGGTAATATTCTCATAAATGCACCAACGGCTTTCTCTACTATCCTCTTTTACACCTTTGTCCTTCAGTGCAAATGACTGCCAAGTGATAGTTTTTTAGGTCTTAGCTTAAATGTCCATTGCTCATATTGTTTTCTTGGAAAGCTAGTCCTTCTAACTCATCAATGTTAGTCTTATGAGACTTATGGCCAGGCCACAGGTCTGAAGTGCAAATGCCTCTTTGCATGCTAATGGACAAGAATGGACAGCAACACCTCATCTAATCAAACTCTCTGTATTTGCCCAGGGCAGAGAAGTTAAATAAGAAGACAGAAATAAAATTAACTTGATCCAGAAAAGGTAACAAATCTTGACAGAAGAGGGAGGAATGAAAAACAAGATAAAAGACAACACTTTTTAAAATTAATTTTGTAGGGCCCGGCATGATAGCGTAGTGGTTAAGGTCCTCGCCTTGATCTCGTTGGGATCCCATATGGTTGCCGGTTCTAATCCCGGTGGCCCAGCTTCCTATCCAGCTCCCTGCTTGTGGCCTGGGAAAGCAGTCGAGAGTGGTCCAAAGCCTTGGGACCCTGCACCCGCATGGGAGACCCGGAAGAGCTCCTGGCTCCTGGTTTCAGATTGGCTCCGCTCTAACCATTGTGGCTGCCTGGGGAGTGAACCATCGGACGGAGAATCTTCCTCTCTGTCTCTCCTCCTCTCTGTATATCTGCCTTTCCAATAAAAATAAATAAATATTTTTAAAAAATTAAATTTCTAGACCAGAGGTCAGCAAACTTCCCCACAGAAGGCAAGAGAGTAAATATTTAATTTTTGTGGTTTACATGCTCTTGGTCACTTCTGCTCAACTCTGTCGTAAAAAAGCAGTTGAAGACAGTAAGCAAATGAATAGAGCTATGCTCCAGGGAAAGCTATAATTTGAATTTCATATAATTTCACCTCACAAAATGTGTTCATTTGACTTTTCATCCCAGCCATTTAAAAATGTGAAAATCATTCTTACTGTGGACCATACAAAAAGGGAGACAAGGGCAGCATTTGGTATATTTAGATCCTAGTAGGGAAGGCAATGTCCCAGATCAGAGTTCCTGACGTTCAGTCCTATCTCCAGTTTTGAGCTAATTGTATGCCCTGGGAGGCAGCTCAGGTAGTTGGGTCCTGGTCTCCTCCCCAACAAGGGAAGATCAGAATGACTTCTGACTCTTAGCTTTACCCTGGACTACCTGGCTATCAGTGCTTGGGGAGTAAACCAGCAGGTGGAAAGTCTCTGCTTGTCTCTGAGGCTTTCAAATAAAGAAAGAAAACGTTAAAATAACAGGTGTCAGGCTGGAATTTGCCCATGGACCCTGTTTTACAACAGTCTCGTTTCCTTTGCCAGTAGTTCTTGTTTTTTAGCATCTAATCTGATGAAATTTGTGTAAGTCTCTATGCTCTTTTAGATGATTTCTGGGGGTTTCATGGGCATATAGCAGGAAGACAGGCACCAAACATGGCTCTTCCTTTTGATAAAAGTGTTCTGATGGGGAAGGGACAAGTGAGGAGGCATTCTTTCCCTGATTAGTATGTAATAGCTTTGTTTATTAAAGGCAATAAACTACTTCCAGTTCAGAAAGCAGCACTACGAAAACACTTCGCCACACTTGAAAAGCACTGAGTAATGGAATTTTGAAAGTTGGCCAGGAAACGCACATGTATCAGTTGCTTTCCCTGCCCACTCTAAGATCAAAGTATAATGGACCTGGATTCCCCACTATCTTTGTTACTCCCCAAGGCCCAGTGTGTACTCTGCACCCTGTGCTCTTCCTCAGAAGCTGCTCACCAGGTCAGCTGCCAGTACTTCTTGGACTTTCTTTTTATTTATTTAATTTACTGATTCATTTATGATATAGTTCCATAGGCTCAGGGACTTCCCTCTCTCCCTCCCCAGTTCCCCTGCCCCCAATGATTTTTCCTATATTACTACAAGTAGTCCTTTGGATACAGTCATACATCTTTGAAGTGCATCCTGACATCGACACTGTCTGGGATTTTCTTATAAACATTCTCTTTAATCACTGCCCTAAGCCAAGGCCATATCACACTGAGATACTAAAGGATCATAAAAAAGATATAAACCAATGGCTCAACAGTACTTTTTGTTGAAAGGCTTAAATCCATTCTTCTGAAGAAAAAAGAAATTCAACAAGTAGATTATCAATAATGTTTTTATCAACTACATGCTCATTGTCATCACAACACAGAGGTAAGCACTGTGACTTTCATGACACAATGGTTGGAAGAAGGTTGAACAAACACTGCACCTGTCACTGGGCCTTTCAGGAGATTGGACTGCTTCTCCTAAGCTAGACACAGTTATTCCACAAGCTCTTCTAGATTGCAGAAAATGGCATACTTCATAAAGAAATGAAGTAACTTTTGGACATGGTGAGAGCTCACACCCATGTAGAATCTACTAAGTTTCAGAACTGTTTCAAGTGCTCATGTCTACCCTATGAGGCCAGGACCACATAGTTCATGCTTTGCAGAAGAAGAAAAAGAAGTGCTGTTTGGCTAAGTAACCTGCCCTAGATTACCTACCTGAGAATTATTGGGGCTAGGATTCAAATCAAACAGTTGGCTTCAGATTTTCTGTTCATACTTGCACCTACCCTGGAAACCTCCACCCATCCCTTTGGGAAACACTGCTAGCTAGCTTTGCTTTCTTGTTTTTAAGAAAAAGAAAAAAAAGCTTCACTCAATGAAATCTATTCCTGAAGTGTTGTGTGTAAACTAAATTTTATAAAACAAATCATATCTGAACACACTAAAATAGACTTACTTTTGAAAATCGTGTTATGGGAATTCCCCTGAAAATGACTGCCTGTCCTAGCATACTGCCTTGCAAGCAGTAGTTATTGAATAAGTTTTCTGAGTGGTATTAATGGCTCTAGTTTGTGTAAATGACTCTTATTCTGCATGAAAGACAAAAGTAAGGTATGCACTGCTAACTGGAAAGAATATTGTAGAGAAAAAAATGCTGCTCAGAGCAAATGCAGACCGCAGAGTGATTAATTCAATGAGTCACTCGAGGAAGCAGGCGTACAGCCAGTGCTGGCCGTGGGCTCTGTGCCACCCTCTGCTGTGATAGAGACGCCAACCCTCTCGGGTCTTCTAACAGATCGCTAACAGGAATGGGTGGAGGGATATGGAGTAGATTTGAGGATGTAGCACCAATAACTCGGCAGTCTGAATCTGCCTTCTTTCTTGTAGGTGTTACTAATTTCAAGGGCATCTCAGTTCAGTTAACTGATCTATTATGTGACAGTCTCAGGACCTGATGCTCCAGCTTCTATTACCAAGCGCTGTCAAGAGAAGATATAGTTAAGTTTTTATCTCCTGAGTCTCTCAGGAGCAGAAAGATCAGGGATGAAACATGTCATGACCTGGGTGTGAAGGGCCCTGGAGTCACTCAGCAGATGTTGGGTGAGGTCATCTCAGTAGAACTGGCCTGTTCTAACCCTCTAGGTTAAGGACACCTGGTTTACAAACAGCTGGAAGGAGATAGAAAACAATTACTGAGTAAGATCATCTTGAAGACTCTCCTTATTGCAGCTGTGTGAGCTCTCATTTTACACACAAAAAATCCCTGGCTAACCCTCTCCATTCATTTATCAACCACGTTAATTTATTCCATGAATATTTTGAGCTCCCAAATTCCCATTGTGAGGAGTCAATGCAAATGATCAAGTTAAGAAAGTTAATAATTAACATTAACTCCATATAAAAGAGGGTGACAGGGAGGCTAGCCCTCTCTCCAGTGCATGCCTGGGTGTTGGAAATGTGCTCTGAGTGCCTATTCCTCCCACAAGCCATCAGAGGAGCAAGGCTTCTGCCCTATCTTAACTCATTGCTGCAAATATCTAGTAAAGCCGTATGCTAGCTTCACCCTCTCATGGGATGTAGTGACTGGAAGCTGTATGGTGAGAGGACATGGCCTAATGGGAAAATCAATGAGAGGAATGTGGGGAGAAGGAAGAGAGGTACGGAACCTGGAAAGACCCACACTCCTGAAATTAGTTGAGTTATGAGGAGCAATGTTGGAGCGAGGATTGGAAGAGGGGCGCAGCTTACTAAGTAGTATAGTGTACCTGGGTTTATCTGATCCTGCCCCAAAAAGTTACAGCAAGGTGTTTGGAAGCATGTTCTTCTCAAATGACCTAAAGTCTCAGGGACCAACACTGTAGTGTAGCAGTTAAAACCACCATCTGCAACACCAGCATCCCATGTGGGTATAAATTCATGCTCTGCTTGCTCTGCTTCCAATCCAGCTTCTGGCTAAGAGTCTGGGAAAGCAGTGGAAGAAGCTGAAGTGTTTGGGACCCTGCACCTATGTGGGAGATCAGGAGGAAGCTCCTGGCTCCTGACTTTAGCCCTGCCTGTTGCAGCCGTTTAAGGCGTGAACCAGTAGATGGAAAATCTTATTCTCTCTCTCTCTCTCTCTCTCTCTCTCTCTCTCTCTCTCTCTCTCTTCTCTTTCTCCCTAACTCTGACTTCCAAATAAATAATCAGATTTTTAAAAAACTACCTTAAGCTCAGTTTTAGAAAACCCAGAACCTCATCAGTAGAATGAAGACCAAAGTTACATTTTAATTTGCCTTTGTAACACATTTCTGTGGCATTTTCAGAGATGAGTTCGTGATAATATGCATTCCACATAAAATATTCACAGAAAGTGAAGCAATACTTGCCAGGAGTGCAGTTTAAAGGACTACAAGGAGAAGAGACTTAATAGTTAATTGGCCCTGGGCAAAAAGAAATCCTTAGGATTCTCCATGCTTTCTGAGCTCAGCACTACACAAATGCGCCTTAAAAAATGATTTTTAAGTAGCACAGACTTTGTCTCTTTGCCTCTAAAATGGCTGTGAAAATAACACTATCCAGTGAATAAGTGAGTTGGGCAGAACCTTAAACAGAGTCTCAGCCCAGGGAAACTGCTCAATGCATTCTGACTCCACTATTCCAACACTCTGGTACTGCAGGTGCAGGCCTCCTATCTATTCTCAGCTTCTCTACTAACTTGCCACATGACCTTGAGTAAATGCTTGCAGTTCTCTGAGCCTCTGTTCTCTCGTCTGTGTCTCCTAGTGGTTTTCTGACTGTCTTTTGGAGTTGCGCCAGGGTTTGTCTAATATCCTGGTGTTCCTGTTGGGAGAAGAACGGAAAAGGACTAGGCTTGTCCAACCTGATTGAGACTTTTTGTTGGATTTCTGGTATTGTAATTTTTGCATCCTATCTCACTCAAACAGGGGTTTCTGGGTCCATAAAACAAAGTTTATAAACCACTGATGGGGCCTACACTTCCTCAACATGGAATCTTTTTCAGAACAGGTGTCCACAATTCATTCTCTCTGAAGGCAGATATCTGTTAGAGACCAAGTGGCCTTGCCAGGAACCGCTGGGCTTTCCCTGGATAAGCCCTGCACTTTCCCACACTCCGTTTGCTCCACTTCAGTGCCCTTCCCTCTCCCTGGAATCCTGTCTGCTTGATCAGCACATTCTTCAGAGTGCTTTCTTTGACCCCTGGGACGAAAGAAAACCCACCTCCTCTCCTCAGATGCCTTGAGTGAGTTACTTATGCCACTCTCCGACCACTCTGGCAGTCATTTATCTGCATGCTTGATATTGTACCTGGGGGTTAGTACTAGAGTACAGAAGTCCCACCTATGAATATTTGGCAGTGTAAACGAGGGATGTGTACTATATATTTAAGAGGTGGTTGTGTGGGACCAAATGACATATTTTAGAAATTTTGGGTAAAGCATTAGGTGAATTCAGGCAAAAAACAAACAAGCAAACAAATAAACAAAAGGCTTGCTGGTTTACTCATAATTAATGATCACCACCTGAATGACCAGGTGCATATAGCTATCTTTAAGCAAGCTAATAAATTACAAACCACAGTAGATAGTCCACAGCCTAGCTGAGACAACTAATGCCAGCCCAGAGAAGGCTGGCCCTTCTGCATTGTCCTGATGCTGCAGTTTGTGGGCACCCAGCTGTTATTTAGAGAGAGAGGTACAAAGCAGAGTGTTTGGTTCTTTCTCTCAGGTCAGAAAGGCTGGAATGCAGAATCTTACTTGGTTACTTTCTTAACCTTGAAGCCTCATTATCTTATCTGTAAAATGGGCATATGGTGACAGATGTTGGAAAGAGAGAGTTCCTTCAAAGGTATGTGATAATACCCTATATCTGGCACAAAGTGAGTGTTCCACAAAGGTTCATTTTAGCACAATGACAAAACCTCCAGTCTGGTGCCGTGGCATATCAGGCTAATCCTCCAAGTGTGGTGCTGGTATTCCATAAGATGTTTGAGTCTTGGCTGTTCCACTTTCAATCCTGGTCCCTGCTAATGCCCTGTGAAAGCAGTGGAAGATGGTCAATTCCTTAGTGCCTCTACTCATGTGGGAAACTCAGGAGAAGCTACTGGTTTCTACTGGTTCCCAGCTTCAGACCAACACAGCCAAAGTCATTTTGGTCAGTTGGGGAGTTAACAGCAGATCTCACTTTCTTTCTCCCCCTCCATCTGTCCATCTCTCTCTGTAAATCTGCCTTTCAAATAAAAATAAATTACATTATTTAACATGGTAAAACCGACACAAACAGTAGAAATGAATCAAGAGGTATTTGATAGTCATCCACTGCACCCAAAATAATATCTGCAAGGAAATAAATAAGAGACTGAAGATGCCTTAGGGACGAATTACTTAAACAAGCAACCTTTTGAGGATCCCAATGACTATGGCAGTTCCTGCATTCAGTCCATTATTCTTCAGTCTTTCTCTAGGCCTTGCCCTGGCCTTTCGATTAGCTATCTGATTGTATTCCTGACCATTCTCCTCACTCAGAAGGTGGCAGTCACCTTGGACTCCTTGCTGCTACTCACAAACAGGGTCTTCGCACTGGTCTTCCTTTACCCTTTACTGTGCCCCCACATATCCATGCAGGCAGGTTCGTGCCTTTCCCCATATTTCTGTGTGAGCTGATCCCTGTCCTCCTTGGGTCAGACTTTCACATTGGCCTTGTTTTGATTTTTTTTTTTCACAAAACTCATTATCATTTGGTTATTTATATTGTTACTTGTTTATCTGGCTGATATCTGCCTCCCCTAGTTGGAAGATCACCAAGAAGGCTGTTGCTTAGTGATGGGTGCACCCCTACCACTAGAACAGAGTCCAGCCTGAGGACAAGAAATAGATGCTCAAGAAAGTTGCTGCATGACAGCATGAATGATGGCCATCCCGAGTGACACAATGAAATGCTGCTCTTGACTTTGCCATTCATGTTGGAAGCACTTTCCTTGGAGAGTGTGAAACTGTTCACAACTTAACCGTTCGGGTGAGGAATCTTACCCTATTAGCATGGACGCAGGTGCAGTGATTTGCATGGAAGTAGCATTGGTGACTGAGCTCAGAGTGTCTGTATTTACGACAAAAAACCTTACAGTTGGATTCACAGCTCCTGCCTAGGTTAAAAAAAAATCACAGAATTAGAATTGACAATAAGTAATATTGCACAAATTTAAAAATGCACAAAACATTTAATTATGGCCATAACATTATATATGTCTATAATACTATGTTACACATATTCAAATCATTTGTAATATAAATAATGTGAATAATACAATCTTTTCCTGTTCAGGCAGAAATATAGCATTTATTTATGCATGGACCCCCCCCCCACACACACACTACCAAGGTCCAACATTCTTCTGCTTAAATAATGAATGTTAATACATTTGTAGTTTATATATTTTGTGCAAGCTAAGATAAACCTCTAAGAAATCAATTCTATTATTTGCATGTATATCCTGACTCCACAAGACGAGTCTTTGATGGCTGTCTCGATGAAGAACACCTTCAGTTCTGCCAAAGACACAATCCACCAGGAAAATTAGTACCTGAGCCGAGAGCCAATGATGCTAATTAGGAAGCCACAATTTCCACTCCAAATTCAGGTTCACTATGTTGGAACTTTACAGTCAATATTATGACAGAAACCTACAAAACCTTTCTAAATATACACATAGATCTTGAATTGACAGATTAGTTAGAAATAATATATTTTTAGTGAGAACATTTTATGAGGTTTTTTTTTTGCCAATTTTGCTCATCAAAAAATAACATTCCACTGAAAACAACTCCATATTTAGTCTCTGTTTTTTTTTTCTTTTTACTTCCTCTCTCTTCCTAAAATGGCAGCTCTTCATAAAGCAAATTAAGTTGGTAAAAATAAAAATTTCTTTTTCCAAATGGCTTACAGCAAAAACAGTTTGCTAGTAGATTCTCCTACTGATGGTGCTGTGGCCGTTATTAATATGATACTAGGAAGAGTCCCTGGTTTCCATCTAAATCCTCCTTGTCTTTGGCTTAAGCTGCTTAACAGAACTCTTTAGTTTTAATAAACACACATCCTCGAGGGGGAAATCAGCCTTGTAAACCTTAAGACATTCCACTATTATTACAAATGTAGGATGTGCAAAAGTGACATTCATGCCAAGTTTATAACAGAACCACTAAAACTAGTTGGGTACTGTATCCTGTTAATCAGCAATACAAACTGATGCATAACCAAGCTTTTTAACTTCATCTAGGGCACATTCCAACTTGCACAAATGAGCTGAGCTCCTGATTCAATTAAGCCCCTCTTTTTCTCCATTCAAACATTTCCATTCTCCCTATCTCCCTTTTTCAAAAGTATTTCCCCATCTTTTTCTGCTTGTCATTCCTCAAAGTTTTTGGAGAAATTACAAAACCTTAAATCACACTCTTTCCTGGGATAATAAAAATACTTTAAAATTGCCAGATGCTGTTGACTTCAGCAAGAGTAATCACAGCAAGCTGTTGAAGAGAGACTGACAATATTTTCATTAGCAGGAAAGGATTACATGAAACCATTCTCTTCCCATCAAATCACAGCAACACTCTACAGAAAGGAGCACAGACCTTAGGATATGGAATCCGCACAGTCTTTGGGTACTGCAGCGCCTCATCAGAGTAGAAGGAGTATTCAACAAGTGGGACTCCGGTGTCGTTAAATTGGGCATATGCTAGAAAAGTGCCGTTTGGAGACCACCACAGAGCAGAGTAGGCACTAAAGACTTCCTCTGCAAAAAAGACATAGATTGTTGTCTTACAAGAAATAGCTGATAAATTGGTTTTGGCATTCAAAATATTGTCCTCATTAGCTTTAGTAATTACAGTAGAGTTCAACTAATGAATCATTTTGCATTTGCTGGGCTTCCAAAATCAGAGTAATACAAATGAATAAAAATAAAATCCACACGGATATATCAGGATTGTGAAAATAAGTAACCCGTTGGACCATTTTAGAATATTTTAGCACGCAATATTTAATATAAGCACTACAGTTTTTCTTTATCTTATAATCCTCTAAATTTATGCCTCAAAACATACTAAAAGTAAATTTCACACAGGAGGCTGATTCTCCTTTCTAATTTTTCAAACAGTCCACATGCCAACACACTCTTCAACTAGGCTCAGTTTGTACTGAGCCCACAGGGTACTGGTGGGTGGTGTGTAGCTCCAGGCTATGAAACCAATATGGTGCCCAGAGTTTACTACTCTTGGCACAAAGTAGGTGTGGGAAGGGATGGATTTAGAATGGCAAGGAACTCTCTGAGACCCCTGCTGAGAAACATCTCCTTTGCCTAGCCTGGAAACTTGATGATTTCTTTGGCTTAACACACTCCCCTGTTGTGTAGGATGGGAGAGGAAATAGGGTCAAAAAGGCAGGTAAATGGAAGAAAAGATCTTGCTTTCCAGTTCAATGCTGGGTTCAATCTCTGGCAAAAGTCACTCCTTCCTAGGCTTATGGTAGAATCCATGCATGGGCGATGTTGCAATCTCTGCCTCTTAAAGTGTTAATACCTCTTTTACCAACTAAGAATGGGGGATTCACAGGGTGCAGAGGCGTTTGGGAGGCTGGGGGTGGCTTCTCTCCTTGTCTTCTCCCTTCCCCCAGATGTAGGAAGGAAAAAAAAAGAGAATGTGGAAATGTTGCTCTCACCCACCGTCCTGTAGCCCTAACTCTAATCACCCTAATCTACTATGTAAAAACCATCAAAAATAAAAATAATTAAAGAATGGAGGATTCAGGTACATTGACTGGAGACTCCTTTTTATTCTGCAAGTCTCAGGTCAAGATGTGATTGTAATTGCAAAAGCAAAAGCACAGCGGCTAGAACCTTAGGATTGGGAATACATGTATTGCAAAACACTTCTGTGGTGATTGAGGTCTCTTTACAAGTTGCTTCAAAATGCATTTTTAATACTACTAAAAGTAGAAGTTGTCATAGACATAAATATACATAACAATATATAATTTAACATTGATTTTATTTTTTTACTGTCTTAAATTTTTTTTTTATTAATTACATTGCATTATGTGACACAGTTTCATAGGCTCTGGGATTCCCCCAACCCCTCCCCGTACCCTCCCCCCATGGTGGATTCCTCCACCTTGTGGCAGTATTACAGTTCAAATTCAGTCAAGATTCTTTCATTGCAAGCATATACCAAGCACAGAGTCCAGCATCTTATTGTCCAGATAAATTCAATGGTTTCTTCGGGAGACCATCTCTGGTCTGAAGGCAGAGCTGGCAGAATATCATCTCAATCAATTAAAAGCCACAACATAACATCAACGACAATTTACAACATTATGGAATTATTTGACATGGTATTGAGCAACCAAAATGTTAAAAAAAAAATGCAAGTTCTTAACCACATCCTGTGGCTACTTCATTGACATTTCAATTTTAGTTTATATACAGCCAGCTTCTATACACCTTAAAATGGCTATAGGTTACTATTCAGCTGTCTCATGTCTATTTTCAGAGAACAACAGGAAAAGCTTAGAACCAGACAGGAAACTGTGGGCGTGGACTCACATATACCTTACTAGGTAGGACACAAAGATTAGTTACTCCTCACTAAGGTATTGAAGATTTCTCTGCACACCCTTCCTAAAACTGTTCTGCACCTCAACATTGACATATGCCTTGTTAGAGTTATAAGCCAGTTTACACTATCCTAAAATCTGCCAAGTTCAGCAAAATTATGCTGACATCTGATGACTACCAACAATAAACTGTAAGAATTGGAATCTATTATTTAAGCTAATTCTCACAATAATAATCCATTGTACAGATGAACAAAGTGAGGCAGACGTAAAAAGGAGAATTTGTCTAGGATCACATGCCTAATAAATGGTATAATCCAGAATTAACTCAGAGATTTCAGATTTAAGTCCATGCTTTTCACCTGCATGGTGGATTATCCCTTCCTACCTCCAGCTGAACATTTCTACAAGCAGAAAACCTACTGCCTACCAAGGCAACCTACCCTACAATTAAGTTACATTTAAGTGGCAATTCAAAATTTACAGAAATCATCTATTATAGCCCAAAGCAAAATCCCTAGGTAAGTCCATTCATGGCCCATTTTATAGACAAGGAAACCAAGGTTTGGAGAGATTGAATTAATTGCCCAGTTGAAAATTCAAAGTCAGATTTTAGGACTCCAAGTCAAAAGTTTCTGCTAAGAATTTCCTCATTATATGTAACTGATGTCTCATTCCCTGTAGCTTTTACTGTTTGAATCTGTTGTATTGCACAGTTGAAATGACAAAAGCAGACACAATTAGAGCAAGATTTTGGTTTTTAAAACTACTTGCAAGTGCAAGTAGCAGGAAGCGTTCTGTTTTCAATTAGTATTTATATTTGAATATACCGCCTCCTTTTCCCACATGGCAGTGCAATAATATCTCTCTAGACAGTGAAACCTGGTTCTTATCATTAGGTGTCCTTGGGCCTTGACTACAGGCACCCTGATAATGGATGTGTGTGTCCCAAGTGCTGTCTTAACTGTTGGACCATGTGCAGCAGCCCCTGATGTCTCATTTTTTAGATCAAGGGATGATATTGAGCTGTGAAACCATCCATGCGAATGACTTAGTCATGGCCAGGCAAAGTGAGGTCCCTCCTGCCACTTTAGAAAGAATGCTGAGTGCTAGTTGTATGCTTATCTTGGGGACACTGAGATGCTCTTGCAGGGTGTGGGTGGGAGTCATGGCTTTGGAAGAAGCTTTGTTCTTCCATAAAGATGATCCCAGAGGCTGAATGTGCTGAGCTACAAGAGGTAAAGAACCTCTGAGTAACTAGGGTGAGTACATTTCATTATCATGTTTTTCATCAGAACACTTCTGGATCATGGCCTTTCTTTAAACATAATTTGTTGTTGTTATAAAGTTATCTGTTAATTAAATTCGACTTATATTGGGTAAGAAGCAAAATTAAGTCATGAAGCAAAAAACTCCAAAAAAGAAATAATAGGCGGTCTTTCTATTAAGGATGAATCTTTGTAATAAGCATGAGGCAATCTTGTCATTGGTTTGAAGCAGCCTTAAAATACCTTCCATCTTGGCAAGCAGAAAAAAAAACCCTTTTTAAGTATCTAAAATATTTCTTAATAGTTTCTAAAATTCTTTAACCTGAAAGAGGAAATACACCTTTTGAACACTTTACTCACTATTCATGCTTCTTATTCAATTTTTCCCGAGTCTTTCTAATTATTATTATTTTTTTGTTTTTTTCTTCTTTAAAAACTACAAGCCATGGTCTGTTCAAATTCTGTCTAGAATAGACATTTTCTCCCCCTGGACTCTCCCACCTCCATAAAATATTTTATAACATTTTACTTCCCTTAGTAACTTCTGGATTAGGTAGGCTTAGTTAGACACATCTGATGTTCATCTAGACATTTTATGCCCTGGTGAAAACAGAATAGCTACCCACACAGAAAGGCTCTTTGTAAAGACAAGAGTAGTATTGTGAAACAACTGGGACAGAAGCAGTGGTAGCTACTGTTAGTGCATTCCTGGTCTTCAAAGACACCTGGTGTTGTTGTGACTTCTAAAAGACAATCGATGACATCTTTAAAGGTGCAACTTATTTTTAATTCCATTGGATGTTCCCATTTCAAAGAAACGTTTAAATATTTTTGAAAGTTTATCAATGTTCTGATATGAGTAAGTTTTAAAGTCTCTACCTTCATAAACCCAGTCAGTTATTCCATTATATATTGCATCTTCTTTTCCTGTCCATGTGATCCTCTGACTTGGTAAATTTGGCTCAAGTTTGACATAAATATCATTGTTCCAAACATATGCCTAGAAAAGTGAAAAATTGTAATGCCATCAATAATAATTTCTGCAATTTCAAGAACATTTATCTATGTATTGTCAATGATGACCACAATTGGTTGATTAGTCAGAATGAACACTCATTTATTTCCTCCTTCCCTCACACTCTTAAGTTAAAAGTATACAGGCTTTACTCTTGTTAAAAAATAAGAGAGTTGCAATATAATCATTTGAATATTAAAGCTGATGAAAGACCCAAAAGATGGTCACTTCTACAGGATGATGCGTGAGTGTGCAATTCTTTGGGGAAGGATTAGGAACGGGTGTGTAGGTGCGTTTGCAAGAGAGAAAAGTTCAAAGGCAAGTAAACAACTCACTTTGTCCTTTGAATTCTTTAAACTTCTGTTGTTCCCCCAGCACTTAGACTATGAAAAGTTACAGTGACACAGAAGTCACCAAACTAGCAGAAATTAGTGAGACTCACTAAAACTTAATCATTTATTGAGCATTTTCTCAGGTAATCAGTTCCTTGGTGGAAGATTGAAAACTTATCATTGTATTTGTTGTGTTAGGCTAGCAAAACAAACAAAAAACAAACAGACTGTCTTGATCAATAACAGTATATTTTGCGGTAAAGTATTCAATTCTTAATGATGTCTACTTTGTTCCAGAGTCAGTAGCTTCTGGATATCAAATATTTGAACCAATATGTTTTTTGACATCAGGAGAGATTCACTAACCAATTTATGACCCTCTGGTGACCATGTGATCCACTGTGTGTTGTTTGGAATTCTCCCTTCTGCAATTAGTTGCCTGGAAAAAAAGAAAAAAAGGAAAGAAACTTTTCCCAAAGAATAACATACAGAAGGGTATTTTAGAAAAGTTCAACAGATTTTAGGGGAAAAACACCGACCTTTCATTTAAATCATAAATGTCATAAGAAGCTGTATACGAATGCCTCCATTGCTATAAAAGAAAAAAAAACATATTTCAAATGCTTGACCATTTGCTATAGAAACTCAAGATGATAGGTTTAATAATTACAAATGTATAGTTCTCAAATGTTATCGTATATTATAATTGTCTACACTCCTAGATTTCTGCAATTTTTCACTTGACATCAACTCATTTGGACTTCATCAACAGCCTAGTTCTGGCATTATTCCCTCGAACGAGTCTTCCCAAGACCATGTTGGGGCTAAATACCACTTTTTGTGCAGCAGTTTTAGGATTTGACATAGTATGCTTAAATCGTCTGCCAAGTAAAATTCAAATTCTCTTTTTTGCTCATCTTACTATTAAAATATTCAAAAGATACATGATTATATTGCTGGTGGTGATGTGGGAAATATTTACTTTTGTTTACTGATAATGACAATACTAAGTGGAAAACATAATAGTTAGAAATCAGTTGAATCAAAAATTGGTTATATGAAATTTGTGTAAAATTGCTAACCTTGTAAAAGGGAGGAGAAGCAAAGTATAAATGGCCAACACACACAAAAAATGAAAACAAAACCAGAGATTGTAGAGACATCAGTAAAATATGAGGACAGATTATAAACATTTTCCAATACATTTTTAAAACTCAGAAAATCCTTGAGAGTAATTTGACAAACAAGAAAATGTGAATACTTTTATAGCTAATAAACAAATTGAATCTGTACACAAAAATCTTCATATGATAAGAATACCAAACTCAAATGACTTTACCAGAAAACGCCTTGTTATTTATCCAAATGAGTTCAAAACTTGTACCCGCCAAACACAAAAACTACACAACAAATGCTTACAGTAGCTTAATTCATAGTTAAAATTTGAAAGCAATTAGGATATCCTGCAAAGGTGAACTAATAAACTGAAGTTTATTCATAAGTGGAATATTATTGCATGATAAAAAGACATGGAGGGACCTCATATACATATTGCAAAGTGAATAAAGCTGCTCTGAAATGTTTGCATCATGTAAAATTCCAACCACTGTAGTGCTTACTATTGTGCAAAAAAGTTTGAAATCCATGCTTTTTCATGATACACATTTTCCAAGTAGTTTTGAAGATCCCTATTATATTTCAAAACATTTTTGTGTATCCATAAATCTTTTGAAATACTCTCATTTGACTTCTTGGAAAAGAAAAAAAAAACATGAAATTACTAAATTGGTCTGTTGTTGCCAGTAGTTAGAAGTGAGGGTTGAGGTGGTGGAAAACAAGGAATTTTAGGGTAGTGAAACTGTTTGGTGTGATACATTGAAGATGGATGCATGCCCTTAAAAATCTAAAAAGTGGGGTCCAGTATGGTAGCCTCATGGCTAAAGTTCTTGCCTTGCAGGCACCACAATCCCATATGGGTGTCAGTTCAGATCCCATCTGCTCTACTTCCATCCAGCTCCCTGCTTGTGGCATGGGAAAGCAGTCAAGCATGACTGTCTTTGGATCAGCTCAGCTCTGGCCATTGTGGCCACTTGGGGAATGAATCAGCAGACAGATCTTCCTCTCTATCTCTTCCCCTTTCTGTATATCTGGCCTTCGAATAAAAATAAATAAATCTTTTAAAAAAGAATCTACAAAAGTTTATAGAGTGAACCCTAATGTAAAGTATGTACTCCAGTCAATAAGACTCTATCAGTATCAGTTCATCAGTGTAACAAAAATACCACACTGTGTATGATGTTAGTAGGGGAAACTGAAGGAAGAAATATGAGGTGGTGTATAGGAATTCTTTACTTTTCTAAGTAAACCTAAAACTGCTTTTAAAAAAGTCTATTAAAAATTAATTAGAGCTATGTAAAATAATTTTGAAGGAGTTCCACAGAGCATTACGGGAGTGAGAAATGTATATAAACTACAGAAATGTATACAAAGTAGGATTTTACTTTCTTAAACACTAATAACTAGAGGGCCCAGTGTGGTAACCTAGTAGCTAAAGTCCTCACTTTGCATGCACCGGAATCCCATATGAGTGTCAGTTCTAATCCCAGCTGCTCCATTTTTCCATTTAGCTCCCTGTTTGTGGCCTGGGGAAGCAGTCCAGGACAGCCCAAAGCCTTGGGACCCTACACCTGCATGGGAGACTCTGAGGAAGCTCCTGTCTCCTGGCTTTGGACCAGCTCAGCTCCAGCTGTTGAGTCCACTTGAGGAGTGAGTCAGATGATGGAAGATCTTTCTTTGCGTCTCCTTCTCTCTGTAAATCTGGCTTTTAATAAAAGTAAATCTTAAAAAAAAAGAATAATATCTAGAAAGAATTCCTATATATTTTCACAATTGAATGAACAAGGAGAAAAACATACAATGTGGATAGGTAGCACAAGATTCCCTGAAGCCAAGGGAAATAATAAAATTAAAGAAAGTGGAGTAGCCAGGACTCCAACTGGCATTCATCTGAGAGGCTGTCATTGCAGGCGGCAGCTGAACCCACTATGCCACAACCCCAACACATATATGTCTGTCTTTCCAACCATTCTTCTACAGGTGAGAAATTGTGTCTTTAAATATCAAGAGTTTGGATTAGTGAGAGCTATACTGCGGATTTTTGAGAACCTAAACCAAATGAAAAATAAGTTTAGAGGCTAACATTATGGTACAGATTAAACCACAGCTTGCAGTGTCAACATCTCATATCAGAGTGCTGAATTAAGTCCTGGGTTTTCTGTTTTTCATCCAGTTCGTGCTAATAACCCTTCAACACAGGAGAAGATGGCCGGAGTACTTGGACATCAGAGACATAGAGGGAGTTCCTGGCTCCTGGCTTTGGTCAGGCCCAGTTCTGGCGGTTGTGGCCATTTGGGAAGTGAGCAGCAAATAAAAGGTACTGTCTGTCTCTTTCATCCTCCTGTCCTCCCTTTGTTTCTCTTTCTTTTAAGTAAATAAATGAATGAATATTTTTCAAAATTCAAATTGTGTCAACAAGGATACGTGAAATGGTAATGCAAGGACACGCAATTACAGGACCCCTGAGCTGAGACGAAGCAAGAGTTCCAAACCCTAACTGCTCATCACTTCTCATCCTCCTACACACTCATGTCAATAAATACTTATTAAGTTCCTACTTTTTGCAAGTCGTACATTCCTGGTTCCTGGATTAGGTTGACACACCCCATGATTGTTTCTGGGCAACTACAAACATAATATTTGCCAAAGCCAAAGGTGTAGTATAGACTAGAAACATGAAGAAGGGCTTAGCTCACCTCCAGAATGACAAAACCATCATGGGGTGTAGAAGGAAAGCCAAAATGTTTGGCACATTAACTTCATCTTTTGAAACAGATTCCTCAGACTATTTGGTCTGTCAACACTGGCAGCTATAATCCGTCAGTTATTACTGTAGCACAGGGTCCCCCTGCTTGAGACATTCTTAGCTGAATGCGGGAATGGGCAAGTAAACCACAACAAAAAGCGTAGGACATGCCAAGAGATATAATGGGAGAGGAATTATATATTGGGCCTTGGGGAGGAAGAGAGATTTGTGGAAATGATGATTCTTGGACTGGCTTAGTGGTAAAAGATTGTTGCCAACAGAGGTTGAAGTGCAAAGACAGGAAAGATCATGTCAAGGAACACAAGCCCAAGTCTGCTAACCTGGATTCAACCCGCTGCTGTGTGTTACCAGGCAAATTACTTTCTAAGCTTCAATTTTCTTTCTAGGAAGGTGAGGTTAAAGACAGCAACAGTTTCAGGTGCATGAGGAGGAATGGGAACTTCTGAGCAGTTAGGAAACATTGTCTATACACAACTGAAGATATTATATCCAGAGAATTGAGGCTGTGCAGAGTGGCTGGAAGAACATCCAAACCTAACTGATTGATATGTCATCCATTCCTAGGTGCTAGACGTTTAGTATTGACAAAACCACAGGGAAACTGGTTCTAATAAATGTAAGCAATAAATATAAAAGAAGTAAAAGATCACAAATTGTTGAAAAAATACACAGACTAATGTGACAGATTGTGATTTGTGGGTCATGGGAGAAACAGAGTAGAAGGAGGCATATTTGTTAGATGAAGTGATCTAGGAAAGTGTAGACCTATGTTAATTGAAAAACAAGACTGCTACAATGAGTCAGGTTGAGGGTGTGAAAGGTTCCGGGGGGAAGCTGTGAAGGAATGAGGGTGACACTTGAGAATATGAAAGATTTGCACACTTAAAAGTTCTTGGCTTTGGCTCATTTAATCTCCTGGGACCCTGAACTCTACGTGAGCCTGGGTACCACCTACAGCTATACTCTTAGTTGCTTTGGGGGTAGGCCTCATACATCTGTGTTTTTAAAAACCTCTCCAAGTGTGAGTATGAGATGCAAGTAGGAGTGGGAAGCATTGCCTACATGTTGAGAGCACAGAAGAGGGTAATTGTTGGATTGTGATGGACAGATTGAGGCCCAATGCACAGACCCTGTGGCTGACATAGCCTGAATAGTATTCATATTCTACATCTAATGGGGAAGCCACTTAAAAGTTTTAAACATGGATGTGGCACAATCTGGGTTTTAGGAGGATTTTAGAAGTCTAGGTTTTAGACAAAGCACTTTAATATTACCTGAAGCAAGAGCACAGAAATTTGAGCACAAACACTAGTGACACAACAGATACCCATATCTGATAATTATTTAACTAGAGTCTATAGGCGAAATAGCTCCACATCCAGTAATGTTCATCAAATGGCAGTTGGCAAATCTTCCCAAATAATAAATTGAGCTAGCATCTCCTCTCTGTCTTCTAACCTCACTTATTGTTTTTTTCTTTTTTAACACAGACAACTATTACTCAGTGATTCTCAGTCCTGGTTTCCCATTAGAATAATCCATAGACATTTTTAAAATGCTGACAGAAGTTTACCCTGATATTTCAATGCCCTGATCTGGGATTGAAGCTGAACACTGAAATTCTAAAAAAACTTCCTCAAGTAAATGTATTCTATAGGTAAAAGTAAGAAGCACTGAGTTAAACAAATAAATACATTGACAGGGAAGGGATGCATTAGAGTTGGCATAAGATTCGGATTCTGTTACACTAACAAAGTTATCAGAACATGGTCGGAGAGTCTTCATGTGCAGGAAATGAGGCTGGCACAGGGAATCCAGAGTAAATATTATGATCGCAAGCCACCACCCTGAGATGGTAAGTGGAATGGGAATGCTTTGCTTGGCTTGAGTACAGCAGTGTGGTGTGTGAGATAAGGCCACTCCATGTTAGGTGTCCAGAAAAAAAAGTGTCAAGGATAGGAATCCTCAGCTTTGTATTTTGGTTTCAATGCAGAATATCGTTAGAGGTGCTTAACATTTCGTATATATCTTAAAACACCCTATACTTGACAACTGTTGCCAAATCCATGCATAAACAAAGCTGCAGTTGAACTTAACTCATGATTCCCATCCATCGCAAAGCATAAAGAGGATATATGAATAAGCTCTAACCTTTCCCTGCTTTGTGAGAATTGGGTGTGGAACTCAGTGCTTGGGGGAAGCTCAGCATTGTGAGCAGGATCTTTGTGAAGGGCTCCCCTCAGACAGGGGTGTGGCAGTGGGGAAGCGGTCTGGTTCGTTTTGCTGAGATTCTTCCGCAGGATGGGTCGTTTATTTTTTTAAAGCAAATGTTTATTGGCTGTCTTACCGTATGTTAAGGGAAGACTAAGGAAACCAGTGATTGTACTGCATAATGTACAAGTCAGATAAGTAAACATTACAAATCAGTTCCTATTGTGAATGTTTATTCACTTATATTATTTACATCTATAATGTAATAGGGTTTATGTCCTTGGTGTTTGAACATTGGCTTTATGCTTTTTGAGTGAGAATGACTTGTTTTGGTGCTGAATTACTCAGACTTTAGTACCAAATATATTATTTAGGTATCAAAGTCAAAATTTTTACACTTGAAATAAGGGATAAAACACCACACATAGATCACAATAGGAAAGCATTTCTTTTACCTTTTCATAGTTGTATTCTAACAGAAGAAACTGTCTGTCAGGAGATACTGAATAATCAGTTATAGAATGTCCAAATGCGTCCTGTAATCAAGTAGAAAAAAAAGGAAGATTGAAAAATTCAGTTTCATTGCCATTAGCAAGTGCTTACTATGTAGAGGGTACTGTTCCTGCGAGGCAGCTTGTGGCTTGGGTGTGCCCAATCTAGGAAGAATGGTGATCAGTGTTAGAAAGTCAGAGAGGAGAGAATGAGTACTGTAAGAAAATAATGAGGTGAGGAATCAGGACCAGAGAAAAAAGTGTTTCAATAGTGGATGCAGCAGGTGCAAAAACTCAGGTTTGGCAGGAAGCATGTATGCTTCAAGATATGCAATGATTGTGTGTAAACCGGATATGGTGTGGAATGTGTGAGACACAGTGGAAAAAGAATAATACATTAGAAAAACAGCTGGAATTGAAAGATACAGCATGTTACATGCCTACATTTTGCATACAGAGATAACAGCATCATATTTAACTTTCTGGTAGCATGGCGAATGACATAGAAGGGAACATGGAAGGGTTCCATCAGCCTGGACTAATGCAGTGCAGTGGAGAAACAGATAAGCTAGAGTACTCAGACACAAGATTAAGTAAGGATTTGGACCAGGACTACACAGTGGAAATGAAAATCTGTAAACTAGCTGACATGCAGAGAGTGAATCATTTAGGGTGTTGAGTAGTTAATTATAGGGGATAATGGAAGAGTCAAAGATTTCCAGCTTCAGTGACATGGGGCAGAATTAACTGATCATTTTTGAAGGTTGGGAACTTGTAAAGAAAAATGAAATGCTTTTATTGCCTTGGATAAAGAAGTAAGAGAGCTAGATGAGCATGGGGCATCTGCTGACCATTCATGTGCAGGAACCAGCAGCCACTGCCTACTGAGATTTGGATCTTGGGTAGAGTTTAATATTAAGTGCGTGTATAGAAGACTCAAGGGTAAAGAGGAGAGCACATTGTGGAAGTGCGTGGAATTCATGGAAGGGTGACATGCAAAGTGCTAACAGAGGGCAAAAGTTGAAGGCAGAGCCTCAAGGAGCACTTACATTTAAAAATGTGGGTGGAAGGGAGAAATCATCAAAGCAGACTATCAAGTAGCCAAGGTAGGGAGCATTTCAAGAAGGAGAGAAAGATCCACTGTGGCATATGCTGCAGAGTCCAACAGGATGAGAAAGGACAGCAGTCACAAGTTGGAAGGCAATGAACAATATCCCCAGGATGCCAGGCACGAATTAATTGTATGATTAAACATACAAATGTAATGTTCGCCAAGAAAATGGAGCTGTTTCCATATTCAGCATTGAAGAGTAAGATATTATCTTCTTGTTTGTGGAGATACTCATGATCTAAAGAGAGAAAAAGATAAGATCAATATTTCAAGTTATTATTCAACATCTTCAAAAGCTAGAAATTATGCAATAAATGTAAAGGTTTAAGCTCACACAAGCATTAATTTAAGCAAGAAAACTTAAGTGGTGAATACTACACTAGCATTCATGTGTCTGCCATTGTTATTGTCAAAATTTCAATTCATGTATAACTTTTGTAGTTCACATTAGAGATATTTAGGATCGTTTCTGTATTCTCTCCCTTTTGTGTCTTAGTAGCAAAAAAAAAAAAAAAAAAAAAAAAAAAAAAAAAAAACTCTTGTGATAGAGTTTTAGGGAAAAAAAAAGAAGGACTGGTCAGTCTTTTTGCACAGCAGTTATTATGCTCCCTGGTATGCTGGTACGCCCATATTCCATATGGAGTACCTGGGTTTGACCTCCAGCTCCACTCCCAGTCCCTGCTTCTTGCTAATGTGTTCCCTGATGTCTCACGTATCTGGACTCTTGCCACCCACATGGGAAATCTTGATTGAATTCTGAGCTCCTGGCTTCAGCAATGGCCTGCCTCTGGGCTTTTGTGGGAATTTGGCAAATGAACCAGCATATAGATTTCTTATTCTCTTTCCTCTTCCTTTCACTTGTTCTTTCTCTCATAACCAGTTTTCAAATAAATGAAAGCAAAGAAAAAGAAATAAACACGGATTATATATTTTCAGTGACATAACAATATTCCACAAGCCAAGTTATCTAAACTGAACATACACAAAGAATCTGACCCCCTCAGAAAAATCTTTACCTGAAATCCACTGCAAGGAATAAGACCTCAATCGAAGAGTACTTTTTAAATAATCATTTAGAGTATAAGTTCTGCGACTGTCAGCCGTAGCATCATCTGCAGGTTGGAAATACAAGAGTCAAACGTTCAGTAAAATGGAACCTAAGCTTTGGAGAAAGCAAATAAATGGACCTCTATAGTATAATCCACTCAAAAATGCAGAAATGTACTGACAAAATGTAAGGTACATTTTGAAAATTTCAGACAACAGCTATGAAGTAAAAATTCATTTAACTATAAAGTACTATAAAACATAAAACAACATGTATGTTTTACTGTCATGTTTAGTGAGCTTCATAGTGAAAATCTTGGATCAGCAATGTTCAATAGAAATATCATCAGACTAAATTTTCCAGGAACCATATTTGAAAAAAGTTTGCTAACATTAATTTTAATAGTATATTTAGCTCAATATTCCCCAAATATTGTAATTTCAGCATGTAATCAGTATTTAAAGGTTAATGAGATCTTTCATTTGGATTAATTTTTCATACTAACTCTAAAATCCCCTTTGTAATTACAGCATATTCTTCATTTGTAAAGGAACACTTTAAGTCAACAACTACACATGGCTGTGTACCCATGGCCACTGGGGTGGATGGCGTGAAGCTAGGTCATCCTTTATGAGGCCCTGAGGTCTCAGCTTTCCTCTCTGTCACCAGAGACCATTAAGACATGCTAATCACAAAATATGAGGATCTTTGTTTCCATCTGTGCTTTCCTTCGATTTTGTGGAGTCAGTGTGGTTCTACAGTACACTACTGGTGACCCAAATTCCAAATCTGAAAATTATTTTTGATCATTTTTTTTCTCTTATCCTTCTGCTCCCATCCAATTGACCTGTTATTCTTTCTGGTTTTTACCAGGTTCCACTGCCATAGGTTTTCCCTCTCTAATACTTCAGCATCACCACGCAGATGATTTTTCTAAAGCATCATTTTCTTTCCAGCCATTTCATCCTTGGACGCTCTGGATGCATTCCTATTGTTTAGAAGATCCATTCTCCATAGTCTGACCTTCTGGGCCTTCCACAAACCCTCTCCCAGGGCTCATGGTCTCTCTCTTACTGCAGCAACAGTGCCATTTCTCTCACATGATGTGCTCACTGAACCCAAGGGATTGTCTTTCGCTTTTCTGACTCTGCTCCTTGCCCTAAGCCACTTTTCCTGCAGTGGCCTTCACTGCTTTGCTGGCTGTCATAATCCAGCATACTTTTTCAAGCCCACCTTCTTCATAAAAACTTCAGTAACTACTTTTCTATACTTACCTGTGTGGTCTCCTCGGTTGGATTATTTTTTTGCAGAGAAGACTAAAGCTGCTTTATTGTTGTTGTTGTTGCATTAACTCTCAGCTCCTATACAATTCAGTGTTATGGTAGGTGGGCACAAAAACGCTTTTGTTGACTGACACTGAATATCATTCTAAAAGCATCATCAGGCCAATTGAGATTGTGTTTCCTCAATCACAGAGCCTGTCCATTAATGCCAAATAATTTAAGTCTTTTCCAAATTCTCTACTTTTCTGACAAAGTTTCATTTGCACAGTCAGCTAACATTCTAACATTTGTATTAGTACATTTGTATTAGTACATTTCTCCACTTTCTCTTGTTAATTTCTCAGAACCCATAGAAAGGTGATTCTCTTACAGGAAATGATCTTTCAAATGTTGTTCTTAAGATTTTTTTTCTTTAGTTCTTATCTGATAACAGTTTGTTTCTGTCTATGAAACATTCCCTTTCAACAGATACAATTTCTACACTTCACTTTATTACCTCATCAATTTTGTCTTAGCCTAGGTTCTGCCTTCCTTCTTTCCTCCCTTCCTTTCTTTTTTCATTTCTTTCTTTCTTCTTTCATTTTTTTTTCAATTTATTACTATATTTCAGCACTGAAAGCTAGGGACACTTGGGTAAATCAGCCCCTAGACTTTCCAATGTTCAAACAAAAGATAAAACTTGTACCATAGGAAATGTTATTTGAAACTCATTATTGATGCCAATAAATAAGAATCTGCATTTGTTCACTAAATTTGATCAATTATGTTCATCCATCCAACCAATTTTTCATATAATAAATAGATATAAATTAAATACTACTTGAAAAATACTTGGGAGTGGTGCAATGGTATAACAAACTAAACTTCATCCTGCAGCGCCAGCTTCCCACATGGGTCTATTAGAGTCCCAGTTACTCCATTTCCCATCCAGCTTCTTGCTTATGGCCTAGGAAGGCACCAGAGGATAGCTAAGTCCTTTGCACACACATGGGAGACCCAGAAGAAACTCCTGCCTTTGGATCAGCTCAGCTATGGCTATTGCAGTCATTGGGGAGTAAACTAGCAGATGGAAGACCGCTATCACTCCATCTACTCTCTGTAAACCTGCCTTTCAAATAAAAATAAATAAATCTTAAAAAGATGCTCCACATCAGGGACTCTGAGATGACATCAGGTAGCCATCTCCCATCTCCAGGTATGATGTGGTTAGGATGCTGGGTGCAGTTTCTCCCCTTCTCGTCTCCATCTAGCAGATACAAGACAAAGGAAGTTGGAAACAGTGGTCTCATTCAGTTTCCCCTATTCCTTGACCCCTTCCACCTTAATCAGTGGTCCACCCTTCTGAATTATGCAATCATCATAAAAAAATAAAATTAAAAAAGAGAAAGACAAAAAGAAAGTTACTCAAGGAGATACACCTTCTACTAACAGCTTTTAGTTTAAAATGGATGAAGGACCCACTTTACAAATAGCATAATTTGAGATATAAATGGATATTAGATATTCACAGTCCTAATATTGTCTGCTGATGTTGACTTAGGCTAGAACTACAGCAAAGAGATGAAACAATTTGTATGTTTGTGTTTACACATATACATTTGTATAAACATGCATATGAATATTTAATAAAACAGACCTATCAAAATAGAACGTCTGTCACTGATTCTCAATTTTCTAAGAAAGGAATTAATTGAATACCTTTAATAAATAACACATAGTACTGTCTCATGTAAAGTATATGTTACCTCAAGGTATTTGCACAGATTTTCAGGGCAACACCATGAGGTTAGGAAAGTTAAAGTAACTGAGGTAAATCTCCTTTGATATCACCTGCTGCCCAGCAGGCTGCTTTTCACATTCATGATGCCATCCTCATGGTCCTCAGCCACTACTTGGTTCACTCTCTGATCAGTCCATGGATCTTCTAAACCTGTTACCTGTACCAGCTCAGGTTGCTTGCTGCTCTTGATGGTTTCTTTGGAATCTATATGCTGATATTTGAAGTATCAATACTGATGTCACACTCTTGTTATAGCCCAGGACATCCCTACAAGAGCCACATCTAGTTTGGGCTTCTGTTAAGCTCATTTAGTTACTTCACTATAACCTTGCAACCGGTTTCCATGTGTATTAGCTCCTCAATCCCAGAGCAGCACGGCTAAATTGGAGCAAGCAGAGCAACAAATGTTCCTTTTCTTTTGCCTTGCCATTTGATAAGCAGGGCACATTGGAAGACAGTTTTGAAACATCTAGATAAGCAAGTTCTGTGACATGTGAGTGCCAAGTCCAGGTTTTGACCTTTAGCAAGATCATAGTTTGCTGCCAAGCTACAACCTATTCTGTCAAGCTCTTATAGGACATGCTCATATTTCTTCTTCCTTGTCTACTTTCTCACTGACAGGGTACTGCTGTGGCAACAGATGAAGGCCTTTGGCTGCTTGTGTGGTTTTCCCAGTGCGGCCTGGGACATGTCGTTCATTTGACTTATCAGTTCAATGCATGGTGCTAGCCAAGTAAAGCAGTTAATCATATGTTACCCATCAGCTTATACAGAAATTCTTTGATTCAAACCTTTATCTGAAAGTAAAAAAGGTTAGCAATGTTACTTATTTCACTGGCTAGATCAACTATTAGGTTCAACTATATGAAGATACCACTTTTATCAGCCAAAAGAGATAAACAACGGTGTTTAAAATCATTCAGCTTAATAATAAATTCTCATCACAGTTTTATAGTATCTTCATGAATCCTTATTGTAGAAACAAAATCACTCTGAATAAATTCCAGACAAAGCCAAATAAGAAAATGATCTAGTTTCATTTGCTTTGACAAATGATCACTTTATAATTAGAAGATGCCTTTGTATTCATTTATGATGAATATATTTTGTCTTCTTAGAATATGTGATATTTATACCATGCAAAGAAAAACTCTTTTGGTAAATGGTAATGAAATACATCTAAAAAGAAGTGTGTTCCTTATATATCATAAACACATGAGGTTGCCAGAAATAGTCAAAAACGATATCTAGTTGTGGTGTTTCAGTGTTCCACATAGTAAGTGGTTAACAGTACACATTGATGCTTATATCCACGACAGATACACAGAATAAAATTAATGCCGCTTCAGAATTTGTTCTAGCAAAATGATAGTCTTCATATTGAAACTGAAGAAGAAATTGAAAGTTTCCTTATCTCTTATATTTATTTTATGCAGCAGCACATACAGGCTACCAGACATCTCCATCAGTTCAACAAATTCAATAAGGAACTAGTACCTGGAAGCTTTTGAATTCCAAGATCCTAGATCTGAGCTCAGACTCACTTTTTCTTTGGTGCTCAAGGGGAAACTACTGAATTTTTGCTGTGACTTGAATGATGGAGTCCCCTTCAAAAATTCCTGTTCATTGTGGTATTAACAAGTGTTGAGGAGGGACTCAGTTATGATGGCTCTATCTCATGAGCAGATTACCTTCCATGTGAAAAGATTTATCCATTAGCATAGCAGCCTACCCTACATTTGGTGCTTGCTTGCCCCTTGATTTTGCTTTCTCAGTCCCCTGGATTGGGGAAATAACTTTTTGTTACAGCAGCATAAATAAACACATAAACTAGTACCACTGATGTTTAGTGCTGCTCTACCAAGTAACAAGTCCTGGAGACAAAAAAAAAAAAAAAATATCGGAACTGGGTAAAGGATAGAAGCTGAAACTGTTTTGAACTGCATGCTAGAAAAAATCTAAATGATTGTGATTGGAACATTAAGGATGATTCCAGTGAAGGCTGGAAAAGACAAATAGGAGAAAAACTTGGAGGAAAGCTTATTTTTGTTACAAAGAAACCCAGAACTTTGCTGATTTGTTTCTGTGACCTACACCTCAGACATTAAGAGCTAGCAACTACAATTGCTATTGGTAGAACTCCAAGCAAAGGGTTCAGGTGTTTCTCCTGTCTATCTACAGTAAAAGGTGAAAAAAGAGTGAGATGAATTAAAGACAACACTTATTATGATCAAAAATCAAGCAGAAATTTAATATTTGCAACAGCACAAGTTTGACCAGGTTTTAAAGGGAAAAAAGCAAGACTGGAGACAGAATACCAAGGGTGTGATCCAATGATTGTTTGTCAAGGAGATGAGAGTATGTTTAGAAGGAAGCTGTATGCTATTCATCACTGTCTGTTTGGGGTCACTGATAAACAACAGAAGTTTGTTTCACTATGATTGTGGAGGCCCAGAAGTCCAAGATACAGGACCTGTACCTCATTAAGACCTTCTTGCTGTGTCATAACAAAATGGAAGAAATTATATGACAAGTGCATCAGAAAGGCCAAGGGAGGGCTGAACTGGATTTTGTAGCAAATCTATTCCCACAGTATTAGTGCATTTGTAAGGGTGGAGCCTTTACTATGTAGACGCCTCACATGAGATGCCATCTCCAAACATTTTCATTGAGGATTAAATTTCTTCAAGACAAATGAAGAATGAAACGCCCATGAAGGCCTTTGTAGATTATTAGTATTGCTCCTCTCACCAAACACACAGCACACTAAAGCCTAAGCGACAGAACTATATCAAAAGAGGAGTCTTGGGCACCCATGGTACAGAATCAACTGCCTGAACTGCCTCAAGACTCTGCTCCCCATCTAGCACTGTCCCATATGTGGTTTAAGCTTGCTGGGGTATGACTCAGGCAGCCACTTCGGAAGGCATAGGCCATAAATCTTCGTCGCATCAAGTACTGCTAACTATGCAGGTTCACAGGTGCACAACCTGTACAGGCATGGCCACCTTCATCTAGATTGCAAAGGAGATGTCAGAGATTCAGTGCAGGAGTGAAGCTACCACAGACAGCCCTCACTAGGACAATGACTAGTGGAAACATTGAGGCAGGACTGTTCTTAAAAACCTCAGAACTGTAGAGCTGCTAGTGTGTGTGCCTGAGAGACACAGCTAAAAGACTGAGTGTGTGGGCATGGGCTGTGCCCAGCAAACCCATGGCTCCTTGACCAGCCTACCCCTGCCCCAGGGTGATTGTAGTCAAAGATTCTCTTCAAATTCAAAAATATAATATCACTCACCTTGATGGGATTTTGGACTTACTTAGGACTTGTTATTCTTTTCTTCTTATTTGTTACTCCCTTTTGGAATGGCAATGTTTATTTTATGCCAGTCTCACCACTGCAGTTTTTTAAGCTGTTATTTGAAAAAGCAGAGTGACAGAGAGTGAGGGGGAAACAAAGAGAGGGGATGGAGAGAGGGAGAGAGAGCACATACTCTTTCATCCACTGGTTCATTCTCAAATGCCCACGATAGCCAGGACTGGACCAGACTGAAGACAGGAGTCAGAAATTCCACATAGATTATTAGGAGGGTAGCTGCAGCCCAAGCACTGGAACCATCATCTGCTGTCTTTCCAAGCATGTTAACAGCAAGCCGGATCAGAAGCAGAGCATCCAAGATCCCAAACTGACATGCTGATATGGAATGCCAGGCTCTGGTTTACCAGCCTTGCAAGCAATAACTTAATCTGCACAAGTCCCCATATCTGATTTAGATAATATGCTAGACTATAGAGTTTTGAATTAATGCTAGATCCAGGAAGAACCTTTGGGGCTAGTAGGATGGAGGTACCTAACATAACATAAGGACATGAATGTGGGGCTGAATTTCAGAATGAGTGCTATGGGCAGATTATTTCCAGGTTGAAGTGTGGAAACCAGATCCCCACTGTGGTAATATTATGTCATTAGAGTTCTCCCCTCCTAGATGAATTCAAGCATTATAAAAACTATAGAAGGAACTAGCTTATGCCCTGATGCTCTTCTGCCATGCAGGACATAGGGAGAGGGCCCTCAGCAAATCTGAATGCTTATCCCTTGATATTGGACTTCCCAACCTACACAACAGTGAGAAAATAGGTCTCCATTACCTATAAATTACCTAAATTGTGACATTTTGTTATAGTAGCACAAATACACTGGAAAAATCTTCTGGAGCCTGAATTTTTCTATCATGATGTAAAAGTATTACCATTCTCAAGCCCATGGGGCTTTGCAATAATAAAATAATAAATGTAATATGCTTAGTTCAGGAAACAGAATATATGAATTTATGATATGCTACGGTGTGTATTCTTATTTTGCTTCAATCATGTACTAGGTATCAGGATACAAAAATGAATTTAAAAGGATCTTATCCCCTTGGTAGCACATAGCAGTGGTGCTGATAAAAATTTAACTGCAATGAAATAATAGGTAATTAATTTTCACTATGTTTGTAACCATAAATGACCCTAATAAAACAGAATAAGACTATTATCATGAGAAAATACCTATGATGAGGGCAATCAAATCATTTATTGATTGCTATTGGGCATTGCTTTCCTGACATCCACTTGCCTAACATCCACAGAACACAGCAGCTTTACAGAATCAAGGGGAAAAATGGAGTTAACGCAATGAGGGGATTTGTGAAGAGTGTTATGTCTCTGATTACTGCCCACAAGATACATTAGATTGCCCATATAATCATAGTCAGCAGATGTGGATTCTTAAATTGCAGGTGTATCAAGTGGTGTCTAATGAGCAAAATGTTATGAGCTGGAGCGTGTAGAATGCTGGGACTGTGTATTCCAAGCACATAGCTTAGGCTCCAAATTCAGATGCCCAAACTTCTAGGAATGTAATCACTATATTTTCAAATGTCTACCCTGAAAAGCCAACCAAATGGTACAATGTACAATTTTTAGATTATCAAAAATTTGTTTAATTAGGAAACAATCTAATTCAGTGACTAGGGATGGCTCTAGCTCTGCCTTCTTCTTTACTCTCTTATTTTAACTCCATCTTCCCTGGCCACACATCTGTTCCTCTGCACAGCAGGATCACTCTTGATTTAGGGACTTTGCATTGCTACATACTCTGCCCAGAATGTTCCTGTTCCACAAAGGAACAATGCCTGTTCCTCCATCCCTGTCTTTATTCACTGCTGCATTCCTTCTCAGACAAGCCCTGCTGCTCTGCCTCCCATGGAGTTTCCTGTTGCTCATGGCTTTGCTTTTTTCTTAGCACTGATGCCATCTAATGTACCATATATTTTATTCATTATCTTCTTTACATATACCTCCCATGATTGAATATAAGCCACATGAGGACATTGATTCTGTTTTTTTGTTTTGTTTTGTTTTGTTTTTAAATCTTTATTCATTTGTCTACTTGAAAGAGGGAAAGAAAAGGGAAGGTAACAAGGGAGGTAGAAATGGAGGGATGGAGAAAAAGGTAGATGTAGAGGGGAAGGAGAGGAGAAGAGAGATCAATCTTCTACATACTGGTTCACTCCCCAGTGGCTGCAACATTCAGGCCTAGGCCAAGTTCAAATCAGGAACCAGGGAGAATTAAGAGGGTGGAATAGGATGAGGACATGTTTAAACAGATGGAAAAACATTAGCCAGGTTGAAGCTGAGAGGGTACATTCCAGGAAATAGGATAGGACAGACCTATGGTGTAAGGGTACCTGAAGACTGATGGACACAGGCAAGCAGTGGAGATGATGGCATAGTGTTGCAGTGACTAGATAACCTGGAGGCATTCAGCAAGCAGCAGTCTGAACTCCACCAGCAGTCAGAACTTCATCAGCAACCAGGCTCCACCCAAAATAGGTCCGGGTAGCCCCCAGACTTAATGCCCAGCAGATCAAGAACTCCAGCATTGGCACATCAGTTGCCATTTTGTACAGCGTGGCAAAGGTTTTGAGATTGCAGGGACAACAGTGAACTGCACATGTGCTGAGCTGAGAGTGAACTCACTAAACTCCATGCATTGTACTGGTCCCACATCAAAAATAATACCATGTTTGGCATCTTACAACTCAAAATAGGTCCGTGTGGCTCTCAGACCTAACAGATAGCAGGTTCCAGCAAGATTAACACAGCCAGCAGCCTAGCTATATAGGACACCTGCTGTCACCCTAATCATGGGAACTGCTCGAACTGGAAGTAGAAGAAACATTGTCCAGACAATGGTGCAGCAACAGCATGGGATCACAGGAGGTAGAGAGTAGGGAGTCAGGAGCTGGGGCTATGGAGACCATTGTAGAAGTTTAACACAAGAGGCCAGATCTGAAACTCGCTGGAGGGAGTGGCACAAGTGACTGCAAACAAAGAACCATGTACCAACCACAATAAGTAAAACTGAATTGTAGGCCTGTGGGTGACACAGCTTGGAAATCTGCCCTAAGGAGAAAATCTGCTAACCAGAAGTACAATGACCAAGAGCAAAAGAAGAGACAGAGGCACAGTGAATATAACATAAGACTCCCCTGCAAAGGAGCAAAAGCCTTTGCCAACCTCAGAGTTCACTGAGGAATACATCGAGAAAATGGGGGATACAGAATTCAAAACATTTATTCTAAATCTTCTTATCAACAATGAGAAGAATATGCAGGAATTTAAGGAATATATCACACAGCAAATAGTAGCCCTGACAAAATCAAACTGAAATATTGGAAATGAAGGATGCAATAGAGCAAATTAAAAATTATTCTCAATAATAGAATGAATAAGGTAGGAGAAAGAATCTCAGAATTGGAAGATATTTCTTGTCACAATGGGGAAACAACCAAAAAGCTGGAAGCAGAGCTGGGTCAAGCTAAAAGGAAAAAAAAGTATTAAAGAATTAAGAGACACTATTAAAAGACCCAATATGAGTTATGGGAGTTCTAGAAGGTGCGGAAAGAGAAGGTGGATTTAAAATGTATTTAATGAAATAATAAAGAAAAATTTCTTTAATCTAGAGAAAGAATTGGGATACAACATCCACGAGAGGCACAGAACTCCCAATAGGGTTGATCAAAAATGCAAAAATGTCGTATCTTCACCACAACACGTGATAATCAAGCTCTTTTCAATTGAACATAAGGAAAAAATCCTTAAATGTGCTTGTGAAAAAAAATCAATTAACATATAGAGGAATAGCAATTAAGTTCACAGCTGACAGCTCATAGGAAACTCTATAAGCCAGAAATGAATGCAGCAATGTATTCCAGATTCTAAAAGCAAAAAATTGTTGGCCCAGGATAATGTACCCAGCAAAGTTTTCCTTTGTCTTTGAAAATGAAATAAAATTCTTCCACAATAAAGAAAAGCTAAAAGAATATGCTTCTTCCAAACTTGCTCTACAAATGTTACTTTAAGATGTTCTCTTGACAGACAAGGAATAGTACCCACCAAAACCAAAGGTAAATGTGAAGACTATCCCAGGAAAATAACAACAGAAGAATAAATCAACGAACAACCCATTGTTAAATAACAGGAACAAAGCCCGGCAAGGTAGCCTAGTGGAGAAAGCCCTCGCCTTGAGTGTGCCGGGATCCCATATAGGTGATAGTTCTAATCCAGGTGGCATTGCTTCCCATCCTGCTTCCTAATTGTGGCCTGGGAAAGCAGTTCAAGAGGACCCAAAGTCTTAGGACCCTGCATCCATGCAGGAGACTCAGAAGAGGCTTTGGTCTCCTGGCTTTGGATCTGCTCAGCTTTGGCCTTTGTGGTCACTTGGGGAGTGAATCACTGGAATGAAGATCTTCTCTGTCTCTCCTCCTCTCTGTATAGCTGACATTGCATTAAAAATAAATCTTAAAAAGAATAACATGAACAAATCACCACCTACTTATATTAACCCTGAATGTAAATGGCTTCAGCTTATCAACCAAATGTCATAGATGAGTAGACTGGGTTAAAAACACAAAACTTATCCATCTGTTGCCTGAAGGACATACATCTCACCAACAAAGATCAGTGGAAACTATATCTCATGGATTTTGATGTTTTTGTTTTTAGTTTAATTTTTCAAGACACTTTTTTTCTCGTTAAATTCTTCACTGATTCATAGATCATACACTAGCATCATTTTCTTCAAGAAGGTTCTTAATTTCCTTTTTCATTCCTTCAGCAACACATTAGTCATTCAGTAGCATGTTGTTTAACTTCATGATGTTTTAAGTTTCTATTTTTCATTTCTGTTGATTTTGTTTTATGGCTTTTAATTTAAGGAGATGTATAGTAACTGTGTAATGGAGACTATCATATCTAGTGGCATATTGTTTACTTTGTGGCATTGTAAATTTTTATTTTTCTTCCTGTTGTTGATTTTGTGGTGGCTTTTCACTTGGGAGGATTCATAGTTACTGTAGTGGAGACTGATATGTCCAGATGTGAGGATACGGTGCAGTGTGCATCTCTACTTCCAGATCGAGGGTGGACTCCCAGTGAAACTGTTGGATGTATCTTGGCAATTAGATGTTGGACTCTCTGCAGTTGTTCATGCTCACTATGATGCACTTATGACTGTTAGGGTGTTGCAATGATATGGGAGAACTCAGTTTGTGTGTGAGGGAATTAGGGGAGGGGTAAGGGGAAATCCCAGAGCCTATGGAACTGTATCATAAAATTAAAATAACAATAATAAAGAAGAAAAAACTCAGGAGTCAGGAATTTTGTCTTGGTCTCCCACAGGAGTTACAGAAGTCCTAGCACTTGGCCCTTCTTTCACAGGGACATCAGCTGCATTGGAAGCAGAACAGCTAGAACTCAAACCACACTCAGACAGTGTTACAAGTGGTGGCTTAGCCTTCTGTACCACAATACTGGCCCCCAATTTTGTTTGCTGCTATATCACAACAGCTTCTCACAGTGCCTGGCATATAACAGATACTCAATAAGTGGCGGTTGAATTAAAAGCAACTGTTAAGAGACAGATAATATTAGCTCTAAGCACATAAATTTCAGGTATTTACGTAGCAAGAGGAATAGTGGGCTGGGTCAGCCCTGTGTAGACAGACTGGGACAGGAATCTAAGGTTCCAGCCTGTCACTGGCTACTATCAGGTCAGTTGACTTTTCTAAGCCCATACCAATCATTTATTTCTTGTCCTGCAACCTCAGCTATATCTTTCTTTTCTCACTAATACTGGAATGGAAATCTCTGCAGCTATATTTTCAAAACCCTTGAATCTGAAGGGCTTTTGTTTTGTTTCGATAATAAGGAAAAACAGAATGATTAGAAATCAGGACTAGAGAAAGGAAAACTCTGTTCCTCTTTATTACTGGTTTTGCCAGTCTGCGTCCAGCAGTAGCACCTGCTCCAGATTCAGCACACCCCTCAGTGAAAGCGAGGTATCTGAGTGCATTACACATCTTTGAGTCTGGAGCCCAATCATCTGTATTCCCCTTTCTTTCTGTTCCCAAAATCTAAAGGTGACTAACTCTGAATTACACCCAGAATTCCTCTATAGCCCTGCTATCTGGTTAGCCATATCTTTATAATAAATCTCCCTACTGAAATATATATTTGTCACATATTCAATACTACACAGCTAAGCCAGAAAATGATCCTATTCCTGCCTTGTTAGCTCCACTTCTTACTCATCAATTCAGTGTGCCCATCACCCATGGTTCACCTATGCCTCATCCAGGACTAGAGAGGAGGAGATGCCATAATGGCTATCTGTGTGGAGGTGCCATGAAACTCTCAGGAAACCTCATGCACACTAAACCCTGTGAGAATTCACCCTGTAGTATATACAATTAGGGCACAATCTCCTGCCCCAGAAATTAGACTATTACATGTGTGAACACCTTTATTTGCATTTTGGCATCTGGCCTTTGCTTTTGGATCTTTCTTTACCTCCTCCCACACTCCCTCCTCAAAGGGAACTCTGGCCCACTCATGACAGGGATCTCTTTGTGTGGGGTTGCCCACACTCATACGTAAATGTATATTCACCCTATCACTTTTAAATTAATTCTGCTCTCATTTATGCACTGTATTTATGTCTCTGCTTTGCATTCTTATCTCTGTGGGAGCAAGAACTTAGAATAAAAATTGAGAAACATACTCCCATTGCAGCGTGATCGCTACATGTGTCACTTTATCCTACATGATAGAAGGGCTTATTCATCTTACCTATAAATAAGAAGGTCTCTTTCAGTTGTAAGGATACATCTATATCTGGGAAATATCTTCTTAAGGAACTTTGTGGCCCACATCATTTCTGTTTTCTTTGCAACTACTCAAGTCAACCATTGTAGCCTACAATCAGCCAAGCAAAATGTCAATGCATGAGCGTGACTGTGTTCCCACAAAACTTTATTTATAAAAATAGATGACCTGTCTTGGCTACAGTTTATTAACTACATCTAGATTTGATTTACATTTATTTATTTATTTTTAAGAGTTATGAGAAACATAAAAGAATAAATCCCAAGACTGAGGCTGGCACTTTGGTGTAATAAGCTAAGTTTTCATCTGTGGCACTGGCTTCCCATATGCACTTGAGTTGAGTGACTCAGAATAAGCTCCTGGCTGCTAACTTTGGATGCTCTTGGCCTGGGCCACTGCAGCCATTGAACCAGCGGATGGTTTTGGGTCATCTGTTACTGCTTTCCCAGGCCATAATCAGGGAAGCTGGATGGTAAATGGAGTAGACAAGACACAGTGCCCATACAACATCCCAGCACTTGCAAGGTGAGTATTTAGTCTTTGAGCTAAAAACAACAAAAATTGTTAAACAAAATCCCAAGATTGTTTTTGAAGAATGCATGTTGAGCCTCGACCTTTGGTTGACTTGAAATAATAAGAATATTAGCACAGGACTCCAGCACATGCAGCATAAAAAGTGAAGGTGGGTGGAATATTGATGTCTCAAAATTCAAGCCAAGAGGATAGTGTCTATAGCTACTGATGGAGAATGGCAGGCCAACGGGGCTCCCTGAGTCAAACCTATTTGTCCTGCTGGAGTTAGCGGGGTCTGACATAAGCAAGGCTGCTTATTTCTGCTTGAGATGAAAACTGCTTTTTCCTCTATGATTATAATTATCCTTTCTCAGTTTGATAAGACTCTCCAGGGAAGCAAACAAGACTAGTACATTAATAGCCTAAACTAACATTGACAGGATTCTTAGGCCCAGTAAAGGCACTGACAGCAGACCAGTGTATTCCAAAATAATGAGAAAGAGTTGAAAGATGGAAACGTTTTAAGCATTAAACACAGGTCCAGGAAGTGCGCAAGTATTCTAGCAAAGGACTGATACCTCTTAGACAATTTAAGAGAGTTATAAAGAGGTATCAAGTGAAGGATGATACAGTGTAGGCCAAGAATAATTGGGTTTTGTTACAGAGAGAATACCAGCATTTAGGGAAGTCAAAAGTTCTAATGCTGACACATTGAAGAACTTTCCATACAGACTGATCAGCACAATCAACAGACTACTCTGTGACAAGTGTTTGCTATTCAAAATATAAGAAAACACAATCATTGGAAAATAAAACTGCTGCAGAGATTGTTCCTTTCCCAGTGTTTTCTAGGGAAAAAATTCAGGAATATGAAGCAAATATTATTACACTGTTTATAATTCTTTAAAGCAATAAAAAAGGAGATTGGAATACAGTTAAGTCACTGCCTAAAAACTTGCATTCCAAATGACTCCTAGCTCCACACCCAGCTGATCCATTTCCAATCCAGCTCCTTGCTAATGCACCTGGGGATGCATCATAATACGGCCCAAATTCTTAGGCCCTTGACCCACGTGGGAGATCTGGATGGAGTTTCAGCTCCTGGCTTGGGGTTGGCGCAGCAATTGCCATTATCTCCATCAATGGCAACTCTTTCTCTCCCCTTCCGTAACTCTGCCTCTCAGATGGAAAGAAGAGGGAGGATAGGAAGGTGGAAAATATATAAAGGATAATTATAAACGTTAATAGTTTTCAACATATTGGACTGTTGTAGGCATTAAATACTTTTGTCAATTCAGTTATTGCTCTTATTTTCATATCCAGTTTACAGATTAGGAGACTGAGACACTCACAGGCATAGGCACAATTGTACTCAAATCCCACAGTTAGTATGCACCCAAGTCTCACTTGCAGCAGACAACAGGGCCCCAAAGCATGTAGCTACAATCTCCCTTCTAAACCTCATTGCATTTTGGACTGTGAAACACCAGCAGCTATTATTTCTGTCTACCTGTGTTTTGGTAATTGCTATCCAAAAACTACAGTTAGCAATAATGTATTCTATTCTGAACAAAGAATTGGAAGACATGAACTGATGTGCTCAAAACATTAAGTGAAAACGTTAGCTGACTTACATGAACAGTTTATATTGTACGATGTGTTAAAATACTACACTGTACCCCATAAAAAGTGTAAGTATTACATGGTAATCAAGTTTTAATTTAATTTCCCTTTTTAAAAGTAGTTATAGATGTATTAGGAATAGGAGCAACAGCCTATTCCAAATAAATATCACAATGAATACCCACAACAGCCAGGTGTGTGCTAGGCTGATGCCAGGGACCAAGAACTTGATCTGGGTCTCTCTAATGTGTGGCAGAGTCCAGGTCATCCTCCACTGCCTTTCCAGACATATTAGAAAGCTGGAATGGAAATAGAACAACTGCAACTCAAAGGGGCTCTCATGCGGTACCAGTGTCCCAAGCGGTTCCTTATACTCATAAAATGCAATCATGTGTCAGTATGTGCTTATTTGTTTCCTTATTCTACTTCCACCCTCAATCTTCTTTGAATTTTAAGCATTTTATAATGCCAAAGAACTCAGACCCAGCAGCGCATACTTTCACAGAGTATAAAGTTATCCAACAGAAGTTTGAATGTTTTTTTTTCATAGCGAAACTATCACAAAGGTCTTAATTGTTAGTATATTTACCATTTCTGTGATCTCTGTGCCTCCTACCTTTAACCCTTTCCTTAGAATTCAGAGAGAGGGGTGGGCTTCCTTCCTAACAGACACCCATGCCTTAGATCCTGGTATTTTTGATTCCCAGGAACATCACTTCCATCTCTTCTTTTCCCTCTCACACATCTGTTTCTTGTTCCTGCTTGCCTGGGTCCATAAGCATGCAGACAGCACACCTATCTTAGATAGCCACCAGATTCCACTGCCTCCTGAAACCATCTCCTCACCTCTTTACCTAAGCTTATTGAAAAATGTATCAATAAATAAACTATATTTGTGGCCATTTTTATTACCCTTCTTCATCCCTTCTTGTTTAATATTTGTTTATTTACTACTTAAAAAACAGACTTACAGAGAGAGGAAGAATCAGAAGGGAGATGTATGAACAAATGATAGATTAATTACACCACATTTTCTGGCAACAAGTGCCACAAAAAAGATGAAGCAGGGAAAAAAGAAAAAAGTACTTAGTTTGAGGTGGATGTGGTTGCTATTTTCACTAAAATGGATGGAAAACTCTGCACTGATGTGGTGACATTTAGCAGAAACCTGAACGAGGTAAGAAACGAGCAATAGAAGCGATCAGGAAGAGAATTTTGGGCAGAAAGGGCAGCAGGCACAAATTGTCTGAGGCAGGCTGGGAGTCCATAGGGAGAGAGAGCAAGTAGGAAAGGAGCTGGGATATGTGATGGCTCAGGACTCATGGGCCAGTGTGAGTGCTCTGGTTTTATTCTGAGAGAGATGGAAGTCATTGAACAGTTCTGGAGAGGAAGAAGTGATCTTACTCATGCTCAAATATCCCTGTATTAATTTTTATTGTTTCTGACAATGTCACAAATTTAGTGTTTTATCACGGTGTTCATGCATTAACTCTAAGTTTTGTAGGTCATAATCTAACTGGGTTCTCTGCTCTGGGCAAAATAAAGTTTAATTGAAGGCTTTAGCTAGACTTAGCTGTGAACTGGAGGCTTCTAAGAGAAAAGTTGTCTTCTTTCCCCTACAGTTTATTGGCAGAATTCAATTCTTGAGGTTATAAGAATACAGTTTCCATTTGTGTGTTGGTTATGGGCAGATGACAGCATCCATTCCCTTGATCTTCATTACTTTCTGCTGTACAGAGGGAAGAAGCTGGAACCCTGGAGTGGCCAAAGGTTAGAAGTCAGAAGTACACAGTGACACAAAAGAAAAAAAAAAAAAAGAGCAGTGACCTGGAGCAGCAGTGAAGAAGGACAACCAATTGAAGCATGTTAAGCAAGAGAAATGAGTTCTGTATATGACAACACAGAGAACAAGATAGACAAAGAGTGGCAGTTTTAGTGGTGTGATGGACTATCCATTATTCCAGTGGATTCAAGAAAGAAAGGCTGCAGAGGGACAGAGGGGCTGAGGAGAACTAGAAGGAGACAGAAGAGTGAGAGAGAGAGAGAGATAGAAAGTGAGAGAGAGAGAGAGAGAGAGAGAGAGAGAGAATGAATGAATCATCTTCTGGCTCATTTCCAAATGTATTTAACAGTACAAAAACCAAGACAGGTCTAGACTAAGGTAAAGAGCCAGAAACTCCATCCAGATTTCCCACCTGGGTGTCAGGAACCCAACGTACTTGAGCCATCTTCTGCTGTCCACTCAAGGCATGCATTATCAGGAAGCTGGACAGGAAACAGGTGGAGGTCGAACAGGCACTCTAATAATATGTGATGTGGGTAACTCAGGCAGTGACACTGAACTGTAACATCTGTCTCGACTTTCAGTAACTGTAGTAAATACAGAAAAACAAGGACTGTAAACACAGAATAAGGACTGGCTCCTTGTTAGGAATGTGGGGAGAATGACGAGATTTTCTCTCCCTCTAAAGAGGAATTTTAGTGTGTTTATGATCTAATATACATGGAAAAACTGAAGATGCCATACAATAGGCAATAGTTAGAACACTGTCTTTGGGTAAGCAAAGGGGATAGGACACAGTGCATAAAGACGGCCTGGATCTATGTAGGAGCCAGAAGCTTATCTGATGTCCTGGGAGAGAGGTAGTTGCAGTTGAGTGCTTTGGTGGGCTGCTAGGAATGGGCATGTTCTCTTCTAATGGTTTTTGTTCTCTCACTGAAACAGGAAATAGGGTTGTTAGGTGACAATGAATAAGGTGAGGGGCAATAAAGATTAGAAGATGTAGCATTCATGGAATAACTTACTAGGAAAGCGGGTAAGAGGACGCTAGGAAAAAGACAGGTGGGGCCATTGGATGGTGGGTTCTGGATTTTCCCTTCAGAAAAAAAAGAACTTAAATTTTAATAAAATAATTTACTATGAACACTAATTTTCCACCAGTAGTTTTATAAAAAAAGACTCGAGCCATCAGTTAGACCCTTTTTGCCCATGTCAAATTAAATTACATCTTCAAGACATAATGAGGTTATTTGCTGCAACTTACTGGATTTCCTTATTTTATCAGTGATTACTGATTGTGTTGAGTCTCACTTTTGATGGATAATTTTGCAGATTTAATTGTCACCATTCTTTTAGTTTTAATTTTTCTTAATTTAAAAGATATATTAAGAAAGGGGGAATGGGAAAAGACAGAGAATAAAATATAGAAGGCTCCCCCTTTCTAAGAAGGGGAATCAAGGATATTAGGAGCAAGGATATTAGGCTGGAGAAGCCTTTGCAAATGAGCTCTTGTGGGAAGGAAATAGCCACAGGGCAAGAGAAAATTCCCTACTTCGGCTATACAGTCAGCTGTTCAAAAAGTCATACTTTTCTCTTTCTCCCACTCTTCACATTCCTGTACACTGTCTTGCCTGCAAAATATATTCCACGTTTCAAAAACTTATTTCCATCTTCAATGGCACCACCCTTGTATAAGCTGACAGAATCTATTATCTAAACAAACCACCCTTCAATCAAGTCATTTTCCACACAGAGATAACAGACATATTAAATATGATCATGCTACAATCATGCTTAAACTCTTCAGTGGCTCAAAAGCATACTTGCAATAAGATGGAAACTCTGTTTTGTTTCTCTAGTTCTCCCTCTCCCACTTTGTCTTTTTTATAATATTTTTTACTGTTACAGATTGTTTCTGAGGCTGCCTACAATCTGCCTGTCCCACAGGAGACTAAGGCCCCCCACACTTTTAGGAACATCTGATGTGCAGTATATTTTCAAAAAAGTATTATTCAATTGGCAGATATTGCCTGTGGTTACTAAAGAACCTGGATCCTGAAGAAATCCTAAATCTCACACTATATGGTATTCCTTCTTGAAGTAGCAAAATCAAGAAATATCACTGAGAATCATACATGAAATTTGTGCACCACAGGTTGCCCTTAAAACAACCAAGGGAAATAAAGAAAAGAGAGTTCCTGCGCCACAGAGATGACATTGGGTCACAACAGTCACCTCATTCAGGTTTGGAAGATTCATGTGAAGTCAGAAGGGTAGATGATAATAGTGTATATTCTGTCACTCCTACTCTCTGTTCCTCAGTTACACATCATACGCCATCATGGCTCTCAGAATGCCAGTCACAAATAGCCCCACTGGCTTTGGTTCTGCCCTAAATTAGCTCCTTTCTTACAGGCTGAACTATGTGATTCAAGCTCATTTACTCAGGGTTGCAAACAATAAGTATGCATTAAAGTTACTGTTATTAAAAAAATAACTCATACTTAGGCTTTAAAAACTTTGCCCCGCTTCCCATCCAGTTCCCTGCTTGTGGTCTTGGAAACCAGTCAAGTATGGCCCAAAGCCTTAGGGCCTGGCACCCATGTGGGTGAGCTGGAAGAAGCTCCTGGCTCCTGGCTTTGGATTGGTTCAGCTCTGGCCTTTGCGGGCACTTGGGGAGTGAATTTGCAGATGGACGACCTACCTCTCTGTCTCTCCTTCTCTCTGTATGTCTGACTTTCTAATAAAAATAAATAAATCTTTAAAAAGTCCTAGGAAGTTATACTTGAGAAGTAATACATAAATATGAAACTATAATAGTTGGCAAAAAATAAAACTGCAAACTCAGAAATTTGTTTTGTGGTTTCAGCTTACTCTCAAATTCAAAGACACACCCTCTTTGGGCAGTCATAAAGAAGCTGTGATGACTAAAGGTAAAAATATTTACAAGACCCTGACTTCCAATAGCAATGAGGATCAGCATCCAGCCATAAAGCAGCGATTGAACATTAACCTAGAAGAATTACTATCAATGCATTTCTTTCAATCAGTTATTCATGGAAGCCAGATTACTCAAGGGAGGATAGAGGTCAAAGATTTGAATTCAAAAGACACAGTACTTACTTGCAAAACACTTAAACTCTTTGGTGCCTTTATTTCATCAAGTTTAAAATATAAAGATATTGATTCAGTTCTGACACATATTATTGTGTGAAGATCAAATGATGTCATACAGCTTGCATCAGAATCACAGCATGTTGTCATTTTTTTTAGAAGATTTATTTATTTTTATTGGAAGGGCAGATTTACAGAGAGAAGGAGAAACAGAGAGAGTTCTTCCATCTGTTGGTTCATTCCCCAAATGATCACAATAGCTGCGGCTGAGCCAATCCAAAGCTAACAGCCAGGAGCTTCTGGGTCTCCCATGCAGCTGTGGTATCTCAAGGCTTTTGGGTCATCTTCCTCTGTTTTCCCAGCCATAAGCAGGGAGCTGGATGGGAAGTGGAGCGGCTGTGATATCAACTTGCGCTCATATGAGATACAGGCTCTTGTAGGCAGAAGATTAGTCAATTGAGCCATTGTGCTAGTCCCATGCAGGTGTAATTTAACATACAACTAAGTAGGTCTGGACTTACTGTTACTGCTAATAATGGCTAATATGGTCATTCAAAAGCATAGGATGCCAGTCTAGGGCAGGAAATTATTGTCTTCACATATCTTCCTAAGGGAGTGGGGGCATCAGTTTTAAGTTCTTTCCTCAGAACCCAGCACACAGGGATGAGCAGTCATGAAATTATAATACTGCCATGAAAATGAGCAAATAATAATTACACTAATATGGTCAGGTTGGTTTTATACTTGATTACAAGCTAGCCAAAAAATAGGGAGTTTCACAGCACTGAGAATCAGCTCTGGAATCCCGTAGTTCAATTATGTAGCCCAATCCTGTGGAACTTGGAACAGATTCATTCACTTCCTTCATGTCTAGCCCCTGAGAGGGTTCAGTGATCTCTAACACCTAGTATTTTTACCCCTGATTGAAGAATTCTACCAGGTATCACATCCAACATATGCAAACAATAGCGTACAACAGAAACTATGGTATGTTTGCCACTTCTGAGGCCAAGTCACAAAAGACACGTGGCATTATGCTTAGTTCCATTCTAGGATCCTTCCTCTACAAAGTTGCCAGGTTATCATCAGAAGCGCACAGAGTACTAAACTGAGCTCACTAACAAATATCTTTGGGAGTGAAATTGGTAGTGGACCATCCAGGTCCAGTCAAGCTTTCAGATGACATCTTGATGGTGACTTCATAAGAGATTCTTAATCAGAACCACTCCTAAATTTCTGATGCACAGAAACTATAAGATCAATTTGTATTGTTCCAAGAATTGGAATAATTTATTAATCAGTGATTGACAAGTAAAGTACTTTCTCGTAGTTTCTATTAATATTCCATACAGGTAATAGTACCATTGCTCAGAAAATTGCTTTAAGGATTACATAAACAAGCCCTCATCTTAATACCTGGTACCCAATGAATACACATTGGCTATTATTACATCCATACATGGTTTCTCCTCCACAAGCAAGCAGCACCTACATGTCACTTACAGTCACATCCTCAGTAGGCCTCAGCAAATTAACTTGTAAAATTTGAAGTACACTGAGTCAGTTCTTGTCAGTCGCTTTGTGTCATCTCAGTTTGATCATCACACAATCTCATTCTCTCTCTGATCGCTTTCAAGAAGAGAGGGAAATATCTTAAAACACACAAAGTAAAGGCATTTGCTATGACTAGGAAACCCAAAGCCAAGATAGCAGACCTGACAAGATCAGTCTCTGAGCTCATGAACACACCACAAAGGTTGACAACAGATAGCTGAGCTGGCTGGAATCAGTTCGAGCTGTGACAGAGCACACTGTTTAGAAACTGCCCTCTGAAATATACAAAGCTCCCATTCAGCCTGGTTTCTGTGCTTTTAAACCAGGAAGAGAGTCTAGTCTTCCACAGGCAAACTTCATTGATGCTATTTTTCTCTTTCACTGATTACTCCTGTCTCCTTCACATTTGGGTTTTCTTTTATTACTATGGGAGAATGAGCAGTCAAATTTCATATGAACAGAAAAGAAGGTATCAAGGAAAGTTACTGCCAAGGCCATGAAAAGAGCAAAGGAAAATGAGATATGTGTCTATCTCACAATAAAATTCCACAATAAAACCATTTTGACAAATAACCAAATATTTCAAATCTCAGCATACAATATGACATAAAAGGGAGAAATAAAAGAATCCAGAATACTGAGGAGATTTTATTACCATTAAGCCATTACAATTTCCACTTTCTGTCCTGGTGTGTGTAGTTCCTCTAAAGTCGGGCTTTAAGGTGGAAACACTTGATCTTCTCTAAAACTAGTGCCTCAGGGGATAAACTCGAGAACTTTATCATTTCTTCCTCCTTCTTTTCTTATGTTCTTTGCTTTTCTATCAAGCCTCCTTTTATCCTTCTCTTCCTGCCCTGCTTGCCCCTCCTCTCCTCTCTCAACCCTTGCCCTAACTCTTCTTTCTACATTTCCTCCCTGCCTTTCTTCTTTCCCTGTGTTTGCTTCAATTTAAACTTTCGTTGATAATCAGGAGGTATTTTCTTCGGTGATGACTTTGTATTTCTTCTAAGAATACCATTCCTTCCTGTGGCACAATCCAGGGTTGGTACTGCTGATTCAGGGAAAATACTGCATTCCTGAGCTTTCGTCTTTGTACCTGATGACAAAGCAGGCCATGAAAGTTGATGATATACAGATAGGCAGGCTAACAAATAACTAGAGTGAAAAGAGTAAAAGAAATCACATCTCTACCCAGGTGTTCAAGACATGTCCTTGGCTATCCTTTCCTTTGCCTCCTAATGTTTTAGTAGGTACGAAAGTCCAGTTGTTCATGTTTCTATAGCTTTCAAAGTTTGATTTGTACTATAAGAGACCTGGCCCACTTTCCTTGCTACCCTGTCCAGTATTCCCTCTCTTCAGCCTAGCTTTTCCCTGTCATACCTAAGAATTCTGTAATAGGGCCCGGCGGCATGGCCTAGCAGCTAAACTCCTCGCCTTGAACGCCCCGGGATCCCATATGGGCTCAGATTCTAATGCTGGCAGCTCCACTTCCCATCCAGCTCCCTGCTTGTGGCCTGGGAAAGCAGTCGAGGATGGCCCAAAGATTTGGGACCCTGCACCCGCGTGGGAGACCCGGAAGAGGTTCCAGGTTCCTGGCTCCGGATTGGCGCAGCACTGGCCGTTGCACTCACTTGGGGAGTGAATCATCAGATGGAAGATCTTCCTCTCTGTCTCTCCTCCTTTCTGTATATCCGGCTTTCCAATAATAATAATAATAATAATAATAATACAAGAAAAGAATTCTGTAATAGCTCTGTATTGCACACAGGCTCCAATCAAATTCCTTTTCTTGCTACACACTAGTCCCTCTGGCCCCAGACCATTTCAGTACACCAGAGTACAGAATACAATCTTTTATCTCTGTGTTGTCACATAAGCTATTCACATTTTCTGGAAAACCTTATCACCAGAAACTTACAGTAACTACTCAAGCCCCACAGGGAAGCCACTTGAGAATTCCTTGGCTTTCCTAGAAGAGCTTTTCTCATTCCCAGGGCATTTTGTTCAAGTCTGTCTAGATTATCTTTTTGAATTGTAAGAGTAGTTATAGATGAGCCTCTTAGGAAGTCCTTCTTAGGAGAACATTTTTGAAATTTGTTCATATTTCACTGGGAGAAGAGTTTTGGTACTGTTTAGGTACTCCTGTCTGCATAACTTCTCCAGCAAAACAGAATCCATGGAGTGAACTTGAGCAAATTCCACAGAAGACAATTGTACCACTCAGTACCCTACATTATTCCACTGCCCATCTCAATTTTTTTTAACCAATATTCCTCTCACCTTCCTGCAAAGAAGTTAGGATGATTAGTTTTGTCACACCTTCAGAGATGCCTACGTGATGTGCTGGAGACTGACAGGCTATCCGTACTACACTGAAACAGATTCCCTTGCATATATACATTAGACTACAAACTTTTTGAAGCCAGGTGCTTTCACATTTATAAGATGTGATCTTTGTAGTCACAGCAGCTAGCAAAACTTCTGGAACACAAAGTGATCCTATAAATACTGGTGATACAAAGGGTGTTGCATACTCTTCCCACAAGGCTTTGCGCATACAACCAATCACTTGATGAAAACGGTTACAAATAAACAATTCACAAGAGTCAGACATAAGTAGACTAAAATGTCTATCATTTAATAGTCTAGAATGGTAGTAATCATGGGATTCTTTAACTAAATGTAATTAGCAACAGATCAACCTGTTCAGTTGTTTAACCTTTGGCACCTCTGTGCTGGACTTGAAATCGCAAGGTAAACATGTCTGATGGCTCCCCCAACTTTGAATTTCCACTTTCAAATCAGGATAAGACTCCCTGGGTACGAAAGCACCTGGCTATACATTTCCTTGTTGACCAAACTATCCAGACAGAATGCTTCAGCTGGTTGACTAATTTAGAACTGAGTAGCACTGAAATGAAAGTGTGTATAAGGAAAGTAGGGCCAGAGGAAACCCAAATTCGTTATTCTTACTTGTTTGCACTCCACACTGCGCCCTCCATTATCTAAGAGTCATATGGTAAAGGCTAGAGCTAACTGTGAACAAGCAGGCAAGCCAAGAAGACACACGCAGGTGGCTAAAAGAACCCATCACAAACATCACATATTCCAGCCCCCGCTGAACATCAACATAATGCTTTAGCTTTGGAAGATACCTAAACTGGTCAAACAGTTACTCCTCTACATCATATCCCCCAACTGATGACTTTTGTCATCTCAGAAGTGAAACCCTGGGGTCCACAGGCATTATCTTTTCTCAAAACCATTTTCTTTCTCATATTCCCCCTTCCTTCCCCTGAAGACACCCTCCCTACCTTGTTCTAAATCCTTAAGCGATATGTCTTTTCTTTGAAAATAACACCATAAACTTTTTTTGAAAAAAAAAATCACCTTTAAATTTAAAGCTTTTGCAACTAAATTTAAACCTGATAAAACGGGAACCTGATTCCCCCCAATTTCAGGAAGTAGCCAACAGAACATAACGAAATGTGGCAGCTGCAAGACACCACCTAACTCCTTGAGTCCTCACTGAGCACATTCAGCTACCCAACAGCTACCCCACAGTTGCCAGGGAAGCCTTGCACCGGTCCAAACCCCCATTATAATCCCTTGTTCCCTCTCGGGGTGGTAAGACTCACAGCCAACCCTTTCCAACATTTCAAACTTACTGCCTTTGTTCAGCAGAACCACAGGCACGGTGATGACAGTGACCAGAGCAGCAGTAGCCAGCAGTCCCAGCAGCACCTTCCAGGGCGTCTGCAAGCAGGACAGATGAGGTCCAATTAGAGGGAAGCATGGGGCCCCAGCGTGGATGAGGGGGCCAGAGGGAGAGGGCTTTGCAGATAAGCGCGTGTAAGACAAGGAGGCTTTCTCTGCCCCTTGCCTTCCGGGATATGTGTTTGTGGGTGGCTCTCCCGGACTTCCAAGGCTCAGAGGCGAGACAGTCTCAGTAAAAACCACGAACTCCACAAGAACTCTGCAAAGTGTTTTCACTATTCAGAGGGTAGCCCCGGGGGCTTCCACCTACTGGGAGTCCCGGGGCCCCTTAGACAGGCTCTCTAGGGCAGGTTAGGGAAGAGTGGCGAAGAGGTATCTACAGCTAGACCTGGGGCTGGGAAAGGGCTAGGCGCGACACTTACCTTCATTGTCGGCGTCTCCTCAGAACTGAGCTTTCTGAACTGGGACGCGGACCAAGTCACCGGCGGCGAGCCTCCCAGACGGACGTCCTGCTCCGCTGCTCCGAGGCCGCGCAGTCACTCGGCGCTCACAAGTTTCGGCCCCGAGTTAAACATTAGTGAGGGCTCAGGTCTCTGAGCCTAAGGGCGACGCGGGCTGCACGGGAGAAGGGCAACGGCTCTCCGGCCTCGGGCATTCTGGCCTGGGGGGGTGCCTGCGAGGCGCCTCCTCCGGGTGGTGCGGGGAGCCCCAGCGGCCGGCAGCCGGCGGGAGAGGGAGAGGGAGACGAGACGCTGAGCGCCAGGCTGGGGTGCGCCCAGGTCCAGCATCGGATGCGCAGTCCCGGGGCCCGCCACACTTTTAAAATGAAGGGCACGTTATCACTCAGCTCTGCAACCTAGCGTGTGCGAGCAAAATGAAGCCCAGAGCTTGGGAAACTTACAGTTCAAGGTGGCAGCTGGAGCTAGCACCTTCTCTCTTGTCAGTGAAAGTTGGCGTGGGGTGGGATACCAAGTCTAGGAGGTGAAGGGAAAGAGAAGGTGCTGTTCACCTCCGCAGAGCACTTACAGGCGGAGTATCAGGATTCACTCACCTTCGGGGATTTCCTTGTGTCTCGCAGCTTACCTCCTCTTCAGGATGCCAAAAATAATAACACTGCCATTTCCTTCGAACTTTCCCCAAATTACTGCTCTATGCATTTATTTGTTCATGTCACAGGCAAAAGCCCAAGCACAGCAAGAGTAAGTAATTTGGGCAAATCATTCAATTAGGGAAATGTGGAGTCCCAGTTAAGAGTTCATGTTGTGGAAGATAATTCCACCTGGCTTTTTGTACAGAAGTTTTGGAGAGGAGAAAAAGTCTCAAGAGGCTGCTCTTGGTCACCATTATGCTGTGCAGTATTGTTCATTCATTCACTCCTTCATCCCCACATCCTTTTATTGATTCCACTCAGCCACGTATGTGTGAAGGGCTGCACTATCTGAGTAGTTACTCTATTCTTGGTGTTGGCGATCAAGTGGAAAAAACGCTGGTGACGTTACTGCCCTTGGTCTTTTAGTGTAAAACATACAGGTAAACATTTGCCTTTTGGGCACCTGTATGATTATTCTCTGCGATGAAGATAAGAACTCCTTTCCCCATAAGACTTCTTCAGCTTATTTGCTGCTGCTATCAAGTCCCTCCCTCAAGAGTTAGAGGCAACAAGATTAAAGATGCAGGACTCTTCGAGGACACTAACATGTGGTTATGAATCGGATTAAATTTCCATCCCTTACTCTTCTAAATTTAGACACCGTTCCCCGCTCTCCACTGGTTGCTGATGATACATAAATACACTCACTCACTTTCAGCTCCAGATGCTCAAACTGAACTCTGATTTCATCAACATCACACCACCCTTCTTTGAAAATCTAAATCTTCATAAAAAGTTTCCCCGCTCATGATTCACAAAACTCAGAACTTCAGTCATCTTGGTCTTTCTTTTCCATGCTCTGGCTGTGTTCCTTTGGCCACAACTAGTGTTTGAATGTGTGCCCTAGAAGTTCTGTGCTGGAAACTTAGTGTCTTGTACAACAGAGTCTGGAGGAGGAACCTAATATGAGGTAATGGGGTCATTGGGGGGTCAACCATCAGGAATGGGTTAATGCCTTTGCTATGGGAATGGGTTAGTGTTAAGAGTGGACTTGTCCTTTTCCTTGCTTGCTTGCAGTCTCAGGCTCTCTCACACTTCCATCTCTTATGATAAGAATGTTCAGAATGAACGTGCTTGACAGGTGCAGCCTCCTTGACCTTGGGCTTTGCATCCTCCAGAATTATTAAGACATAAATGTATTTTCTTCATAAGCTCCCCAGTCTGTGGCGTTCTGTTATAATAGCACAAATGACTAAGATAACCACCAATTCTTTCAATTCTGCTTTTACAGAATGTCTGAAATCTGTCATCCCCCCCCCCCCCCCTTCCAACTGTCCAGTGATGAGGGTTAGCAGGTTTCCCACAGACCAGGAGCTGAAGTTGTGAAGAGAAATCTTCTGGTAAAAACTATGGGCAGTGGTGCCATAGCAATGCTCTATTTCCCTTTGTTCTTGGCAATTTGGGCACTTCCAAAGTAGTGCCCAAAGGAAGTGGTCGCCACATCTGTTTTTGGTAAGGGAAGACCTATGGTTGAGCCTGCGTTTACGCTGCATGCCTGCTCCGTATCAGTGTTCATTCAGCAGGCTGCAGGGAAGCTGGGAGGACATGTGCAGGCATTCTTGTTCCTTGGAGAGCATACCGTGAGGTACAAACATCTTCACATATTTGGGAGATTCTTTCATGTGCTTGCCTCACCCTGACCTCTTTTCCCTCTAGTCTTTTCAATTTTGTTTTTCTAAGTCCTTGAGGAACCAGCTGGCCAACACATTAGTTACCCTTTATGAGTCAGTGTAGATTTTATATCAGGCCATCTTTTTTTTTTTAATACATGCAAAATGGAAAAGCAGATATACTGCTCAACACTCTGCCCATCATTAAGATTTCTCTTTCTACCCCACTTCAGATATTTTCTGAGAACAACTTTGGTACATCAACCATCCGCTTATTAGTGTCAATGGATTACTTTGCCTAAGACTGACTTTTCTCCATTGTTGTCTGGTTTCAGAAAACTTCTCATGAGGCTATAGATATGTACTGAGGCATCTAGGGTCTTAAGTTACGTAATCTGTGATTTTCTAATGTCAAGTGGAGTTCAACTCATCTCTTATACAGTATAGATGTCATTTTTACTATAATAGAATGTGCCTAACATATCTAATTTTAGCATGTATCTGATCAGGCAACACTCAATTCACTTTTGGCAACCAGATTGTAAAGTGAGTTGATGTTTGAAGTTGAATTTTATTCCCCTATAATATGTATTGGAGTCCTAAGCTGGAAGAATATGGCCTTATTTGGAGATAGGGTGATTATATGGGTTATCAAGCTAAAATGTGCTTATTACTTTAGGTTTCTAAATCAACATGGCCAGTATTCTTATGAAAAGGGAAATAAGTAAACCCACAGACACATGAAGGCAAGATGATGTAAGAGCCACAGGGAGCAAAATTCATTTTCAGGCCAAGGTGAGACCTAAAACAGAACCCTCCCTCACAGCCCTCAGAAAGAATTAATCCTGCTGACCCCTTCATTTAAGATGTGTGGTCACCAGAACTGACCACACATCTTAAATCAAGATAGATTGTTTTTATATGAGTCACTCACTTGGTGGCATTTTGTCACAGAACACCCTTTCTCCCCACCGATCCTTTGGTGTTTAATGACTATGCTTTCAGTTCCCACCTGAGCTCAGGAACAGGACAGTGGCTGCTTTTTAGACAGTGAAGAATCATTGGCCATTATAGCAGGGCTCGCAGATGGTCTCCAAAACTTCAGGGTGGTTTATTACACAATAGATAACCAGTAACTTGGCAGAGAACATGACTTTGCTCTAAAACCCTAAGGATCTTCTCTTGAAAGATCTCTGCTCCTATTGGACCAGGTATTTCTAGCTGCCTCAGAAAATGTTATTAACTACTACCGTGTCATGAGACTTAAGTAGTAAGGCAACTTGCACTATAGCCTAGACTTGCAAAGTTTTCTCTTGCCTCTTTCAAAACAGACGTTAATTTAGGTTACTGCTGCTTTTGGTTTTTCATGTTTACATGTTGAGACAGTACCAAGGGCTTCAACTTGGCCTTTGATGCCTCAATATTACTTAATGGGACCAGGAAATGCATGCACAAGGAATGCAGGCAGCCTCTAGGACCTAGAGGAAACAAGGAAACAGATTATTATTTAGGGCTTCCAGGAGGAACCAAGCCTGATGATGCTTTCATTTTAACCTAGTGGTACATATTTTAGACTTTTAGCCTCTGCATGAGAAATTTGTGTTGTTTTAAGATTTGTGTTGTTTTAAAATTGCAAATGTATGGCAATTTTAGGGTCAATATTTTAATAACTGCAGGCAGGTTGTGGCATATCCATTCTCTTGCTTTCTTCTTTCTTTTATTTCTTTTATTCCCCCATAAACAACAACAATAACAAAGATGTACTTATTATTTATATTAGTCCTGGCATATCCCTTTACATAGTATATTTTCAGATTTATAGATTTAATTGTAATTCCTTCTGGACAAGGTTTAGAAGAAAATTTAACATGTATTTTATGACAGCATTGTAGAGTCCTTCCTCAAAGATATCTCATCTCCCATTTTAAACAAGGCATTTTGAGTCTATTGGTCTGAGACTGAGAACTGGGTTAGAGATTGTCACATTTTGAATGACACACCTATAAATCATATAAAATCTATTTGTCACCATGATGGTATTAAGAAATGGGATCTAGGGACCCAGTGTGAAGCATAATGGGTTCAGCTACTGCCTGCAATACCAGGATCCCATATGGGTGCCTGTGTCAGTCCCAGTTGCTCCACTTTCTATCCAGCTCCCTGAAAAAAATGCCTGGAAAAGCAGCAAAAGATTGGCCAAGTGTTTGAGTCCATATATTCATGTGAAAGAGCAGGATGTAATTCCTGGCTCCTGGCTAAGCACTAGCCATTGTGACAATTTGGAAGGTGGATCAGCAGATTGAAGATTTCTTTCTCTCTCTCTAACTCAGAATTTGTTTAAGTGAGATGTGGGAGCTTTAAGAGGTGATTAGGGATTAGCTCAAGAGCATGACCTTCATGAATGCATAATGCCATTATTAAGATAGTAGGTTGTTTGTTTTAATTAGATTAACACCTCTGTATACTCATGCTGTGTCATCCTATGATGCCTTCTGCTGTGGTATGGCATACCAACAAGATCTACACCAAATGTAGTCCATTGGTCCTTGACTTCCAGCTTTCCAGAACCATGAGCCAAGCAATTGTGTTGTTGTTGTTGTTGTTGTTCAGAATCTATCTGGCCCAGAGAATTATTTTATAGGAGCAAAAAAGACAAAAACAGAGGCAATGATTTTCTCTTATGGAAATTCAAGTCACATTTCTACCTACCTGACAGAGAGCATTTCTGGTTGTTTGAATTCAAGCACTATTTAGAATATTGTCCATTTACTTCTTTCTTAAGAACTCATGATAAATGAGCCACTTCCTTTGGAGACTAGATACTTGATAAACCACGTTATTTCTTCATCTGTGATAGCAGTCCCTTTTGGGAACTTGTATCTTAGAATTGAAGTATTCCAATGAGTTTTAGCTCTGGAGGTATGTAGCTACTGCCAGGTAGAGAATATCAGGAGAAACAAGATAAAAGGCAAAAGAAATTAATAGCTCAGTCTGTTTCTTCTCTCTTTTCAATATTTTGCTAGTGTCTTTCATTACATAAATCTCAGATAAAGATGGACGGCAAAGAGATAATATCTGGATAAGAGAGAATGCGCTCTGTAAAGATCATCCTCCAAAGGTTGTTCCTGTCAGGGAAGGGTGAGGGTGAGGAGGATGAAGGAAATGAAAAATAACCAAATGACAAACTCAATTCCAAAAGAGTTGTTAATCTTAGCTAACTGCTTCCTTGCAGAGATTGGAAATGGTCCATTTATTCCTTTGTCTTTGTCTATCCTCTCTCCTGTGCCTAGTAAAGTTTCTAGAATACATCAGTAATCAGCTCAGTTGAACATGGGGAAAATAGTCCCAAGCAAACAAAAGGTAACAAACCATTCCCTGTGTTTTTCAGAATTTGGACTAGAAGACTGAAAAAAGTTGGATCTTGCATATGGAGAGAAGGAGTTATAGAAGATGACACTTGACGGGAAGGAAGGAGTAGGGAGAAAAGGAATGGATTTTGATCCTTGCCCTCATCACAGGGGAATAAGACAGAGCAAGCTTACTTGTTCTTGAGTTCCATGGACACCTGCTATCCACCTGATTAGGGAACTCTGCTCCATCTGAGTGCCTAAGACTTCCTGCTGCCCTAGGTCAAACCATAATGTTTCATCTCCTTTGAATGTTAGATCTACATTCACCTGTTCCAAGTTCCTTTCAGCATCAACACCATCTGTTTCTTTTCAGATTACTTATTTTTCTAGCAACCATAATTGGAAAGATTGTCTTACTTGTACTCTGGTCCATTTGCAATAAAAATTATTTCTAACAACAGATAGGTTGATGTTGGCTACCTAGATAATCCTATGGTTTTAAATATATGGAAATAAAAAGGTTCAGCCTCAAAGAATAAAATACAAAAGGTCCGAGTAAGAAGACAAGAGGATGTTTAGAGAGCATCTGTCAATTTAGTTTTGCAAGCTGACAAGATATTTTAGAGAGCATTGGGGCATAAGTTTGGCTATGCTCATACTCCTCAGGATTAAGTTGAATATTTAGTTTATGTTAAGGAGCTACTGAAACATTTCCCTGGAAGACAAATGAATAAGATTTGAGCTTTACATATTATAATCGGGCAATAGTGTCAGCTAGATAGATGAGAAAGTAAAGTTAATGACTTAGTGGGAGTCAACAAACTGGGGGTGTTGCAAAACTAATTGGACATGAGCCTCTCTGCATAATTTGCAAAATAATGACTTATACCTGTTGACACATAACTCCCTAAAAACGATTTCCCAGATACACTCATTATGTTTTCCTTTACCAATGCCAAAATTAAGGGTTCTTTTTACACCCTGAGCTCAATAAAAGTCTTTTCCCTCCTGTTAGATAAGACAACAATCAACGGGTGAGGAGACTTTGGTGTTTTGCTTTTGATGGTATCCTTTAGACTTTTCGTGGGTGCTTAAATTTGCATAATTTGCTTTTATTAGCCCTTGAGCTAAATAATTAGATGACTTTGTGAGTAAATGTGTTGATGCCTGGTTCACAATGGTTATAGCCTTGATATCACCTTGCTCTTAGTGTTTTCTATGCTGTAAACATTTAGTTGCTATGATGTGATGTGGTGGATGTCTGTGGAAAAAGAATCAGGGTTAGAACTGTAGAGAAAATGGGATGTAGCTTCTACAGTCTGGGGAAAGAAATAGCAAAAGCTGGTAGAACAGAGATGGAGTTAGAGCTCATATTAGACTAAAAAAGGGCATATAATTTGTCAAGTGAGGGGCCACACATTCTCTGAGAAATCATTATCAAAAATGCATATTTTAGAAGGTCTCCTGATTTTATTGTGTGCTACTCTATGACCATCAATGATATGAAAAATAGAAAAGTTTATGCTTATGATTACAATAGAGTGAAAGAGGTCAGTCATTCATTTCTGTTTCAAAAAATTGTGCTGCACTCCCCTGCTAGGCTGTACCTATCACTGTTGAGCACAAGAACTAGACTGGAAGAGAGACAAGGATAAAGGTGGTGGCACCTATTGGCATATATGAGGGCTGCGTCTGAGGGAGAGTTCGGCTGAGCTAAACCGCGGTACCGTAGATGTGCACAAGAGCTGCAGGGGATTTGGGCTGGGCTGGGCTAAGCTGCAGCACAGGCTTATGTGTGCAAACAAAAAACAAACAAACAAAAATGGCTGGGGGAGAACCTACTAGGGGTTATTGGCACATGCTGTATGCTTGATGGCTGGGTCTGTGGTGGGCTGGCTGGGCTGGGTCACAGCACGTGTCTGTTTATGAGATATGGGGCTGAGGCGGAACTGATCAGGCAGCTGCATCCACCAGCACGAGTGCTGGCTGGTCCAGGTGAGACTGCACCTGACCCTGCGCTGGCTAGTGCACCTAAGTCAGGTCTGAAGTGACCCCAGGATGGATTTCTTCAGGGACTCCCTGACTGGACCACTGGACTCAGACCGTGGCCACAACAGAAATCACAGGATGTGTAGTCTGACCTTTCAGTGTATGTGTTGGGACTGGACATCCTCAATTGCTGATGCAGATGCAGTGAACAGCATGTCCAGATGCACACGGGGGACATGAGAGTCAGCTCATCTAGGCCAGCAGGGGGCATCAACTGACTTTTCAGAGGATGGAAAGCAGGACATACTGGACAGTTCTCCTGGCCAAGCTATGTAGCATGTTCCTGGGCCTGGGGATGTACTCAGGTGGACTTTGTCAACCAGTAGAACTTGGAGGTATCTTTTCAATCCTGGAGAATTCAAACCAACAATGCCTCAGGGTTATGGAGATCACTTGAGCAGCAGCCTCAGAAAACAGAGAACCCATATCGGGTTCTCTGGAGTGTCATCGGAGGACTGTTTCCTCTCCCTGGGTGCTGATATGGTTTGAAGGCAGCAAATGGCCCTTTTCTTTTCATTACATGTGAACACAGAACAAAAAGAAAAAGAAGACTGGGGCATGTGTCCCAACCACCTTCCCTCTGTGCCTGGTTCTCCCCATTCTGATTTGAGGCCCACATGGGCATGCATCCCTCTCAACTATGTAAACAAAATTAAAAAAAAAATTGTGTCTAGTGTTGTGGTTGTAGATTAAGCTTCTGTCTGAGATGCTGACATCCCATAATAACCATGGTTCAAATCCCAGCAGCTCTACTTCCAGTGCAGTTCCATGCTGATTGGAAAGAAGCAGAAAATGGTGCAAGTATCTGAGTCCCTGCCATCTCCATGGAAGATCTTGGTGGAGTTCCAGCATCCTGGCTTCTATCTGGGAAATGAACTAGCATATAAAAGATCTTTCACATGCTCGTTCTCTGTCCTTCCCACTGTGTAGCCCCATTTTTCAAATGAGTATTTTTTAAAGTAAAAAAAAATCATATTCACATACGTGTAACATAATTCAATATTATTTATTTTTAGGGTTTCATTAATCCTGTTGTATCCAGAATAATTCAATGATTATAATGTAATATTAAAAGAATTAAACAAACAATTTCAAATTATTCGTTAAGAACTCCCCTTTTTCTTGGACTGGTATATAGCTTCATAAAGGAAATGTGGGATGGAAAATAGTGACTACACCCAAAGTAGCATTGGCCTCACACAGCAGCCCCAGCTATGGGTTTATGCGAACATTAGAATTCAGGTGACAGTCTTCATGCCCTCAGAGTAGAGGGACAATAGCTACAGCAGTCCTTCAAAGAGAAACTGAACCACCTGGGAAAACAAAAAGCCAGAAACTTCAGCATATGAAGCTAACCTCTGGGATCTTAATGCTGAGAGGATTAAAATGCAAATGGACAGTACCTAGATCCTAATCTGACAAATGGACTACAACAAATAATCTCTGCATCATCTACCCAGAATAAGGACATATGCAATTGTTTTTTCTTATTTTTGCTTCCAATCTTGAAACAGAAGATTCTCTGATCCTCATACCAATATTGGAATATGCTGTATTTCTCTGTGGCCTCCTATTTCCCCAACCAGAGTCTCTACAGCAGGCCTGAAACCTTCCCTTGGTCCATTCTATAAAGCTTTTTCACATCCCTTCATGTGTTTGAGTTTGCCAAATGCCGGCTGATGGTGATTTCCATCATAAGTTTTGAAATCGGCTTTGCTTGTTTTCACTTGAGTGTTCTTCATTTGTTTCCACAATATCGAATGGGGATTCAAGCATGGAACTTCTTCACAACATCATTGGTAATAATTTTCTCATTTCTCCTTGTCTGTGCGTGAGTAGTGAGTGTGGCTCTCTTATTGGTCTCTGTTTCATCAACCATCTCAAAAGCTATGATAGCATAATCTCATCTTTTATCAGCCACATGACATCAATAATTCAGATGATGTGGCTTTAGAATCTGATTATAGTCATAATATTCAAAGATGCTTAGAAATGCAGGCTATTACTAAAAAACTTGGACATAGTATTCAAAATAAGTCATATGTGTAAAAACTCTATTTCTATGTTTGTTAAAGGCTCACTTATTTACTTTGATGGTGTGTAGAAAAAAACATGTTTAAATGTCTATTTTGTATAGATTTTCTGAAAAAAGTCATCTCATTATATTTGGGGCTTCCTGCTATGTTCACTAGGTTGTTAACCTTAATGTGGTTTTAGGTAAACTGGAAATGCTCTCAGAAAAAGCTGGAAGGTGATTCATACTCACTGAGACGTTTCTCTGCCAGGCTGTGTGCTGGCCAGAGGGAGGTAAACAAGGCACACCACCAGAACCACAGAATTTATAAATCAGGGCCCAAAGGTTAAGTCATTTTAACTTCTTAGCTATCCCCAAGATCAAACCTCAGACAGAATTAGGCTTTACTGGACACCTAAACAAACTTCTGGGGGAAGTTTAGAATTCGAAGTAGCCACAGTAATTTACTAGGCAGGGCTCTCATGTCCAGGTGTAGTGTAGTGATCTCCCTGACTTTTCTTAACTGCTCACCCATCTGTTTCCTTCCCAGGTCTTTCTCCTTTTTAAATGTATTTCCTAGGCCAAATATCCTTTTAAACTGGTCCCCTCAAGCAAAAGCGTAACCTCTTCCTACATTTTGGTACTATCAAAATCTTCAGTGAAAGTTGATAGCATCGACCTGTGCATTCTATCAGGACTTTCAAGATTGGGAAGCCCTTCCTGATTCTTGTTATGTTTATTTATTCATTTATTTAGTTTAATTTTGCTTCTTTTTATTATTATCATTTTATGATAAAGTTCCATAGACCCTGGGATTTCCCTTATCACTTCCCCAAATCCCTCCCCACTCACTGAGTTCCCTTATATCATTATTATAAAACAGTTCTTACTATACAGTCATATGTCTATTATTGTGGGCTCCTAATGAAACTGTTTGTTACATCTTGACAATAGGGTGCTAATTCTTGTTTTTATTTTATCTTTTTCCACATTATTATTATTAATTTTTTTCTGTATCTAGGGTAAGGGGAGAGAAAATGTAGAAGTTCCACCCAGCCTCCCACCCATCCCAGGTGCCTGATGTGGGGCATGCTCCGAGGGTCCTGCTCAAGTGGTTTTGATAGTTCAATAGTCCTGAATTGCTGCCAGTCTCATCATTCTAAGCATGATGAAATGTCTCCAGAATCCACTGGCTGACATACATCATGTTAGAGTCTCCGTTTGCCCAGATTTTCACTGTCAACACATGGCTGATGTTGTTGAATTATTTGTTTTGTCCTCTGTCCTCTGTTGTGGTACCAGATGTCCTCTGCAGGCTCTGATGGACTGCCATACCCTCCATGTGCAGTTGGATATGCTGTCCATTGCTCTGTTTGAGCCTCTAAGGAGGTTCAGCTTTGATACTTCCACTCCGTGGTCAGACCATGGAACCTGCACTTCTCTTCATGGTTGGGATTCTGAGATCAGCAATTAAGTTGGATCCCTCCAACTTAAAAACAAAGAAACTTCGTCTGAGGTGATCCCAGACCTGATTTTTGTGAGTGCTTGCCAATACTGGGTCCGACAGTCTGTCGCCCTAATCAGCTTATGCATGTGCTGGTGGTTGCAATTGCTGGGTCAGTTCTGTTTCCAGCCCTGTCTTCCATGTGAACCGATGGGTGTTGTAGTCCAGCCCAATCCTTTCCACTTCATACTCAGCCCTCACGCAAACCAGTGGAAGCTGCAGCCTAGTCAGAGCAACCCACAATAACCTCCACCAGACCTGCCTTCTGCCCTGGTTCCCGTGCTTGCCAGTATGTACAGCAGACTGGTCCAATCTGTCCCACATCCCATTCAGCTCTCATTCTTGTTTTTAAAGATTCATTTATCTCTTTGAAAGGCAGAATTGCAGACAGAAAGAGAGAGATAAAGAGAAGAAGGTGTCTTCCATTTGCTTGTTCACAATGGCCAGGGCTAAACCAATCCAAAGAAAAAATCAGAAACTTCATTACCATCTTCTGTATGGATGACAGGTGCCCAAGCACTTGAACAATATTCTGCTACATCTCCCAAGGAATTAGCAGAGAGCTGGATAGAAATTAGAGCAGCTGAGACTCAAACTGGTGCCCAGATGGAATGTCAGCACTGCAGGCAGCAGCTTTACTTGCTGTGCCACAAAGGTGGCCCACAGTCCTGATGATTTCTTTTTAAGTGTTTATTTATTTGGAAAGCAGAGTTACAGCACACATGTGCACCTGCGAGAAAGAACAAGAGAGAAAAGAAGAGATGGATTTTCCACACATTGGTTCATTCTCCCAATGGCCTGATTCTAAAGGTTTTGCCAAAGGTATCCTGCTTGTATCTCCTTCTCTGTCCTAGGAGCATTTAATTAAAATAATCTGTGGACTTCCTGTCTGTCTTATTTTACTTTGAGCATGGTAACCATGGTTTATTAATGTTTGCATTTTTAGAGATTATATCCATGCTGGGCTAGAGTACACTGAGAGTTGTGCCAATGCTGGCAGCACAGAGGCAACTGCTTTTCCAGCCACTCACCATGCCACCTGGAAGGCAGCAGGGGAAAGAGAAAAGAGTGAAGATTTGCAGTTAGACAAGCCTGGGTCTGCCATCCAATTATTGTATGCCCTTGGCTCTTCTTTAACAACCTAATCCCAGAGTTGTAGAGACTGAATGAGATAAAAACCAAGTTTTCTCAGCTACTCTTGTCCTCAGATGTACAGTGGCTCTTTCTTATTGTGGGGAATTTGTTTCAAGACCCCAAGAGGATGCCTAAAACCACGGACGCTATCAAACCCTGTATGTACTATGCTTTTTTCCCCTTTGCAAACATACTTATGATAAAGTTTAGTATATAAACTATGCTCAACAAGAGATTAACAATAGCAAATAATAAAACAGAATGGTCGTTAAAATACTGTGTAAAAAGTTATGTGATCTGTCTCTTTGTGTTTCAAGTAAATAAATAAATCATAAAGGTATGTTAACATAATCTCCTCCATCCCCAACAACTGTCTTATTACATTGTACTTATTATATTGTCTTCTTGTGATGATGGGAGATTATACAATGTCTATGGGGTGAGATGCAGTGAGTTTAATCACAAGATTATGGTAATATTACATGCGGTACATGAACATGAACCCTGTGATATTGTGACAGACATTTTGATAAAGATTGCTGCTAAGTAACAAATGGTGAGTACCATAAAAAGCATGTATACACTGTGCAAAAGGATGATTCACAAACAGGGAAGGATAGAGCAGGAAGCTACAATATTTCATCATATTAGTTAAGAAAGGTGTGCAACTTAAAATTTATGAATTGTTTATTTCTGGGATTTTCCATGTATTATTTTCAGATTGGATAAGTAGCTGAGGGAAGTGAAACTGCAAAACCAGGGATTACTAGATCTATGTTTATTTCTCCATGTATATTCTTAGTAAGAAACTCTTTTCTGGATTCTAAGTCTCTTGGTGATCTCTCCAAGGGTGACACAGAAACATTTCCATTACACTTTAGCTTGAATGAGTTAATAGTTACCAGGATGACAATGTGCTAATCCCATACACTCATCAAATTTGATGCTTTTCAACATGCACCCCAACCGTTCTAATGAGTGTTACTATCCCATTACCCAGGCCAGAAACCTAGGAGTCATCTTTGGTAGACATCATTCCGTCCCTACACATAGTTTATGTTCCTCTATGCTCTCTGTCTACCTTCACTCAGCACCTCTCCCTTCCAGTTCAAACTGCCTCCCAGCCTCTCCTGATCAGCTTCCTCTCTGCCTTGTCTCCTCACTCCAAGGGAGCCTCCAATTTCCTGCTTAGAGCTAATGCCTTTTCCCATGGTAGGAGAAAAGATCATCTGAGGCCCTTATTGTGTTCTCTGCTGTCTTCCTTTTGCAGCTTTTTCTGTAACTTCCTACCACCTATACTGACCTATTGACTTTATAAAAATTGAAATACAATTAATCTCTCTTTTGCTTCTGAATCTTCAAACACTATGTAATTTTTAAAAATTATTTTATGTATTGGAAAGAATTACACAAAAGGAGAGAGAAGGATATACACACAGATGTTCCATCCACTGGTTCACTCCCCAAATGACTGCAACAGTGGGGACTGGGCCAGGGCAAAGTCAGGATCCAAGAGTTTTTTCCAGGTCTTGCATATGTGTTGCAAGGGCCTGAGCATTTGTGCCATCCTCCACTCCTTTCCTTACATTGGCACTGAGATGGATTGGAGGTGGAACAGCCAGGACCTAATCTGACACCCATGCAAGATTCTCTCACTGTAGTGGTAGATTAACTCATTATGCCACAAGGCCAAGCCCCTGGAATTCTGTTTACCTTGTTTCCCATTTGGTAAGACTCTGGCTAATACCAAACATTCAGGATCACAAGGCAAAGACATCTTGCCTATCACATTTCCTTGCAAGGTGTTTTGCCTCTGTGTTTCAGAAAGGTCTGTTTTTTGTTTGTTTTTTTGTTTTTGGTTGGTTTTGTTTTTTAAATAAATGCAGTCATTACGCTGTAATGTAATTACATAATGTGATAATAGCTGAAATCTCTGGGCCCCATGCTATTAACAGGGCATTCTTCTAAACTCTTTACTTGTGTAAGCTTGTATAATTCTCATGACAATCCGGTGAAGTAGGAACCATGGTAATGAGCTGTTATGCAGGTGAGGAAAACAATCCATAGGAGAAACAAATACTCTTCCCTGTATGATAGTTACCCTGCAACCTAAAAGCCCCAACTTCAGAGACCACTTAATCACCTACCATAAATGTTTGCATCCAATATTCCCTAAGGATTTTATCTGTGCTTTTCAATGATGTACTCCTAAGGCCTAGAATAATATTCAGCTCAAAGAACTGCTTATTAAGTATGTTTAATTTCACTGGATGAATACTAACTCAACGGTGTCTCCCAATCCGGAATGGTGGAACTCCATTTTATTCCATTTCTTCTCTACACCTAGCCTGGGACATCTCATCTTTCAGTCTAGGTTCCCTGATGCCTAATGAGTTCTGTGATTCCATTTTGCTTTTGTGCTCTGTTGAAATCTTGCACTCAACCATGCCTAACACACTTGGTTGTTTGTCCATTTTCAATGTGTAGAAATAAATCTGGTCAGCTGCTGTCTGACAGCTGGAAAAACAAAGCAACTCCAGATCTAAACAGTTTTGTATGTCAGAAAAGCAGGGAGGATAGCTTTCCAGTTCATGTAAGTATGTGGGTGGAAAACCAGCTAGTTCTTTGGGAAAAGATAACTCGAATGAATATTACACAACATGGAGAAATAGAAGAAGCAGACACAAAAATGACAAAAGTGCTGAAAACCATGACCTAGAAGGCTAAAAATAACTGCAGTCAAATTTGGAGGAAAAAAAAAAAAAAAAGACTGTAGGTTAATGTTCCAGGCCTGTGTATGAATGGAGTTTTGGTTTGAAGGATGGAGAACAAATGTTCAGTAGCTTCCTGGAGGAGAAGAATGTGTTTGTGGCTTTGATGCCTTTTGAAGAGCTGAGAATAGGGAAATACAACAACTTTACTAGGAACAAGTCAGCTTGAGCTTCAGTAAAACATACAAGAGAATCCTCAGTTCCAGGCTACCCAGGCATGGTGGAAGGAGTAAAAAACAAATGCTTATTTGTTAGGTGGTAGGGATATCTTGCTTTTTATTTTATTCTCCAATGAGCACTTAACATTCCCAGTAGATTAAAAAAAAGTATCATTAACTTTATCTAGAATACTTGGATGCTTTGGATATGTGTGTTTATTTCAGGCATGCCTGTTTATGCAAACAAATAATCTTCCTGTCCCATTACTTGTTTTCCTCACTGATAACATTTGAAGGACTTACTGATACTATAAATGTGGCATAGAATTGAAGTCCTTACTGCTCCGTGACCATGGCAAGTTGCTAAATCTGGCTCTTCTTTAATGTTTCTTTTTTTGAACAATACTTTGCAAGTAGTGATGTCAGGCATAAAAATGCATAGAAAATATAGGAAATACTTAGTGATGGGAACATGGTGGACTCAGTGAGTAGGGGTAGAGATTTTCATCTGATGTATACCAGCAAAAAAAAAAAAAAAACCAAAACAAACAAACAAAAAAAAAACAGTGAATTAAGGCAAATTCCCCTAATCAGAAGAGGTTTTGCTTAGAGTAAAATGGTTGAATTAGTTTCACAAATACACCCTTCCTCCCTCCCTCCCTCCCTTCCTTCCTTCTTTCCTTCCTTCCTTCCTTCATTCCTTCCTTCCTTCATTCCTTCCTTCCTTCCTTCCTTCTTTCCTCTCTCTTTCAGCACTTATTCTATTTTTTATTGGAAAGTCATATTTACAGAGAGAAGCAGAGACAGAGAGAAAGATCTTCCATCCACTGATTCACTTCCCAAGTGGCTGCAATGGCCAGTGCCGAGCGAATCCAAAGCCAGGAGCCAGGAGCTCCTGGGTCTCCCATGTGGGTGGAGGATCCCTAGGCTTTGAGCCATCCTCTATTGTTTTTGTAGACCACAAGCAGGGAACTGGATGGGAAGCGGAGCAGCCAGGTCATGAATTGGCACCCATATAGGATTCTGGCACATATAAGGCAAGGATTTAGTCACTAGGGTATTGTGACAGGCCCCAGGCTCTCTTTCTAAAGGGGATTATAATCAGGACTTATTCAAGGGTTTGTTCCATAGCTGGTGTTTGAGTTATTGGGAGGAGAAGTGCAATGCATGTGTATAATAATTATAAATGCCTTTAAAGAGGATTCTTTCATGTATGTTCACATTTCTTCCTAAAAAGAACATGAATCATATCTTCTAATTTATGTTATAAACTTTTTCCTTTCGAGAGTTCTCAAAAAAAGAGTGCACATATGGATAATATAGATCTAGAATCTATTGTACAACTCCATAGATTGACTTGTATTGTTAAATGTGTGTACCATATCCTACAAATGTAATTTATAAAAGGTTTAAGTGTTGAGAGTTTCTAACCGTAGATTTTTATGGAGTATCTGCTATGTTAGCTTTAGTGGCAAATCTGGCAACCTTTAGTCTTTGGAGTTTCATGCCTTCATCATGTCTAAACTCTTTCCTGTCTTAAGGATTCAAAGACCATTCCCTGTACATCTGTTCAGCAGAGATGCTGCTGTTTCCTCTAGGTCATCCAGAGTTTTGAGAGAAGAATACTTGAGACAAGTAAGGTTCTCAGAATCAATGAATCTTTTCATTTTCTCAGAGACCCTGTTTTATCTGATACCCTATCAAAGGCATTGCTGGTGGACAATTTTTACTAGTTTTCTCCCTCCTGAGTTTCTTTTTTAAAGCATTGATTAGTAAAAAGGTCGTTTACATTCAGTAATTGTACTTTGAAGATTTAGTAAGTTTCAAATAAGCTCTTATTTAAAAGTTTACTCAAATGAAATCCATTTATTCAAACTGTTTTGCAGTTTGTGCTATACAGCAAATGGTTCTTTATTATCTTAGTGGAAATCATAAATGTAACTAAAACAGTCGTTCTTCTAGACCACTCATCAACCACCCAAACTATGTAGTTAATTCTTACTATTTTTTTTAAAAAATTAGTAAATCAATTTTTTATTTAATTGAAAAGGAAACAGAGAGTGAGAGAAAGTTAAAATCAGCCTGTATTTTCTGGTTTGGTTTAACACACACACACACACACACACACACACACACACACACACACACACATTTATTCGAAAGAGTTACAGGCAGGAAAAGAGACAAAGAGGGAATTTTCCAGCTTCTGGTTCACGCCCTAAGTGACCTCAACACAGACATCCTCCAGAGGCTCAAACAGTTTGGCCATCTTCTGCTGCTTTCCAAGGCATATAAAGCAGGGAATTGGATCTAAAGTAGAAAAGTGGACACTCAAACCAGTGCCCATATTTGATATTGGTGGTGTAGGCAGAGGCTTAACCTATTACGCCACAATGCTGGAACCCTGTTTTACTTCTTAAAAAAAAAAAGTTTTATTTGAATGGCAGAATTACAGAGGGAGAAAAAGGAAAGAAGAGGGGAGAGAGGGAGAAAGCAGGAAATAAAGAAAGAAAATGAGAGAGCAAGGGAGAAAGAAAAGGTGAGAGAGAGAATCTTTTATGTTCTGGTTCACTCCCCAAATGGTTACAACAACTTGGGCTGAGCTGGTTTAGACCAAGGGCCAGGAGCTTCATCTGGGTCTCCCAAGGATTTGACCATCTTCCTCTGCTTTCCCAGCTGTACCAGCAGGAAGCTTAATCATAAGTAGAGCAGGCAGGACTCAAACTGGTACTCAAATGGGACGTGGGCATTGCAAGAGGTGGATTAGCCTATGGTATCACAACACTGGCCGCTGGGTTACTCTTCAAAGGCCTGCAACAACTAAGAGCCAAACTGAAACCAGGAGCTGGAAACTCCAACTGAGTCTTTCACATAGGTGGCTGGAGCACAAATGCGTTAGACATTGCCTGCTGCCTCCCAGGGTGTGCATTGGCAGGAAACTGGAGCTGGAAGTGGAGCCAAGGCTTGCACCTAGGCGCCCTGATAGGCAATGTGGTCATCTTATTCAGCATCTTAACCACCAGGTCAAATTTCCATCATTTGTGAACAACTTTCAACAAATGTTTACTGGGAAATATGGTATACTGATACTTCTTGCTTTAGGCATTTCACTTAATCCTTACTAGTCACTGCTAATTTCCCTGGGTAATGGAAAGTGTTTAAAATGACATGTATAAAATGGTTAGATTTAAATTATATAAAAGTTCTGATTCTTGAACATTTTCAACTTATAAAAATGAAAATTTAATATTACACCTCGCCATAGAACCCAGGTTTTTTCATAAAGTTTTACTTTCTATATATGTCAAATAAAAATTAATGTTAGTTTCAGAGAACCTTTTAAGAACATACACCCAAAAGCTGTTTTACATGCAGCTTTATTTATAAAAATGCAATGATCAGCAGCTATACAGAGAAAAGGAGAGACTTAAGAAGATCTTCTGGTCAATGATTCCTTCCACAGCAGCTGCAATGGCCAGAACTGTGCCAATCTGAAGCCAGTAGCCCGAAGCCTCATCCAGGTCTTTCACGTGCGTACATGGTCTTAAGGCTTTGGGCCATCCTCAACTGCTTTCCCAGGCCACAACTAGGGAGCTGGATGGGAAGCAGAGCAGCCAGGGTACAAACTGGCACCCATGTGGGATCCCAGCTTGTGCAAGGCAAGAGCTTTAGCCACAAGGCTACCGTACTGGGCCCATATTCTTTTTACCCAGTCAAAAAATATCAATCTTATAAGTGTAACTAATATTAACTTATTATAAATCTTGAAAACAATGAATATTTTATAAAATAGTTCTTGTGTTCTTCAAGTCAGTGGGGGATTGTCTGGTGGAGACTGTCAAAAATTGGACTGAACCCAAGGATCTGCAAGCTGGAAGGGTGAGGTCTGGGTGCCAGCAGCAATGGGTTCTGAGCAAGGCCCTTTATGGAGCTGTCACATGACAAAAAGGGAAAGAATTAGCTCTTGTTCTCTTCTTACATGTATACTAATCTGATTCACGAAGGCTTCATCTTCATGAAGACCTACTTTCTTGCCAACCATCTCATTTCTAAGGATTATCACCTTGAGATTAGAGTTTCAACAGACGAGTTCTGGGAAACACAAACATTGAGTTCAGTGCGGTAGTTCAAGAGGAAATGCTTTCAGGAGTGTTTAACTACTCTGTACATGAACAAAAAGTTATAACTTGTAAATTTAATGACACATAATTAATAATCCTAACTACCTATTAAAACAAGCAGCCAACAAATATACAAGACAATTTTGGATTAAAATATCCTAAATAATGTTCAAAACTATTTCTTTTCCCTTAAGTTTTTGCTCCCAGATACAACAGTTCATAATTCTAAATACCCAGGAGAAATAATGTTTTTCTTGACTTTATGTGTATGTCATGGGTAGTCCTTATAAAGAAACAAATATTATTTGATGGCATGGTGCAGCCATGGAAGAGTCCAACAAGCTCCTCCAACACAAGGAGGAGTCCAACAGGCTTACTAAATACGGAATAAAATTTATTAAGTGGAAAGCAGGAAACATCAGAATGCCTGCATCATGACTACCATGGGGAAAAAAATTTCTTCTCCTTATTAGATTAAGACACCTGACATGCTTAGGCTCCTTAGAATTCTTGTCTACTTCATTACCAAGGATTTTTCTTTTGCTTGAAGCAGGTTTTGTGAGGATTCATGAAAAAGTTTGGTTTTTCTCAATGGAAGTGATCATTTAGAAGTGTATTTCACCATGGAATTTCTTTTTGAAATTTTTTGTTGTTATTATTTTCTGTGATATGGTTTTGTAGGTACAGGTATTCCTTCTCCATCTTTCCTTCTTCCTTCCACATTCCCACCACCACCACTTCCCTCCTTATTATTACAATAGTGTAGTCCTTCAGCAAGAGTCATAAGTCCAGTGTTCTGTTATTGAAGTGTATCATGACATTTTGTAGGTATAGGCAGACAATCGTGGAAAATCTAGTGTCATGTTGTCGAGTGTCATAGATATATTTAATATTTCATTGACAGTCCTCCTTTTATTTGAGAGTAGAGATGTGTACTGCAATGTATCTTCACTTCTTTGTGTGCTAGTCTCCATTACACAGTTCATCTATGAGAATAAATGTATATACATGTTTATCTATATATCTATTGATCTTATATTTTACATGATGTTTGTCTCATATCAGAGAAAACATATGCTAGTTGTCCTTTAGAAATTGGCTTATTTCACCGAGCATAATGGTCTTCAGTTGGCACCATTTGGTTGCAAACAGCAAAGAACGAACTTGTAAGTACAGTGCCCGCGGAATTTTATGTGACCTGTGTTGCTTATTTCAGTGCTGTCTTCTCAGTATTCTTGAGGAATTTAACTGTTGTTAGCTCATGGTGAATTCCCCCTCCACCTCACAGTCACATCTCAACTCAAAATTACTGTTTCCCAGAGCCGGCTGCCATTAGGATCAGAGGATAACACTGCTTCTCTTAGCCTACTCCTTCACTCCAGGCTGCTTCTCCATCTCATCCTCCATGGCTCTGGTTTTCTATAATTAGCGATTTCTTTCAAATGCAAATTTGAGTCTATTGCTTCCAGTTCTTTTAAAAATGCCTACACATAAATTCCTGTGCAATATCATCTCCATTTCTCCATCTCTATCACTTCCTAGTTTTATCTTGTCTTCAATCTAGGCATCTTTTCATTTAGTACCCTCTTTTAGGAGCCTCACCTCCAGCAACACTGCTACTTTTCTGCACCTGGATAATCTCTGATTGTAAAAATTTAGCTTAAGTGCTCTTCCAAGAAACCTTCCAAGTTTCCCCAAACTTGGAATACCTGAAATATTTACTGTCTTTGTCTTCTAGCACTGACCACACTCTGCTACTGCTTGTTTGGTTTTCTGCAACCTTCTGTAGTCTGAAAGCTCCTTCAGAGGGTATGTTGTTCGGTGAATGAATGAAGGAATATACCCAGAGACAGGCTTCACTTGCTCTACTTTTTTCTCATTTTAATTTTATATGGTGCATAAAAACATTATAAATTTGTAGGATACCATGAGACTTTTCTATATATATATATATACACTGTTTAATGTGAAATTAAAGTAAATATGTCTGTATACTCAAGCATTTAACATTCCCATTTGGTAAAAACATTAAAAATCCTTTCTTCTCGTTTTTGAATGGAGAATTATACAGTGTATTGTCATTATGAGGTGACATCTCATTGTGACTTTGATTTTCATGTGCCTCTAATAAGGCATATTGAATATTTTCTCATGTACTTTTTGGCTACTTGTATACATTCTTTTGGGAAATGTCTGTTTAAGTGCATTGCCTATTTTACGACTGAGTTATTTGGAGTTAAATTTCTTATTTATTCCGGTTATTATTCCTGTGTCAGATTATGTAATCTGTATGCATTTTCTCTTATCCTATAGGATGTCTTTTCACTCTGTTGACTCTTTGGTGAAATTGCATTTGTCTATTCTGCCTTTGTTTATGCTTTTGGAGTGTGTTTAAAAGAAAAATCTTGCCAATTCTAATACCCTGAGATATCTCTCTGATGCTTTCTTTTTGGTACTTCCAAAGTTTCAAGTGTTACGTTTGGTTATTAAATACATTTTGAATTAATTTTTGTACATGGTGACAGACAGGAGTCAAGTTTCACATTTCATTCTCTTACATGTGGCTATTGAGTTTCTCCAACATCATTTATTAAAAAGTTATTTTCTAATATATACTTACAGCACCATTAGCAAAATTCAGGTGACTATAAATGTGTTGGTTTAATTCTGTGGTTTCTATTCTGTTCCATTGGTTTGTGTGTTTGCTTTTATTCTAATAGGATACCTTTTAACTGTTGAAGTTTTGTAATGTTCCTGGTTTTATTCTTTTGCTCGAGATTTCTTTGACTATTCAGAGTCTTTGGTAGTTCCACCCAAATTTTTCTAGTAATATTTTCCTAGTACAATGAAAAATGTCTTTGGTATTTTGATAGGAATTATGCTAAATCTCTTTATTGCTTTGGATACTATGGGCATTTTAATGAAATGTATTCTTCCAGTTGTAGAAATGGGATGTTTTACATTTTTTTAATATTAACTCCTGTTTCTTTCATCAGTGTTTTATAGTTTTCCTTGTGGACATCTTTCACTTTGGTGATTCAGTGTATTCCCAAGTATTTTATTTGCTTTGGACATTTTGGAAATGGACTTATTTCCTTGAAATATTTTTCAGATGAACTGCTCCTGGTGAATAACAACGTTACTTTTTCTTCTATGTTGACTTCTTATTTTACAGTTTCATTAAATTGACTTACTGGCTCTAATAGTCTTTTGTTAGTGTCAGTAAAGTTTTCTAGGTATAAGATCTATCATCTGCAAAGTGGGTTTAACTCTGTATGTTTAACCATGTGCATTCCTTTTATACCTAATTTGTTCAGATTTTTTTTTTGGTGAATTAATGTTAGTTTCCCTTTAATTTTTTTTTTGTCTTTTGAGATTAATTATACTTATATCAATTCTTAGGCTAGTGCATATTTATATATTTGCTATATATTTATGTATTTGTTATAATTTGTGCATGTTGAACTATGTTTGCATCTCTGGGTTGAATTTCGTTTGGTCTTGGTGAATTATTTCATTTAATTTGCTGTTAAATTTGATTTGTCAGTATTTTGCTCAGGATTTTTTTGCATTTGTATGTGTTAACCATATTTGCCTGTAGTCTACTTTTCATGTCCTTGTCTGATTTTGATATCAAGTAAATGCTGGTCTTGAAGAATGAATTTGGAAGAATTCTCTCTTCATCTCTATGTTTTTTTTACTTAAGAATAATTTATGTTAATTCTTCTTTAAATGTTTGGTACAATTCAACAGAGAAGCCATCTGGTGCTGGGTTTCTCTTTGATGGAAGACTTTTCTTACTGAATCAACCTTACCACACATTATTGGTCTTTTTAGGCATTCTATTTCTTCACAATTCAGTCTTGATAAGGTGCATGAATCTAGGAATTTTTCTATTTTTTCTAGGTCACCAAATCTGTTGCTGTAATCGTAACTATGATAAACTCTAAGGAGCCTGTGTATTTCTGTGGTGGCAGTTGTACTGTTTCCCCTTTACAGATACACCTTTATTTATTTGTTCTCACTGTTTTGTCAATCTAATAAAAGGCTTATCTTTTTTCAACTTTTCAAAAAACCAACTCTTACGTTAATTGACTTTTTTCGTAGGTTTTTATTTTTACTTCATTTATTTCTGCTCCAATTTTAAAATGTCTTTGTCTTATTTATAGTTTTAATTTTCTTTCCAATTAATTAATATGCTGATTAATCAATTAATTAATATATTAAGATATAAATCTATATGTATGTGTCTATGCATACACACATAGACACATACATACATGTATAATTTCTGTTTCACTTATTTTAAAGGTACAGTTACCCAGAATGGAGGAGAGAGACATACAGAGAGGTATCTTTCATATTATTGGTTCACTTCTCAAATAGCTGCACTGGCTGGGGCTGGACCAGGCTGGAGCCAGGATCTTCTTTCAGATCTCCCATACGGCTGCAAAGCACCAACACTTGGGCTATCTTAAGCTGTTTTCCCAGATACATTAGCAGAGAGCCAGACTGGAAGTGGAGCAGCAACACTCCAATCAGTGCCCATAGAAGATCCCAGCACTGCAGGCAGTAGCTTAAACCACTGTACTACAACATTGCGCCCAAAAATGTAGTTCCTATTTGTGATCTTTCTGATTTTTTTTTTAATATAAAGATTTAGTGTTATAAACTTTATTTTCAGTTCTGCTTTTCTTACATCCCACAAACCTGATGTGCTGTGTTCTTACTTTTATTTATGTCATAACATTTTAAAACTTCCTTCTTAATTTTTTCCCAAATCCAATGGCTGTTCAGAAGTAATTTGTTTAATTTCTATGTGTATATGTAGATTCCAAAGTTTTTCTTAATATTTACTCTTAAATATCATGGTATTCTATTATGTCCAGAAAAGATATTCAATATGATTTTTAATTTTTAAAATCTGTTGGCACTTGTTTGTGACTTAATATGTGATCTTTTCTGGAGAATATTACATGTGCTAGTAAGAAAAGCAAATACTATTGCTTCTTGGAGTCAGCCATTGAGCCATTGCATTGGACTCTCAATTAGAAAATTTAATCTATTTCCAGTTAACATAATTATTGATAAATAAAGTCTTACAACTGCCATTTTGATATTTCTGTGCTATTTTATTGTAGTTTTCTTCTTCCATTTGCTTTGGTTTCTTGGTAAGGCTATTGTAGATTTTTGCTTTAAACATTGTGGATTTTGGTTATAATAAGCTATTTTGAAATGTCATCTACTTGCATTGGCTATAAAGATAAGAAAAAAAATAAAACAAAAATGATAATAAGCACAAAAAAGAATTGTGGACTTGCGCTAAAATTTTCCCCACATTTAAATTTTTGATGTCTCATTTTACATCTTTTTTTTCTTATCTCTGAGCATATTCATATATATGCAATTATTTTTAATTCTTCTGCTTTTTAATCTTCACGTTGGAGACTGGAAACGTTTTATATTCTATGTTTACTACATTAGAGCATTCTGAATTTGTCTATACAGTTAATCTTCCTTCTGTGCTCCCTACCTTTTGATATTGTCTACTTCCTCCTCAGCATCTCTTTTAGTTTGAAAAACTCCCCTTAGCATTTCTTGTAAAACAGGTCTGGCAGGGTTAAATTCTCTCAGCTTTTGTTCATCTGGGAATGTGTTTATCTTTCCTTCATATCTACAGGACAGCTTTGTTGACTATAGCAGTCTTGGCTGTCTCATCTCACTCCTTCCTGATATGAAAGATTTCTGCTGAGCAGCTTATACTGAAGCCAACAGGGGCCCCTTGAAGGGCTGTTTGCTTCTTCTCTGTTAAAGTTTTGAGAATCCTAATTATAACATGTCTTAGGGTAGGCTTGGCAGAAAGGAATCTTACCGATGGCCTCTGACTTTCTTCTCTCTCTCTTTGAATAAACTCTATAACCCTTCAGCACTTTGAAGTCCCTCTTGTATCACCATCACTCAGTTACTTGCTCTTTTCATATCATCTTAAAGTTCCTGTAAGCTTTCTTTATTCCCCTCAATTCAAGCTCACTAATCCTTGCTTCTGTTTTGTTTATTTTGATATTAATGTCTTCTGTCATATTTTAGATTTTAATCAGTGTAGCTTTCTGCTCAAGAATTTTTATTTGACTCTTTGAAAATTACTTACATCTTTCTGCCAACTCCCTCTCTGTGTTAAAGGACTAAATCATCTTTCTGTGTTCTGTTAAAGGTCACTGAGATTTCTTTAAAACAGATTTTACTTCTTTATTGATGTCTTTGGTGTTGTATTCTAGATGGTAGGTTTCTTCCACTTTACTCTATTTCTTAGTTGAGATCCCAGGTCCCTGAGAGTTTTTGATGGTTGCTAGTGAATGCTATCATTCATTGAATGTTGTGTTTTCCACATTTCTAAAATTTTATCTCATTTGTGGCTGTCCTTATAGAAACTCCAAGATAAGTCTGCTTGTTTTCTCTGAGCCTATGGACTTCTACCACTTCAGCAGCAGTTGATGTCCTGAGTTGAGGTTGTTCATAAGTCCACTGCCAGCTTGTGACCTCTGCTACAGTGACACCCTGAGCTCAGAGTTCTCCCAAATCTGTAGTTGGTGTGCCTCAGAGAACGAATTGGGATATTTCCATCCCTACAAAGTTTCTCCTGGAGGCGAGTACGTCCATATCCCTGGTCTTTTGAGTACCAATGGTGTAAGGCTAGATGACATCTGGAATCCACAGCCTACCATACTAATACAGCTCAGGAGGTTGACCAAAACCCACACTACCACTGGGAAGATAAACTCACAACTCAAAGCTGCTGCAACTAGTCACATGTGATACTAGGAAGAATTTAAGGTAAATTAGCTGGGCCATGAGACTGTAGGTCCAGAAGTTCTGTCTGCTGAGGCTGGCTTGAGAACAGAGATCATCAAGATCGACTCAGAATTAGGTTTTATCAACCTGTCTCACTCTGGGTCTCAAGACATAGTCATGAAATCTCTTACTGCAGACTCAAGGATGAAGAAATCGTGATAAATGTAACCATTTTGCTGTCCTGGCTGATTCAATGTTGGGAAAATCCTTGGTCACATGTACAAGGCCCTGAACAATATTTTTTTAATTAAAAATCATTTATTTATTTATTTGTATTCATTTATTTATTTTGAAAGGCAGAATTATATGGAGAAGGAGAGACATAGGATGCATAGAAAGGAAAATCTTCTATCCCCTGGTTTGTTCGCAAGATAGCCATGACATATGTAGCAGGGAGCAGGATTGGAATTGAAATAGTTTGAAGTAGGGATTCAAACTGGTGCTCATGTGGGATGTTAGTATTACAGGCAACATTTTAGCTGGCTGCGCTACAACTTCAGCGCCTCCTGTATGTACAGTCTTGGAGATGTACACTAGACCCAACGAGGCTAATAGTGAAATGCATCCAGGCCAAAAAATGAAATGAAGGATGGAAGGAAGGACAGAAGGAAGGAAGGAAGGACAGAAGGAAGGAAAGAAGGAAGGGGAGAAGAAAGGAAGGAAAAAAGGAAGGAAGGGAGGATAAAAACACTTTAATTGTTTCTGGGCCAGTGAAGAGGCTCCTTCTGTAGGCAATGACCTAGAAGAGGCACCATCAGTTTCTGCTTGATGTGTTTTATCACTCTAATACTCTGTCCAATAAAGAGTCCAATAATTCCTTATTGTCTGCCCAATTCTGGGAGAAAGAAGAATATAAAAGCAGCCCTGGGCAACTCAGGCTGGTAGAAAACGCCTGCGCACCCCAGTATCACTCTCATCAGGGTCTGTGAAGTCTCTGTGTACATGTCAGGTCTGTGGGAGGCTGGTCCTGAGGCACACAGAAGCAAATCAGTCCCACCACACCACATCTCCAAAGCTCTGGAGACACCATAAGCACTAGAGACCTTTGGGCCTTGATTGATTGCTGAGCCTTATAAGAGGGTCCAAGCCACTCTGAGAGCTCTGATCCAAGATGATGTCCTATTGCCTTTCATTCTCTCTCATTCTATCTCTTGCTCTCTCTTCTTTCTCTTCTCTCCCAGATTTATTAAATTCATAGCCGCAGAAAGAGAAGGTGGGAAAGAGATCTTCCAACTACTGGTTCACTTTCCCAACAGCTGAGACTAGGGCTGGCCCACACTCAAGTCCCTGAGCCAGGGACTCCACTTCAGGTCTTCTATGTGAGTAATGGGGCCCCAAGTCCTTGGGCCATCATTTGCTAACTTTCTAGGCTCATTAGTAATAGCTGAAGCAGAGTAACTAGGCTCCAGCCCAGCACTCTGTTATGGGATGTAGGCATTACAAGGTGTGACTTAATCAAAATTCTCTTCCTCTATGTTTTTTTTCTTGCCCTGTGCCCCTGTAACTAGAGTCTTGCTCTGCTGTCTGCTGGAGGCTGACAGAGGGTAGGGGAGGTTGTCCATTAGCTATCTAGCTAAAGAGGACTTGAAAATTCTAGTCTATATGTGCTGTCCCACCGTCCCAGGGGCAGTGACTTTGGAATACTCTTGCTCTGCAGTCTCCTTTCTGTATACCCAAAGATTGTGTAGAATAATAAGAACACACCATTAATTACATTTTTATTTATATCTCAGCTTTATAATTTTCCAGCTCTGTCAAGTTAGGTAATTCATCTACCGTTCCTAAGACTTGACATATGGATCAGTGTAAAGATGAAAGATGTGAAACTTGTGGAGTCCTTATAGTACTGAGATAAACAATGCTAAGTGTGTGCTACAACAGACAACTTGAGATATCACCTCCTTTCCTTTCCCAGCATCACCTGTGCTTCCACTTAACACAAACCTGTACTCCACTTCCCACAGTAAGCTTGGGATACTCCTCCTTCACTGACTGGTTCAATCACAGACATGTGCAAGTTTGAAAAATCAGATCAATAAGAAGCAGGTAAAGGAATTTGTACTTGTTAAGAATAACATTCACAAATGTATTGCATTATACTAATGTATAAAGATCAATTATTCATAGATCAATTATTCATAAATACTTTTAGCTGTTGTTTGTCAAATATTCTATCTTATGATATAGGATTCTTTTTTAAAGAATTGTTAATTTACTTGAATGCCAGAGTTAGGAAGAGAAAGAGAGAAAGAGAAAATCTTCCGGGGCCTGGCATGGTAACCTAGTGGCTAAATCCTCACCTTGCATGCACTGGGGTCCTATGAGATGCTGGTTTGTGTCCCAGCTGCTCCACTTCCCATCTGGCTCCCTGCTTGTGGCCTGGGAGAGCAGTGGAGGATGGCCACAAGCGTTGGGACCCTATGACTGCATGGGAGACCTGAAAGAGGCTCCTGGCTCCTGGTGCTGGGTTGGCTCAGCTCCGGTCATTGCGGCTAGAGGATCTTTCTCTCTGTCTCTCCTCTTTGTAAATCTGTCTTTCCAATAAAAATAAATATATCTTTAAAGGCCAAATGGCCACAACAGCTGGATTCAAAATGATCCAAAGCCAAGAATTAAGAGCTTCTTGCTGATCACTCACAGGGGTTTCAAGGATCCAAGGACTTTATCCATCTTCTGTTACTCTCTCAGAAGCATTAGCAATGAGCTAGATCAGAAGTGAAGTAGCCGGGACTCAAACCAGCGCCCATATGGGATGCCACACGAAGCCTCCAAATTAAATTTCAGTGAGCAGAGACTAGTTTTATGGTATGGGGTTCAAAATTTTAAGCTGCTCTTACATTTCATAGTGGATTGCTTTTAATATAGTTTGTGAATGGATTAATGAATTTTACATCTTGAATGCAAAATCAGAGAAAACTTGTGCTGTAGTTTTACATTTAAACTAATGATATAAGTTTCATACTAAAATGTTCTCTGAATCATGATAACTTTGTTTTACTTAACTGTGTAATGACTAGAAGATACATGAAAAAAATCTAAGTGTTTATATATTGCTGCTTTTTTTCCCAAAGTGAAATTGAATACTCCAAAGTAGGTCATATCAGAGTGTAATAAAATAGCCTGTTTCCTCAAAACATACATCTCGAGGGCTAGTTTTGTGTGTTTTTCTTGACGGCTGGATTGTGGTTAATCAAGGCCAAGTGTTTTGATGCTGTTAGTTTGGCTCTTAAATGAAACTGGATCCTGACAACAAAGTTCAAGAATTATTGTCGGCTTCTCTGCATAACTTAGAAGCATCTCCAAAGGCATATGTACTATTGCCCTGGCAGACATATATACACAAGTACAGTGTAACACCTCCATCCTCCATGCTTGGCAAGTTAGTGTGGATGTTCATTTTTATAGCCGCTAACTTATTAGCTGTGGATTACGTTGTCACTTTGTGTGTTGCATTTCCAAGCATAAGAAGTGTGAGTGAGTTCTACGACATGTGAAATGAAGGATCAGCTTGAAAAAGCTGGTCTTGAAGACATCAGAGACTAGGGATAAAGACTTCATCATGCAGTTCATAGAGCCTGCCAATTCCTTGACTGACAGCTCTCTGTATGGCAAGTCTTAAGGGACTGGGTATTTAAATCTTAATTACAAAAAAGTGTTACAGAATACTAAAAATCATTCAAGAAACTGGAAGGCTTATAATGTTGCATTCCTCTATTAATCTCTTACATGGAATAAATTTGACTGACAAGATACATACAAATAGTGCAGAAAATCATTACAAAACTGAAAGGAGAATTTAAAACCGTGTGCCATAAATGTATTCTATTTTGTAAATTAAATTGCCCCCAAAATGTGTACATAAAAATAAAACGTACTAAAACAAACGTTGTTATAAGAAAGAATCTTACTGCCCCAATTTACTAAATTTACCAAAATCTCCTCAACAAGATTCAATGAAACAAAAATGTAATACAACTAATTTCTTTAGGTGGGGGAAATACACAGGAACTTAACAGGGGGGAGAGGATTCTCAGAGATAGGAGTAAAATTACTGTAGAAGAACCTTTAAAAACTGAGAAACTTTCTAGAAGACTGGTAATATACTTGGTGTATCCAAGCCATTGCCTTATTAATTTGTTAGTTAAATAAACACTTATAAGGAGGCTTCAGTTCAAAACCGTTGCCAAGTGTTAGAAATAAAGAGACGATGGCAGAGTCATGCACAGTCCACATTTTATAATTCACATTTTCCAACGTTCATGACTTCAAAAGTTATGCTATGTTACTTTAAATATATTGTACATTTCTTCAGGGGCACATTAGCCATTCTGTAGCATGTTATTTGACTTCATGGTGGTGTTAATTCCTTTTTTTCCCCCCTATTGTTGATTTTGTTTTGTGGCTTTTCATTTACGGGCTTGTATAGTAACTGTGTAGTGGAAACGATCATATCTAGCAGAAAGTTATTTAAGTTCATGACATTGTAAATCTCTATTTTTCTTCCTATTGTTGATTTTGTATTGTAGCTTTTCATTTCAGGGGATGTATAGTAACTGTGTAATGGAGACTAACATATCCAGATGTGAGGATACAATGCAGTATGCATCTCTACTTTCAGACAAAGATGGACTCCCAGTGAAACTGTTTAATATATCCTGACAATGGGATGCTGGACTCTCTGCCGTTGTCCATGCCCGCAATGATAGACATATGACTATGTATGAAGAACTATACCATAGAAATGAAGTAGGGGTATTCAGTGAGTGGGGAGGGAATTGGAGAGGGGATAAGGGAAATCCTAGGGCCTATGCAACTGTGTTATAAAATGATAATAATAAAAAGAAGCAAAATTTTAAAAAATAAATATATTGTATTGGTTTTAGAGATCCATACAGTCACCCAGATCATGGGTCAAGAATGTGACCTCGCCTCTTAATCTGTTGCTGGGAAGTGTCAGGGAATTTTTAGCCTTTCTGTTTAAGAAATTACCACAAAGATTACCAATGTTAAACACAAACACAGATATGAGACACTAAGAAACCAACTTTTGGCTACATGGCACTCATTTGGGTAACTCACAGTATGGATATAATTAGCATAAAAATAACTGAGATGTCCCTGATCAGTGCCCAAGCTGTGAAACTGGTAATTAAATCCAAAAGCTGAAGACAGATGTAGTGGCTAAACATCTCTCATTTTAGAGAACTCGCTGTTAAGGTACTGAGTAGATCATTTAGGACTTAAGAAGGCACCAAATGACTGCATTCACCTTTCCCATGGAATACAGAAAGCCACAAGATCCTATGGAGAAACATACAGTGTGCACTACTCTGCCAACCACATTGCATGTCAGTACAATCAAGGTGGCACCCTGCCATCTGGACATGAGTTTCACAAGTCAGTAGTAAACCACTCATTCTGACAAGGAGCTAATATTGCTGTGGATCTCTTAAATCTTAGTCCTCCTTTTCAGCCATGATTCTGACCACTAGATCCATATCAATTTACCAGCCTCCCCCAGGTATAGCCTGACAACACTTTTCCTTAACACCCTTCAGCATGTGGCTAACTGTTCTCTGTCCTCAAGGCTTCTCAGGTGCCATGGTTTTGGGACCTTGTGAAGACCAGCTTGGAATTCATTCATGTAAAACCTGGTGGTGTAAGAAAATGAATGTCCATAGAGTTGTCTTTGACCCAAGGGGTTGGGAACTGATGAATCAATGCTTGCTCTTTTTATCACCCAGGGTCCTTCTGAAATACATTCCAAAAGCTTTCCAGATGGTTCAGTGGGATTGAATATCAATCAATCTTAATGGTAACCAACTTATAAATGTAACCTCAAATTCAATTTTGATACATTGTGTTTTACTTTTCTAAGTCCAATCCCCTGAATTCTGGGCTTATTCTCCAAATAAACCACCCACAGAGACGCCTACACCTCATACTCTGCCTTTGAAGATCTAGACTGTAATATGTCCACAGAGCTTACCCATTAATTCATGTCGCAGGTGCTCAAGGAACATTGTCCCAACTCAACAACATCAGTGGAGGTAATGGAGAATGGAGCCAGGCTTAAAACCATGTAGTCTAAAGTCCTCACTTCCTGTCTTCACTTCTATAGGGCATCTATTCTGGCTAATGTTCTTTAATGGCTTCCAAACTAGGCAAGGTGACTACTCTGTATAACATAAGCGTTCCATAAATTAGAGCTTTCAGTATTTGTTATGTTAGCTGTATTCTAGGATGCAACCAAATGATTCTTGCCTCCTGGAAGTCATGATCTGCATAATCCTGTTCCAATTTGAAAAGGGTTCCCCTGCATAAACCAGAGGATATTCAAGCACAATACAGTGTTATAGTCAAGATTAGATCATTAAATCATCGTGACACTGTGGTTTATACCTTGTTCTTTAGTCACCTGCATTCGAGAAATGAGAACTATGGCCTGAAAACAAGCAGGAAGCTTTAAAAATACAATGTTGTGGCAAGAAGCTGAGGCATCCTGTCAAAAATCCTTACCACCTTGTCAACTGTGTTTGCTTCCTATTGTTGCTCATATGATTTATCATGAACTATTGGCTGCAAGCACTACAAGTTGATGATCTTAGATTTATTAGCTCACAAGTAGAAAAAAAAGACAAAAACAAAAACAAAACTCACTCTCACCAGTCAAGTCAAGGAGTTGGAGGTGCCGCTGGTTTCTTTCCAAGAGTGCAGAGGAAGAGTTGGCTTCCATGCATTTCTCAACTTCTGATACTACCTGCACTCTTTGGCTTCGGAGCCTTCTTTGCATCACTCCAACCTCTTGCTTCTGTCTCTGTGTCTTCTTCTCTGAATCGTCTTGTGTCCCTCTTACATGCTTATAGTGGACATACATGGACATCCAGGGTCATCTCCTATCTCAAGATCCTAATATAATGACACCATCAAAATCACTTTTACCATGTAAAAGAACGTAGTAACAGATTCTGGGAACTCATACATGGGCATCTTTGTGGGGAAGGAGGCATTATTTAGCCTTTCATAATTATGTGTGTGTGAACCGTCTTGGAAGCCGATCTCCCATTATCAGACCTTCAGATGATTTGATTTCTTGGCTGACAGCTTGACTGCAACTTCACGAGAGGCTTGAGTCAGAAATAGTCAGCTAAGACACTTATAAATTCCTGATCTCAAAGGATTGTGTCAGATGATATATTTCTATCATTGTAGTAACTCACTGACTTACGAGACAACATGTTACCCAGAAATGGCTTAGGAATTAAAAATGTAAAAGGTTAGTAGTATTTAAATATATGTTTGCATCTTCATCAGAAAGTTTAATATTAGAATAATTAAGAAAAATATATTTTAATTATTTATTTGTAGGTTCAGGTATTAGAAATAATTACAAATACACGTAATTATATAATAAATTAAAATGCAAATAAATAACAACAAATAAATATGACTGATGTCTTTAAGTGAATAAACCTTTTGGTCATATCAAAATCTAAGAATATGAAGAACTAATCATTTGAAAAATCTTGATATGGACTTATTCTGAAGAATAGGAAGTAACTACCAATCAGCACTAGTTCTTTTTTTGTAGTAAAAAGCATCCTAACATCAGATTGTGATTATGGCCACATAACTGAATTTATTAATGATCATTATATTGTATAACTTAAATTCACTTGTATATTTTAGTGAATTTTACTTTTAAAAAGGCACACAAAACTGCCACACTAGTATTATTCAACTTTATTGTATAAAAGTAAACAATTGTGATTGCCATAAGAGGAAGCATGGAAGTGAGTATTATGACAGAGATAATGACTTAAAGTCTGTTTTAATTACTATTCTAATAAAGCCCTTATTTTTCATAAAAATTAGTTTTTAAAGAAGAAATACATTAAGGTGAAATTTATAGAAAAAGATAATTACAGTTTTTGAAAAGTTCTACTTTTAAAAAATATTGATTGATTCGTTAATTTTAAAGAGAGGGAGCAATACAGATTATATTGCGTTCTTATCATAATACAATGGTATAACAAAGGAAATGTAATAGCCCTTGCATCAACACCTCAAGCCCAGAGCTTACCAGCATGTGTCTATGACTATTTTTATGTGTATCAGTTACTAAAAGATTCCTGAGACTTTGATTCTCAAGAATTATTCAGCATATGAAACTTCATCTTACTAAAAGCTAATACGTTTTCCTGTGGCCAAGTCATAAATGCTGGCAGAAGGCATGAGATCCCTGTGTCAGAGAGAAACAGTGATCTATCTTTTGCAATCATAACAGTGGCCAGAATATTATTAATTTTGCACTAAATTCACCAAACTCCATTTCCTGTCTGGCAACATGAATAGTTTCAGTTGTAATGGATAGTGTTAAAGGAAAGTAAACTCAAGCTTGGTGAACTTGAATCTCTTGTAATGGTAATTTTAGTCTTTTATGATAAACTTTCCTCAGAGGGGAACATTATTTTTGTTCAACAATAAATCAAGCTACCTTTTTCTCTGAGACAGGTACTTTGTATCTTTTCTAACTGTTCAGTATATAAAATTCTTGAAAAGGTAATCAAATGCAGTTGGTATCTACTCCAGGAAAAACATAAGGAAACTACAGAGAAGTATCTACTAACAGTTAATGGGGGAATTCTGAAGTTCCCTGAGAACTCTACAAGGCCGCTTTATGAGACCAAAACTTCTATAAGTATGTTAAGACATTATTTGCTGTTTTGGCTTTCATTCTTTCAAGAATGTAGAGTGAATATTTCCAAAGGCATGAAATGATATGATGTTATCACTCTGATGACTAAAAGCATGCATGCTTCTATTTTTAAATTTTTCTTGGTTTTTAGCTCCCTGCTTGTGGCCTGGGAAAGCAGTCGAGGACGGCCCAAAGCTTTGGGACCCTGCACCTGCGTGGGAGACCCGGAAGAGGTTCCTGGTTCCCGGCATCGGATCGGCACCGGCCCGTTGCGGCTCACTTGGGGAGTGAAACATCAGATGGAAGATCTTCCTGTCTGTCTCTCCTCTCTGTATATCTGGCTTTCCAATAATAATAAAATCTTTTAAAAAAATTTTTTTTTCTTGGTTTTTTAGTGGGTAGCTATTATTGTGGCATATCAGGTTAAGGTGCTGCTTATGAGGTCAGCATCCCATATGAATCCCTGTTTGAGTCCTTGTTGCTCTACTTTGAATCCAGTTCCCTGCTAATATGCCTGGAAAAGTAGCAGATAGTAGTGCAAGTCCTTCGATCTCTGCATCCCTGTGGGAGTTGAGGGTGGAGTTTCTGGCTTTTGGCTTCCACCTGATTTTGCCTTTCAAATAAATATATCTTTTACACTTGATCTTAGCCAAAAGGCTGAGAAGTGATAAATGTATCTTTTAAAAACTGTTTTAGTTTCTAATACAGCAAATTTCAAGTGATACAGTCCACACGAACAAGAGGTTTTAGAGGGTCACATTTTTAAGGCGACTTTTGAAGGAATCTTAACAGCAAGACATTTGAAAGCTGATGTCCCAGCAAATCATCCAAAAGGTAAGATGTGGTGTTTGTGGGAAATGTTATTCTCCCACTCACTTAGTGGGTTGGGGACTGTGAGAGAATTGTTTCCAGACACTGACAATTCCCTAAAGGGAAAAAGAAGAAAAAAAAATCAACATTTATTTTCTGAGCTGTTAGGCAATTGATTGCTAAATTGCTTCTATCCTATCTGAGCCGAAAGAGCAGATATGTTGTTAGATATGACACGGTTGAGTTATGAGGCAGCAATGCAACTGTCAGCATTTGTACCCTTTGATGTGGGAAGCGTGTATGACTTTCCTCTGAGTCACTTGAATGCTTTGCACAGTAGTCAAACTTCATCCATCTTTTGTGTATCCCACCCAAACAACTAGACTGTAGATGTGAACGTTCCAACGGCCAGAAGAAATAGCATAGATGGCTGTGGAGAGGAAATGAAGATTCCAATAAATACTAGCATGTTTGACAATTGAATCTACCAGAGAGAAAGAAATAGACTACTGTTACAGTTTTTTGCCAACTTCTGCAGTGTAGCTTCACCCTCCAATGGCTAACTTCAAGATACCAATGAATCAAAAACTATGTCACAAATTTCATGAAAATTCAATAATTGGCTGGTCTGGATGAAAGGACTGAGGTCAGGGAAATGTATCAGATCTGCTAGGCCCAGAAGCAAGAAGGAGGTGAAACTTCCTATAAAAATGCATTGTGCTCTAAAGTGTTTTATAACGTGATTCCCAACACAAGTGGTTTTTTTTTTTATTAATTATTTTGCATTATGTTACAGTTTCATGGGCTCTGGGAATCCCCCCATCCCTCCCCACACCCCTCCCCCCTGGTGGATTCCTCCACCTTGATGCAGTATTACAGTTCAAATTCAATCAAGATTCTTTCCTTGCAAAAGTATACCAAGCATAGAGTCCAGCTACTTATTGTCCAGATGGGTTGAACAGTTTCTTGGGGAGACCATTTCTGGTCCGAAGTTAGAGCTGGTAGAATATCATCCCAGTCAATTAATAGTCCCAATAACACAAGTGGTTTTGATGCCTGCCACATAAAGGTGGTGGAAAAATAAGAAGCACAAGTAAAAGAAAAGCACAACAGAATTAAAAAAGACTCAATTGTACTTTCTATAATTCCTTCTATCATCTCTATCACCTGGAAAATGGAACTACGTAAAGAAAGATAATGGGGCCTTGGCGTGGTGGCTTAGTGGCTGAACGTGCCGGGATCCCATATGGGTGCAAGTTGTAATTCTGGCATCCCCGCTTCCCATTCAGCTCCCTGCATGTGGCCTGGGAAAGCAGTCAAGGATGGCCCAAAGCCTTGGGACCGTCACCCGTGCGGGAGACTGGAAAAAGTCCCCGGCTCCTGGCTTTGGACTGGCACAGTTCCGGTTGTTGCAGTCTTTTGGAGAATGAATCATCGGACAGAAGATCTTCCTCTCTGTCTCTCCTCTTCTCTGTATATCTGACTTTGCAATAAAAATAAATCTTAAAAAAAAAAAAAGAAAGGTGATGGCCAGATTTCTTTCGCCCTAGGAAGTTTCAGGTCATGGGTCAGGTAGCATGATCTGTGGGCAAGGGAGGGAACTCTGCAGTTTCGACAGTATTAGTATACACTAAACTGGAAATAAACTGAAAGTAATGATAAACTAAGATTTTTCCTAGCACCACTGAATGCAGTAACTAGAGAGAGAGAGAAAAAAGTTTCAACTCTGAGTCCTACCGGTTCAGATTATAAATAAATCAGTTATTTTCCCACAGAGGGATTTATACCTGATCTGAAATGTTTGGATCTCAGATTTTTTTCAGGTTTTGGAATATTTGCATACTTACAAATAATAAGATATTTTGATGATAGAACCCAAAACTACACAATAGAATTGATTTTCTGTATATACAATTTCTCGTATAAACCAAATATAATTTATACAATATTTTAATGTGCCTACTTTAAAAATTTGAGTGTTTTGTTAAAATATTTATTTATTGTATTGAGTCTAAAGGCAGAGGAGAGAGAGAAAAGGAGGAAGAAGGAGAGAGGTAGTTTATCTGTTGGTTCACTCCACAAATGCCTGCCACATTCTGGATTGGGCCAGGCTGAGGACAGGAACTTAGTGCTCAAATTGAATAACCTAGGTGGGTGGTAGGGACCAGTGTTCACCTGCTACCACCCAGGGTGCATATTAGCAGGAAACTAATTAGGAGCAGAGCTGAGGACAAAACTTAGTCATTCTGAAATGAAATGTGGGTGTTCCAAGTTGTCTTAGTTGCTGGGCCAAATGCCCAGTCCTGCACCTGTGTTTTGACTGCAGCTGATTATGTGAGGTCAGATGTCGAATGGAATTTTCCACTGTGCCATCGTACCAACGTTCAAAATAAATCAGATTTTGACTTTTCAAATTAGGGATGCTCAACCTGTATTAAATTTATTTGAATTTTATCAAATAAAAGCCAAACAAAAATTAATCTTCTAGATAACTTACAGAAGGTCACTCTGTGAGTAGACTGAAAGGTGAATTTGGAAATCATAAAATATCTGGAACTCAGAGGGTAAAACCTGACTTAAAGATGTGATTATTGAGAACTTGGGAAGGGAATGGGGGCCAGATTTGATTGATATCTAGAGGGAAATTATCTCAGTGTCAAGTTTTGTGTGGTGGGCAAGAAAGAAATGAAAAATATCACGTTTAACTTTTATTACACAACTTGAAAAGCTTACTATATATAGTATGCTGTTTTTAGAACATGAATTAAAACACATTATTCACATATAAAGTCCAGCAAATCTAATCTGGACCGTAAGTTAAGATAAGGCTGATAAATATATCTCATTGTGTTAATTTGTTGAGCATAATTCTAACAACATTTAAAAATGTATTTTAAGGCTTCATATAAATAATATAGCATTTTAATTTCCAGCACTTAAGTTTCTAAGATTTATCTGTGCTTGGTTAGATGAAACCAGAATTCATTTATTTCTGCTGATATGTGAATGTGTCATAATTCATATATCCATCCTTTGGTTAGTAAATAGTTTTTGTTTTTTAAATTTTGTGTTCTAACTATATGTACTACTATGAATGTTCTCTTGGTGATCCATGGAGAAAGAGGAAATTTTGTTCAAAATATTTCCATTTTTGAGTGATGGACTTCACAGGAATTCAGTTAATATGCTTTATATGTTACATATATGTTATGTATTTTTATGCATATTCTTTTGTTATATTTCAAAAAATTCACACAGAACAGAGAATGTTGGTTCAGAGAGGAGAGGGTTACAGTTTTAAGTAGGGTAGTCAGAGAAAGCCCTTTGAAAAAGTGACATTTGGTTAAGACATGAGGGAAATAAAGAAAGTGGCCACTTGTGTATCTGGGAAAAGTGTTAACAAATAGACATTACATGAAAAAGTGAAAGACTTACAGCAAGCAAAAGCAATCCTGGAATGGAGACAGGGAACAGTATCAGTTTTGACAGCTGCTTCCATCCTCATTTCTAAAATTTTCACTGTGTAGTTCGAAAGGCTGCCACCATCATGACTTAAAACCTCTTGAACTTCTTTATCAGTGAGAAAGATTTTCTTTCCTCTTAACTTAAAAAGGGGGGGGGTGTGCTGTAGCCTAGTGGCTAAAATCCTTGCTTTGCATGCACCTGGAATCCCATATGGATGCCAGTTCTAATCCTGATGACCCCACTTTCCATCCAGCTCCATGCTTGCTGCCTGGGAAAGCAGTTAAGGATGGCCGAAAGCCTTGGGACCTGCACCTGCATGGGAGACCAGGATGAAGCTCCAGGCTTCTGGCTTCGGATTGGCACCCCTTGGGTTCCTGCACCCATGTGGGAGACCCAAATGAAGCTCCTGGCTCCTGGCTTAAGCTAGGCTCAGTACCAGATGTAGCAGCCATTTAGGGAGTGAACCCATAAGTGGATGATGTTTCTCTCTACCTCTTCTTTTTTGTCTGTAACTATCCTTAAAATAAATAAATAGATTTTTTTAAAGAAAAAGAATAAGAAATAAATCCAGTTACATGATATTTATTCTAAAAAATTAGCTCCTGATTAGTTTTATTATAAATAAAAACCTGTCAATAGAATTTTAACCAAAGTTTATCCTTGGAATCTCTGCTAAATCTCAGTTCTAAACTCTATTCCTTCTAATATTCTTCAGGTCTTGCCTTTTTCATAGGTAGGACAGAAGGAAAGAATTGAATTATAGATTTCCTGCTTAAGTAAGCAGGTACATGACTTTACAGATATTTCATTAGGGTAGTTTCTTGCCTGGAAAAAAATTTTTTTTTTTAAATTTCCTGCATTTTTTTCTCCACATTTGCTGACACCACCTGCCCTGTGGTAGACATATTTTTTTTCTCACCCCATTTACTCTTAAAATTTGATTAAGGAAATATAAGCAATGTGATTTTAAAAATACACTCTAAATCAGGTTACTAAAGTTATACTGGCTCCGATAAAAAGTCAAAAGACAAATGGCTTTGTTTAAAAAGTACTGTAAAACTGGTACAATTTTGTTCTTTGTTGATGTTGAATATTTTTCGTCATATTTTTATAGCAGTCACAATTGTTTCATTGATCCTAAGATAGAGGAAGATTCATTAGCTTAGTCACAGAGAATAGCCCAGGAATTGGTAGGTGGTGAAAAGCTATTTTGGCAAGAAAGTGTCTGTTGAGAAAAATATGAGTGTGCTGTGCAAATGAAGCTAACTATTCAGGCCACATCTGCCTTGGAGAGGAGAGCCAATAAGATTTTGGGGTCTCTAAGATCCTAATCCTCAGCCCCTGATCTGATCGTTAACCTTGAAGTGAAATCCTGGAAGTCCCAGGTCTCCTTGGAGGTCAGGGCAAGCACTGTGGATGTCCTGGTAAGACTGGCCCAGATCTTGCCTTTCTTTGTGAAGAGCACTGTCCAGGTTGGACCTTGATAAAACCTGAACTGATGAATTCTTTAATTCACCTGAGTTATGAGTGACCTATTTGAAGCGTTTTAAAGACTTTTGACTTAAAATGACAACGATATGCCTACTCTCACACTTCTACTCTGCTTCCCCATTCCTGCTCTCCCCATCACTGTCATTGCCTTATGAAGTGAGACATTGAAACAGGGAAGACGTGATGGTGGAAGCCTCCGGGGAAACTCTTCTGACCTTGAGGCCATCTGTGGAGTCTGAAGATGCCCACTGGTGGACAGGAAACTGTTTATTCTGCTCAGACTTACAGCAGATTAGCCTTAAGGAACCTTGGGAATCAAACAAAAGCACTGCTGTGCCAATTTGAGTTTCCTACAGTATGGCCTTACAACAGACCCTGCAGAACAATGTCCATACCAGTGTTGGTCTAGAATGAAATATCGCTGGTCTAAGCAGACTGAAGAACTTACCCTCCATGGGAGAAGAGGGCTGAGATTGGGGTTAGATAGGCATTTGTAACTGCCTCTGCTTTTGTGGCCTCTTGGCATAGCAGGATGCTCAGCACATGCTGCATTGAATGACATCAACTTTTAGCACATTGCTTTCCACTCAGTTGATCTGTTAATCAGTCTCTTTAGACTAAATCACAATAGGAATAAATCCCTCTGAAGTACACATGGCATCATTTCTTGCTCAGATTACATGTCCATTGTACCCGGTCTGTGGTTTAACTCCATATGGTCTAAAAATGACTCTTATTCTACCTGAAACATGCAGATCGTATGGCAGGGAGAGAGCAAAAAGAACCACTCCTACAGCTTGTACTTGAAGTTGGCACTCAGCCCTGTACTCTGAGTGCACTTGATCTAGGCACGTCACCAAGTCTTATATCAAAGGAGTGGCAAGACCAAATTCTCCTGTGAGGTAGGACTGCCAGTAATTGAAAATAATAGTCCACTTGTCATGCTAGGTGAACTTGGGCATGGGGTTTCATTTCCTCAAGCTTCAGTTTTTGTCTTTTTTCTGTGTGATGGAGAGATGAAGATGATAAAAGCATTTACCCTTTCAGGGTTGTTTAGAGGCAAAGTGAAATACCAAATCTAATAGGTACGTGAGAGCACGAAGCACTAAATGACTGCCCCAAAACTGTCCTTTCTTAAATATTATCATCATGAACAGTTTTCTCCATTTTTATTTATTTTACAAAGGAAATAGTCATAAAATACAGTAAAAATGTGTACGGGTTGCCGCACATCTGTCTTCTCCCTATTTCCTTTCCTCTAAAAAGTTTGGTCGAAGTTGCTTCGTTTCTTCTCCTTGCCCTGGCCTTCTGCAGGTTCTCTGTCGTGGCCCAGCACGCAAAGAGAGTGATGTATGATGAAGAATTTGGAGAATGAAGACAGGCAGCTAGTGCTAAGGATAGGGAAGCAAGGGGAGTGTGGCATGATAAGAACTCTGTCATCTGGGAAGGGAGATGTTTTTCCTTCGGAAAGGAAATGCCCTTGGAGCTGAGTTCCTAGAAACTGCCAGTGGGAAGTTTTCTTGGGGAGAAGGCGTTAGCACAGGAGAGTCTAGACATGCAGAGTAGAAGGGATTTGATTTTGAAACCTGTAAGACCCCTTGGGCAGTGGGCTGCACAAAAATCCTGAAGTACGAGCAGTTGACTACATCAAGAGGATTATTTCTTGATAACATAAAAAAGTCTTTGATTGTTATGGACTTGGAATTCTTTTTTTCCTGTTCTACTCCCATTAGCATATCCTCCCAGGAGCCAAAATAGATGTTTCTGCTGTGAAAATCTGCTGTATTATTGTTTCATGGAAAATGAAGGAGCAGGAAAGATTTGCTGCCTTCCTTCAAACACATTTCACAGCCATTTTTATTTCAGTCATTGCCCAAAACTTGTGTCACATGGTCACCTGTGAGACTTTTTTGTTTTTTTTTTTTGTTTTGTTTTGTTTTGTTTTGTTTTTGCTTTATTCCAAGTGTTCAGGCAAATCAGGAGATATTTTTTTTTCCATGTATGTGATCATCCATGAAATAGAAAAGGACTTTTCCCCCATCCCTGGTCCAATTTCTTGAATTGCCTAATGGATGATCTTAATCTGTTACTCTTACGTGTTGTGAAGAGAAGTATATTTAGCTCTATTTGCAATTTCACTCACTTTTGCTTTAAAACTCCTTTTTGGAAGCTTGGGACAAATTCACTTGGAATAGGACAAATAGCATCACACAAACATGCTCAAAAAGCTCTTCTCCTTTAAGAATTTCAGTGTTCCAGGGCAATGCCTGTGAACTGTGAACTGCAGACTCCTTTCCAGAGAGCTTGGAAAGTACATTTTTGTCTTACTGCACTTTTATAAGATTGCCAGTGGCAAATTTTTGTGATCCTCATTCCTAGCTACCTTGAAATCTTCATTTATATTTTTACCAGGAATCTTCAGTATTCCAAGTTTATTTGTCAGCATTTTATAGTAATTTTTTAAAGCTTTGGTTCCAGAAGTAAGCATGAAGATCAATTTTTTACTTTCCTTTCTTCCCAGAGTATTAGTTGCACATGTCAGTTATACCATTTATGATTCTTATTATAAAATCAATGCATGTTCATTTTCAGATATTTGGAAAATTATATAGGAGGAAAAATGCCAACCATATTCCAAACATCTAGTTTTTGTGAAATTATTTCTAATCTTTTTTATGAGAGTTTATGTGTGCCTGTATCCATGTATATTTTAAGCAAAATTGGGACTATTTTAGAATATTCACTACTTATGTGTTCTGTTTTTACTTAATTTCAGTGTATCTCATTTACAAATACTTTTTAAAAGCATATCTTTTAATTGTTTTTTGTTACTTTGTTTTATACACCAATAAAGAGCCTGCTTACTAATGTTTTCAGTTGATTATTTCAAAGATTTATTTTTTTTTCTGGTTATAATTTAGAAACATTGTTCTTTTCTATTTTATTTTATTTTAATTTTAATTTTATTTTTTTAATTGATTACATTGCATTATGTGACACAGTTTCATAGGTACTGGGATTCCCCCCACCCCTCCCCAAACCCTCCCCCCATGGTGGATTCCTCCACCTTGTTGCATTACCACAGTTCAAGATCAGTTGAGATTCTTTCATTGCGAGCACATACCAAACATAGAGACCAGCATCTTATTGTCCAGACAAATTCAACGGCTTATTGGGGAGACCATCTCTAGTCTGAAGGTAGAGCTGGCAGAATATCATCCCTATCAATTAAAAGCCCTGACATAACATCAGCAACAATTTATAATGTTATGGAATTAACTGACATAGTATTGAGTAACCAACATGTTGAAAAAAAAATGAGACAGCTGAATAGTAATCTGTAGCCATTTTAAGGTGTATAGAACCCGGTCATGTATAAACTAAAATTGAAATGTCAATGAAGGAGTCACAGGATGTGGTTAAGATTTATTTTTTTATTAGAAATATGGATTTACAGAGATAAGGAGAGACAGAGAAAAAAGAGCCCCCATCTGCTGGTTCACTCTCCAAGTGGCCTCAACAGCCAGAGTTGTACCAATCTAAAGCCAAGAGTCTGGAGCCTCTTCTGGGTCTCCCATAAGGGTGCAGGATCCCAAGTCTTTGGGCCATTCTCTACTGCATTCCCAGGCCACAAGCAGGGAGCTGGATGGGAAATGGGGCTGCTGGAATTAGAACTGGCACCCCTATGGGATCCTGGGTGTTCAAGGCAAGGACTTTAGCCGCTAGGCCACGCCACCGGGCCCACCCTGCTTTTTTGAAGTGGATCATCCTCTACCACACTGAGTTTGGGCTAAGCCTGTGTAGTAAATAGAGTTCAGTGGAAATGAAACTATAAGATGACTGTGGTGAGGTCATCAAAAGCCTTGTAGCTTCTGACTTGTTGTCTAGCACAGACAAGGAAGGAACTGAGAAAATTTTTTCAATATTTGACTATTTGAAAATCGGAGTTAATGGGAGGGAAAGACAGAGAAAGATCTTCCTTCCACTGGTTTGCTCCTCAAACGGCCACAATAGCCAGGATGAAGAAAGCAGCCAGGAACCTCTTCTGGGAGTGGAGACCCAAGCCCTTAGGCCATTTGCTGCTGCCTTGTCAGGCCCATTAGCAGGGAGCTGGATCAGAACTGGAGCTGCTGTGATTCTAATCCAGCCCCCAGAAGGAATGCCAACATTGTAACAGGTGGTTTAATCCACTATGCTACATGGCAGCCCCAACTCAGAAGATTTGTGACTTCCTGAGTGCACCGTTGCAAGAATGCCCATATCAGCCATTGCACAGACCATGTTCAGAGAAACAGCAGGAGCGACTGAGAAAGAGCCAATGTGTTTTCAAGGAGAGACTGCATGCCTACTTGGGCCCATATTTTCTAATCTTCCCAGATATGGACAGCTAAGCCAGTTTGAATGGCCAGACAATCAAGCATTCACGTAACTCCGCTTCCAAACACTGTTTTGTTGTAACCAGTTGAGGGACTGAAGTGAGAATAGCCCAGCTGAGCCCAATAAACTTCTGAACATTTAGAGACTGAGGTAGTAATGAGTTGTAGTTTTAAGGCACTGATTTTTGGAATGGTTTGTTGTATAATGATGTGTAATCCAAACATTGCTACATAAACTCTGATGTATTCAGCACTTCAGAACCTGGCATTCTTGGTATATTGTAGATAACTTGAAAACGAATGTTAAATGTACCCTAAATATAATGTACCCTAAAAATATCTAAAAATATTATTTACATATACATAGTTGTGATGTTATATACAGTTGTGAAAGCTCCTCCTAATTAGAATATTATGAAAATAAGGCATTTTAAAATTTTGCTGTTTTAAAATTTTTTTTTTCATTTTCAACTGGAATGGATCAGTAAGGATTGAATCAGTAACTATGAAGTGGAGGCAAGCCAAATATCATAAATGAATGAAACATTTTAAATTTTATTTGGTCTTTGATGTGCATGGCTTGTTTTTAATTAATGCAATTTGATTTTACTTAGATACTTGAGAATTAATTAACAGGAAGAGAGATTTGGGGATACTGGAGACACCATTACATCCTTGTTTGTGTTACCACTCCATAGGAAGTGCAAGGTGCAAGGTGACAGTGCAGGGGTCTTGGAGCCATTAAAGGGGGTTCAGTTGTATACATGGAATATGAGAAAATATGTCGTTAAGTGGTTTCAGGAACCTAAAGGAATAAAAGCGTTAAACTTTTCTTCAAAACTTTATCTGAACATATTCCTTACTCTCTCATGGTCAAAAGTGGGCTTTAAAAAAACTAAGAAAAGGTAGATGAAAAACGGTGGATCAAGAAAGGGGAAGGACAGGAGAAAAGTGGTGTGGCACTGTGGATTAAGCCACCACTCACAATGCCACCATCCCGTGTCTTGTTCCAAGTTCCTGTTACTTTTCTTCTGCTCCAACTCCTGTGTTCTAGCCACCCATGTGGCAGATTCGAATGAATCTTTGGCTTGACCCAATTCCTGCTGTTTTGGGGGAGTGAGCCAGCAGATGGAAGAGTTTGTTTTTTGCCTTTTAAGTCAATTAATCATTTTTAAGGAAGGAAGGAAGGGAGGGAGAGGAAGAAACCATCCACACTCTTCAGCGTGTGCATTTTCCAAGGAAGAAGTTGTGGCAGCCATTGCAAGAAAAGCAAGTACTATTTTCTCTGCTTTTTTTTTCTTTTTCTTTTTGGTCTTCTCTTCTTTCCTCCCTTGCAACTGAAGTACAGAATACACCGATTGTGAAGTGCAACAGAAGAAGAGGAAGGATTTTATCTCCCTGCAAGTTGTAGCAAAGAAGCAGGACGTGACTGAGGCACAGATGTGTGCTCCTGCTAAGTCCCAAGCCAGGTGCTGGTGGGATAAATTTTCAGGCACAGCCCTCAGAATTTGAGGATTTCAGAACCAGACTGGCGCTTGTTTGCCAAGACAGACAACACACAGCATGGAGAGGGCAGCACAGAGCAAAGGCCTTACAAATCCTTCTAATCCCTGTTGGCTCAGATACCTGGTACAGAAACCTCAGTGTTCAACTGCAGTCAACACACACAATGTCCAATGAGACGCTCTGCACACAAGAAGTATCATTTGACATTACAAAAGGGAGCATTCAGGGCTGTTTAAAGTCATAGCCCCTTTAGCTGTCGGAATAGGCCCTGCCATGGGCTCTGACCCATTGGAGGGGGCACCTCCTCCTCCTCCTTGAACGTGTATTCTCTTGTTTCAAACATTTAAAAACATGGTAAGCAGAAACAAAACCAGAACTCCCAGAAAGTATTCCCATGGCTACAAATTTTGTCCCGAGGGAAAGTTTTAGTAAAAATTACAGGCATCAATTTGACACTCCCATAAAAATAGCATGAAACACTGAAAAAGATGGGCCTACCTAAGTTGCTGCCACTTTTCTAATTCACAATGGGATATACTTTGTTTAATGTTGTTATCAAGGCCCGACTGCTTGTTGTGTGTGATGGGAGCTACCTGGAGTGGCTCCTTCTCACTGTAAGCTTTTTCTTTAGAACTTCATTCTGATTTCAACTTTCAGCATTCCCTGTGTGGGTTATTCATTTTAAGCGAACAACCCACTGACTCTTCTCTGTTCTCCCAGAAACGGTGGGAGCTAAGCGGCTTCCCCGGATGTGTTAGCTGGTCTCACTCTGGAGGGAAGATGACTTTGCCTTGTGCAACTTCAAAAGGCCCTTTGATAAGTTCATTTTGTTTTTTTTCCTTAAATGTTTTCCCAGTCCAGCTTATTATCACTTCTAGTGTGTGTTTTTTTTTTAAATGAATTCTTTTGGTTAATCACACCCACTAAATTTCAAAAATGTCCTGTTTCTCCCACAACAATTAAGAAAAGCTTCTCAAGGTATTTCCTATGGCCAAGGTGAGGCTTGTGGTATGACTCAGTACTTAACTACTGTCCCTCTGCTCATGAGTCTGTACTTGGCTGTCAGGTCACCCACGGAGTAATATGTGTGAGTAAGATCATGGCAGCTTAATTCTGTAAGACTAAACCCAGCAGGCTCATTGGTGAGAAAATGTGCCAACTTAAATGTCTATAGTGAATGTAATACTGGGTCAGACCCCAGAGAAATGGCTGCTAATGGGGATGCTCCATCATCCACAGGATATTTATTGATACCAAACCCACACATTAGTGTTCCTCTGAGCATAATTTGTGAAGTGCTGATTAAGACAGAATAGATGGAAACAATTTCATTATGCTAACTCTAGTCTAAGGATCCAGCTAAGTGAATCCTGCTGCTCGGCAGCCCTGCCTGATCCCACAGCAACTGATCCCTGTTACACCATCGACTGTGCAGTTCTGTGGTGGCTCATGGGTTGCTGATCCTCCCTGAATTACTTTCTCTTGTTCTTCTTGAATGCATTTATCTCAGGCTTGACCTTAAAGAGTGATTGGATGAATGCACGGTTATATGTGCAACACTGAAAGAACATTGGACACAATGGCAACTGTGTCATTCTAGACTTTTAAGTCACAGTGAGAGAAAGGGTAGGGGATGCCAGCAAGTACGTAGAAAACTGGAATGAAGAAAAGAACAGGATGCATTAACTTTTATATAAAAGCTTTTGAAATCTGTGCATTGCTTTTTCGTGGTAAGCTTACATACAAGCATTTTTACAAGAAGTGTTTGAACACCCCTTGTATTACCTGTCTTGCAGGTTAGTTAAGGAGGAAAAAAGAGAGAGGAGCTATATTATCTCATTAAGAAAACATATAATTGAATGTTTACTTGGAGCCAAGTACTGAAAAAAGAAAACCTCCAAAATGCTTTAAAAATATTTTCATTTATTTTGCTACAGAAGCTGATTGGCCAGCTTCTCAAATTGTCTATCTGCCACTAGACAGGGCAGCATTTGACTGTTATCTAATATCCTGGTTCTGGGTTTTCCAGCTAGGAACTCACTTCCTCATCACTTACTGCTAATACCAAGTTGTAGTACTATGGTGAAATGAGTAACCCATTAGGAAGCCTGAACTGTTAGTATCTTGATAACCTTTCTTTATGATCATTCTTGGCTTAATTTGGACAAGGTTCAGGAAAAAGAAAAAACAGGAAAAAAAGCTTTGCAGATTTTTTAAAAACAATTCAACATAATCCCCTAGGATACAATGCCATTTTATTTTCATGTTTCATTTTCAATTTTATTATGCTTTGCATGTGCCAACTAATCAGAGTGTGGTTTGAGTGCGGAAAACAAGATCGATGGAGGTCTGAATTTAAGATTGTTTGGAAACCAATGCCAAAAGAAAATGCAAGGAATATTTTCAAGATTCAAAAATATTTGATTCTTTAAAAACCATGCATTACATAACTTTGTATTTTTATGGAATTTGAAATGATCTATGAACTGATTTATTATAAAAAGGAAAAGTTGGGGCAGGGGGAAAATACATTTTCCCTCAGGAATAGTTGAATTTGGGAACTAACAAGAGTAGATAATGCAGTGAATTACTGCATGGAATAAATTTATGGTGGTAAAAATACCATTTACTTTGAGAACATTCCTATATTTTTCAAAATAACTCATAACATCGTTTTGTATAATGGATGAGTTTCTTTCAGTGGTCATGGTTTCATAATTTGTAAGACCTAAAAAAAATGCCTAACCTTCGAGTTAGAGTTTTTATTTTTATACTTCTTTTCTAGAATACTGTAGCATATTAAAATGCTTTTGAGTTGGATGTTTTAAATTCCAAGATACTGCTCCCAAAGGCACTCAAATAAGTCGGCAGAAAGGACAGTCGTTGACCTCCAACAGTTATTTAAGTCGAGTGAACTATATGTGCTCACAGATGGGATTGCTTTTAACTAGCAAAAAGGTTGGGTTTCAAAACTTTGAGGTTTAGATTTCAGACTTGTTTTTATAGGCACTCTGACACAAATGATGCACAAGTTCTCAATTCATTTGATCACACCATTTTAACTGACATGTTTGTTGGGAAGGTAACCCAAAAGTGCAAATGGAGGACTTGTGTGGTAGGTTGCCTGGACAATCTTAAAGGTCTTATGTCCTGATGTTTGCAGGCTGAAACCCTGCAAAGCCTTTTGTGATTGGTAAATCAGCAGCTGCTACAGGGAGCAGAAAGGTGCCTGGGGAGGGGTCTGTAGTTCTGCCTCTGGGGTGTGATGGTGGTTGCAGTCTGGAGACCCTGAGCCTTTTCAGCAACACTGGGAGGACTCAGGTGTTATTGCATGACAGGATGGTAGGCAGATGCTCACTTAACAAGGGCAATGGCAGGTGTCACTGAATTGCATAGCTACTGTAAATTGACTTTGTTAGTCACACTCTTCCAGTTACTAACAGTAGTGTAACAACCCCAAAATATTATAACACAGAACAAGCTTCTGTTATGTCTGTGGAATCTTTGGACAGGGCATAGTGAAAGCAGTTTTGTTCCAACAACCCTGGGGCCTCCTCTGGAAGACTCAAAGACCAGAAGCTGAAGTCATGTGACTACTTGACCACCACATGTCTGGTGGTTGATGCTGGCTGCTAGCTGAGTGTATCAGTATGGTTGTTGCTGTGGACTTCATGTATTCCTCACAAAGTTATAGGCTGAAATCTAATCTCCAATGGGATGGTGTTGGATGTTGGACATTTGTGGGATAATTAGATCAAGTGCATGGAACATTCATGGGTAGAAAAGACCAGAGAACCAATTCACTGTCTTTCCACCATTTGAGAAGACAGCAGGGAATGGCTGTTTGTAACTAGGAACGGCTGGACTTACATCAGAGCCTGATCCCACCAGGAACTCTAATTTTGGACCTCTAACCTCCATAACTCCAGGAAAGAACTATTTGCTGTTTAAGCAATCCATTTTGTTTTGGGAGTTCAAGCTAAGACAGTGGTCAACTGCAACAGCTAAAGGTGGCTTCTCCTTTTGCTCTAAGTTTTTTTTTTTTCTGTCAAGATAGTAGCAGTTTTTTTTTTTTTCAAGAGGGAGCAACCATTTCAAGCTCTGGTTGTCACTAGTGCAGTTACCAGGGCCAATGCACAGAGGGACTCTTGGCTCATTGCTATTCTGAAACTTAATTTTTAAAAATATATATAATACATTTTTTTTATTAAAATGCAGATTTAAAGAGAGATGAAGAGACAGAAAGATCTTTCACTCACTGTTTCACTCCCCAAATGGCCACACCAGCCAGAGCTAGGCTGATCTGAGAAGTCAGGAACTTCTTCCAGATTTCCTATGTGGGTGCTGGGTCCCAAGGTTTTGGACCATTCTCTGCATGACATTTTCCCACACCCCTGCCAGGCCACAGGCAGGCAGCTGGATCAGCAGCTGGGATGTGAACCAGTGCCCTTAAGGGATTTTTGCACTTGAAGGTGGAGGATTAGCCTTTTGAGCCAAGACATCAGATCCCAAAACGCTCAATTTGACTAAGTTGTGGCTTACCTTCATTTGCTAGTGGTTCCTGCTAAGTACATCTGATACAGAGTTGGAGAGGTGAGTATAGATTAAGCAGGGAGTGAACTTCCCAGAAGCTGTTTCAATTTTTTTAACCCAACAGGTCTAGGAAGTAAGGCAGTGTAGGTATTTGTTAGAAGTAATTCACCAAGGTGCCTATATTCCAAGGACAGAGAATAGGAACCACTGCTTAATGGAAGGGTGTCAAGGTTCTGGGAGAGTATGTGGGAACATAAATATTGCTATGGCAATTTTTGGAAAATGCAATCTGTCACACATGCTCTGCACATATTCCTGCAGGTGCCACCTACTGGGTTAGTTTTTATTTTGTTTCTTGTGTGTTAGAGTGTTAAAATTAGAGTTAGTGACTGAGACTACGAGAGAATTGATGTGATATCCCATAGCCAGTCTGCATTCTCCAAGATCTAACTTTCATGATTTGAATCTTTTCAACTACTTTCAGAATAGAAGGGGTTGATGAGGAAGTGAGTTTTGAAATGAATTTATTTGGAAAGGGTGATTAATCCATTGTTTATTCCAAATGTAGTCAGGGAAGACACCCATAGGTCCATTTGGGGAGTTTTTAGTCCTGTTCCTGGCAGGATTCTCAGAGGTTCAAAGTATAGCTGAAAAGGTGATAAAAGATAATGGTAACCAAATTAATTGCTAACCTTACTTTTCACTGAAAATTTTGTGTTGAGCTTTTGGTATAGCAGTTAAAACATCTCTTGAGATGCCTGCATCCCAGATCACTTCTCAGCCTTTTGGTTAAGATCAAGTGTAGGTGCCCACATCCCACATCCGAGTGCTTGATCTGAGCTCTCGCTACTCCCCGTTTGACACAGTTTCTTGTAATGTGCATTCTGGAAGGCAGCAGAGGATTGCTCAAATACTTGAATCACTGCCACCCAACTGAGAGACACGATAGAGTTCTGTGCTCCTGACTGAAGCGTGGCACAGCCCTGGATATTATAAACATGTGGGGAATGAACCAGCACATGGAAGCTCTCCATCTCACCGTCTGTGTCTCTGCGTTTCAAATAAAATGAAAATTTAAATGTTCTATTTTACTTAAGTCTGTTTTTTTAAAACTAAAATTATAATAAAGTCTTTATTATCACACAATGCAGAACAGACCAAGGCAGATCATTCCATGGCTAAGGCAACCTGCGGTCTCACCAGATACAACCAAGGGGGTCACATCAGAGTTGACCTTTTCTGTGGGGAATCACAACCTAGGCAACTCCTCTACGCCATGTGACCATTTCTCAATCCTCTCAGATATGATGGGAATGATTCTATTATAATGGGTTCAGGACAACTGTGATTTTCTCCATGATGGGGGAAGGGAGGCCAGGGAGCTGCTTGCCCATGTAGATAGAGGTTACTGCTGTAGATCAACCAAACTGGAGAGCTTGCACCTCTAGATTTCAAAGAGCAAAGAAAATGGCTGTGAATCAGAAATGTTAGACACTTGGATGAGTGAGTCAGTATGAGGTTTTTGTGAGTTTTTCCAACAAGACCCTAAATGCGTGAAGAAATTAGAAGCTGAAGCTTATTGTGGAAAATTGAGAGATGCAGGACTCGTAAGTAACCATGATTAGGATAACCAGCCATTCTGGCTTGCACAGAATGCAGAGGTTTTCTAGGATATTAGATTTCTGATGCTAAAAAGGGACTAAGTGGGATGGTCCGTTAATTCCCCTTTGGCCACTCACAGTGAAATGCATCTGCCCAGAGCAGACCACTGCTCTTTCAATTCTAGGTAAATCTTCTGAGCCGTCTCTGTTTGACACATGTTTCTCTAATATCTGTGAAAATTCCATTTCAACCACTTCTTCCTTCCCTCACAGCTATCACCCACTGGAAGCCAGAGCAGCAAAGTGTCCTGGATATCAAGTAGAATGAGTGTTTCAAGGAAAAGGGATCAAGAAAATCTTCCAAATGCTGTAAGTAGTTCATGAAAGTTGAGAACTGAGAATCAGTGGTTAGATTCTGTAATATAGAAGTGATTGGGGAGCTTGATAAGTGCAAATTTAAGGGAATGAAATGGGAAAAACATGTACTTAATATAAACCCAATGGAGCATAGAAAAGTTAAATTACACAGACATAGAGATCCTTTAACAGGCTTTTGTTTAATTTTTAAGGGAAGAAGACGATTGAGCAATAGTGAAAGAAAGAAATAGGATGGAGAAACATTTTATTAAAGACTAGACAAACAAAAGAGAAGTAGATGATATAGAAATGAGAATTTCTGGTGCAGTGAGTAGAGTAGGCTAGGGCAAGTGGGCTGTCAGCACATGTGGAAGTTGACCTTGAGAGATTTGGATGGCTGGACACTGTACAAGAAAGGTTCAGTGTGTGTACACACATGCTGATTGCCTAGATTTTCTTAGTTGTTTATGTAGATAGCATTCTGCTGAGATTGAAGATAAAGGAGTTGCTAAAATTGGGAGAAAGGAGATAAGAAGTAGTCACATAGGAGAGAACAGAAAATGATCAGGGAAAATACAATATTATTACTGATCAGTGTTAATCACTCTCATAACATCAATGACCATGAATTCAAGTTGGTATCATCAGTGGATTTTGCTTAGGTAAAAACTCATGTGTGTGGGTGTAGACACAGAGTAGGCAGAATGTTGAATTTAACCGGAGTTGAGCTTTATCCAAGAGAGTTGGATGAAACATGAGCAAGGCAAAGAAGCTGGGAGCTAATTTAAAAGAATGATTATAATGAGTAACCCTGCATTGAAAGCTGGGAAAAAAGTAAATGATGCTATAAGGAAGACTTACGAATATTTGCAGAATCAATAGATGAACGGTATATGTAGGGTTGCAAGACGTTTGGAATTGAGGTATTAAAGTAAGTTGAAAAGATGGTCATTTCTGGACAGAAAAATAAACTGTTTCAATTTGAGCTTCTGGAGGGCTTGTGGTTATGATCAAGTCCAGGAACATTTCCAGGAGAATGAGTGGGGAAGATACCACCACTGGAAGAATCCCTCTTGCAAGGATGTGGGAGAGCAGACATCAGAAAGCATCATTTATAGGGATATTCAACTTTGTAGAAGAAGGAAAAGAGTTGACTTCTAAAGAGGGAGTTGAAGAGTAACAAGCAGTAATTAAGCAGTGGTGATGGAAGCAGTGGCGGATGGGACATTGAGGACTTCAACAAACTGTGTTACCTCCAATCACATAAACTACTCTGAAAGTTCTATTTGGCCCATGTAGAGAGATATGGATAACAAGGGAGCCTTGAGCTATGCTAGTGTTCTTACTTTTCAGTGTCAGGTGAGTACATATGTTAGAAAAGAAACAGTGAAGGAAATAATTTGGAGTACTGATTATTCAATTGGCTTAATTCAGTTAAGTAACTCATCTCAACACATGGTCTGGGGACCTCTGGGACTAATCCAAACCTTTTGTGAGCTGTAATTATTTTCATGATAATATTAACATGTGCTTTGGTGGCTTTGCACTTTTGTAACCGTGCAGTGAAGTTTTTCAAAAGCTGCAAAGCATATGAAAATGCAAGGACTGAGAATAGAAGGTAGACGTAAGAATTCTGCATCTTCTATTAAGCCAGAAATGAAGGATTTAAAAAGATGTAAAACAACAACAAATCTGCTTGACCTTTCTTCTGTTCTTGAAAATGTAGTCTTTTACATAAAAATTTGTTATTTATCTTTCTAATTTATTGTTTATATTAACTTTCATTTAAATGAATTAAAGAAATATTTGAATATATTACATATTACTAGATATAACCTGTAACCCCTTTGCTCCCCCCAAATCTCTTTTGAGATAATAATCTTTGAAGAGAATCAAGGGGTCCTAAGAATCTGATTTTTGTCATTTCTTGGAAGATAAGACTTGCTTGCAAAATAAACTGGGAAATCAGATACCATGAAGAAAGTAAGAGAATCTTATGCAAGCAATTCCGTCATCCGGAACCCACAACGTAGTTCCATTGTCTCCGAGGAACATCAGGCACCTTACGTAGGAAGCATTGGAGAAGGGCTCTCTCTGAACTACTGGAAGTTCCTGACTTTGAATGTTACTAAGAGTATTTATTTAACAGCTGTTATGAAAATCTGAGCAAAAAATATAGCTGTCTAAAAAAAATGTAGGCTCCAGGAGTCCAATTGATTTTAAAGATTTAAAAGTCTTTCTTTCTGAATGTGCATGCAATATATGTTATAGAAGAAAATGTAGAAAATTCTGATTAGAGAAATATGAATTAGTTATAGTTCTACTTTTGAGAGACAATAAGCTAGCATATTATCTATCTCCACTGTCTCTATTTTTAAAAAGAAAATTGTTATCCTGCATATGTAATTTTACAACTATATTTACTTAACTGTTTATATTGAGTATCTTTTCATTTGAGATAATTTTACTTAATAAAACAAACTATCCAACTTATTAGTCAATAAGGTATAGTGAAACTTGAAGTTTTTCTTTTTCCCCTCTTATGATGAGATTTTGAATATGTTCCTTTTCAATGATTGCTTTATTATTCTGTATATGTGTCTATAAAGAGAAATGCCATTTATATATGTATGTACATTATATATATTTGACTATATAATATTTCAACATTTTTACTAGAGTAGATACATATTGTAAAAATATAAATACCTGGGGCAAGTTATAGTATGGCAGACAGCCTTCAGCTGTGGCACCAGCATTCCATATGGGCACTGGTTCTTGTCTTGGCTACTCCATTTCTGATCCAGCTCCCTACTTGCGTCATGGGAAAGCAGAAATGGGCGGGTCAAGGCTTTGGCCCCATGCACCTATGTGGGAGACCCAAAATAAGCTTCTGGCTCCTGGGTTTGGATTGGCTCAGCTCAGCCACTGGCTATTTGGAGAGTGAATCAGTTCATGATCTCTCTCTTTGTCTCTTCTATCTGTGTAAACTGCTTTTCAGAAAAAATATTTTCTTTTCAAAAAGTCTGTAACTTTTTCCCAAATCAGCTACACATTTATTTTTATTGCTAGTGTTAAGTTTATTTGCCATTCCTATAAAAGTGCCAATGTGTTTTGTCTTTTTAAAAATAAGATTACATGAGATAAAGTAAATGTGGATAAATTACTGGATAATAAAGACTTTAAAAATAAAGACATAATTAAAGAGAAAGGTTAATGATAACAGATATTAAAATGTGTTGTAAAACAAATGTATTAAAACAGCATGGTTTTAAAATCGGGATTGAGACATGAAGGAATAAAATTCCTGGGGAATAGAGTCTAGCATATAAAAAAATTTAGCATCACATTTAAAAAAGTATCACCAATAGTAATATTAATTGATATTCAAAAAACAGCACAAGGATACTATCAACTCTTTGGAAAACACTGAATAAGAAAAACAAAAACAGCAAATCTCCTTTGTAAAACCCCAATTTCAAGCAAAATTGAAAGAAAGATGCATGGTGCCATCTAGTGGTTTAAATAATAACTGCATACTTAGTTCTGAAAGTAACATCTTTTGGTGCAAATTAAAACTGGTGGAGAACTGAGGGAGGTAAATTCTTATTTAATCAAAAGGTTTATGTGTTACACCTCAGCCACACCTCAGAATTAATTTAAGAAATATCTTTTTAGTACTAATTGTACTATTTTACTGTTACAGAGAAAATGATAGATAATAGCCTGTATAATAATCCTAAATTAACATAGATGAAATTACACCAGACATTCACATAAACAAGCATGCCAACCTGTCACCCTTTTTTTTAGTAGCACAGTGAAACAAAGGAAATTTTTGAGTACAAGCATGTTGTTTGGAAATTCATGCATGAGAGGAGAACCTGCCAGCAGTTCCAGTTTTGAATAAAGAAGACAATTGGAGAAACCTGTGCTTTGGATCGAGGCTCCTGCTGACTTGGCAGAGCTGGCACTGGGCTTGTGGCCACCTTGGCTGTGTACTTCTGGGCTCAACAGAGATGACACCTCATCTCCTTGATCCCAGGTACAGGCTCCCAACCATCCAACCATCTTTGCGCATTCTCTCTGCTTCCCATTTTCGCATTAACCAGTTTGGTTGCTGGGAGGACAGCACGCTTATGGACAAAACTGCCCCGTCTCCAGGAAACACCTGGGCTCCCTCCAAGTGGCCTCCGCAGCGACTGCCCCACAGTCCTGCATCTCTGCTCTCTGTCTGGTCCTGACCTCTGGCCTGAAGACCTCCCAGACGGCCCTTGTTTGCAAGAGACGGTAGGTTTCCTTTATCAGAAGTTTGAATGAGGGGACAAAAAAGTAAGCCATGCCATGTCTGGGTGATCAAGACTGCTTAGAGTTGGGAGCTTTGGGTGGCCCTTAATGCGACCTGGAGAAACAGAAAGAGTTCTGTAAGGGGGTGATGCCAGCGAGGGCAGCAAAGGGAAGTGGGTGCAAGTCGCCTTGACATTGCCCTCCTGGGCTTGGTCCAGCTTGGGTGTTCCCATTCTTCTTGGATCCTCTGAGTATCCACTGTTCTGAGAAGCTCTCCTTTTTAGCCACCACACAGGTAGATGCTTTCTCTCTTGGCCTAGGTGTCTGCACATGACAAACCTGGTCTGGGCAGTTCCGGGGCTGCTCGCTGTTTTCACAGACGCACCTTATCTTGTTTAGTGTGGTTCAGGAGACCCCTAGTGGCCTCTCCACCCTCATTTGACTCTCCCATGCTCTCTGGCTCCTTGTACTGCTGCCACACTCCAGCCGGATCCAGTGTTCGACAACTGTAGCTTCTTACAACATGGCTGTTCCCTCTACACAAATTCCTTCTTGCCCTCTTCCTGCAGCCCCCCTGCCCAGCAACCCTCGGACCCCAGCTGAGGCATTCCTGTTACCATAAATCAGGCTGGTTGTTCTTTTTGTGTTAACCCATAGCACCATGTCCGTCAGTCCATTGCAGCTTCAATCACTCCGTATGGAAATAGCTTCCATGTTAGTAGTAGATGCTCAACTCTGAAGACAGGCCAGCATCTCCCTCCTGTTGCTTCTCCAGTGAGTTGTACCTAAGCCGGAATACAGTGATCACTCAAGTAATTGCACAAGTGGATGCAAGGCAGAGCCACATCTGCTATGGAAGTGGGAAGCAAAAGGGCCCAAGTGAGCTCCCCATTCTTTCCCAGTGCAGCGACTGGTCAGCCCCGTTTCTGCTTAGCCCAGCATCTGTAAGTCACTAACTACATTTTCAAGAGCTGCTGTCAAAATGAAAGAAACATTTTTTTTTAATACATGTAACTTTCTCTCGTGCTAAATCCACGCTAAATTCACATGAATCAATGCAAGGATTATCTGTATTTTGTGGACACGGGCAGTCCAGACACCCACAAGGAGATAAATAAATGTTTGAGGTGGGTCCTTCAATGATTTTTACAATGGATGCCAATTTGGCAAGTTTGACTGGGCCCTACCAGTGTGAGGAACCATGATTTTGGTATGATGTTGGGGAATTTGTGGATTCCATCTGCTGGTTATCTCACAAAATGTAGAGCTGAGAAAAATCACATACTGATTAAATCATAGAATCCCACACTTGGAAGGGACTTCACGAGATGATCTGGGCCCGCCTCCTGAAGGTCAATGCATAAATCATCTTGTGCAGATGGCTGTTTATACTATTTTTAAAGCTCTTTAAGGATGGAGATTACACAGCTTCCCTTGGTAGTCTGATCTTCATGGTCAAGAACTTCCTTTTTTAAAAGCCCAGCTCCTCACTGCAGCTTGGCTCATTTCCTTTCTCTCACTCAGCTCTCTGTGAACATGGAGAGCCCATGATCAACACTTCCAGCTAATTATCTCTGGCCCACACTCCATACCCTTACCATTAATGATGAGTATGTATGCTATTTCCCCCTCCCAAGCCAATAGTCACATTTCCTTTATTTTTTAGATTTATTTCCACTTAATTAATTTTGTAATTATTTTTTCCCTCTTACAGTCTATACTATAGCTTACAATATTAAAATTGGTCATGGTATTTCTACTCAAGTTGTGACCAGCTGCAAATAAACAGTGAATCTTTCTTGTTATCTTCCACCAGTATCACAGTTGCTGTTCAAATCATACCATTTCCTTTTGTGTCAGGTGTTAAGTATGTTGCATAGTAAATTGTAAGCCTTTTTTGGTCAGACAGCTACTTTCCATGTGTCTTGAAGTTTTGTGAAGATGTGTGACTGCTGCTTAACTTTGCTCTGCACCCCAAGATGTACCTTCCAAGAGGAAGGGATTTTGGAAATGCGATTAAGCATCTTAGGCAGGGCGGTTATATTAGATTACTCAGGTGGGCCTATGTCTCTAGTCAGTGTACAAAGGACCTAGCAAAGTGGCAGCAGAAGGCCAGGGGCAGAGAGGGAAACATGGGAGCCCATGTGGGGAGGATGGAGAGAGGAGGTGTGAGCAAAGCAATCCTTAGGAAGAAGATTCTTCCCTGGAAACCCTTCAGAGAGATCAGCCCTGTCAATGTCTCCAGCTCACCCACTGAAATCTGCCTTGGGGTTCTGACCTGCAGAACTATAAGATACGAGTTGTTTTAAGCGATGAAGTAAGTAGTAATTTGCAATAGTAGCAAGAAAAAACTGATACCGCTTATGAATGAAAATGTCTATGCTTGGCTTGAGTTGCAGTGTTTTGTTTTGTATCATATTTGCATTTGCAAAGATTTCTTAGAATTATGTCATCAACCAAAGTGGGGGCAAAGCTAGCTGGTATTTACCGTATTATTGATAAGATCGGCTTCTTTTTTAAAAGAGATTTATTTTATTTAAAGGCAGATTGACAGACAGGGAGAGAAAGGGGAAGAAGAAGAAGAGAAGGAGGTGGGGACAGAGGGAGGGAGAAGCAGAGCCAGAGTGGGAGGAGGAGTGAGAGAGGAGGGACAGAGAGCGAGGAGGATGCAATCTGTGGCATCTTTTGCTGCTTTTCCAGGTATATTACCAGGGAGCTGGATTGAAAGTCCAGCAGCCAGGCCTCTGAGGGAGGGCATCACATGCTGAAGACAACATGACAGCACCTGTCTGCATTTGCTAAGTCTTGGTAGGCCACATGGAAAACATTAGCCGGGAAAGGCTAGTGTTAATAAAATTGTTACTCCTCTTTTCCAGTCAAACAGAACCAAGAGAAGGAGGAGATATACGGAAGTAAAGCGTCATGTGAGCAAAGAAGATCTACCGCAGAACAACTCAGTGTTGGAAATAGGGCGGAGAAATCGTTTCAGTCACACCCTGCTGAAAACCAAGTCAGAAAGTTTGCTCTGCGGAAGTGATATTTCCTCTGGGAAATGATAGGTTCCTGCCAAGGCAAAGAGAGCGTTTGCTTCCCCACACTATTTCTGAGTGATCTCTCTCACTTACCCCACAATCAGTTTTGTTTTTGATGTTTGAAATTGTTTCTGTCTGACATCTGGAAGAAATACATGGCACTTCTAGGAAACCAGCATTTTTTCCCCTAAGAAAGTTACATTTATAGTAACACATCTTCCATGTAATTCTGTGATACTTCTGATTCTTCACAACTTTGTACACTGACTAGAGAGACAGAGTGTACTACTAGAGCAGGGCAGTGTAGAATGGAAGGGAGAAGATGAGCCTCTAACACCAGTAGGCTTGGTTCATTTCAGTAGGCTGGGGCTTGCATGTTCGCGCCCATTTGGACTATACGCTCTCAAGCCCCAAGAAAATGTGGACACTCATCTCTTCCTTACTGCTTTTTATTTATTTATCATTATTTTTTATTGCAGAGTCAGATATAGAGACAGGAGGAGAGACAGAGAGGAAGATCTTCCGCTTAATGATTCACTCCTCAAGTGGCCGCAATAGCCAGAGCTGTGCCAGTCCAAAGCCAGGAGCTCGGAGCTTCTTCCAGGTCTCCCACACAGGTGCAGGGTGTGACTGAAACTATTTCTGTGCTTTGGGCCATCCTCAGTGTCTTCCCAGGACACAAGTATGGAGCTGGATGAGAAGCAGGGCTGCTGGGATTAGAACTGGTGCCCAAATGGGATCCCAATGCATTCAAGGTGAGGACTTTAGCCACTACGCCACCATGCCAGGCCCTTCCTTACTGTTTTGTTATGAGACTTTAAATAATGAAATAGTACATTCTCACCTCATGGTGCAATATTTGGCTGGTAGAACCCTTTTGAGAAATAAAATCTTTATTGCATAAACTAGTTCAGAGGAATGAAAAGCAGTTAAGGAGACTGGCATTGTGGTACAGTGGGTTAGGCTGCCATTTCAATGTTCCCTCCCTTACTGTTGTGTCAATCCAAGTCCAAGCTGTTCCACTTCTTATTCGGCTTCCTGCTAATGTTTCTAGGACAAGAGCAGATAGTTGTCCAAAAACTTGGGTCCTTGTTCTCCATATCAGAGACTCTGATGGATTCCTGGTTCTTATCTCCAAGCTTGACTCATCCCTGTCTGTGGCAGGCATGAATCTCTGAACCAGTGGACAGAACATCTCTCTCTCTCTCTCTCCCCACCCCACCACCTGCTCCTCTGGCTCTCAACCTTTCTGTGACTCTGCCTTTCGAATGAGTCGAATGAATAAATAAGACCTTAAAAATGGTAAGAAAAATTAAAGTGAGATCATATTCCAAAATGTGAGAGTTACAGTGGCAGCATCCTGTGGATGGATTCTGCTTTTTCAAGATGGATGTTCAATACTACAATGAATAGCTTGTGCATATGCAGTTTTTGACTTGAAGGCTGCATTTTTGGGATAAAGTTCTAGAAGTAGGGCTGCTGAGAGTTTGCTGCTTGCTAAGAAATTGCCTGAAATAAGCCCAAGGGCATATTATGTTGTTCATGCTCGTCTGCTGTGTTTGGAAGACGCTGTGTACCCACATTTTTGTCAACAGAAGGTATTGTCAAGCTTTCAAATAGAAAATTTTATCTTAGTGTACTTTTGTTTATTCATATGTTTTGCATATTTAAATTTTTTATTAAGACATAGTTTGTATACAATGGAATATGCAGATTTTAAGGGTTGGTTTAAATGATATTTAGTAAATGTATTCACCCATGTAACATGGGCTCTAATTAAAAAAGAGAACATTTCAATTTCAATCACTCCAGAAAATATTCCTATTCTCATTCTACTTGAATCCCTCTACTCCTGCACTTGAGGCAACTACAAAGATATTCTATATCCATTGCTTAGTTTGTACTGTTCTTAAACTTCATATAAATAGAATCATGCAATATGTTCTATTTTGTATTTGGCTTCTTTACTGCAACATGTTATTTATGAAATTTACCCATGTTGTTCCATTGTTTTACTGTTGTGTAATATTTCATTTAATATGCCAGGTTTTTTTAATCCATTCAGCTATTGATGGTCATTTGGGTTGTTGTCAATTTTTTTACCATTTTGAAAGCTACTAAGAATGTCCTTATTTAATGATGACATAGTTTACTCTGTTGATGTAACTTGACACATTCTGCAAGTATTCCATAGATATTTTGTGCTGCTTATATATTTCCATCTTTCTTTTCATATACATCATATAATATGAACTTTATAAGAAATTGCAGGTTTTCTCAAATGACTCTCTCATTTTATGCTAGCACAAAGAGTATATAAGAGTTCTACTTGTATCCCTTTCTTGCTACTCTTTTGTATGTGGCCATTTGCAGATGTCATATGAATATATGATCCATTAATCACATTTTATTGAATTTTTTAATGGGCAGTGGATACTGATTTCTATCAAAGAATCATGTAGTATGTGTTATGTTAGCTATAGTTACAGCTCTGGTTTAAAAACATTTTTTTATTTGTAAGGCAGATTTGCACGGAGCAGAAAAGAAAGAGAGAGAGAGAGATCTTCTGTTCACTGATTCACTCCCCAAAAGGTATGCCAGCAGGGCCTGGACCAGGACAAAGCCAAGAGCCAGGAGCTTTGGCTGGCTTTACCACATGTGTGCAGAGGCCCATGGATTTGGGACATCTTTTGCTGCTTTCCTAGGCACGTTAACAAAGGGCTCATTGGGAAGTGGAACAGCCAGGACTTAAACCAGTGCCCATATATGATACTGGGATCACAGGCAGTGATCACATGACACTGGACCCCTAATTTTCTCCTTAGATTGCCTAATACAGTATATTACATCAATTGAGCATCTAATGTTAAACCAATCAGAATAAATTATATATTTCGCCATAATGTAATATTTTAATGTACTTTTGAGTTCTGTTTTATGTATTTTTAAAGACTTATTTATTTGTTTATTGGAAAGGCAGATATGCAGAGAGAAAAAGATACAGAGAGAAAGATCTTCCATCTGCTGGTTCACTCCCCAAATGGCAGCAATGGCTGGAACTGAACCTATCAGAAGCCAAGAACCAGGAGCTTCTTCTGGGTCTCCCATGTGGGTGTAAGGTCCCAAGGCCTTAGGCCATCCTCTTCTGCTCTCCCAGGCCACAAGCAGGGAGCTAGATGTGAAGGAAAGAAACTGGGATACGAATCGTCACTCATATGGGATCCCAGTATATGTAAAGCAAGAATTTAGCCACTATGCCATCTCGCTGGGCCTTGTTTTATACTTTTAAAACACTATTTTTTAGAGAAATTATGATTTAATTTTTCTTCTATGTTGACCTCCTTTTCAATGTTATATTCATTTTGTAAAAAGTTAGGATTCTTTTTTCTAGCCTCTGGAACAATTTACATAGCTTTGAAACTATTCACTCCGAAAATTTGGTGGAATTTCTGAGGGAAGCCATACAAAATTGGTATTTTTTGTGAGCTACTTATTTGATGCTTTTTTCCATTTCTTCCATGTGAATTAGCTTATTTAAGCTTTTTAACTCTGCTGATGCCAATTTTTCTTTCTTTCTAAATGTTATTTTTTTGTGATATTTATGTAATTGAGAAGGATGCAGTCCCATGTGAATCACCAATTAGGGTGGGAAGAGTCCAGGAATAGGGTAAAGCGGATGAGACCATTGCTTCCAGTTTTGTTTTTCTTCTTCCTGTATCTGAGAGAAGTGGGGAGAGCATGGGCAAAGCTGCACCCAGCATCCTAACCACATCAATACCTGAGAATAGGGAACAGCCACCTGATGCCACCCCAAGGTCCCCTATGTGGCGCATGCTCCGACGGTTCTATTCATGTGGTTTTACTAGTTCTGAAATGCAGTTAATTTCATTGCTCCAAGGATGAGGAAATCCTTCCACAGTGCACAGGCTGGCATAGTTCAACTTAGAGTTTCCATTCAGCCAGATTCGTGCTGTCAGGGCTTGGCTAGGAGAGTTGTCCAATTTGTTCTGACTTCATCCTCTACTATGATACCAAATGTCCTCTGCAGGCCCCAATGGACTGCTGTATCCCCCATGTACAACTGGGCATGATACGCACTGCATTATCTTCAGCAACTGAAGAGGCTCAGTTCTGACAAGTGTGCTCCACAGTCAGTCCATAAATTCTGCTATTCTCCCATGGTTGGAGTTTTGAGTACAGCAGTTCAGTTGGGGGAGTCCCCAAAGAAAACTTGCCTGAAGTGACTCCTGTGTATGCTAATCAGTATAGGGTCCGGCTCAGTCTGTCACTTACATCAGCCTACACACACACTGGTGGTTGCAGTTGCTGGGTCAGTTCTGTCTCCAACCCCATCTCTTATGCAAACCAAAGGATACTGTGACCCATCTCATCCCTGCCCACCACAGACTCCAACCTCACGTGCACCAAAGGAAACTGTAGCCTAGTTGAAGTGACACCCAATAACACCCACTGCTCCTGCCCCCCAGCCTTGGTTCCCGCACGTGATGGTGTGTGCAGCAGACTGATCCAGTCTGTCCTGCATCCCATTCTGCTTTTGTACACACCAATCGGTGCTGCAGGCTAGCTCAGCCCAACCGACCCTACTATCCAACTCACACTTATGCCGGTGGATGCTACTGCCTGTCTAGCCAGGTCCATCCACAACCCTGATTTTCACACACCAGTGGGAGCTTCAGTCCATCTGGAAGGTGCCCATAGTTTCCCTATTAGGCTCACTCGCAGCCCTGGATCTTGCACTTTCCAGGTGACTCTACAGTCTAGTTTAATAGGACTTGACTCGAGTCCCAGCACTTGTCAGATGATGCTATGCCAAAGCCTGATTAGCCTGCTACTGGCTTATGTACTCTGGCTTATGTGTGCACCAATGGATACATTCAGTTAGCTAATCCTGGCTCTCCTCCTAATTCAGCTCACATGCTGTAGCTCTGCCTACGGTGGTATGTTTCTGGTCCCAGGTCTCACTTTCACCAGTGGGAGTAGTGGATCAGCAGGGGAGTCCTGGCTGTCCCCTACTGGGCTCACCCCACAACCAGGTCTTGCCCACACTGGTGGGAGCTGAGGCCCAATCTGGCATGGCCTGCCCCACTTCGGCATCTGCTGCAGGGCACTGTAGCCCAGGCCAGACCCTGAGTTCCAGTTTATACTGGTGGGTGCTACAACTTATCCCAGCACAGCCAGCCCCCAGTCTTCACCTTAATATGAACTGGCTGGTGTTATGGACCAACCCAGCCTGTCCTGCAAACCCTCCTGGTTCTCAGATCAGCCAGTGGATGTTATGAACTGGCCTACCCTGGCCTGCCCCAAATCCCAACTGTTGCTGGTAGGTGCTGTAGCCTAGCCCTTCCCAGTCTGCTCCTATGCTTGGCTTTCATGCAAACCAGTGGGTGTGATAGCCTAGTCCAGCATGACCCACACTCCATCCTGACTCCTGAACATGCCAGTGTGCTAAGGTTTGACCTAGCCCTCCCCGGTCTGCCCTCCTACCCCCAAGTAACCCATACACTTGCTGACAAGTGGAGCTGCCTTGCCCAGACTTACCAAAGGCCAGGCCTGAGTCAGATTCTCATCAGTGGAAGCTATGACCCAGTAAGGAAGTTCCTCAACTTCCCCCACCAGGCCCACTGCCATATCCAGATCTCACATGTGCCAGTGGGTGCTAGGCCTTTACCTGGCATAGTCTGCCCCCTGTGCCTTGGCCTTTCTTTGAGCTGGTAGGTGGCCTGGTCCACCCCACTTGCTCTTCTTGGGTGTGCTTACAGGTGCTATAGCCTGTACCAGCCTGGCCTGTTCCCAACCCCAGTACCCACGGATGCCAGGGGAGTTGCATGGTTATGCTCAGTTCAGCCCATCAATCCCCTCCACTCTTGAGCAAGCATGCTAGTATGGCAGTCCTATAGGGGTGAGCCACGAAATTCCCCACAAAATCTGCCCCCAGACCTGATTACTGTCATGGCCAAGGCTGTGACCCATCCCTGTTCCGACACTAACTGGTGGTGCTAGTGTGATCTAACCCTACTAGCTAGGATTCCCAACCCTAGCTTCAGTGTGTGCCGGTGGGTGGTGGTCAGTGGTGGTCAATGCAAACTAGCCCAGCTCGGGTCTCCCACATTGACAGTGCACTAATCTGACCCATAAAGATCCTCCAGCTTCCCCACCTCCAAATCACTCAGTCTCAGCCCCCTTGCTTACCTGTAAGTGTAGTGACCTTGCCTGTGGAAGTCCCCCATAAGTCATTCCTGACCTGCAACACACTCCCTCCGGGGTTTTCCCTTTCACACATCCCCATAACCCTTCCCTGAGCAAGCACAGTTCCTGCAGCTGGGAGCACATGGCTTCCCCAGCCTGGTCTTCCTAAGCACAATGTTCTAGTGGGGTGGTGTGCTGTCCTGGAGTTCTGCTTGCCTACCAGGGGCCCATGCTCCTGGCATGCATGTTGGCCTGGGACCTTACCCCTCTGCCCACCCAAGATTCAAGTACAGTCACAATTCCCCAAGCTCAGTTCGCCAGTACACCAAGCCAGCATGCTAACCTAGTGCTCTCCCCTCCCCCGCATGGGATCAAGCACATGCAAAAATTTTTACGCTCCATTCAGCTACCTGGGTGTGAGCCCCTAGATCCCACATGCCCTACGAGTGCCATCCTCCCTGGTTCCCTTCCAACCTGCAGCCCCAGGCCCCCATGACCAGGTGCTCCTGCAGTTGACGATGTCAATTTTTAAAAATCAAATTTTCTTAAAAATTTTATCAATTTCTTTTAGATGTTCATACTTCTTGAACACTTGTAATAGTCACAATTTGTTATAATCTGACCCATTTCAGTCTGATTCTCAATTCATTTTTATATTTTTAGATTTTATATTACATATTCATATTTTGTTTAACAAATAAGATAATGAAAACTATGAAGCCACAAATAAATACAAGGAATCACCTAAGAACAATAGTGAAGTGACAGAATCCCATGTAAAATATGGCAGAATAATTATTTTCACACAATAGTGTTCTGATATCTAGATTTTAGAATAAAGGCCCTCATGAGCTTCGGTGTACATCTGACAAGACCCGTTCCTTCCTGTCCTCACTATCCTTGTGTTATTTTCCTGAGGTTGTCTTAATACGATATCAGAAGTATGTGGTATTAGACAAAAGATATTTATTGTTTCACAGTTGAAAAGGCAGGAAGCTCTGGGTCATGATGTCTGCAGGTTGGGATTCACCGAAGCCTTTGTCTTTGGCTTCTAGTTGGTTGGTCTTTGCTGCTTCTTAACATGGTCATCTCCCATGCATGTGCAGCCTTGGCTTGTCCTTTTACATTCAAATTCTTTTTTCACAAGGATACCAGACATATTCCTCTAATTTAAGCTTAATGTAAACATTTTTGTTAACATAAAGGGATCATAGTTTGTGCAATTCATAGATACAGTTCAAAGAAAACAACTACCTCATTCACTCCCTTCCTCTTAATGCCCCATTCCCCTCCTCCCTCTTTCTTCTCTTTTCATCAGGTTTTGCAAAAATCATAATTTTAATCCACAATATATTCACGGACTGACTTCACCACTGCCCATAACATACATTCAATAAGTAAAATGTAGGAAGACCACAATTCCACAGGCGTATAAATAAAGGCTAAAAATGACAATCATTTTCCAAAAGGACCATGTTATTTCTATACATCTTTTTGTATGCTGTATAAACTGCCATAAAGCTGAGAACACATGTGTGTATATAATCTTTTCAATATTGATTCATGGATATTCGCAAAGGATTTGTTTCATTTATACTAGTGAGTCCGATTGTTGCATTGTTTTCCATTCTTGTAAAATCCTTGTCATATTATTGTAACAAAGATTTCCTGGCTTCATAAAATGAGTGGGGAAAATTTTCTTCTTCTGCCTTGATCTTAAAGAGTTTATATAATATTTTATTTTTTGTTCCTGAAATGTTTAGAAGACTTCACCTGTGAAACCATCTGGGCCTGAAGTTCCTTTTTTGGAAAGATTTAGAAATAACAGATCCAATTTCTGTAATTCATAGATCACTATTAAGATCTTAATTTTTTGCAGCTATTTTAGCAGTTTTTTAAAAGAAATGTATTCATTTATCTAATTGTCAAATACACGGGACACAGGATTTGAAATAATAGTCTTGTTAGTTTTTGTTGTTGTTGCCTATAAAATCTTGAGATGTTCACTTTTATTATAGGACTCCCTTGCTTTTCTTAATGACTTGACTCACCAGAATGTTTAATGTTTTATTAATCTATTTAAAATAACTTATCTGTGTTCATTTTTATTATCCATTTCCTTCTATTTCATTATTTTCTTCATTATTTCATTTTTTTGAAATTTGGTATCTTTTTCACCATTTTTTTAAAAAACAGACCTACTGATTAATAAACTCTGAAAGGTAGAGTTACAGAGAGAGAGAGAGATTGAGAGATTGAGATTGGGGCATCTTTCATCCATTGCTCAAATGGCCCCATGGGGTCAAACTGGGCCAATCCAAAGCCAGGAATCAACAGCCAGGAGTTCCTATTGGGTTTCTGTGACACTGAAGGAACCCAAGCACTAGGACATCTTTTGCTGCTTTCTCAGGCACATTTTCAGGGAGTTTCTAGGACTTGAATAGATGCAAGTGGCATCAGAGGTGGCAACTTTCCCCACTACAGCACAATGCCACACCTTCACATTCAGGTTTTTAAAGGTGGAAACTTAGGCCATTGATTTTCAAGCTTCTGTTCTAGCATTTTATTCATATCTCTATATTCTTAAACACTTTTGTAGTTCCATCTGAACTTTGAATTAATCTTTTTTTTTTAAAGATTTATTTATTTTATTGCGAAGTCAGATATACAGAGAGGAGGAGAGACAGAGAGGAAGATCTTCCATCCAATGTTTCACTCCCCAAGTGAGCCACAACGGGCCGGTGCGCGCCGATCTGATGCCGGGAACCAGGAACCTCTTCCGGGTCTCCCACGCGGGTGCAGGGTCCCAAAGCTTTGGGCCGTCATCGACTGCTTTCCCAGGCCACAAGCAGGGAGCTGGATGGGAAGTGGAGCTGCCAGGATTAGAACCGGCACCCATATGGGATCCCGGGGCGTTCAAGGCGAGGACTTTAGCTGCTAGGCCACTGTGCCAGACCCACTTTATTTTTTTCAAGTGATAACTTATTCCTAGAGTTTGAACCACCTGTTCAGGATCCAACAGCAGGCATTAGCCATACTTAGTTAATATCTAATTCAGGACAAGTTCTTTATTATGTGAATGAGTAAAAGTGATTATCAAAGATACTACTTCAAAAATTGCTACTCCTTGCCAAATTATATAAGTAATTGACAAATGTTGCAATATTATTGGTGGATAATATCTCCCATAATAGTCACTACAGAGGTAAAGAAAGAGTTGGCGCTGCTCTACATAGCAATGAAAACTTTGGGCATGGCAGCAAGCATCAATCTGACCCATGATACTGGTCACAGCAGACTATGAAGACAAGGCTACAGGTCATTCTGGACAAGCTCAAACGCCTGCAGATGTCAGGCAGGTGAGGTGTATAAACAAGATGAGCCCCAGATGTAGGTAAGACATGAGCATACACAGGAGTCTGTTGATGTCCATTGAGCACGTGGAGGTGGCTCTGTACTGAGCTGAGTATTAAGTACCTGGCTCTTTAAGGACCTGATATTTAGTTCTGGTAGAGCTTTCCATTTTGGATCTAATAATATTGTATGGTTTATTTTTTCAAGAGAAGCTAGAAATTAGTATTTTCCTATGACAGACTCCAAATTTTTAATGGAAGCTCAAAATGTTAAGGCACTGGGCAGGCCATATGGATGTGCCGGATTTGACCTGTGGGCACCAGCTTAGGACAAGGATATATTTGGAAGGAGTTGGGGCCTGAAGAAGGGGATCACGCATGGAGAAAACAAACAATAATAAAGAAGCTTGAAAACTTTATTTAAAATCATCTTTGATATATTGAAAGCTGAGCATTTCTGTAGCAAAGGTTTCAAGAAGGATATTCTTTTTCCAGTTTTTCCACTGTGGCTACCAATTTTTCCCTTCTACCAATGTAAAGCAGACACATCAAGATTATAATAATTTATGTTTACAAATTATATCATAGAAAAATAATTTGAATGCTAGCTATAAACAGGTTGAATATGTAATCCAAAGTAAGAAAATAAGAGGATAAAACAGTTTCAGATTGATATTGTAGTAATATTTTGAGAATGGATTATTTCATTTACTATCTTTTGGCTACCCAGTGCTAAAAGAAAATGTATTTATTGGCATGCAAAGCAATATGGCTTCAGAATACACCTCTTGAATTTACAGAACTTAAAATTTCAAACATTCCAAGTGGGTGGCGGATGCTGTTGTAAAGATGGCCTTGACATTGTAGCAATATTCTAAGAATAGATTTTTCATTTACTATCTTTTGGCTACCCAATGCTAAAAGAAAATATACTTATTGGCATGCAAAGCAATATGGCTTCAGAATACACCTCTTGAATTTATAGAACTTAAAAATTCAAACATTCCAAGTGGCTGGCAGGTGCTGTTGTAATAATGATCTTGACTAGTGATGGATTCACTTCCTAGAGTTGAGAAAGAAAAGACAAATATTTAACATGACTACTGTAACTGTAACTAGATGATATCACTAGTTTATATGGAAAGTATTTCAGTGATTTATTTGGATAAAATGTGTTTACCAAACCCTTCATCTGTAAATATCTCAGTCTTTTAGACTCTTAAGATATTTTCACTTAAATATGGCTTTTCTTAAGGTCTTCCAAAGATATACAGTTACATGAATAATTTATATAAAGCAATTAAAATCTGCCCACCATCAAAATAATAGGTGGAGTTCTTGGTGTTTAACTTTTACTAGTATGCTTACTAAAGCTCAAATGTCATATACACCAGCAATTCATCTTTGTGTTGAAGTTTAGCAATTTAATATGACAGTAATATGTAAATGCAAAATTTCTCATTTCACTCCTGGCATCTTGTCTCTCATAGACACTGAGATATGTTTTTGGAATGAATGAGTAATTGGTTACAAACTGTAATTTAAAAATAAATAAAAGAAGCTCTGAAATGATTTAAACATGCAAAATTTTATTATGTGATGGGACAGTTAAGCTTCCCCCCTCCACACGTGAAGAACAACTTGTAACAGAAAATGTTTCCATTTAGGAAAGTTTTGATGGCTTTTATAATGAAGTAGAAAGCAATCACCTGTCAGTGATTTTGGTCTGAAGCAACCAGTTTATAAAGTCCCTTGTGGCCAGACTATCAAGAATCGCGTTCATCTCATCTGAGAAGGAGCCGTCAGCATGTCTACGGCGTAGCTCTTCAACAATGGTCACTTCTTCTGGAAAACTGAAAAAATGTGGGCTGAAGTCAGCAGTTACTAGGTGCCTCATATACATGCACAGGGATTGTTTACCACTACTAACATGTGCAAGGTCAGAAAGCAGTAAAGGATCTTATTTATAGAAAGCCTACTATGAAAAACTTAAGAAATTTCATACAAACTGGCAACTGTTGAAAGGTAGAAAGTTGCAGAGCTGGGCCAGGCACGGTGGCCTATTGGCTAAAAGTCCTCGCCTTGCATGCGCCAGGATCCCATATGGGCATAGGTTCTAATCCCGGTGACCCTTCTTCCCATCCAGCTCCCTGCTTGTGGCCTGGAAAAGCAGCAGAGGACGCCCCAAAGCCTTGGGCCCCTGCACCCACAGCATGTGAGATCCAGAAGAAACTCTAGGCTCCTGGCTCCGGATTGGCTCAGCTCTGGCCGTTAAGGCCGCTTGGAGAGTGATTCAGCCAAGGGAAGATCGTCCTCTCTGTCTTCCCTCCTCTCTGTATATCTGACTTTGCAATACAAATAAAATAAATCTTAAAAAAAAAAAAAAAAAGAAAGGTGCAGAGCTGGGAAGGAAAACTAAACCTGTGTTTTCAATATTCCAGGTTGCTTCAAAGATTTTAAATATCGAAATATGGAATCTATTGGTGACATGATTATTTTGCCTATAATACAACAATTACACCCTTTCAAATCAGGGATTTTTGAAACATCCTTGCAAAAGACAATATTAAGAAATTAGAGCTTAGTCTAAAATCTACACTAGATTTTCCTTCTGGCTTTATGCCATGGTATTGGGTTTCCCCTTTAAACGCTATAAAATGTCCCCCAAGTACAAGCAACCAGTTTACTGCTGATTTTCTAAGTTTGATTGTGGGAAGCAGTGTTTAATACAGTAGTTAAGACACCACTAGGGATGCCCACGTCTCATATTAGTGTGCTTTGCTTTGAATCCATGCTCTGATCTAGATTCTAGCTTCCGGCTAATGCATATCAGGGGATGACTTTGCTGCCTGAGTTCCTGAAAACCCACACAGTAGGCCTGGATTGGGCTGCTGGCTCCTGGTGTTAGCCTGAGTCAGCTCTAGTTGTTGGGTGTGTTTAGGGACTAACCAAGTAAATGGGAGTTCTTTCAATCTACTTGTGTCTCTCAAATAATAAAGTAGTAACATATGTTTGAGTGTGAATATTGTCAAAATCTGGACAAAATTCTATTTTCTTTTTCTCTTAAGGTGTCTTTAAGTCTCGGCTTACTTTAAATCTGATTTAAAAGACCAGGGTGACACGTGAATTTTCTGACTCTCATATTTTAAATGTTAATCAAAATGGTCACAAAAAATGACATAGCTCAAGGGCCTGTCTGTGTTAAGATCCTAACAAGCAAGTAAGCATCTTACTCTCATTTTAAACTGTGACTCTTTAATACTTACGAAAATGACGAATATGGTTAATTGTATAGATGTTTCTACCTCTACATATGTTGTCATTTTATTAACCCATCATGTTTGGTCCATGTCTTCGTTATTACACTTTATGTAAATGTTTGTTAATGCCTAAATATATGTTGATCACATATGTAAATAAAGTTTTACTTAAACATAGAAATCTTTATAGTTTTCAGCACCGTTGATTCTATTTCTTTATCTTCAGATTCCCTGGGACAGTCATGTTTTAAGCTTGTTGTCTCATTGTAGTTTCAAAAGATACCCTGATTTAGACAGCAAGCTAAAGGCTAATTATAGCACAATTATAATGTGGAATAAAAATGCAATCCCATCAGACTCTGTTATTGATACTGGCTACCGAAGATAAATAAGCTCAACTTCTGTGTACTGTTCATCACCAATAGGAGTTATCTCATTACTTTGTAAGACTATACTAGTTGCTTCTGTAATCCAGATTTAGATAGAGACAACTATAGTCTTAAATTTTCTGCATCAAAGAGAAAAAATGTCAAATAAGATTGTGCAGACTTACTCTCGCCTCCCTCGGCCTTTCACCAGCCAAGCAATGAATTCCTTGGCAGCCTGGCCTTCCAGATAGGAACTTACATCACTGGTAAAGGTCCCTTCAGCATGTCTCTCAAACTCATCGTGGCGTTTGGCAATGTTATTCCTGAAAGAAACGTGAAAGTTAAATTGAAGCTCTGTCTGTGGCAATATGGTTCTCAGCTGTGGCAACTAGGGGCTCAGGATTCTTTGAGAAGGGGGTTGGGGTGTTTGGGAGAAGAGGGTGACGAGGGGATTTGTCTTGAAACCACATTAATTATCGAGATTTGAGATTGGTAGAAGGAGTTGACAACACTTAAGAAGGAGCTGAAGCTCCCCCTCCCTTCCCAGCCTTCCCATTTCCATCTCTGCCGCTGGTTGTTATAACCGCAATACTTTCTACTTTACTCTCAATAGGTAAGAGTTACCCACATGTTTTGTGACTCACAGGCAAGGCAGTGTTTGGTTCAGTTAGTATAGGGTCAGAGTCAGTTAACTGATTCAAAGAGAACGCAAAGGACCGTCTTGAAATGTCGTCCAAATGACGACATGATAATGGATGAAAGAAAACGTGTGATCTGCTAGCAATCGCGGAATGCTAAGACGAGGAGCCCACACCAGCCTCGCGCGGGTGCAGAGCTTGGAGGGGATGTGCAGACAGCTGCCTACTTTGCCCCTGGAAGGCCTCCTCTTCAATGCACAGCAGAGACTGCCTGAGAGTGAGGGATGCTTTACATTCACTTACCAAGTTGTGGCACTCTCATTCTGGAAAATGAGAACAGTTTGCATTTTTGTAAATTTGTGATGTCTCACGTTTAACTGATGCCGCCTATAGGTCTTGTCAGGGATCTTCCCGAGTGTCTGCTGGGATCCTGACAAGCAGCTTACCTGCAGGGGCTCCCTCCACTTAATGGTTAACTTTGGTTAACAATAGCTTCTTCTATTGCCTCTGATTAGTCCAGCTTTCACCCCTGCTTTCATTTTCCCCTCTCTCTGGACTTGCTTAGATTCAGGCAAATTGAAGTCCTTTATTCTGAGCATTACATTCCTCTAACTAGTTTGTATGTATATAACTCCCTTCTACTTGTGGGCCACTCTCCAAAGAAATTGTGAAATTCCACCATCTCTGTGAAACCTGTGTGGATAATTTCCTCCAATAGCTTAAATGTAGCAAAAGCCCAAACACTCGCACAGAAAATCCAACATTAAAATGTATGCCTTACGATAGGCGTGCTTTCTTCTTTGCCGCCTTCTCTCTTGATGCTGTGCGGCTAGGCCTTAATTTTAAATGCATATCTTGAATTTTATTCTACAAGAAAAGGAATGCATCTGTTTTCATTCCTTACTGTGATCAGCTTGGCTATGGGGCTTTAATGTGATCACAGTCCCGGGTTTGAACTCCACGAGGAAATGTTAAATTTGCTCTACCTTTTAGTCGGCCATTAAAGTTCTAACTATCCAGGTCTACAAAAGTCAATTTTCAGTTTTAAGGGAAAATGGGTGACCGTAAATATTACTAAAGCCATAGCTGGAAAAAAAATCACTTATGTTTTATGTCACACTGAAGATTGGATAAGGGGTTTTGAGGGGTAAGACATTTTGACGCCAATTCAAATGATAGCATCCTTAATCTTGAACACTACCAAAACTGAAAGAGTTATGAACACTACCTGATGAGCATGGTAACTCAGGACAGACATATGTAATGCTATTGTGTGCAAGTTTTGGATTAGGGTTAGATTCTTGCCTGTTCCTCTTGGTGTTCATCAACCACTGCACAAAATCTTGAGCGCGTCGGGAGTCCAGGTACTTGCTGTAGTCACTGGTGAAGGTGCCCTGGGAATGGCGCTTATCTTCAGTCATCAGATCCGTGTCATCAGGCAGGTTTGTCTGGGGAGCTGAGAATGACCTGTGAAGGCAAGTGAGGGGTACAGTGTGAATCTCTTTCAGAAGCAGTCTCAATTGAGGAATGTCTTCACTATAAAATACAGGACCCAGGAAGTAGAAAGAAAGATTCTAGAATATTGGAGAAAACCGTCTATAGTTTGGAGAGGTCTGTTTGTCATCAGAATTTCATCATTTAAGGGCAACAGAATATATGATTGTTCTGAATTCTAGTAAGAGATTTCCCAAATTACTTTTTTTTTCTGGAATAAGGCTTAAAAAGACTTTTATCAACTGATAAATATACCCATGATTCTGCATACAACATAGCAAATCAGAGACTCAAATATTTTAAGAACAATGGGTAACAAATTATTTGGGTGAAACTAAATTTCCAAGTACCCTTCCATACATGAGAACTAATTTAACAGAATTTAGCTTGCTAGTTACATGATAGCAAATAGTGAAAAAGATTGTCATAGTGGTTCAACAACAGGCAAGAAAAAGTCCATCTTCTAATTTGAAACTATACACTGCACACTTCATATACCAGTAGTCAACAGTTGGTTCATGCGATAGATATGTGGATAAACCATTCTGTGTGCTTAGTAATTGGAAACAAGATGCTGTTTCTATTTGTCAAATTAGAAAGATCAAATACTAGGGAGGACATTGTGAGCATTAAGTTTATACTGCTGAAGGGAGTGTGCATGTACAATAATTTTCTAGAAATTAAGTTGATATGATAGTCTAAAATCAATAAGCTCCTTGTATCCCTGAAACAATAGTTCTACTACTAGATTTTTTTAGCTTCTGGAGACAGTGAAAATAAAGGGAAAATGTTCATAGATGTGTCAATTGTAATGTTCTTTTTGTCAGAAAATCTGAAACTTTCTATTGTTCAACAGAAAATGAACAGTTAAGTAAATATTGTACATTTATGACATAAAATAGCATGTAACTGTTAACTATAATACGTTAAATAGATATTTGTAATGAAATAAGAAAAACACAACAATATGCTGTAAGGAGAAAAAGCCTGATGAATATCCATATAATCAATTGAAAGTTACATTAACTATAGGAAAAGAGTACCTTATTGTTTAAATATGGCAGAATGTTTTTGTATTTTGTATTTTTGTATTTTACACCAATGAATATACATAATTTTTACAATTAGCAGCAACATTATTTTTAAAGGAGCAAAAAAGAGAAAATAATTGTTCTGAATAATTAAAAGCTACTATGCAGAGTGTGAGTAATGAATGAATGCATTCAAGCCATCCTTAAAGTTCCAAGAACTATGATTTACAACACATACTCTAATTATTCCTGAGGAATGTGCCTTGATCACAACGACATTTTAAATTTGTCACACTGAAGGCTGTGGGAGAGTATTTGTTCCACACTACTGAGTCTCATCCTCAATCATAGTTTTCAATGTCTTTATGTCAATTATAGTGCTCCCTGTTGGTCCAGGTCTAAAGATGCAATACCTGATTTTCTCCTCTGTTTCTTGAAGAGAGCGTTGCCAGCTGCCATGGACCAGCATTATGAGCAATCCGGCCACAAAGTAAATGCTCTTCATTTTTACTGCCTGTTAGAACACAGAATGGGGTTGGAATTCAAGCACTCATGTTGACAGAGCCAGAAATTGAGGTCTTATTTGACTGTGCACTTACCACAAAAAGAAATGTACAACCAGCCTTATCAACTTTATTGATTGCATTTCCCGTTTTATTGCAAATTGTGGATTATATTTTTCCCCAGAATTTCTGAAGGCATAAAAAGGATAGAAATTGTATATTCTATCATTCAGCTTTTTCATTATTATTATTAATGTGGGACAGCTCTATTAATGATTATAAGGCTCATTTCCAGACTTGAAATTAAAATGTTCATGATAAACATTTAAAATAACTACTGTGTAATGATATGCTACATATGGTTAGCCTGAACAGCACCTTATCCATAATGCCACCCCTTCCACTATCAGTCTGGCTCTCAATTAATAGTCCTTCACTTCCAAGCATTTACATTATACCGCATTTCAACCATCTTAAAGCAGCCTCAGGCTACAACTTGGCATACCAGCTGTCGGTTCAGATGTATTATTCATTTATATTTTAAATAGTGTAACTTGGTCTAGACTTTGTAATTATAAAGCGGCCAACAGATTTGAGGTATTTTAGGGTGCTTTGACCTGTTCTAAATTAAAGGGAAAAATCATTTTAAAGACAAGCAATTTGCAACAAGAACTAATGTTTCTGGCAACTTGGAACAATCACAGCTAAGAAACTAAGAGATGACTATCATAAAGGAATTAGTGCTTGCTTCTGAAATCTTGGAAATGCCCAAGTTGTTCTTTATTTGGACTTAGTCCAGAGCATGTCATTCTTTGTTGGTGAAACCATAGACTTACTTGTGGGATACACTTGATTTCTTGCCCTCTTACCACCAGCAGATGTCCCACAAAGCCATAGGATGCCAAGTATGTGATGATGCAGTGTAGTTGGGCACAGAGACCACCATGAGAACTGGGTAGAACGCCCCCACAGAGCAAACTCCTTTATTTCTGAATGGAAAACTCAAGCCCTGTTTGTCTTGGACTTCTCTGCTACTTTGAAATCCAACTGTGTTTCTTTCAAGAAGTGGGGATTTCAATTTGAGTTTGTACTTATCCATAAATAATTTGAATGAGTATTTTTAGCAAAAGACATTTGGTTTGGAATACACATTTTACAAATATTATCATTTTAAACTATCAATCTTTTCTTTAACATCTGAGCCATATTTACTATCCTTCTCTGGCACTGAACCATACAGACTGTAATACCTGCAGTAGTAACTATATTCTTTGAAATATTAGACCTTTGTAAATTAGATGATCAACTAGACAGAGAAAAATAATAATTCTATGCTCACTCATTCCTTCATTAATATTAAATGGACAAATTGGCATTTGCTATGTTTCAGTTTTAGAAGTTGGGAAACTTTTTGGAGTCTTTGCCAACATTTTTAGGTACTGTTTCCTGATTCTCTCAGTCATAAGACGTATGTTTTCAGAAAGATTTGTAAATTAAAAAGAGCATTTTTTATAGGATTGTATCACTGTTGCAAAGTGTCTTGTTTAAGACTGTCAATTTAGTGCTGAAATTCCTTCCAGACAAAACCCCTGGGGATTTTGTAATATCTTCCATCATGTTCTATGGAGGCAAATTTTAACTGCCATTGTGGATGCTGACGGACTATGAAACAATCACAAAGAGGAGTTTTGAGGTCCTTTAAAACCAATCAAATGAGTTCTATGAAAAGAATGGATTGACTTAAACATCTCATTTATTTGTTTTTGAGTCTATGGAATTGTGAAACATGATAATATTAACCCATTCTTTGAATTCTATTGTTATAAAAGCAAAATAATCATGTCATTTTAGCATCAACATATTATTCAGTAAGTAAAGGATTTCCAACTACTTCCATATCTCCACTGTGTAGCCTAAGGAGAGCCTGAAAGTTTATAAGAAATCACAAACATCTATTCCAATTTAAGTGGAAGACAGAGTAACAACAGATTTTCTGAGCAGAAAATCCTGTAAGGATTAATCTCAGACCTAGGGAAGAAGATATTTACATTGTATCTCTAAGTGTATTGCATTGTAGAACACATACATGTTTTTAAAACTGACTACGTCTTTTCATAAGACGTTATCATGTGTGGAAAAATCATTTACTCCATTGGGAATCTTTGTAAATTTACTCTCAATCTTTAAGAGCTTAAATATGTGAGTAGTTCAAATCATTTTTAGAAATGATTTGAAAAAAATTTATAAATGTCCAAATCAGTTTCTACATCAAGTTTATTTTTGAATTGCATTTTCTGTGAACTTTGTAAAGTACCCTCATAGATAACATCTAATTTTTTTAAAATAAATATAATAAAAGTTTCCCCCAGTGTATAGCTATTCTAGCTTTTATTTACTATATAGCTTTGGTACATAACAAAGAATTATTAATCGCTGGTTTTACTCAGTTCTATGAAAGAAATCCCCAAAAGTAGATGATATTTCTTCTCTGCACCAACTACGCTATGTCTTGTTTGCCAGTAACTGATCTCATGGACTTTGATTTTTCCATAGACTTTTCACGGGTTTGAATTTCTGAGAGATATTGAATGTACTCTTTTGGAAAACCAGAGGTTTAATTGGTTAAGAGCAATTTCTGTTACAGCCTAATGGACACATTTCTGCTGAATTTAAAAGGCGCCTTCTGTTCAAAGTGGTATATACATCTATCAAATCCAAAGAAAAGAGATTTGTTTGTTAAAATGCTGCAACTTATTTTCGAATGCCGTTTTCATAACAATTAAGTCTGATAACAAGATCATCGATTCCAATCTTTGTTTTCAATCCTGTATCTTTGCATTGAACTATTTCTCCTACTCATCTTTGTGGCTTGACTGTGGTAAAGTAGATGTAAATACATTTGATATTTTATCATCTCAGTTGTGTCCCATCTATTATTCACAATGAAGTATAAGATGAAAGAACATTTTAATTCATAATATTTGCTTCATGAAAGAGTCTAAATTGTCTGCAAAGCAGGATGTACAGTTTCAGCATCATCCAATGTCAGTCTTACCTTCTGAATAACTGCCGTGTGTAGCAGAGCAGGTGGCGAGAGAGCAGGCCTCTTCAGAGACTTTGGGTGTGCTCTGTGCCCTGGGCGCTGCTCCTCTGCACCCAACTACAGTCCTTTTATATACTCTCAGCTCTCCTTGGCCTCACAGAAATTACGCTGACAATATAAATTTCTCATCTGTAAATAATGGGTTTTGTTACAAATGATTTCACTCGCCCACTCACTTTGCTCATCTGCATTCTCTGTGGGGTGGGGGGAGCGGACAGAAGAGACCCAGGAATTTTTTATTGACTCTTGTGTCTTTTTTTCCCCCACATTGGAAATGGAAAGGGCAGTTTGGAAATTTGTTCAGGCATGAAAATCACTCAAATTCACTAATGTCAACTTTGATGTTGACGAAAAAAGAGCTTGAAATTAGATAGTAGCTAGCCCCATTTTTAGCATGGCCTCATTTGAGAGTCTTTCAGTTTGATTAAGTCTTGTCAATTTAATAAGTGATCGATGATTAAATTTATAAGCATCTATTAAAATTAAGAAATCAATCATTCAACACATTCTTAAAAATTCTCTCACCTTCACTGTATGAAACTCATTTGTATTGTTTCGTGAGGAATTTTAAGGAGTGTCAGTTGAAGCCTCTTGAGACTTAAACTGAACTTAAAATATAGCAAGATGAGTATTATACTTCAAACCCAGGTAGTGGTAACAAGACAGGATATATTATTTATTTTTTTCTAATGCATATTTGAAAAGAGAACGATGCAGAAAGTTGCTAAAGAATAAGATATGGAGGACCTGATGCAGTCGCCTAGCTGCTAACATCCTCCTTTTGTGCACGCCGGGATCCCATATGGGCGCCAATTCTAATCCAGGCAGCCCCATTTCCCATCCAGCTCCCTCTCGTGTTCTGGAAAAGCAGTCATGGACAGCTCAAAGCCTTGGGACCCTGCACCCACATAGGAGACCCGGAGGAGGTTCCTGGCTTTGGATCAGCTCAGGTCCAGCCATGGCAGCCGTTTGGGGAGTGAATCAGTGGATGGAAGACCTTTCTCGCTGTCTCTCCTCCTCTCTGTATAGCTGACTTTCCAATAAAAGTAAATAAACCTTTTTTAAAAAGAATGAGATGTAAAGAAGATTGGCAAGATGAGTTGCATATTGTCACATTTATTGCCTTTTGTGACATGCCATGCAGCCTATAGAATTTCTAAGACATGATTTTCAGCACTTTGGAGATGCAGAAAGCTGTGAAATAATCTGGGCAGGCAGTGGAAGAACTAGTGCCAGCAAAGTTAGCTTTTAATCTTGCCACTGCTGACAGGCAGCGTGACCTTGGTCAAGTAATATACTTTCTGTGTCTTTGTCTCCTGATTTGTAAACTGAAGGGAGTGGTTGAGTGTCTCTTCCAAAACTAAAGTAAAAACAACACCATCTTTTCTAAACAGATTCCACTGTATGATGTACGTTGTGACTTTTATGAAAGTAAATGATAGTGGCAACTAGAAAAACTGTTAACTATTGTATAAACAGCTGCTTAAAGGCCATACATCAGTTTGGCATCAAATTGGGGAAGTGTACTGGGGGAGGTTGGTGCTTACTGATTACATAAAGGACTTACTGAGACTTTTCTAGAAATGCAGAATCTTATGAATCTTAATTTTTGAATCATTTTTAAATCATAATCTGCATTGTATTACTATCCCTCGGCAACTCTTATACATATTAAAATTTCTGAATCTTGTCTATATGAAACACCTCACTTTACTGCTTGCTAGTGTCTTGATCTGAGGATGCTTCTTGGCACTGCCAGCAGAGGGCGTAGGAGAGCAGAGAAAGGTGTCAAGCCTTAGGTTGGCCCCAGAGTTCACACACATAATTAAGACTTAAAGCTTGCGTTAGGCTAATATATGACTAAATCATTCAGTCTTTTGCTTATGATCTTCAAAAACATATCTATTGTGCATATTTTACTCACCATTTTGGGATATGCAGTTTTATATTTTCCTGTTGTCTATTTGAGATGTTTCTGTCTGTCTCTATTTTTGTCCCTCTGAGACACTACATGTCTGTAAAGAGCAGCCCTAAGAAGCAAGATCTACATAGTATGTATATGAATGCCTAAGCACATTGTTGGCATGTTAGTAAATACTTTTTCCTGATATTTAACACCAAAACTTCCTTCTTCCCCTCCACCTTACTTGTTTCCCATTACTTTAGAACAATTTTTTCTGAAGGATAACTCTTCTCACTTCACCTTCAGTCCATCAGTACTGATGATTGGGGTCTCCTGACCCTAAAATGACAAGCACCTTGAGAATGTAAATATAGCATGAACACTCCAAATATAGTTTCCTATGTCAGAGAGGCAAACCAGGCTTCTTCATAATCAGGCCCTGTGTTGTCAGAAATATGACAACTTCCAAGTACAATTTGGACCTCTAGATCTTTCTTCCAGTGACTTTCCCAACACCATGGTTTGCTTGGCCTTCGATTCCCATGACTGCAGTCATTCAGTGATCTAGGCCTAGAGCGAGTGGTAGCCCTGTATTTATATGACAGGGGCTTAAAGGGCACTTGGAGCGGAGTTCTGGATAGTGTTGTCTGGAATTTCTCCATGAGGTAACATGGGATGCCTGGTGGTTGCCACACAGCATTTACCCTCGGCTGTGTGACATGCCTCCCTGAAACCTCAGTGGAACTTGACATAAGAAACATAAAACATTTACCACATGGAATAAGAGTGAACATTTACATTATTTTTTTTCCAGAAATAATAAGATATTTGATAAAGGATTTCCTCCTTTCTTTGTAATTGTGAGAGCCAGAGACAATTTCACTGGCTTGTAACCTGTGAAGTTGCACAGGGCCGTATGTTTAGAGGACCCTGGGCTTGGTTTAGTACTCAGCACTTTCTATATTTAAAATCTTGATAATTTTTTGGACAACACTCCACATTTCTATTTTTTCAGCTGAAACATAGTCATCTCAGCAAATTATGTAGCCAGTCTTATTTATAATCTTCCCTTACAAAACCAAGGGTTGTGGAGTTGCTGAATGTTTACTTTCTGTAGCTGTTCAAAATACTTAGTCCAAAATACTTAAGAATGGCAAATTTGAGTTTCATTCTAGTGGCAGTTCTGGGAGTGAGGAAAATCTTTTTTAAAGATTAATTTATTTATTTGAAACACACACATACAAAGAGAGAGAGAGAGAGAGAGAGATCTTCCATCCACTGGTTCTCTCCCAAAGTGGTTGCAATGAGCAGCCCTGGCCAGGTCAAAGCTGGAGTCAGGAACTCCATCCAGGTCTCCCATATTATGGCATGCCCAAGTACTTGGTCATCCTCTTCTGCCCTCCCGGGTACATTAACAGGAAGCTGGATCTGTAGTAGAGGAGCCAGGACTTAAGCCACTGCTCATATGGGATGCTGGCATTGCATGAGGTGGCTTAACACCCAAAAAGAACTATTATTCATTTTTATGAATAATATATATATTATAAATATATATGCAATACTTTGGGGGTACAGTTTGATAATTTTTATGAAACTTACAAATAACTATAGCTCTTGACCCAATAAGACTAAAATACTACTCTGAACATTTGTTCACCAAAAATTTCCATGAAAACCAATGCCTGTATGTACAAGGCACCTTGTTGTTAATAAATTGGAATTAAACCAAGGAACCATCCACAAAGCACTCTTTAGAAAAAGACTGAGAAATTGTAAGTGTTGTGGTGCAGTGGGTTAAGCTAAAGCTGTGACACTCACCCCATATTAGAGTGTATGTTCAAGTCCTGCCTCATCTGCTTCTGGTCCAGCTTCCTGTTTATGCATCGTGGAGGTAGCAAATGACAACTCAGTTGTCATGAGTTTTTTGCCATGGGTCTGGCCTCTCACTGGATGTTTTAAGCTTTTGGAGAATAAAGCAGCAGAGACCGTTCTCTCTCTTCCTCTTTGCTTTTCAGGTAGATGGAAATAAAGAATAAAAATAAATATTTAAAGGAGAAAAAGCTGAGAAAATTCTTTTATTAGTAATATAGGAGATTCCCAGATACGTTTTTAGGTGACACAAAGAAAGTACAGAATGGAAACATGGATCATGGATGACTACTTTATGTGTTAGAAGGACAAAGTTTTTTAAGATTTTTTTTTTAAAATTTTCACTACCAAGTCAGACATACATAGAGAGGAGAGACAGAGAGCAAGATCTTCCATCCAATGATTCACTCCCCAAGTGAGCTCAACAGCGGTGCTGTGCTGATCTGAAGCCAGGAGCCAGGAACTTCTTCCAGGTCTCCCACACGGATGCAGGGTCCCAAGGCTTTGGGCCGTCCTCGACTGCTTTCCCAGGCCACAAGCAGGATGGGAAGTGGAGCTGCCGGGATTAGAACTGGCGCCCATATGGGATCCCGGCGCGTTCAAGGCGAGGACTCTAGCTGCTAGGCCACGGCGCTGAGCCCGGACAAATGTTTTAAATACACATTTACTCACAGTTGCATTAGAAATTGAAGCCACCAAACTATTCATTAATAAGAAAAAGTAGAAGCAAACCATGCCTTGGAATTCGCACCACGAGATACTGATCAACAACCAAAGAGGATGAATGGCAGCAACATGGGTGTATAGGATAGACATGCTGTGTAAAAGAAGGTGGACACGGGAGTGGGCATTGGATGCCACGGTTGTGTTGCTGCTTTGGACACCTGCATATTGGAGGGCTTGGGTTTGAGTTTCGGCTCCTCCACTTGCTGTTCAGCTTCCCGCTGAAGCTTACCCTAGGAGGCAGGATGTGATGGCTCAAGTACTTGGGTCCCCACCATCCAACTGAGAGACCCAGATGGAGTTCTAGGCTCCTGACTTCTGCCTGGCCCACTTCTTGCTGTTGGTGGCATTTGGAGCCATCTAACAGATGAAAGATCTCTCTCTGCCTGTCTCTTTTTGTCTCATTGCCTTTGAAGTAAAATGAATAGCTAACCATACAAAAGAAGATGGACACAAGAACTTTTATGTTGTATGAATATACATGTATTTATAGAAGCTCAAAAACAGACAAAATTAATGCTTTAAAAATTAAAATTGTGATTCCTCTTAGAAGGAGATGGTAAGGGTTGTCTACAAGGAAACTTTCTGGGGTGATAGAAATACCCTGTCTTATCACATGGATTTGTGTTACCAGATTTATCCAATTGCCAAAATAGTACAGCTGAGACTTATGATTTTTTTAAAATGGAATAGTTTAAAAGGGGAATACTGTGTAGAAATATGATACAACCATAGCAGAACATTGACAACTGTTGATGTTGACTGATGGCTAAAAGGTATTCATTCTGCTTATTTTATCTATGAAAATCTCCTTGCCTAACACTTAAAATCAATCCATAAAAAGGTGATTGTGGAGATATCAGCAACAACTAGTTTGTAATTGAGAAAGCTCGAGCGTTTGACCCTTCAGTTGCTAAGTAGAAGCAAATTAAAGGTAGTGAAGTTCAAAGCCGCATGGTGCAACAAAGCTCAGAGATGACATGGTAACATAGGCCAGAGCTGAAAGGTAGAGAAACGACTGCAGTGAAGGCTGAGAGAGAGCCCACCACTCAGGGATATGGAGACCACTGCTCTCCTTCTCAACACAGTTCAAGCCATGTGGCTGGGGTATGCCTCAGCTCCAAAACTGAAGACTGGATTTCAACTGTGACCAGTTAAGCTTTCCTGAGGAAATCCGGTTCTGATCGTCAAAAATCATCTCAGTATCCTATGTTCTTAGCTCAGAACACTCTTCATCTTAAAATAGGTGTGAGTCCTCAAAAGATTTTTTTTTAAAGATTTATTTATTTTATTACAAAGCCAGATATACAGAGAGGAGGAGAGACAGAGAGGAAAATCTTCCATCCGATGTTTCACTCCCCAAGTGAGCCGCAACGGGTCGATGTGCGCCGATCCGATGCCGGGAACCTGGAACCGCTTCCGGGTCTCCCACACGGGTGCAGGGTCCCAATGCATTGGGCCGTCCTCCACTGCTTTCCCAGGCCACAAGCAGGGAGCTGGATGGGAAGTGGAGCTGCCGGGATTAGAACCGTCGCCCATATGGGATCCCAGCGCGTTCAAGGCGAGGACTTTAGCCGCTAGGCCACGCCGCCGGGCCCGAAAAGATTTTTAAAATGTGAGGAAAAGTTTACGTGAACTGAGTTCTTTTTTAAACTATAAAGAATGAAAGAGCAGAAGACCAACTACTGCTAGGCTTTGAAAAATTGAAAATTGAGTTTGTACAAAATAGGAATCAGATGCCCTTGTCATCCTCGGGAGTGACTTGATGGGCTCAGGGATACAAGAGACAATTAGAGGAAGAGCTTCCAGAGGAAGTTCTGAGTTTGCCAGAGGATGTGAGAAATACTATTCCTGAGAGATATTTAAGAATCAGTTCATGACCCGTCCATCTGGAATGATTCTGAGGAAGCCTGCTGGAGTGTGGCGGGGGCTGGGAGGGATTTGGTAATCAGATCAATGGACAGTCTTTGTGCCCTGAGGCTCTGAGACCCTGTAGACTCACAAGTCTGTGCAGGGGACCGTGTGGCATCATGGCTGTGCATTCGTTGATTTTATCTTTTTGCAAGATCTCTGGTATAATGAGATGTTTAAAACTGTTCTAAGTTTCAGTTGTTATTTTTATTCCTGAAGGGAACAAGAAAGAAAGAAAACAAAATCACATTTGTACAAAAGAATCATATCTCATACTTTATAAGCAGAATATATATTTATAAGTATAAATACATATATATCATTGAATGCATGTGTTATGCTACTATTTTTCGCATATTGTAGCTATAAAAAACAAACCATATGTCATTACATTTATCCAACCTCTTGCTCATCTGGAAAGACGTTTTTTCTTCAGGCTTCTAAGAGTCTTTAATGTGAACCAATTAAAGCATTGCAATCTTTCAAAATCTTCTGTAAAAGGAAGCAACTTCAGCCATTAGAAAATGTAAAATTTGAAAACTACATGCTAAAAAAACTGAGGAAAATGTAAAGTGGAGTTATGAGCACTTCCTACAGGATGAAGTGCTTGTAGCTGTGCTTAACATTTTTGGCTGCTGCCTGAAACTTGTTCAGTGTTGTCAGTTCATACTTTATCAGACATATTACAAAGATACACCCAGTTTTCTGCCATTATTGAAGTAACATAAGCATGGAATGGAGGATAATTTGTAAAGCATTCTAGACTATTTCTCTGTTTTTAAGCAGAGCTTTTTTAATTCACCACAATCCATTTTTTGGCCATTTTATTCTTCAAATCTAGAAAACAAATGTTGAGAGTTTCATTTAAATTACCAAATCATTTTTTTTCTGCAGTCATAAGCGATTCTATAGTCAGAAATTCTCTGTACTGTACATCAGTGCTGACTTTATTTCAAAAAGTGAATTATTTCTTTGTTTCTGTATTATCGGGGACATGAACGTAAATTTTCTCTTCCATTTTAATAAAGCATCTCTTTTCTCCATAGTGCACACTAGGATATTAACTAAAAGCCATTCCAAGATTCAATAAATAGAGTCTCCTTTTCTTTCTTTCTCATATGTTTGGGCCTGTTTATCAGCATTCTCCTCTTTAAACACTGGTCAAGCAAATGCTAGAAGACAAGATCATTACTTTTTATACTTTTTAAAAAAAATCTTTTCCCCCAAAATTACTAGACATAATTCTTAGCAAAAGAAGAGATGATCCAACACACATCTTAATATTTGGTTTGATTTAAAAGCATTAATTTTCACCTAATGTGCTTATAGATTATGATAATGTGTCATTTAGCATGGTTGACACTAGTGCAAAGTAGAAATTGAAATTTTGAGGTTATTTTTGACAAAATGCCTTAGTAAAAACTGTAAAATTCATTTATCCCAAAGATTAGCACATGTTGCTGGAGAGTTGATTATTTTTTGAAAATTTCGCTTGTAATTCACAAATAATTAGGCAGTAGATTAATATAATGATAATTTGAAAAGTTTGTAAAATATTTTTGTAGTTTAGGTTGGATTGCTTTACAATTCAGGGATGAAACTCAGTTCCCCATTCTTGATCCCCCCGATTACCCTTTTCTAGCATTTACTGATTTTTTTTTTTTTTTTACCACAGGTAAAGCTTTTTAAACCTATTATTTTTCTAAATCTTCACAATGTCCATAGGGTTAAATATTGCTGCCTCCATTTGACAAATATCAAGTCAGAGGCTTAGAACAAGCAACCAGTTGTTTAAAAATCACATCTGGGATGGAATTCAAGCTCCTGCTGCCTTTCTAGAAAGAACAGTCTGGCAAAGTAGTCTTAGGAGTTCAAGCAGAATGTAAGCTCCTCATTAACTGTCTTGACCATTGTTTAAGTGTATTCACAGTTGCTAGCCATCTATCAAGCCATCTTGATACTAAGAAATTGGCAACAGAAATGTTTTTTAGTTTTTGTGAAGTGTATAACTCAGTGGTTTTTAGAAGGTTGTTCAATCATTGCTATAATTCCAGAAATCTTTTGCCGCCTGAAAAAGAAATCCTGCATCCACCAGCAATGATTTCCTCATGTTCTGTTTTTCAGCTCTGGACAACCACTAATACAGTTTCTCTTTCTAGATTTACAAATCCTGTTTATCTTATATAAACAGAATCAATCAATATATAATATTTTATAACCATATTTTTTTACTTACAGCAATATTTTCGAGATCCAGCATATTATACAAGTTATTAGCGCACCGTTTCTTTTTTAAAAGAGATGTTCATTTATATTGGAAGGGCAGATACAGAAAGGAGAGACACAGGGAAAGATCTTTCATCCACTGGTACACTCTCCAAGTGGTCACAATGACCAGAGCTGAGCTGATCCAAAGCCAGGAGTCAGGAGACTTTTCAGAGTTCCTCACATAAGTGCAGGGTCCTAAGGCTTTAGGCCATCCTCCAATGTTTTCCAGATCACAAGCAGGGAGCTGGATCAGAAATGGAGACTTCAGGACATCAATATGGGATGTTGATGCTTGGAGGTGGAGGATTGACTAGCTGGGCCAACACACCATGTTCAACACTTCCTTTTATGACTGAATGATGATATTCCATTCCATATGCATACAACATTTTGTTTACCTATTCATCAATTGATGTATATTTTGGTTGTTATCGCTTAATGCCATAAAGAATGCTACTATGAGCATTGATATACAAATGTATGTTCTAGATTGTTTCTAATTATTTTGGGGAAAATGCCTAGAAGTTAAATATTTGGGTTATAAAACCCTGTATTTAGCTTTTTTTTAAAAAAAAAAAGATTTATTTATTTATTATTGGAAACTCAGATTTACAGAGACAAGGAGAAACAGAAAGATCTTCCATCCCTCTGATTCACTCCCCAAGTGGCTGCAACAGCCGGAGCTGAGCTGATCTGAAACCAGGAGCCAGGAGATTCTTTCAGGTCTCCTATATGGATGCAGGGTCTCAAGACTTTGGACCATCCTCTACTTTTTCTTAGGCCACAAGCAGGGAGCTGGGAGGAAAGTGGAGCAGCGGGACATAAACCATTGCCCATATGGGATCCCAGTGTGAGCAAGGTGAGGACTGTAGCCACTAGGCTACCATGCTGGGCCCTTGTTTAATTTTTTGACGAACTGTCAATTGATTGCTTTCCAGAGTGATAGTGGAGATTCTGTCTCAGGAGAGAACCGGAACATCAATAAAAAGGAGGCAGATAAAGGCTGGATGCTTGAGAAGTCTCTTTGGAAGAGCTGTCTTCGCGGACACGAGATGATGAGTCATTGTGATTTTGATTTGTATTTTCTAATAATCAATAATGTTGAACATCTTTTCATGTGTTTGTTGGTTATTTGTGTAATGTCATCAGAGAAATGTCTATTAAAGTCCTTTTCTTGTATTTATTTATTTATTTAAGATTTGTTTTATTTATTGGAAAGGCAGATATACGGAGAGAAGGAGATACAGAGAGAAAGATCTTCCATCTGATGGTTTACTCCCCAAGTGGTCTCAACGGCTGCAATGGCCGGAGCTAATCCGATCTAAATCCAGGAGCCAGGAGCTTCTACTGGGTCTCCCATGCAGGTGCAGGGTCCCTGCTTTGGGCCATTTTCTACTGTTTCCCAAGCCACAAGCAAGGAGCTGGATGGGAAGTGGAGCAGCTGGAATATGAACTGGCACCCATATGGGATCCCAGAGGATACAAAGCAAAGATTTAGCAACTAGGCTATCATGCCTGGCCCCTTCTCTCATTTTTTTAAGTTTTGTTGTACTTATATTGAATTTTAGGAGTTCTGACTACATATTGTATACTAAATCCCAATATAGTTATATAGGTTTATATCTACATGTAAATATGTCAGTATATATAACATAGTATGTGTACATAACATACATAAAGTTCTTTTGAAGCATGAATAATTTTATTTTAAAAATTACATAATATAATTAATTAAACACCTTAATTACATTTACAGTTTCCATGTTACTTCCTGTTACATTAGCATGTTTCCAATTACTTTCTTGGAAATATGACACAAGGATAAAATGATTACTGTTTGTAAGGTTTACTACAAATTTTATCTTTGATAAATTTCTGGTTTTTGTTAAGAGACAACATCATGTAAAAGACTCTAAGTACATTGAGGGGCTGATACTAGATCTTCTCATAGTAGGTGTCACTGAGAATATTTCCCCTGAGGATTATGCAAACATTATTTTATGGCTCCTGATACTCTGCCTTGAAAGGTAAATAACAAGCATCTCCCAAATATGCTGACATTGCTTTAATAACCTGAGAGTACACATGTGAGATTTCTGAAAGCATAAATTGATAGCTACTTACTAAAAGTGGGGTTGGAGGAATAAAAAAGTCTTGTCTAAATTTCACTTTTTATTTTGTGTAAAAACTATCTGCAGAAACAAAACTGCAAGTTCCATGTTCATTGTTCTTTATTTCTGAAGCCTCTGCTTTGGCAGCCTGAGTGCTCTTGGCATGACACACCTGATTATAATTTGGGGACCATTCTTGCATGGTATCTTGAAAACTTCCCCCTCACCCTGCCCCCCATCTGTAGTTCCAGGGCCAGAGTGTGGGAGCTGGCAGGCAAGCGAGTGTGGGAAGACACAGTGCAGGGGTAGCATGAGCGAGAAGACATCAAGAAAAATCACTGATGAGTGGAGGAGAGGTGATAGGAAGATTGGAAAGCTAACATCATTTTGAGTCCAGTCACGAATTGTATTTACATATTGGCTGGCTTGCCTGTACACACACAGAGACTGGGACAGAACCAAGAGGCAGAGCCTAAAGGAGTCACTAAGATATGGGGAGAGACATCAAATTCTATGTTGGAAACTAACCCATATTAGTTTTTAGCAGTCCCTTCATGGCTACTTCATTGACTGTGCTTATATTTTAATAATGTCTCGTAAGGACATGCTACTATGATTGTTTAATTATATTCTATACTGAGCATTTGATTAGCAATAATGGTATTAATATAAAACTAAGTCCTCTGACAGTGGCATTGGTAGTGTTAGAAGGATGTATGGTGGCGGTAGCATGACAACAGTCTGTACATCTAGCCCTGTGGAGTCTTAGATAAATTCCTTAACATCAGCCTCATTGTCCCAATCAGAGATACACACAGAGTTTCAAAATTTGAATGGAATGATGCACATGAAGGACCTAGTACAGAACTGACATCCAAAAAAAGCAATCAAATGATTACTTAAATAGAAACTGATAACTCATAGCCCAAATATGGTCCACAGAGAAGTTTCTTTACTCATAAATTAATTTGTCAGAGCTCAAAATTCAGAGAAAGAGAGAGAGAGTACATTTAAATATTACAGCTTTCTGGTTTTAATTGCTAGGCATCTAAAGGCCCCTATTTCCACATGGTAAATTTGAACCAGCAGTATTATCTCTTTAGATGTATCCATCCACTCCTTACTTCACCAGAAATCTTGTTGACTTTCTTCTTGGATTTTTTTTTTCATTTGTTCCAGTTGCCTCCTGGTCCTCAGTGATTATTAGAAACTGGGAGCTCAATTCTGAGGCAATTGTTATACTTATTCAACATTAGGTTCTTCAATGCTGTTAGCTCAGAGAAGAAACTATTCTTACAAAGGAGGATGATGGATGGATGGTAATCCCTGTGAAAAGGCTACAAGAACAGCTTTAACCAAGGACCATAGTGGATTCTTGGCCCCGCTTGTACTACTTAAACAGAAAGAACACTCCAGTCTCAGTGTTCTCATGGTGTCTGTTGATTGTCACTCAATCCAGCATTGTCCAACCTGGAGAGCTAAGACAGTTCCACATTGATAGTAATGTAATCCCTGTGATCTAAAGATAATGAAATCCAGAAGAGAGAGGAGAGAATTAAAACTTGGGGTTAATTTCTGTTATCTAAAAAACAGAGCTCAAATTTTGAAAGGGCATACACTATCCTTTAATTATACATGGAAGAATTCTTAGAGCCTTCACAGAATACTTTGAGATCCACGGAGGTCAGCCCAGTTCCTGTCACACATGGAGGAAATAATCAAATCCCAGGAAGTGAAGGAACTAATGGTTTCTTTAGTTGGAATCAATTCTCTGGATTTTGTTTGTTAGGCAGTTTTTCAGGTACAGAAGACCATACTAAGTTGCATTAGTAGAATTCAGGTTAACACATTTAATTCATTTATGTTGAATCATCTACTATTAAGAAGTGATCAACAAAAAGAAGGTGTATTTTACTGACTTTTCATTACTCAAAGTTTATAATTCGAATTTAAAACACCAACCAACAAACCAACCATTCAGAGTTTGAATTTATGATTTGATTAGTAGATAAAAGAACTGCAAGGCCCAAAGGTCCTTGTTCATTAGTACTTAAAATATATTTTATAAAATAAAATAAAATAAGCTATCTTTTAAAACCTAGTGTTTTTCTTCTAAATAATCGCTGCTAGTGTAGTCAATACTGATCCAGGTATTTATTTGACTTTTTCCATTCTGATCATTTTGAGCCAAGCTTCCTTAGTCTGTGGAGTCTCTGTGATTCATCTAGAGGCAGCAAGTGTCTGAGTTAGGACAACACAGTAGGCTGTGTTTCCATTTCCTAACACAAATTGTTTTCATTTCAAAGTCAACCTTTTTTTAATGTCTGGCTAAGACACATGTTATCTCCAACACTGTTTTGAATGGGTCACCTGCTTCTCGGGGCTTTTCCTTTTTGGTTTGAATCAAACACCACTGTAAAATCATGAAGCACATAAGAATTCAAAGTTTATGCAACCTCCAATGAACAGAACATGGGGATTCATTCAACAAATTTTTATTGAGCTTTTAATTCCTTGGACCAGTTATTACTAATGTCCTGGAGGCAGAGAGGTAAAATGACAGACTAGGTCTCTGTTCTTAAGGTGCTGACAACCCAATAGGAAGATTATACAGCAAACAAGCACATAGATAAATAAAGTAATTTCTGATGATCCTATGGGTTATCAACAAAACATTACTAGATAATGTGATTGGATGTTTATGTGTATAGTTGAAGGCAAATGCAATCCAGTGGTCAAGGGGTTTCTCTGTAAGATGGAGAAACCTCAGCTGAGAACATGATGATAAGAACACAGTCAAGCAATAAGTCAAGAAAAAAAAAGTTTTAGGTCCTGCAGCAGATATCAGATTTGCCCACTCCAAAACTCCAATGGAGACTAGGATGTCTAGAGTTTAGCTAGCAATGGGAGAGAAGTGGAGACGGGGCCAGAGGGGAAATCCTCTGTGTCATCGTGTGAGTTGCTCCTAAACCTGGAAGAGTAAATGTGTTGCCCATGTCCTTCAACCACACATCTCAGTCGCAGTTCTTACTCCTCAGATAATATACTCCTCAAACAGGCACAGTGATATGATGATGGACAACTCATTCAAGATAATAACCAAGGTGTAGGTAAACTTCCATAGATACTCACGATATGAATACTTGTTCTTTAAAGGTCACGTTGTTTTAGAAATAGAGTCTCATTTATAAATGCTTGAGAAATCTGAGATTTATACAAAATTATTTCATATGAAAACAAATCATTGGCTTTGGACTTCTGCTTCCTGAGAAATAATTGATTGAAAATGGCAATTAAAATGGCATATTCTATGTATCTATGAAATACTATGTGTTATTGAAACACTGTTTCAATTAATTCATTACTTACTTTAATCTTTAAATCAACTCTCCCTGGGTTAACAGCTATTGTTATCCCAGAAATGAGAAAACAAAAATTGACTACAATTATACATCTACTATATTACTATATTACTATATTACTGAATTGGGATTCAAAACAAGTAGTCTTGTTTTGGCATCCATGCCCTTATATACTATAGCGTGTTACTTGTATAAGGTACCATAATAAACATGCTATTTCTAGAAGACAGACATCAGATAAGTTGCATTTCACTCCAAAGAAATTTGCCATCTTGCGAAGTTTTTCATTATTCTTTTGAAAGGAATGAGGGAAAAAACAAAACATTGTTTCCTGCAGGTATCCAAGGCACTTAGATTAGTATGTATTTCCTATTAGTGATCATTTTTAGAAATTTGCTTGTTTTTATTTTAGATGAACAGTAGAGGCAGAGAGAGTGCAAGATGGATATAGATCTTCAGTATGCTCGTGCATTCTCCATTGGAGTGGGCCAGGCTACAACTAGGAACTTAGAACTCCCTCGGTCTCCCATGTGGGTGGCAGAGTCAAGCATCTCACGCTATGTGTTAGAAGGAAACCGGATCAATAGAGGAATAGCCCGCACCTTTAGGCTCACCAGTATGGAATGTTGTGTGTCCCAAGCAGCAACTTAAGCTGCTGTGCCAAACATCCACACCCATGATTTCTCAAAGTTGGCATTCTAGCTTAGTGCCAGTGTGAGACAAGCAAATTTTATAACATATACTAAATGTTCTGTTAGGCCCAAGAATATCTAGAGGGATGCTTCACTAACAAATTACCAAATCATGTGTAAATGAATAGTGTTGTTTGACATGTAAATCATTTTTGTATGCTATTAAATGTTTCATTAAGCTGGTTCTTTCAAAAATTTACCTTCCATGTCAGTGAAAAAAATTACTGCTCCTAACAATTGATGCCTAACAAAGATGATCCTGTCTTTGCATGTCAATGAACAGGAACTATGAAAGTAGGAAGATACCTTGTCAGATCACTGTAGCAAATCCTTGGCTGATTGTAGCTTTCTTATTCGCAGGATACAGACTCATTACAAAATAAAGTATAGAAGGCTGCACTAATGAATATTTGCTAAGAAGTAAGCTGTCAAAGCAATTTTTAAGTAGGTAGAGTAATTTAATATTAATTAAGCATCAATAGAATGAGATCATACTATTCTAGCTTGCCAAAGACATTACCTGTGTTACAAAAAGAAATGTTTATGATCAGTATGTTAGTATTGCATGCCAATAATTGAGCAAATAGTCATTAGAAGCCAGATCATTTTCCATATTACTAGCTTGATAAGGTCCGGGCACTTATTCCTCTCTGAATTAGAAATCATTCCACTTCCAATTGCCAAGATACCTGTCCTTAATGCCAAGGAAGTGCTCTAGCAGTTCTCCTTTCACAGAATGAGAATGATTTATTGCATTCAGAATTCTTCAATCTGTTTTATTGGATAAACTCGAATATCTGATTTAATTGGATAAATTCAAAATCTCTGGTAGGTGCCTTCTTTTTTATAAACAGCATAATTGAAAGCATTGTTTTGGTAGAATCTTCTCAGAAGACCACATAATCACCATTTAAATTAGCCCTAATTCATTTTACATTCACTTATTTTGCTGTTAACTTTCCCAGAACTAATTTTTTTTTACAATTAGAACATCTGAATTTTAATTACATTACCATCAAGAAGCTCATTAAAGTCATTTAATTGGCAACATTTCCAAAAAAACCTTAGCTGGGTTTAATATATTTTAAAGAGTTACTGTCAAAGTATAATTTCACCATTACAAACAGCTTGGCAACAACATTTGCATAAAGATCTGTCAGTTTCTGAAAAATGCTGAAATGTTGGGAAAATCAGATTCGTTAAGTCGCCTCTACTCAAACAGTCTCGAAATGGAGAAGTTGTCATGTCTGTGCAGCTTTGTAACCCCATGCGGTACCCAGACCACTGCCCTGTTAGCACAGTGCTCAGGAAGCGTTCTTCGAAGGAAATAAATCATACATTTTATACTATGGAGTAGACTTAAATTTTTTTCTTTAAATACCAATAAAAGTTCTCTTATCTAGTCAAATTCCCATATGCTGGCTACTTCCTTCTTTTTACGAAGAAATATTAGATTGTCACCTAAAATTTAAAATAATTGCAATGCCAGCATTGTGAAACAGCATTTGCAATTGTTTTTATAAATTGCTTTATAGTTTTCCTGCTACAACTACTAGAATTTGTCCTGGTCACCTTTTATACCTAAAATAATGTCTTGCAATTACATTTGTTGAACAAGTGAATGGCAATTTCAAGTCTGTAATAGGTAAAAAATGGTTATTCTGTGCAATATTAAGTGTTGTTGTGGTCCCCTCCTTAAATTTTGTATCAAAGAATCAAAGATAGTAAAGGATAATTTTTGGCACCATCAACTTCTAACAAATAGAAAGTGCAGGCTGCTTTCTAATTATCTGTTAGTTTGGTATTTTCTACTTAAAAGTCATTATTTTTTAGCTTTATTTGCTGTGGTTCCAATCCCAGAGAAGAATGTGATAATGCTGTATAAAAAGAACAATAAAAGTGTGCTACTCAGAGCTGGCAATGGTCGTATAGTAAGCTAATCCTCTACCTACTATTGCTAGCATCCCATATGGGTGCCAGTTCAAGTTCAAGCTGCTCCACTTTCATGTCAGCTTCCTGCTAATGTCCTGGGAAAACAGTGGAGGATGGCTCAAGTTCTTGGGCCTCTGTACCCACATGGGAGACTCCAAAAGAAGCTCTTGGCTTCTCCTACCTTCAAACCGGTTCGGCATTGATTATTGTGGCCAGTTGGGGAATGAGCTAATGGATGGAAGACGAACTCTGTCTCCCCTCTTTCTCTGTAATTCTACCTTTTAAGTAAAATGAATTATCCTTTTTAAAAAAAAGCATTATTCAATTTGTTGTTTTGGTCCCAACTGCATCCTCCAAGGCCTGTTAACCAATCATATTCAACACATGAGCACTGAATAAGAGAAAGCTTGCTGAGAGTGCTGAGAAAGACCTAGAATATTCAGGGAAGTCTTTATCAGAAGTAATGTGGAAATCTGAATGTTCTCTGATCATGGAGGCATTCATTCATTCATGAGCTTCTATTCTTGTCATCCATTCTACGTCTAAGAAATGGGCTATGCAGATTGCTCTTGAGCGGTGTTGTCCAAAAGCACTCTGTGATCATGGAAATGCTCTACCTCTGCACTTATGAATATAGAAGCTACTAGCCACATATGGATACTGAGCAGCAACATGTTCCTAGCGTGACTGAAGATCTGGATTTTAATCTCATCTTTAATGGCTGTGTTTAGACATCCTCATGTGATTCCCAGCTACCACAGTAGACAGCACTGGTAACATTCCACAGTGTGTATGGATGTGGAAAAAATGACATACTTAAGGAAATACATGACTTAAACTGGTTAGTGTGAAGAGAATGGGTGTAAAGAGTCAAGTACTCTATGTGTCATGTATTTGAACTTGAGTACTGTTTTGTAGACAATGGAGAATCTCTGGAGGTTTCCCAGTGACAGAATAACACAATTAGAGTTGTCTCTTAGAAGTTGTCCCTGTGGGACCCAGTGCGGTAGCCTAGTGGCTAAAGTCCTCACCTTGAACACGCCGGGATCCCATATGGGCACCGGTTCTAATCCCGGCAGCCCCACTTCCAATCCAGCTTCCTACTTGTGGCCTGGACAAGCAGCCAAGGACATGCCAAAGCCTTGGGACCCTGTGCACCAGCGCAGGAGATCCAGAACAGGCTCCAGGCTCCTGGCTTCAGGATGGCATGGCTTCAGGTGTTGTGGCCTCTTGGGGAGTGAATCAGCGAGTGGAAGATATTTCTCTCTGTCTCTCCTTCTCTGTATGTCTGACTTTTAAAGAAATATCAAAAAAGAAGTCCGCTTTGTGGCTCTGGGAACCATGGGTAGAGGTTAGAGACCATTCACTGCACACTGATGTTCAAATACTGCTTTGCAAATTACATGAAGGCAGAAAACAGGCTGGACACAAAGACTTTTGATCTTTTTCCTGTTTGTAATTACTCTTGTCTTCCTAGAGTATCAGGAAATAACAGTTGATTATTCTTGTCTCCAAAGTTGAAGAGAGTGAATAACAACACACCTATAAGGCTGTCCTTGTTTCCGAGGCTGCTGTGTGCAGAATAGAGAGAAAATACTATCTTCCCCTACTTCTCATAGCATCTGTCATTGCCTGGAGGGTTGTGACTGCTCCTGGGTCTGTGAAAGTGTAGGACAGGCTTCTGACCACCACCAGGCACTCCTTTTCAATGGGGGTGAGAGGGGTTGTGGCCTAAATGTGTAGAGTAGTTTCAAAAAACAGTAGGGGAAGGAAGACTGAGAACTCTGAAAACTCTAGAAACGCTAGAGGGAACTGTGGTTGCTGACCTCTGAGGCCCTTGGCTGTTAAGGTGTCCTATATCTAGATCTGTTCATTTGGCTATAGAACATAAAATAATGCATGAGGGTATCCAGCTAGGGATAAGAGAAATGATCCAGGGCAGATTGCTGCTGGGAAACACATCAATGACAAGTCCTCTTAATCTTGACGTGATGCAAATGCTTCCTGGTGACCTAGCATGGTTCTTTTTAAATCTGCAGCAATCACTTATATGGCAAGCTGCCCATATTCCCAATGGATGGTGGCAGTTACCAGCAGGGCATTAATTCTGGAAAGGTGAGCATGATGCCTTTTGTTTTCCAAAATGAATTCAAGAAGATGAAATCATATTCCTCCCCTAAATCTTATAGAAAATTTTCTTTTGAAGCTATTGATTTCCATTTTCTTTATTTATTTTTATTAATTTGGTTATAATTCAGTAATCTGAAGGTAGTTATCATCATTGATTCTAAAAAAGAAAACAAGACTATCTCAAATTTGAAGTGTTTCTTAAAAGGAGCAAGTCTGAGTTTATTCTTTTAAAATGATTTTTTTGGTCATGGTGAAGAAATTTTAGAAACAATTAATGGACATTTCTTGGAAGTGTAGCATGGAATATGAACATCCCTGACTTGATCCACTCTGTTTTCTGAACATTGCTTTTGCCACCCCCGAGCTGTTTGTTCTAGCATTTGAGGACCTCAGTGCAAAAATCCAAGACTGCTTCTAGAGTCTCCTTGTCCTCAATAACCACTGAATTCCCTTGGACAAGCACATAGGTAGAACCTGCACCCTGAAATCAATGAACACCAAGACGATATACTTGAATTTGTAACTTTATTTTTCCCTCAAATGAGCTCTGGTTATGTCCAAAGCAAAACGCTTGGCTCCTCTGCCTATTCATAGAGTACAAGGAAATGTAAACAGATTGAGCTCAGCTAAATCTCAGCCAAACCCTCATAATTTTCAACAGCCATCACCACAACATTAATTTGTTTATTTATACTACGATTTTACAACAGAAAAGGTAAGATGATGAATAGTCTGAGGCATTTGCATGAGATTTTCAGGCTGATACTGGCTTCAACCTGTACCATTTTTAGTCTGACAAAGAAAAACATTGCTTTAGAAAGTGGGTCATGTGGATATACAAGTGGTTCGTGGACAGGCCCGATAAACCATGGTTCTGGTCTGAGTACCACTGAAATACAAAGGAGAAAAACCTGTTTTATTTCTGCAGTCACAAAATGTATCCCATTGTAACTTTTCTTGTTTGAGCTTTTAGTACCTGATAATTTTCCCAATATTAGTAGAAAATTCTACTCAAGAACACTGAACTAAATAAAATAGCTTACATGTAAACATTAAGAGCAAGGCCATTTAAAGAGCTTTCATTAATTAACCACTATGATTTCATATGCTTTAAATTTTATTTTATATTTCAATGACTGAGTTTCCACAGGAGCCAGGGAGTTCAGGAGGCATGGGTTCCAGGACTGGTGTGTTGGGTCTGTTACTTTGCTTCTCTGGCACTTGGTACCTTTATTTGAAAAGCAAAAGGGTTGGGTTTGGTTTTTCCTAGAACTCCTTGTAGTTCAAAATTCCACAGGCTTTTACACTGTGAATCTAATTGTTCTCTCTTTCAGAAAATCTGTAATATAATGTATATGCCTAGGGCTGTAGACACTCTTCATAGGAATTAAAAATAGTATTGATACTTATTTTGGAGAGATACCAGTAAGGTTATTGCTTGAACTTAAAAAAGGTGGCAATAATAATGATGTGACGCAATGCAATTATATATTTTGAGTTGAGTTAGGGTGAAGAGACAATAAGAAGGATCAGAAAATTCTTACTTACCCATTTTTTATTCTTTTAAAAAACACAAAATTTTAAAATGTCTCCTTTTCCAGTTCAATATATGCAATGAAGGGAGAATTTATTCTCATGAAGAGGAAGAAAATAGCTTTCAAGAAATACAACCCTTGCTTTAACTTTCACCTTATTTCCATCTTCGTTTCTATTTCCCATTCTTCATGCTACCTGCATTTTACGTTTCGCTCGTTCATTTGCTCAATAAGGATGTGAGCTCCTCTGATGGGCCAGGCATATGCCAGGTGCTGAAATCTATCTGTGAAAAGATTCTCTAAACCTCAATGGAGCTACACAACTCAGGGAGCCTTGGAGGGTTCTGACACTCTTCTGCAACTGCTTCTTAATGAATAAACAGAATCTTCTGGCTGCTTTTGGGATGCTTAGCTTTTGTAGAAGCTCTAAACACAGAGCTACATATACACACATAGGATTGCAGAACTATTACAAATCTGAGCTACAGGATCCATTTTTTTAAGCTGCTTTATTATATACAACTCAACTTAGAGTGCTAGAGGTGATCTGGCCTGCCTAAGATCCATTAGAGGGTTAATGAAAGATCCAAGATTAATTTGTTAATGTTGTAATGTTCTACTTACTCTATCCTGCACAATATTTGTCAGGTTTTACTGAAAAATAAGATCCTCCTGTTTCAGCTTTGGGCCGGGGGTGGGGGTCTAAGGTCATGAACATGAGTAAAATAACATTATGTACCATTGCCTGGAAATCCACTTGTGCATTAACCAGAGCTTTAGCAATCTGTGCTGAGTTTTGAAAGTGCACATTATCTGTAACAAAGAGAGAGAGAGTGAAAGTGCTGCAAAATAACAGAAAGCATAGAGTGACAATGTACTGCCTGGAAATGAACACCAACAATTATCTAGTCATGCATTTGACATTGTCAGCAGTGAGTAATCACACTCAGATATGGAAATGTCCCTGACACTTAGGTACTGACCCTGAGCAAAAGCATAGGAGGATGCTTAATGTTTCTTAAACAAAGTGATGCTGGCTCAGTATTTTTATGTGTAAGAGTCTTGCTTAAACCTCACCATCTGCTGTTCCGTGGATGAGAAGATAGTCTACATTTCTGAAATATTCTGCTCTTGCCATCACAGTTGAATTCTGGAAAAGAGGAAAAATTAACATTTTAGTTGCTGCAAGTTCTAATAGAAAACTAGCTAAATCATTGTGCAATGGACTTAGCACCAATACTGAAATTATGTATTGCTTTGGTTGATAAATATTTAAGAGCCAGAGCAACACATTTTCATCATCATTTGCATTACTTCCATCTGATTCTTAGTTTGAAAAACTGAAAGTTTATGTGTCATATGTTACATATGAGTGAGACCTTAGGCATAAATGATGCCCGCTCAAGCTGTGTAGGGGTTGGGAGTGGGGTGGGGAAGTGGATTGGGAAAAGGGAGGTTAAGGAAGGGAGGAAGAATGGAGTATAGAATCCAAAAGGAATGGAATTCTTCTTAGTGATAGGTTTTGCAGTTAACAAAACATCATCATATTTCTTGGGGATTCAAAATTAAAACTGTAAACTCTAAATTACTGTTTTAAATTATGTAGCATACTTGAAATAAATTAATTACCTAAATAAAATAGGAAGTGCTTACTTTATAGTGTTCAAGATTGTCTTCCTTTGTTGGGAGACCCATGAATCGTTCTGTGTAGATAGATGCTGAAAGACATAGAACATGTGATGCATGCCATGTAATTAATCAAGACAGCCTGGCCCTGGTTTACTCGCTGTCTCTGAGTTCTTGAGGTGAATTCTTGGTTTACTTCATGTACTCATTGGTCTCAAAGAATGTGTGTCATCTGTGCAACTTGCGTCAATTACGTTGGAGAAAGCACAGCAGATGATGGAAGCAAGAGCAAGTAAACCCTTTCTATCATTCATCCCAAGCTTTTATACTTCTACCATCTTGCAGGACGGATATTGGGGTAGGGATGATACTGTTGATTGACTTCATCGCATTTTAAATTACAAAGGTAGACACCTCTAGTACTTTTACCAGTACCTCTCTCTCTCACACACACACACACATACACATTTTCTTTTTTTTTAATATATATTCCCTACAAATCACAACTGTTTCATTTCTACCCAAACACAAGGAAGAAGATTTTGGACAATTACTAGAATTAATTTTAAAAATCATCCTGGATTGATGTTAATCATAAAGTAGACATACACAATAAGGATACTTTCCAAACGAATTTTCTCTTTTCTGAGTTCCAGGGCAATGCAGCTGGTAGTTCCAGACTCTGACACGTGGTAAATTACAGGGCCTGGATCTGATTTTCTATAATTTGTGCTTAAAAGTCAGTTGTGTTGCAACCATGTGCTTGCAAAAATAAACAGTAAGCCCTGATTTTTACAGATTTAGTTCAGGAGAAACTCAAGGTTTCTGGAGGAACACAAGAAATAGTGGATCATGGAAAAATCCTTCTCCAGTTTTAAAACTTCTTTGTTACAACATGATTATCATGAATCATATGAACAACCTCATTTACAGATTATGTTTCACCCAGTGACGATTGGGTGATTTTTACTGCCGAATTTGTTTTCCTAGCAACTTCAAATACAGAATAATTATGTGTTAAATGTTTTCACTGCAACATTTATGAAATGTTTCCATACCGTAATACTCCCAGCTAGAGACTGGAGCCACTGCTATTCCACATTTGAAAAGACCGGTTCCAGATGCAAGGGCCAGTGAGGAAATGTAACCTCCGTAGGACTGTGGAGACATTATCAGGAGTCATTACTACATTCACTTTCACAAGCTCTCCCTATATTTTCACAAGAACTCTACTCACAATTGGGACTGAAGGGATCTGGGAAATAAGTATAAGAGCAGTTTAGATGTATAATTTGCAATTTTTACTAGCTATAACTGTGGTTTTGTTCCAAATAAACTACAAATAATTATGTGGCAACCATGTTAAAATTTCATAGGATCAGTTTAAGACATGGATGATATTGCAATGTTTTGCAAAAAAAAAAATCTTTATTCCTCTGTATTTTTCCTACTAGGACTTTACTTGAACAAAAACAGAAATTTACTAAAAGAGATATATGGAGAAAGGAAATTCTTTCCCAAATCGACATGTAAGATACTTTCCACCATTTGCAGAAGTTTTAAGAGATAACTTCTATCCATATTTTGAGTTCCTTATTTTCATAGCAGAACATCAAAAAAAAAATGTTTGAAGAGTTCAAGACAAGGCTAAAGTTTGAGTATCAAAGTAGCACATTTTCTGTTTTGAGGACTTCCTTATACAGAAACTCAAAGGAGGAAAAGTCATTGATACTTTTTAAAATCTTCTATTTTCTCACAATATTAATGGAAAAGACAAGATATGAAGAGGGTACCATTACAAAGTTAGGATTATATATTTGGCTCTCACTGACTTTTATTTCCCAAGTGATTCACAAATATGACCCTGATAACAGAAATAGATCTCTTTCCATTTCACTTGGTAATTTGAACCTTTTTCTAAATGTGAAGAAATTAACAGAGCATCATAAAGTTCCATCTCTGGAAAAGCAAATTGAGTCTGCAATAATACCCTGGGAGAGCAGTGAGTCTCCTGGGAATGTGGACTAAGCTGGGATCTGGGGCAAGAACCAACAAACTATGTGCCCTAGACCAGGATACGATTCTCCGTGTTTATTCTTGCCCTGATAACAAGTGTGCCTCTGTAAGTCACGTGGAAGCAGTGTGTTCCCTGACTTGAGCCATGCCTTATTTTCAAGATCCCATTATCCACATATTACTAGGCATCATTTCCTTCAAGTCAGAAGAGATCATGTTACCCCTTACCAAAGAAATGCCACTCTTTAGAGAGTAAGAATGAGATAGAGCCAGACAGACATACATGCTGATGGAAGTAGGTCAGAGGCAGGGGTCTATTCTTAATCCATTATACAGGCAATGGCAAAATAAGATCAGCAGTCTTGCAGACTTCAACAGTTAAATGAAGAACTCTTTAACTAGTTTACAGTTTTATGTTTCCAGCTCCGGGGAATTTTATTGAGGACCATTGGCTGCAAAACACAGAATAAAAGAGGCGGCTCCAATTATACCATGGCCTCTTTTTATTATATTTGGAGAAGAACTAAGGCATGTTTTAATAGAGGGAAAATATATTTTAAAAACAGAAGGAACATTTGGGTTTGAAAATCATTTTGGTGAGTGAAAATTCTCTTTCTAGTTTAAACTTTTACATACAAAAATAATGTTTTGATTAGAAGGTTAGCAACAACTATTTCTGGAATGGAAGACATTTCCTTCTTTCTTAACTTCAAGTTCAAATGAGAGCAGAGTAAGCCTGAAACCTTTATGAAAAAATGTTATTGTTTCCAGTTTGATCAGACAAGTGTGTTTCCTACAAATAAAAATACTGGTTTCTGCCTCTCCTCTTCCATGCCCCAGAGCAGGAAATAGCATAAAGTGAGATTTGAAATAGAAAGACTTTGCATATAGTAGAAAGGGTTTTGAAGATTTCTGCTTAAAATCATAGGAATTTTAAACCTGCATCTACTCGGTGATTAGGGTGATCGTGCTGAACTGAGATAAAATTTGCCTATAATTAGAATGAATAAAGATTTTTCCTAGGAATGGTAGGAGCAAAAATGACTATGTCTGCAACACAACAAAAGAAGGTGTACTTTAAATGCTCAGGCAGCTTGAGAAAAGCTGTTTCTATTGTAGAAATGAAGAGGGAGGGGAAAAACCTGAGTTGACTTTTTCTGCTCCCTCATGAGTGGGACTCTCAGGCAGAGTGGGTGGCTGCGGCAAGAAAAGAACCTACAGAGCAGATTGGCCATGAGAATTCTAGAATTTTGTCCTTTGCACTTAGATGCCTTGCCATTTTGTTTAAGTGAAGAATATTTTTAAAAAACAGTCTTAGAAGGGCAGAGAGTTTGAAGGAGGTTTTTTGAAACACTCTCATTTGCACCGTAAGGCACGTTGGAACTTGTGCCTACAGACAACAATAATAGCTAGCTAATGTCTGTATGGACAAGGTTATTGTCATGGTCTGTTGTCTCTGATCTCCCATATCACACCACAGACTACCCCCCTTCAACCCCGCTTTATTCATTAACTGGCCTGATGTTCTTTGAGATTCTCAAGCTTGATTGCTTGTTCATAGCAAATGCTGTGGCCTTCTTTCCCCAAAGTTACTTCCTCACAACTGGCTAGCCTAGTTTTCCTCTTCTTCATCTTTTAAGTCACCTCAAAGGAGCTTTCCTTGCCTTCTAAATTTAAAATATACCAACCCTCATACTCCTTCTCCCACCTTCTTACTTTGTTTTGTCTTTCCCCCTAGAGCATATCATTTGACACTGTATTCTCTTTTTTATTTTGCCTATTTGATTTCTCCCCAAGTGATCCCAAATCCATAAGGGTAGAAGTTTTTGTCTGTTTTGTCAATGAGTCTGTCACCAACACTGAGAAACTGACCTAATGCAGAAGAAGGGCAAACATTTATTGAATATGTTACTTTGCTATTAACTTATCCTCACAGCAACTCAGTGAGGAAACCATTGTTTCACTTCATGAGGAAGAAGCTGAGGCTGAAGTGAACTTCAGTAAGCTGCAGAGCTGGATCTCAAACCCAAGGCACTTGATTCATTAAACTCTGCCATTTAGTCTAAATCCCTAAGCCAACAATTTAACAGAATCTAAATTAAAGGTGCACTTGTCCCACTTTCCATTATTGATCACACATAGCAGTTCAAATATCCTATGATTAGTCACTGGGAGAGACAGGAAGTAAGATTAAATCATAAAGTAATGCCTTGGTTAGGACCACATTAACAAAGCAAAGCCCATAGATGCTGCTGCTATTCTAGTAATTCAAGAAAAACTTTCACTGCTTTTCAATTGACAGGAAAATTATTTCAAGTTTTTATTGCATATCATGGTTTTACAAACTTGGCACCATCAACATTATGAGCTGTTTAATCCTTGTTACAAAGTGCCTTCCTAGGCCTTATGGGGTGTTTAATAACATTCGTTGCCTCCATCCACTTGATACCAATAACTTCCCCTCCAGTGTGAAAGCCAAAGATGTCTCCAGACATTGATAAATGTTTCCTGAGGGGCAAAAATCAGATATTTAAGAACTGCTATTATAAACAAATACTCCTTAGACACCATGGTGGATATTTGGTGGATATTGAATAAACAGCTAAAATTGGAGCTATTGGGCTTTGGATTTTATGATCCAGGAAATGAAAAGAGGATGATAAAAATAATTTCCCTCTCCTTCCCAATTTGGATAATAGAGGAATAACATAATTGTAGCAGCATGGAGGAATAACATAATGGTAGCAGCTTACTTAACCAGTTGACTCCAAAAATAAATGTTGTCTGGTTGAAAATGGTGTATTTCTTGGATCACTAAAGTGATTGATACTTATCAGAAACAGAAACTTGTTACCTGATAGATAAGAGAGAGAGATGAAAAGAGCTGTTGGAGCACAAAGTTACATGTGAGTCGGCCCTGGGGAATCATGAAGACTTTTCCATGTTGAGGGTGCCGAAGAGATAAGAGGAAGAGGTGGATAGACGTGAAGCGAAGCTGTGGTGTAACAAGCAGGGGATATAAAGTCATGGGAATAAGGAAGTCATTTCTAAGATATGTGGGAAATAAAATAAAAGTGAGACTGGAAAATTAGGCTGAGATGAGAGCCATGCATACAAGGGCATGTATTCAAACTTTAAGTCTCAAGCAACATGGAACCTTTAAACACATATAAGCAGGAAAGCAGCAAATCAGCATGGCAAAAATTGTGTTTTGGAATGATAACTTCTTCAAAAGCATGAACAGAGAAAGAGATAAAAAAAAAAAGAATGAAAAGATGAAAAGAGCCAGATAAAAAAATCTACTGTTTTTCCCATGACAGAATGGGTCTTTTGTTATCTGGCTATAGAAGTTTTTTGTCAAACAATTTCAATCTTCAATGTCAACTCATTTTAGAATCTTCCTTTAGCCTCACAGCAATAATAAATCATTATTCTTCCTATACTTCACAGCATGTTACAATTTTCTTAATACTTAGAATTTCAACGAGCCATCGCTTCTCTGTTGTCAGTTTTCTCCTATAGGAAGGCCGAAACTATAATTGCCCATATTTTCAAGCCATAAAGAACTCTAATATAGGAATGAGTTGAGACCCAATGAAAATTTACTATATGAATGAAAGAATGAATATTGTAGTCAGATAATCGCTTAATAAATATGGACTGGTCTTAACCAAAAGAATTGGTTAATGCACACTAGTATAAAGTCTGGCACTACCTTTTGTATCTTTCTGATTGCTAATCTGGGGCCAGCTCAAATGTACTTCTTGGCAGTCCCCTGTTTCTTTCCTAAAACATGCTCTCAGAGTCTACATCACAATTACTGACTTACTGGAAAGTAAACAGTGAACAGACTAATACACTGCTTATTTCCATGGTATTTGCACAATTAGATGTGGTGAAAATTTCTTATTGAATAATTTCAGGTTGATATGTGTAATTTTTGAATGATGGATGAGTTCATTAAATTTTTCTGCATAACTGGTTAACCACAGATTAACACTTAGTATGCTCTATAAATGAAACACAAGTTCTGTTTTATGGTTATTTCAAAGTTTGTACTTAAAAAAAAGTTCATACTTTATAATCAAGAAAGTTTAATGATCCTATGTGAAGTGTTTAACTTTGAAATTTGAATTTTTTTAAAATTTAGGAAGTTTCATGAAATTGGAGAGTAGGAAAGTTCTTATCTGAAATATTTCACTGCAAAAATATTTCATTTATCCACCCATGCTGAATTCCATTTTGTTTAGATATTTAGCATTTGATAGTTTTAAGGACCAAATGGTTTGAAATAACAGCTTTCTTTAAATTCATACCATCCCTTCATCTGGTCACTGAGCTGAGAGTTGAGCTGAATCCTGCAGATTCCCTTCAATATTGGGTTTCATTCCCTCCATCTTGTGCAGGCCGCTCTCAGAGAAAACAGCCAAGAAAAACAACCCAAGCACAACCGTCTGCAAATTGACTTGCAAATGTACAAATTCAGACCAAAAAGTGAAACAGGAAATCTTTGAAAGGTAATTATCATAATTTATAATGGACAAATCTAAACTATTCCAAATATTTTGCTAAACTTTCCAGTGACTTCCTAGTCCATGATGTCCGTGACTGATGAGTTTTTTCCACCTCCATTTAATACATGTCTTCAAAATCCATGCAACTCCTCAAACATGGGAAATTGTTTCCTGACATATAATTAGGAAACTAACATGCCTTTCTAGCTAGTGCAAATTAACAATAGGTCCAACAAGAGAATTTGACTTTTAAAAAAAGAAAAAAAAAGATAGAAAGGAAGAAAGAAGAAAAGAGTCAAGATATGAGAGAGCTAGGCTATGCATTCATAGTTATTTACATTCTCTAAGTTCCTGTGATTTCAGACTTTTGCTCAGCTTTTCAGAAAAATGAAATATAAAATAGTAGATAAGTATTTACTCTAAAACAATGAAAGAAATGAAATATAAGACTAATATAAAGTTCACTTCAATAAGTTATAATCAATAAAAACATTAGAATTACATAAAAATATACAAATTATAAGTAGACTTAATATACAGGGAAGAAGATAAATGGTTGAAAAAAGTAACAAATACTTTTAACTACCAATTTGTAGCCAGATTATCCAAACTGACTGTTTCCATTGACAGATTAAATTATGTGACAACATTAACATTTCATGAGAAACCTTATAAGCGAACACTTTAGAAAATGATGATTGCTGAACTGAATAACAGGCATAAAACAGATAAAACAACTTACCCAGCCCCATATGGCTATTCTTTTTTCATCAATGAAACCCATTTCTATGAATTTTCTGAAGTAAAAGAAACAAATTTTTAGAATTTTAAGTGTGTACACATGACATTTACTTCATTACACAAGCATATTTAATCCAAGGATTTAATAGAAACGCTACATGTTCTTTGTTTAAACACATGCATAATAAGGCTGCATTTACAAATAATTAAAATAATATTATCATGTCTTCTGCAAAGGATGAAAAGATTCTCTCAAACTCTATTGTGCATTTATTAAGTAGTACTCTCAGTGCTGTAGGGCTAGAATGTGAACTCTCAGAGAAATCAATGAGGATCTTTTCAATAACGCATGGAATTGAAGAAGCTCTAGGTAGAACAGATTTCCCAATACATAGCTTTAGGAAAGAATATTTTATTGTTACTACTTAAACTTTTACTGAGTTCTAATTCTCTTGTTTGCTTAAGGGCTAGTAAGAATCTCCATTTCATACTTAGGTGTGCTTGAGAGGAATACCAGTTCTTACTCCATTTCATATCCAGACACCCTCAATTCTCAGGGTAGGGAAATTTGCATGTTCTTTTAAGATCAGAAAATGATTTGTCTTAACTCCATCAAAGAAGAATCTCCATTTGAAAACTATCTTGAAATGAAACTGCTTCTTAGGATTAGGTTTAAAGACATGGGTGTGGGAAACCTTCAAAGTCCACAAATGAGTGTTTCAGATTAATTTATCCTGAGTACCCTCCACATGGCTAGAGGTCTACAGAACATGTGACCCAGTGGGATATGGTTTGATTTAAAAAAAATCAAGAAATCTCATAGAAACAGAAGTGTACCGGAAGAGAGAAACTGCACGAGCCTCTGCAGACGCTACTGTCTGCTCTAGCAACAGGAGGGGAGAAGAGGAGGCCAAAGTCAGACACACAGTCCTAGAGATATGACTGTCCCCCTTTATTTTCTGCAGTTAATACCCCTTCTCATCAGTTCTTTGGAAGAACAGAATGATTTTTCATTCGTTGAGTAATGGAGTTTCTTATAGGGATTTCAAGGCAACTGTTTCGCTCATTGCATTGATTCAACATGCATGTTTCCGATGCATAGAGGAGTTGGGCAAGTGCCCGGGACAAACAGATGGAAAGAGGCCCCGTTAGTCACAGCTTACCCGACACTGATTCTGAAGGACACTGAGGAGCGTACAGGGAAGAAATTCAGTAGCAAATGAAAAATCGCTACCTGTGTGGATGCTACTCAGGGTAAAGCCCAGAAAATGTGCAGCCAATTGTGACCACCAGACAGACTTCCATAAACATCAAAAACCATTGAAAGAATGAAAGGTTGATTTTCTTTTTAAAGAAAAATAATCTTGCTGCTGGTATTTGAAGATAATTCTGAGCCATAAAATCAGTCGCGATTTTATGATCTCCCAGAAGCTAGCAATCATACTGCCTTGCATCTGGGGTAAAAAGCAAATAACAGGTGATGCATGGGAACAGGAAATGCTTAACAGCACCCTTCCTCAGGTTATTCTGAAAGGATGACATTTACAGGAAATGATAGTGCAATAGTTAACATGGAAATGAAACATTAACACTTAATGTGGCAGGACTAGGTTAAAGGTTAGCTAGATAATTTGAGCACTTTGAAACTCACAAATCTCTATAAAATTCACTTCCAAAGTCTGCGGAGTTTCCAGGAGGATGATCAGAAATGTTGCTGATAATGCAGCTAACTGGTAGTGATTTGTGAGAATGATACTTTTCAAATCTCAGAAGCTGGATTGAATTTCACATTTTTTAATCCCATAAAAATGGCTCTAGACCAAGGGCAGTTTGGAATTCTAAGGATCAGTTATTAACCTGTTTTGAAATGTGCTCCTTGATAACAGCTAGAAGAGTACAATGGGGAATTTTTCCCATACAATTGTCTGTTGCCATTGAACTCCAAGTGATGCAAAATTTGAAAATTGTGGATATGGCATAAATGCCATGGGTATTCCAGATGAACCAAGTTGACCTTACTACTATGGAGGAGTTATGGTTCTCACATATGCACTGTATGTTGAAAGCTCTAAAGAAAGCAAAATTGTTTCACTTGTGTTTGTATCCTCACAAAATATTTGAAGTTAGGAGTTTGTATTGCTTAGTTTTCCTTTGTTTAAATCTATTTGTTGGTTTCAACTAGTACATAGGATTGTGACTAAACATTTTTGAGCGTACTTCAAAAATTTCTTTGAAAAATGAAATCAAAAGCTGGTATGTATTTTCCAGGATCATTTTCAAGACCTCTCATTCAAGATTTCTATTAGTAAACAGAAAATTTAACTAGTCTATATTTTATAAAATATTCAGGGGACACAATGAATAGTCTAGGGAGAAATTTAAGAGTTATGACAATCCTGACTCACCAATACAGGCATTTGGTGGGTATCGTCCTGAAATGCTTACTTGGGATCATGGGATCATGGGATTGCATTACACCAGGATTAACACTATGATTCTGTCATTTTTAGCTTTGGTTTGCTCAAGGCCCTGAGTTTTGAGGCCTCTTTTTCGTATATACATAATCATAATTTCAAGCAAAACCAAAGCCATCCTAGAGCCACATCCAAGGCTGCTTCTGGGCTTCCCACAGGTCGCTCAGCTGCCCTGTGTCCACTGGGTGTTTACCAAGAGTTGCATCTAGGGGAAATGCTGTCCTTTCAGGGTATAGATGTTATATTCACCTTTTTTAGGTTATGAGAGTATTAAAGCAAAGATTGTAATTTTCACGATTTTATACACAGTAACAGCACACTAATATGCATTAATATTTGATAAATTTTTGATGCTGAATATCTGAGTAAACAAATGAAAATGAATGAACATGTACTCGATTTATAGCAGGAAGACTTTCTTTTGCTTTCACCCTAAAATGGTTCAGAGAAGATGAATAGTTCCAGGTACCACCTCTGGTCTATCTTCAACTCTAAGTGCCAAAATAAATTGATGCCCTTGTGACAATCAACAGAGTAAAATGTCTGGTTTTGTGTCTTGTATGTTTTAATGTAGAAGTAAGACATTTTATTAAGCTCTGTACACATCATTCAGGTTGAACATTTCATCCCACCCAAAACACATTAATGTTTTTTCTTCTCATGTTTTCATGCTTCACTTCTGATGGCTTTCAAATAAATTTGCAGAATCTGCTGATGATATGATGGTGTTGATGTTTCTAAGCATTGGCAAAACAAACTGCTATTTAGCTCAACCAATTTTTGAAAAGATCTACTTGAATTACAAAGGATAAATAATTTTCATCTCCTTGCTATCATACAGTTTTGGAATTATATGTCCTTGGTGTTCATTGTATGATTTAACCACAGAAAGTTGTGACCCAAAGTATCAAAATATTACTAAGCAATTCAAACTGAAATACTGACAATAGCATTTATATTCTCTTTAAGGCACGTGCAGTCTTTCCATAAGACACTGATATCTCTTTGATCTTTCTCTGTTGGACAAATGATTTCTCCAAACAAATTAATAGCTTGGATCTGCATATATATATATACTACATGTTGCATATATATGTTACACATTACATACATGAAAGAGAAATAAGAAATTGATGATGGCTATAGATTTTAGGGTTATTTATTAACAAGCAGAGCCAAGACTAGCCTTGATGACTTTATACTTTTAGAAGTAATTAGTTATGAGTGTTTCTGTTAGAGATAAAAACGCAGAACAGTGTTGTATCTGCAGAGTTCCTGCCTGTTAAATACAATCTTTTTGTTGCATTGAAATCAGTAATTATTAATGAGATTAAGGTAATAAACAAAATACATTAATGCTCTTTTCTGTGAAATAGTGTTTGACCCATGCGTGTGCATCCAAAGACCAAGTGTTCAATTATCATGTTAGTGTACAAATTTAACAACTACTGTTTCTAACTTCACTTACACTGAAATTACAAATGTCTGACAATTATGAAGAAATAACCAGAAAAAAAAAACCTGCCTACTTTTTCCAAAGAAGCAACAATTTTGTTGATTATAGTCATTTTTATTTTAGGAAGACAAGATGAATCCCTAAGCTGTGGCTGAAAACATAGATGGGAAGAAAAAAATAAGACTATTAATCTGAATTTCTTCCACATGTTTTCATGAAATGAATATGATTTTGTTAAGTGAAAGCAGGCAGTTTTGTGTTAGTAAAACTAAACTTGACATCTAGTTTGAACACAAATGCATGTTAAACACCTAATAATATGTATTGCTGATGAAATCTTGGGCCGTTTCTGAACTTTTGAGATAAAGTCAACATGGTTTGAACAAATTCAAGTGTTTGCTTTTCTGAAGATTATTGCTGAAGGGATATAATCTTTTTCTAAAAATTGTGGGTAATGATAATGAATGAAAGGATATAAGTGTGACTGATGCATCAAGAGATGTTTTTTGTCGTTTAACAATATAGATAAACTATATATAATTTTCTACAAGTGTGTTATCACTCCTCATAGTAAGTTTCCATATTTGAAAGCATATTCCTTTAAATTAGATAAATTTAAGAAAATAGACAAAAAAGAATTAAGTTGGTACGAACACAGAATTGCAAGGGTGATTGCATGACCTTTTTTGAGAGCTGACATCTGTCGGACTGAGACTCACCTGACAGCTGTAATCTGGTCCTCCACTTCATAAACACCCAGCTTTCGATATACTGCATACAGGAGTTTGTCACCTTGGAAAGCTGTGCCTCGACCATCCACCAAGGCAATAACCATCCCTTCCTTACTTGCAAGATAAGATATCCAATTAACAGCAAATACAGATCTTACACTCTGACTGCAGGGACCACCGTACCTAAATTTAAAAAATGAAAGAATGTTTGATTGATTTATAAAGCTCAACTTCTCTTTCTGGCCTAGAATTGTCTCTAGAAATTCCCAGTACAATTATATGATAAAATATCTGTGACAATGGCATTAGAATTGGCTCAGGATCAAGAGCTGAACAGGCTTTTCCCAGAGGTTTGCTATAAGGAAGTTGTTTTGGGACACAGCCTCTCCGATTCCCCAAAACGGATACATCTAGGGTTGGCATTTCAAGGAATATGTGTGGGTTTTTCGTCATTTCTGCCACCTGCCACTTGCTAAAAGCAGACATAAGATATACTAAAAAAATGCATGGTGTTTTAAGCAAATTGTGTGTAGGTCAGCACTGATTTTGGGTGTGATTCCACTAAATGTATTCCATTCCTTTATTTCATTTTCTAACTCAATTACATAAGACATTAAGATGATTTACAATATTTTTTGGCTGCAATTTCTCTGTCTCAAAGGTATTCTGACACATTCGGCAAATTGCCATATAAAGGAAATTCAGTACAGCAAATGCAAGCAAGTCCATCTAAAATCTCAAATTTCTTCAATCTATTTTAAATAGCCATATTTTATTTACTCTGATTAGTTGAGGAATATATAAAAACAGCATCAATAGGGACTGTTACCAAGGAAAATGGTTCATTCAATTTCCTAAATGTGTATTTCATTCAACATATTATTTTTACACCAAAGAAAATATTACATACACTTGAATTAGCAAGGGATACTTCTTCGATCTGTCAAACTGCGGAGGAAGGATCATCTTGTACCATAAAGCTTTGAAAACAAACACACAAAAAAGGAGAGCAATTTTCATTCCACCGAACTCATAGCATAAGTCATTTTTCTTAATAACAGTATGCAACATAAAATCAATTCACAACTAATCAACTGTAAGAACTGTAAATATGCTCAAATGTATCTTGTTTGATATTTTTACGTCTGATTTATGAATGATCAGAAATCTTGAATTACTGTTTGCTTTAGAAGCAAACATTCTAAAATTAAAATTGGATAAGCTCTACTTTAAAATGTCAGTGTTCAAAAGGAGCTATAGGAAGTATAAGATCAACCATACTCACAAACATATGAAAAATATTTACACAAACCAAATATTATTACAATAATGTATAATACACCAAAGGGTTTGTACTGTAATGTGTATGCATGTTATAACTTTTTTCAAAAGCAAGGAAGTACTCAACTTCCTATTTATAAATAAGAAGTTTTAAAAATGTCTCACTAATCTCATCCACTTCAAGTTTCTTAATTTCCTCTTTAGGCAGGTGGATATCTTTCAAAGCGTTTTCCAATTCCTTGTTTTCTTCCAGGATTTTAATTTCTAAAAGAAAATAAATAATCATAATAAAATGCTTATTTTTACCAATATAAATTTCAAATAAATTTCTTTCTCAATGTCCCTTTACTATTAATATGGATGAAATTATGTAAAGTTTGCTTAGGAAGATTTATATTCACAGATATACTTTGATTCAGCCCTAAAAACAGATACAACCTTATGAAGGACACCATTTTTCAATCCCTGTCTCCTAAACTCATCCTTATGTCACTGAAACACGTTCTGAGGAGTGTCACAGAACTAACGCTGCTTATTCAATCACACGTTCCAACCCTCAACAGTTTTTTTTTTTCAACTTAAAGCTCTAATCTGTGTAGGACACATTTCTTTTAATAATCTAGTAACAAAAAAGTAATGGAAATAAATTACACATTGCAGAACTCTTATATCAATAATCTTACATCAAAATTCTCAGATCAATAACTACCTATTTGGACAATTTTTAAAAATTTAGTACAAGCCAAATATAATTTCTGTGATTATTCCATTTCATTATTTTCTCTTTTCTTATTATAGTTGCTAATAAATGGTATTTTGTAACTGAAATATAGCATATTTTCAAATGCATTCTTCAAAATTCTCTTTGTAAAACAGTTAAAACAGAAGTTGTGCTTTCTTTCTCATACCTGTAAAATGTCTTTTAAAGCTACTGTTTACAGTTGAAACCAGTTATGTTTCATGCTTGATTCTTGAATATGAACAAATCTATTGATATTTTAAGTGCCGTAGTTTGTGATTCATACAAATAGTTTCAAGCAATAGAGGGCTTTCTGTAAGGTTTATTTTGAACCTGGATTAACACCAAAATCTTCTAGAGAAAAGCTATTCTTTCATTTTGTATGTGGCGCTTGTAAATTTGGTTTTTAAGAGAGTATCACAATAACTTGTCAGGTTAAGGCAGCTGCTACAGAATACTTCCCATGGGATTCCTGTTTTTAAACCCTTTTGAAAAAGTGGTTCTGGATGACAAGGAGCTACAGACTTGGAACTACACAAAGTTTGCCAAGCCATTTCTCTTGTTACCCTGCATGCCCTCATGAATTTTGCTACAACACGCTGTATTTAATCTCATTGTAAGTTGAGATGTTTTGGGGTATGATTTGTATATGATAAATAATAAATTTTACTTGACTATTAAAAGTTAAAACCCCCAAAAAGAGAGAGAGAGAACACAATTCTAAGTCATTCGAAACAACACTTGATTGCCCTTGTGTGTGTTCTGGATATGACACTCACAGATACAGGAAATCCTGTGCAAATCAAACAGACATGGACTAGTTCTTATTTTTATTGCTTTTTATTGATGGATTATTTTTGATATTATAGCATTTAAAGGATAGTGGAGATAATATATAGGTGTGATCAGGTTGTCACAGCTTGGAACTCCCCCCTTATGTTCTTGGCCATTCAACATTTCTGATTCATGACTAAACGTAATGCTAAATTTAATTTGGGAATGTAATACTTGTTCAATGCAGAGTTCCATTTTTTATGGAAACAAGCAGCCATCTTTGCACCTTTTAGAGTACAAATGAAGCAGCTCCAGGCTTTGGAAACAGTAAGTGTTGGCCATGGGACTTCCTGAAGGGGTACTGCAGTAAAGGCTTAGGACATGGCAGTGGTGGTCCAGCGTAGAGTGTGCTCTTTCCTTACTGTATTCGCACACTCCACACTGTGTAGCTAGTAGTTAGCATGCAGTTCATCTCTGTTATGTTGTAATTAAGATGTAAGGAGTGGACTTTATCTTTAATCTTTGTTTGAATCTATTAAAATATTATAATGCTCAGCAACTGAATTACATGAAAAATATGTGGAAATTTGAATTGATGTCATTCAATCGATCTATTAATTTTAATAGGCAACTGCCATTGCTGAAAGAAAAAAACCTTAGATTGGACCCTTAATATCAAGTGCCAGTGCTTTTAGATTTTAGATTTCTACAGGAGCTATCATTTTCAAATGTCCCTTCTTTGCAGGACTGGCACTATGGTTCAAAAAGTTAATCCTGCACCTTCAAGAACCAGCATCCTGTATTGGCACTGGTTCACGTCCCAGCTGCTCCACTTCAGAGCAGTCTCCCTTTTATGGCCTGGGAAACAATGAAGAATAACACAAAGCCTTCAGACACTGCACCCATGAGGGAGACCCAGAAGAAGCTCCTGGCTTGTAGCTTCCCGTTAGTTCTGCTCTGGTCATTGTGACCATTTGTAGAATGAACAAGTGTATTGAAGATCTTTCCTTCTTTGTCTCTACTTCTCCCTGCAAACCTGTCTTTTGAATAAATATAAGTTTCTTTAAAAAAAAATAAACATCTTTTTAAAAAGCTATTGCTGTGTATTCCAAAATGTCTATAATTACAATTACACAAATAAGTTCTTCATTCTCTCTGATCATAATGTGAAAGTTGAATCCCTCACCTGTCCCTGAACTCTTGCCATTCCCAAGTTCTCACGTACCTCCTTACTTTCCCTGTGTTCAGCCCTTTTGTCTTCTAATTTCTTCCGTACTCAAGTGCTTTTAATTTCTCAGAAATAAAATTGGAAGTCTGTCAATCCCTTCCAACCATCATTCTATCTCTACAAGTTTCATCTCCAACCATTGGCAGACCTACTTAAGTTTTTTTTTTGCTTTTTTTATACTTTTGAACACTTAGCGTCAAACAGCCTTCCATCTCCACAATTCTACTACAACCACTCTGATCAATGTAATGCCAAACTTTCTTACATAAAGATCATTTAGAGTCAGCTCTGCAGTCTTTCAGAGAATTTGAGTATTTCCTCTAGATCTTCTCCTTACCTGTCTTCCATGAAATCATAATCTCAGGATCGTCTCTCCTCTTCTACTCCCTCTAGCTCCTTTATGGACCATTTACCTTATCTGTTTCTCAAGTGTGGATGTTCCATACACTGTGGTTCTACGTTTATTTTCTACTAACTCAGTCAACCCTACTTTTAACCACTTTGCTGATAGAAACCATTTCCAAAGTCTTAGTCACAATGTATTCAATAAGGTGATAGCCTCTTTACTGTCATCTTCAGTACAAAAGGATCCTCAGACATCATCTTGTGAAACTATGTCCTTCTTAGTACAGATCCACTTAAATAACTGATTAGTACCTGAAACTCAACATTCAAAATGAAATTCATCATTATTTGTCAAGACAGAGCAGTATTATCAATTCATGTTACCAAACTAACCATCTAAACAGCTTTAATTTCTACTCCTATGCTGAGTGTCAGATTGATGTGACCACCATTAGGGCACAGTGCCCTAATTTAAAAAGCTCAGTGTAAACACTCTCCCCAATATGTCTTTATGGTTTCTATCTTTCCTGTCTTAGAACTTTTCATCATTTGACCTACATAATGACCCATTCATGCATTTGCATCATTCACGGTCTATGGTCTCCTCGAGAGCAATACAAGGATTAAAGTGATAGCCGTAATTTATACAATTAGTATCTGGCACAAAGTCTGGCTTAATGTGTCAAGTGAACTAGAATCTCCATAGAGAGGTTGTGAATCTGTATTTCTAATAAATTATTAGAAGAATTTCATAATTATGTTTTAGAACTATGTTCTAGAAATTTTAAGTTGTATTGCATAACTAAATCTACCAATACATACGGTGTATTTGAGAATGACATAAACGCTATTTTGTAAGTATTACATGAAGTATTGAAGCTTTGAAAGCAACAGGAGATTGGTATCTGGCAGGAACATAACAAGATTATTATGACATTATAATTTCATAGATAAGAAAAGGGAGCTTTTTAAAATTTTGCAGTATGATCAGAGGGGAATTATGTATCTATGTTTAGTACCATTAAAACAAATATATCTGACCTTGAAACTAGTATTACTCTAAAGCTTCTACTAAATGTTGAAATGAGCTAGATTAAGAAATATAACTTGCTAGTCTTAAAAATATTTCATCATTAAACACAGTTTTATTTTGTTTTGTTTGTTTTTTTTTTTTTTTTGAAGAGAAAGAAAAACCTTTAAAATGAAACTAAATTCACAGCTACATTATTACAATGCTTGTCCTGAGTGGAGCTCTGAATTGACTGCTTTTCTTCCTGACTTTATTTTCACCTATATATGAGCCATTGAGCTGACAGCCAAGCTAATCCCAAAGCAGTCTTCTGACTTGTCACCAAAGTGTTCAGGGACAATCACAAGCATTATTAGTGCTGAAGAAAGTGGCATCTGCTTGTCCCTCATTGTCCCTGGTCTCCAACAACTCCAATCTTATGATGTTGCTTAATAGTAAATCAAAATATAATGGAGAACCAGCAGGAAGAGAATCTGAGCAATTACACACTTGGATAACTCTGTTGAGAGCAAAAATGGTCATCTTTGAACTGTGAATGATTTTGAACCAATATCACAAATTCAGGATTGAGGACTGTCTTGATAGCAGTTGAAAATGAAAAGAGCCTCGGAATTTCAGGGCTTTCATATGTGGCAACAATGTGATGCAGCTGCTAAAATTAAAAAAAAAGCGCTAGGATTATAGTCACCTTTTGCTCTGAATGGAGCTGGAAAACTTTCTTGAATTTGTCTCTGTGATATTATAAAACAACAAAACAACAGCAGCACCCAAACAAAATTTCCCCACAAAACAGAAACTTTTAGGAGAGAGATTTAATTGAATATGATAACTTTCATTCTAATTCTGATTTTCTCTGATTTTTAAAAAGCTCTGTTTATGGCCCAGCACAATGGCTCACAGCTAAATCCTTGCCTAGCATGTGCCGGGATTCCGTATGGGCACCGGTTCTAGTCCTAGCTGCTCCACTTCCCATCCAGACCTCTACTTGTGGCTTAAGCAAGCAGTAGAGGATAACCCACAGCTTTGGGACCATACACAAGTATGGAATTAATGAAAGAAGCTCCTGGCTTCAAACTGTTTCAGCTTGGGCCATTGTGGCTACTTGGGGAGTGAACCAGTTGATGAAAGATCTTCTGCTCTGTATCTCATTGTCTATCTGTAAATCTGCCTATCCAATAAAAACAAATCAATCTTTGAAAAAAAATATTTATTTGAAAGTCAGAGTTAAGCAGAGGGAATGGAATGGACAAAGCTCTTCCATCTGCTGCAGCTAGGAGCCTCTTCCTGGTCTTCCATGTGGGTACAGGTGACCAAACACTGGGACCATCCTCTGCTGCTTTCTGGGGCACATTAGCAAGGAGCTGGATTGAAAGTTGAGCAGGCAGGATGCTAGCTGCTGCCCATCTGGGATGCTGACACTGCAAGTTTACATGCTGTACCACAGATCAGTCCCTTTTCTGCCTTTAAAAGCTGATTGGGGAAGATAGAATTAATCTCTAGAATTAATATAACTCAGTGTTTGGTTGGTTCTTACTGCAAAAAATTATTACAATTCATGTGATCAACATTGACTCAAATAACCATTCCAATCTGTGTAACAATAAGCTGTGTGATAAGAGATGTCACTGTAGTTCCCCTTGTAGGTGTGGAGTCACTGTTGTGAATTATAGTGAGATCAGAATGTCTTCCAATAAGACAGCAGCAAGCAAAAGCCTACCTTGATCAGTGCGGCCATCATGAAGGGTGGAAATGGGCAGACCAGGGCCTGTGGACAGGATAAAGAAAACATACGTCAGAATTAAAGTAACAGCAAAGACTGCTGGTAGGTTTTATGATCAGTGTCAAGCCCAAGAGTGCTTTTTAAATTCTATAACTGTTTTTTTCCCATAGAGAAGTAAAATCACACTTCAATGTATATTAAACAACAAAATGAAATCAAAGTCCAATCAAGAAATAGATATTGAGAGCAGAATTGCCTGTACTCTTCGCACACAGGAAACTTGAAGGGATAAGATCTAATTGTACACCAAGGAACCCTATTAATTACAGTGATGGTTGCCTTCTCAAAAGGAAAAAGCCATGTTCTTTTGGGTCAGTCTTAACTATGCCTTTCTTATCAAGCAGCCTTCATCAAATAGGCCAGAAAGGAGATTTAACACCAGAAAATTATGAGTGAGGATGGGTGGTTTTGAGTGGGTTTTAGTGCCCTCACAAGGAAACCCTAGATAACTCTTCCAGAAGCTCTAACACTGGATGGCCTGAAGAGTGGCCTGCACCAAAGCAGCAGCAGGATTTGATGATTCAGCAGGGCAGTTACTGGATGTGGCCTGCAACAAGAGTCTTCTTCAGAAGGGCTGTTGGCCCACCAGCAGCCTTAGGAGCTGGAGTGAGTCTGCTCTGAGGATAGATGGCTATGTATCCCAGTGTGGAATTCTGCCTCCGTGTGCGTGAGCTGGCCATTTTGAATGAGATCTACAAATCATCAAGTGCTAAATATCAGACACTATAGAATCAGTATTGCTCAGGAAGTCATTTTAGAGGAAAAATCTGCTCCAGTAGCCAATGAATGATGACGAGCTGAGTGTGGTGACCTCAGGATAGAAATGCATAGGCCACCCTTGCTGCTTGTTTCCTTCTGTGCAGAGAAAACATTGGGAGAGGCCCATCCTTGGCCCCACACAAAGTCAGACAAGGGATGACAATTTTGGTGAGTTCTGACAAGTCCTGGTATAAACAGCTCCTTCTGTCTAGTTCTGTCATCATTCTGCCAGCAGAGGACATGATGCTGATCTGCTCCACAGTGTACACGAGTGATAGTGTCAGAACACATGGTGGAAGCCTGTGACCAGCCATTGATACCCATATTTTTTTTGTGAGTAATTGTAATTCAGGTGTGCAAGTTTAGCAAACCACACACCCTGGCCACATTTTCTATGCAGTCTTTTTAAGTAATATAGCTGATTTTTATGTCCTGCCTGAATCCTCAGGATAACTTAAGAATAGATTAAAAGAATGCTTTTTTAAAAAATCAGAATCTCCTCCAAAACAAACAGTTCTTGTTTGAAATATCTGAATCTGAATGTAGTCACAGAAATTTTCATTTTAGTCAGTATTTCTTTAACATGATCAAAAGGGACAAGGATACACACTGCATTTTTGGACAGAATGTAAGGAACCAAGGTGTGAATCTAAATCTTGAAATGTTAATCAATATCCATCCTGTAGGTTTTCATGGGTACACAGTTTGATTGATGAAAACTTGCTTATCTTTTCTACCTAACAGTAAGACAAACTAAGGGCTGACTTCACCCAGTGGCCTAAGGATGTGTCCTAATCCTCAACTGCCTCGTGTTTCTGCTTTGCCTTGCTCTTGTTCCATGAGCCTTTTTAATATGCTTTTGTCCTTTTTAATCCTGTCACCTGGGACATACCATCCCTCTAGAGTTTGATGTTACATAATGAGGCTTTACTCTTAGTCCTAAAGGGAAAGATTTCAAGGTTTTTCCTATGATGGCGCAGTGACTCATTTTACTGGAGCTTCAAAAACACCAGACGATGTGATGCTTCCCACACAGTATATTTTTTGCTAAATGGGAAATTACCATACTGCCGAAAAAGAGTGAGTGGTGCAGAGTCAGGCGACTCAAGTTCTAGAAAGGACTCTTCCACCAACTTTTTATAAGTTTAGTCTTTGATTCCAAATCTCTTCAGGGGGCACTTAGGCTAAAGTAATATTAAGAGGGAAAAATGGTGTAAAACGTAGTAGAATATTTTCCTGAAATGTTAAAGCAGCACACAGATACAGAATTCATGTAAGTGTAGTGTCGCTGAAGTCTTTATCAGTAAATGATTTGCATAAAACAAGCTTTTTGGTGGACTTTGCCAAAGAGAGCAAGGCTTTGACATTCCCTGACACCAATGTTTATTCCGTAACATAGAATGTCTTTAATGTATCATTCTTGGTCTGGTGAGCACAAAGATGAAAAGAAGTAAGATAAGCAGATGACTCAGTATGGTAGTGCAAAAATGCTATGTGCCTGGCATGTAAGCTTTCAGTGTATGTTGCATAAATACTTGACTTGGATTGAAAAATGTTGCGTACAACTCGAGAGGGACATTTAATGTATACCTTTAAATGCCTTAACTACAATCAGCACATATGGTCATGAACAACAAATTTCTTGACATTTCAAAGATTACACTGGCCAAACATTTTATGAAAGTGTTATTTCAAGCTGATGTGCCATCTTGAAGGGAGCATTTGGGTTAAAAAGCTTGCTCATATTCACATACTCAGTGAGCTCTGGTTTAGGTTCTAGGGCCAACTGCCTGAACCAATAGAAGTAGCACATCTGAATGGCCTTCAATAGGATTCCCCTTTTGGGGAAATGAGTACAGGTTCTCCACTTGTTCTTTTATCCAACCCACTCCCATCACCACACGGGGAGCTGATAGCAAAAATAAGAGGGGAGCATGTATTTTGCACAGTCTCCACAGTAGACCTCCAATCTGATGACTAAATGGAAGGAAAATATGGAGTTGGAGAATTAGAGATATTCAAAGTCAGTTTCTAAAATCCCTAGATTGCCTACCAAGGACTTAAGATAGTTCATCAATTTATAGTGCTCTATTAACCTGTTTTAGTGCTTGCTGCATGTTCAAGATGAAATCTTGTGCCTAAGGTACTCAGATAGAAATAGTCATTATTTGAACATATAGTGTAAAGTATCAATAAATCTCCTATATGTTTTAATTCCTATGATTTTAAAATATATTAATGACATAATGTTTTTCAAATATGGAGAGTGACAAAAAATAATTTTCTATCTACACTAAAACTACAGTGTCAAGAGTGATTTCCAGAAGAGGGAAATCTCAGGATTCTAGGACAACATTCTTCCCCTGACTGTAGAAGTTTCACTGGGCAAATGGGGCCAGAGTTCAGATTCTACACAGGAGAGAAAGCTTATTTTTATGATATTGTTGGAGTGCTGTTGAAACTGGCTGGTAGATTGCATTTGCATGTAACGTCATGTCCTGTGGAACGTAATGGTTAACAGCACAGGAGGTAGAGGAAACAGACCTTTGCTTCTATCATCACCAATGCGTATCAGTAGCATGGACCTTTGGCAAGTTATGCTCAGTTTTCTCAGCTACAAAACAGTGGGGATAGTAATATCTCCCTTTCCTTTTTTAAAATACAAATATTAGATTAGGAATGATTCTCACATACAGCATGTGCTCAATAACCTATAGCTAAGAGTTTATCAGACAGTGGTGCCAAGGATGAGAACAACGGTCATGGAGCTGTTAGTGCTTAAGTTAGATCCATCACCTACCATAGCAGATGAGCGCATAGTACTTGGCGTAGTCGCTGAAACTTGCTGTGTAATATTGGCACCTTTCTCTCCTAAGATGGCAAGTAACACACTTCTTGCTTGGAGGATAGCTTCCAATGCTAATTCTAGAGGCAAATAAAAATGAAGCTAAGCCGAAATTTTTTAGATTGTATTTATCAGAATGTACTACTCTATGCATTAATTTACATATTGACATCAAACCCACAGTGTTTTCTGTTGCTAATGTAATTTAAAGTAAAGGGGAATTACAGTATTTTGATGTAATTTGATTCTTAATCCATTCTTGCCTGAATAGGAATAAAGCTTAAAGGAGAAATCCTCTGTGGCTTTCTTGGGGCAGGAAATATTTCACATCTCCAGTGGGAATGAGATAGGTGTTTTTCATAATCATTAATCTCTTACATTTGACAAAGTGGTTGGAAATGCATAGCCCTTCACCTTCCCATCTCTGTCTCTTTTTCCAATTTAATAGCAAAACATGCAAGGATATCTAGCAAAAGCACCAAGGTATCTATCTTCAAGGTAAATTAATAGTAAGAAAACTGGATGTAAGAATCCACAGTTCCAAGTATCTTTTTTTTTTTTTCCTGCAAAAAATTTGGGCTTATGGAGACTCAGCTTGAGAATACTGCTGCCTGGACTCTGCCTTGGGAATGTCCACTGGGGACATTGCCTTGAGCAGCAGGTAGACAGCAGTGTATCAGGGCCCAGGAAGCATTCTCTCTAACAAAGAGGTGTATCATGACCTGTGAGGGAGCAGAGCAGTATGACAAAGGGATTATTTCCTCTGTTGTGATTAATACTCTTATTCACTTTTCAATGTGATTTTGGAAATGTTTTAGAGGCAGCCAATGTTTCTCACATACATAAATGCCCTCAATGACTCCCAAGTTTTACTGAAGTACTTAGTATCATAAAAACACCATTTGCTAGTTACATCACCATTAAAATTTATTGTATTCCTATGAAAACAAATACTTGGAGTTTACCAACATCTTGAAAGTGTATTTTTTTATACTGAAGTAGTATACAATATTCTATGAATATTTCATCTTAATTAATGAATCATTTTATTACATTTCAACTTGTAGAAATGTTTTACATTTCCTGAGAGGCAATACATGTTTTACTTAAATATCTATCTCTCTATCCAAAAACCACAATGAACTGGCATAGATTACCTGTAGATATTTCTTCTCCCAGGGTAACCTTCGAATTCATTGCTAGAATAAAACCTGAAAAGGTATTCAAAATTAGTCAGTAAGTATTATTATTTAAATGATAATAGAAATAGAATTAATGTTAGTATAGCAAGTAATATAGGAAAGTATTAATCTACTGAAAATTCTTATTGGCTTTTATGTACATAAATCACTATTGTTAATAACCAGATTTTGGGTCATTTATTTTGACTTCCTAAATCACAGAGAAAGGCAAAATTATGTTTAGTATTTTAAAAGAATTTTGATATACTCTGATTTATTAATTATGAGCCATGGTAAAACTAGTAGTTTTAATTAACATCCCATCTTTCCTTTTTTATAATCATTACTAGTATACTTTGTTACTTGATTTTCTTATGATTCTGAATACATTTTTAATTTATTTTACAGAAACCTTGAGAGTAGATACAATTACTGTAAATCAGAAAAACTCATGCATACTGGCTGTCACATAAACCTACATGATGATCATTGCTAGGTCTGCTAACCTCACTTTTCCCTACTTCCTGAACAAACTGGCCTGACCTCGATCTCCAACATGCTGTTATCTTCTCATTCTCTTTACTCTGAACATTCTCAAAATTGGGAGAGAGAGAGAGATAGAAAGGGAACAGTACTCTATCCAACTGTTTCATTTCTCCAATCCCAGTGTTGCAACCGCTGGGGCTGGGCTGGGCCAAAGTCCAGAGGTAGGAATTCAATTTAAGTCTCCTGTGCGGGCAACAAAAATCCAACTACCTGAGTTATCACCATTGCCTTGCAAGGTCCACATTACCGGGAAGCTGGAATCAGGGATCAGAGCAAGGACTTGAACTTTACTGTGGGACGTGGGCATCCTAACTGGCCTTCTAATTGCTAGACTAATTGCCTGCAGTAACTGAAGCAATTTTAATGACTGCTTAGTAGAATATCCAAGTTCCTGGGCAACCATTCAAAGAATTTTGTAGACTGGCAAGAAGTTTCCGACAGTTTTTGTCCAGTGAGTTTGAATGAGCGATTTTCCCTTTTGCTCCTAGAATTCCAGTGAGTGACAAGCAAATTACTAGCACTAAGAGCCTAGATTTGACTTCACTGGAAATGAGAAAAGGAAGTATGTATATTTAACTAAAAAATATTGTATCATAAGATACCCTTTTTAGACGGCATACAAGTTGGACTGAAAAGCAGAAAACTGGAAGAAACAAGTTTCATGTTGATGTTAAAGGAGCCTTAGGGTTTAATGTATTTTAGGTTTGAGTCCTCAACTGCCAGTAATTGTGGCTTCCAGCCAAATTAAACAAATTTTCTAAATGTCAATTTTATCATCTATAAAATTAAGATAATTCTTTTTCTTTTACAGTGCTGGGTACACAGTAACTTCTTGATAAATGATAGCTATCTCAGAAAGTAACCTTATAAAGCAATGGATCTCAATAAAAAGGTGCTCCATAGAATTTTGAAATTTGTTCATTCCTACAAGTTCTGAAAAGTAAAGTTTTCCATTAGATCCAGTTATTGCTTAATAATTTCAGACTTTTTATGTAATAATTTACCAATTATCTAAAGAAAAAGGACTGCCTACTAGCTATTCTGAGATGAAATCCATGTTAATTATTAAAGAATGTACATTTCAATTTAAATACTGAATTAAACTGCAGAATAACAAGAAAGCTCAAGTAAAAGAGACAGTATAGTATTATTTTTGTGTCCACTGGTGTTAATTACAACCTGAATGGTGTACTGTGCTTGGTGCAATACTTACAGTGAATCCTGTGTTACTTTAAATATATGTATGGCCTCCCACTTGCCACTTGTAATTTGAATAGCATTTTCCTATAAAAAGACAAACATTATGTTGTGTGAAACTGAGCATTATTTGAGCAACCTTGAGTGAATGATCTTTGAGGAGATAAATCTTGGAAGAAACATACCACAGTGTCTTTGATATAGTGAATATGTTTGTAGCCATCCTTGTCACTAAGTATTTTGTAGTATGAAATGGTATCATAGCTGAAAACTGGTGTGGAAACAAAGAACTGAAAGAAATGAACAGAGGTGATATTCAGAGGACAAACTGAACTAGAATTGTACCTTTTTAAAGCTACGCCTGGTCATACTCATGGGACTCAGATTGCCTTGCCTCCCCTGTTTTCTGTCATTCACAACTGGAATTTCATTCTTTCTTCCAGACAGCTTTCCAATTGATTCTAACAAGCACTCTCACATCCAATGACTACACACACCCATGGGATGATGATGTTTAATTTTATTGAATTTCTATGTGCTAGGATTATACAGTTTGAAGCAGACAGTTACAGTTAGTAGAGAAGAAAAAGTTCTGGTACTCGGGAAAATTCAGATGCTGGCATCATACTCTTAGATTTCAAAATAGCTGGAAAGGAAAGTTTTACGTATTACACCACAAAAAAAATGACTGCTTGTAGTGGTAGGTATGGCAATCATCCTGATTTGATCATTGCATAAGTTTTGAATTTATCAAAACTTCTCATTGTGCCCTATAAATATTTGCAGTTTTGTGTCCATTTAAAAAGAATCCTCAGAAGCCAATACATACATGCTTCAGTTTTTTGTTAAAAGAATTCCAACACCACAATGTGGATAGTTTAACAGAAGCCAACTTTAAAATGACATATTTGATGGAGTATGACTCTCCTTTGGGCTTATGTTGGCTTCAGTCTTTTTGTGTGTGTGAAAAATGAATCTTTCAAAAACAAAGCAAAACAAGAATACCTGAGTGGGAATTCCATTCCAATTTTCAAATTATGGGTGAAATTTCACCAACTCTGGCAAAAGCTCTGCCGTCATTTCAGAATGAAATTTTACCCTCCTAGCTAACTGGTGAGATATTTACTAGTAATTGCTTTATAATGTCTGCATTATCTTATTCATTAATATGGACAGTGGGTCACAATAATTTGTTTTGTTTCACACACATATTGGCAGTTAAGAAAATTTTACAAAGGTTTTGTACTAGTTTATAACTTAAAATTTCATCATTACCAAAAATAAAAATGTTAACAGGGCAGAGTGTTAAAAGATATTAGAGTCAGGCAAGCAGGAAGAATGTTTCTGCTAAGTAAACACTGTTATCTTCTCTTCTTTCCTTGCACACATTGAAGATAGCTGCTTCATAGGAACAGGTAACTTAGATGAAGTAAAGAGAGTGTGAAATATTTCCGCATTCACTTTGCCTGAGCTAGGCCCATAATGCGTTCTGAGTTAAGTGCTTCTTCAGCAAATCACACCTGGACCGTAGAGAAGCACTCACAGCTAGGTTACCCTCCTTTTTAACAAGTCTCTCATACAGGTGTCTTTATCATGCTTAGATTGTCTGATAAATGAGTCATCTCTCAAGTGCAAAGCCATTTAAAATATTCTACTTTGAAGGAAAGATTATTTACCATGTGGTTGTTAAAATCTAAAGTTGATGCCTAACCTGAGTCCACAGTCAGGTAAAACAATGACTTTCAGATATCAAGTAGAAAATTCAATTCGAAAAAAAACACAGATTTTTGCCAACAACCTAAAAAAGTATAGTGCATTACTTAATTATTTTTAAATAATGCAAGGATGGCTTCGAAGTCTAAGTATTATTCCTTTAGTATGTGTTCTAATTTAAGGAAGAGCAATAAACATTGTTATTTTTATTATATCTTATTTATTAAATCTGCTGTGTTCATGATAAAAGTCAATTTGCCTAAAGCAAATTTGTTGATTTTTTAATCATTCATTAATTCATTCATTCAATTTATGTTTGTTGAGAATTTGCAATGCACCTTAAAAAATTATTAAGATATAGTTGACCTCAAGATGCTTATAAATAAATTGCATGTATGTCCAAGATAATTTCTTTGAGAAGGCTGTTCATGTCATTGATGACTTATTTGTAGAACTGGACTATTTATATTTTGTTACCCTCCAGTAAATCTACTTAAATTACTGTCATGAAGAGCAAGACTAAAGGGTATTCATAAGCTTTCTTCCTTTCCCTCTTTCCTTTCCAGAAATCTTTGCAATTTTGAGTGTATTACCAGGCTAATATTCTCTTATATTTTCAGCTAATGATCTAGTAATCATGTTTCTGCAAGGTGGGCTTTTAATTAAGACCTTAGAGAAAGCAGAAAACATTTCCACTGCTAATACTGTTAATGTTTCCTGTAATATTTAGAACAATGGCAAAAAGTGAATAGTATTCCTCAGAACTACACATTTGTCCTTGCTACCTCATCTATCAGAATATAATTTACATTTGCTGTGTATCTTATAAAATAACAACCATTTCCTAATGTTTAAAATTGTGCATTTTTAAAGGATTTATTCATTTTTCACTGGAAATGGAAGTTTTCAGACAGGAGAGACAGAAAGAAAGATTTTCCATTCACTGGTTCACTCTCAAATTGCAGAAACACCTGGCGCTGAGCTGATTCAAAGTCAGGAACCAGGAGCTTCTTCCAGGTATAACCACATGGCACAGGGTCCCAAGGACTTGGCCATCCTCTGCTGTTTTCCTGGGCCATAAGCAGGGAGTTGGATGGGAGGTAGAGCAGCCGGGACACACACTGACTCCCATATGGGATGCTGGCCTTTGCAGGTAATGGATTCGCTGATTGAGTCATTGGACTGGCTCCGAAACTGAAGTATATTTAATTGAAGAACGTGTCTAAATACACTAACCTATAAGCCAAGAATCACTGCAGCCATTGTTTTTCTAAGGTTTATCATCTTAACTTCTGAATTGTTTAATTTCAGAGAAATGCCTCTTACATCTCCCACCACATACTAGTTAAATTTAAGCATGTTATTGATATATAAGTGGCAGCATTCAGATGACATTCACTTATTCTCTATCTTGTTTTGTTCTTTATACATTATATAAGACACAACTGATACTCCCCAAAAACATGATTTTTACACTTAAACTCTCAGAAGTCTCTGAATAAAGCTATCAAAATGACTATATATAAGTTTCACAAACCATGAGAAAGCCCATATTTTTCTATTTAATATTAAATCTTTACTTAAGTAAAACTTAAAATTAATATATGTGTATGAAATCCAGTTCATGACAGGGAAGTTATCATTATGTTTTAGCAATGCCCGATATGCTTACTTTTCCTAGATCCAAATGGCTAATAATTAAACAGTTGTAGGAAACTAGGAATTATGCTTCCTTTGAAAGATATTTACTATACTAGTCTAAAATGTATTAATATTGCTTCTGATGAAATCTGTGACCCAACTGAAAACCTGAGTGGGGTATGAATGTTACAATTTTTCCCCCAAGGAATTCTAACAGAATAGTGAAATTTTCTGGCACAAAAATCATGTCAAGGAGCACTACATTTGTTTGCATTACCTTGGTATTTCTTTATATGAAAACAAATAGTGCCAGTTTGAATACATTGCAAATAGTCCTTTGAGAGCTGAGAATCTGTCCAGTTTCATTAGAATATAAGGAAAAGATAGCAAAATCATACTCCACCAGCCCAGCCTGTCCTGCTTTCTTCCACATGCTCTTGAGTCTAAAAGACAAAAGATCACATGGAACACAATTGTTAGGAGAGCATTCTTTTTCCATAAACATAATATTTATTATATTTATTTTTATGATATATATTATTTTTGATTGTTTGTTTATAAACAGAAACAGGTTTTCCCTTTATTGCAAACACTCAGGCCTCCTGCGCAGGTCAGCTGCAGGACAGTCCCACAGAACCAACACCAAGTCACACTTGCAAGCAGGAGTCAACAGCATTCCTTATAGACCTGGGACCTGTCTGGCGGTCCGACGGCGAGTTCATGTCGCAGCAGGGAATGGTGCCTGGGTCAGACATGCCTCGCGGCACGGCCCAGGAACTGGGAAATAAACGTGGGTACAGATGGCGGTTGCAGTGTGCCATTCTATTTAAAAGCAGACTGCCAGGTGTATGTACTATTGCTAATCAATTAACATCAATCTTGAATTTATGAGGACTATATTGAAATAACATATATCATTGCTTTTGCACTTACGGGAGCCACTTAAGTGCTGGATCTTATTGCAAATATTTAATAATTCTAATTAAATATTCCAGAATTTAAAAATTTGGAATTATCACAGCCAAAATACTTGGTCTGTGATGGGAAAAGGGAACTTCTCCATTGAGTTTAGATCAGATTTCTACTTTTCTTAGTTTTTTGAAGTCAGAGAAATGAGAAATTTTTACTGAATTTTATTTTGGTTTGAATTTTAGCATGATACAATTGACTATATACAGAACAAATGTAAGGAATCCTAAAAGAGTGAATATGGTTTTCCAGGCAAATAACCAAAGAAAGAAAGACATTCATGTAGGACTGTCAGTGCAGACACTGGGCCAGTTTGGTAAGTCAAAGGTTTTCATTAAGAAATTTGTGGAGGGAGACTGCAGGAAGGGTTAGAAGATGAGGAAAGTTGCACAGATATCAGAAAGAACTTGAATGTTTTCTTATAGACAATACTTTGAAAGTCTTCAAGTTAAAATTTGAAGACTACAATTGTGTGCATGATAGAATGTATTAGAAATGCCTAAGATGGAGAAAGCTGAGACCAACCAGAATGCTACTGTAATATTGAAAAGAGAATAACAGAGATGAATCATGCTGTCAACAATGAGGATGCAGCAGAGACTATATGGTCAGAGGTAATGTCAGAAGTAAGTCTCAGAGTTATTGGTGTGTGACAACAGAAACTACTGGTATAGATTAGTATCACAGCAAGAGAGTAAATACAAAGCCTTGAATGAAGCGGCAGGATAATCAACAGATCATTTCCTCTTTTGCTGACGTGACAACCAGGCTACATTTCCCCAGCTTCCCTTCCTGCTGATGTGGTTATGTGATACATTCTAGCCAATGTTGAGGGAGCAGAAATGACTCATACTACTTCTAGTTGAAATTCATAAAATAATTCTTATGCCTGGTCCTCCCATCTTTTCTTCAACCCACAGATAGATGCTAAAGTTCAAGTTAGTATTACTTTGAAACTGTGTTGGAAGCCACTGGGTGAAGTTGACAGAACTACCACTACTTGGGTAACGAATTTGGGAGAAGAGTTATTTCATCCTCCACCCTGCACTATGCACCACTTATGTGAACTCACTATGGAATGGTTATGTGAATATGCAATACGTTTGTACTTTGTTCACCTCCTCAATTATTGGAGGCAGTGTTTATTATATGTGTTAGCCTGCCTTGTAAATAAATTAACCTGGAGAATGACAAAGAAGTAAGAAGAAAGAGAACCATGAGGGACAGTGCTATCATAAAAGATAAGGGAATTACGTATTTAAGAGCACAGTTTGGATTTTCTCAAATACAGGATGACTAGTCTCTCAAAAAATAAAATAGGTAAGATAAGACTTGTAGAACTAGTAACAGCTTTTTGGATAATTATTTCAAGCCACAAAGTAAAAAAGTAATTTTAATCAGTTTTTCAGGGGAAGAAGAATACAAAAGATGTTTCTTTCATAACTATAGAATTCTTAGTAAATTTCACAAATGTAGTTGTAAGTAACTATTTCCAGTTGCTTTTACTTATTTATCCTGACTCCTAATATAGAAATATTGCAGCTCATTCATTTGACTTTGAACATTGTTTTTAATGTACACACTTGTCATTCAAGTATAGTTGGGAAATCTAACACTGTTATTCTTAAATCTGAAAATGAATCTCATGTTTATATCATACTATTTTTAAACAGAGGTTGTTTAGAAATCTTAAGGTTATTGAAACATGTATTCTAAATTTAATCATTTTGCTGGCTATAAAACTAAAGTTCCTATTCCAAGAATTTCTACACCTCATTGAATGAGTGCCTTAAATATTCTGTTGGTTTAGATTAAAGTTGTCTCAGATTTTGATATGTTGGAATTTCAGATTCCAAAGCAATCACAGTTTTTTTAATACCTAGTTTTAAGAGCCTGAAACTGTGTTGGAATGATTAATCTCATTGTTTACAAATAAATTAAAATTAAATCAAAAATCCCTAATCCGTAAACTCAATAAAATTATTAAATACCTAAACTTGGTTAAAAATGCTAAAGGTAACTCACCCAGAGCACAGTAGTCAGACCAATGTTATCAAATTAGCTTGCATGATAAAGGTTATTCTATCATTTTTTTCACATTAAAGCCACAATATTTTTACTTTATGTATCAAAATATAAAGATATCCTCCAACATATGCTATCAATATTATTCACTTTTTACAGACATAGTAGTAATAAAAAAATATTTTTATCGTGAATAATGTTGACTATTACATTCATGATACATTTCCAAACAGATTCATATGACTTTTTCCTTCTAAAATATAGTGCCCTAATTTCTAGATGAAATGTAGTGATTTACTTTGCTTGCTCTGCTTTTATTTTATAATTAAGATTTGTTTTACATTTTGTTTAATGAAACATTTCTTCATAATTAAAAGCATCTTGAAATGTACCCATCAAAACTTCCTATTTAAAGAAAACATTTTGTATTTTTTCATTCTGTAAAATGAGTACTTAAGAACTGACATATTTAAAGGTTTTAGATTGGTGAAGTAGTTTTCTGACTCATGATTTTAACAGATTATGTTTGGATTTCATCAGCAAAACAATTACAACTCAACAATAAAGCTGTGCTTAATTTTCAAGGTTTTTTTTTCCTCCCCAAATTAGTGCTCTATGTGGTATATCATGTTCTCAGTTATCAACTTTTAATTTTAAAATGGGAACATGTGATTCTCTTTTGTTAGTATCTATTTCTTTGGGAATTTTTATTTTAAATTTTTGATATTTGATAAAACATGCCTTATTTGCAATTCTGTCTTTTAAAAAATCATGTTTCCATAGTAGACTCATTTTGTGTTTTATTCTTGTTATTTTGCCTTTCTCTTGACTGCTGGTTTTCTAATCTTTAAAATATGGACTATGATCATAATTGATACTCACATGCCAACAGTGCCAATGTCCCTTTGTTGCATTTAGTCTTATACTATTCAATTGCAAGGGTAAAAACATGGAGGAAAACAAGTAGTATCTCATCTGTTTAATTAAAAATGATGGTGAATACAGTGTTTTTCTGCTAAGCAAATAGAATTTGAATGTAGTGATGGTAACTGTATTACACAATTATGTCAGCTAGTAAAGAGACTCACTATTCTGCTATCTTGGTCAGAAATATCAGTTTTTAAATAACCTACCTTTGGACATTCCCATGTGTGCCAGTCTTCCTTGAAATCACATATAGACAAGACCGAAACATTTTGGACTCTTTTTAGCCACTGTAAGCATATTCGTTCATCAGTAACCCATGTGAGCCAACTGAAATAATAATCACTGCAAATAAATTAAAACAGTCAATTACAACCACAAATATCAAAGTCAAATAATTTCTTAATCCTTTTTCTATAAGCCGCACTTTATTATTGTGAAATAGTGATTCAGTAAAGAAAAATGAAAGCTTTCTTTCTATGGAGTGAAAATTTAAATATGTTTAGATAGTTCATTCATCTAATGAAATTATTTCATGCTTGATTTTTCCTTAATTTTACATCTTAAGAAAGAATTCAAGATATTGGTTGAAGCTACTGATAAATGTAGAAATGGAGAAATCATTGATCTGGCTACTTTGTATAGATAAACTTGATTTCCTTTTAAAATTAATTGTGAATGCTTAAGTACAGTGATCTTTGTCTCAAGTTATATTTGTGTTGAAAGTTAAGTTTTAGCTATGACATAGTCAGGTATTAAAATTTAGATTTGTATAATAACCAGAGGTGATTCATATCATAAAATCAGTATTTGACACACTAGGTGTTATAGCTGGCAACAACAGTTACTGACTCTGAACATAAACTTGTGAATATATTGAGAACATCAGCATAAAATGAACCATAGAATTCTGGACACTAGTGTAAGATAAATCAAAGAGGTAAAAGGAATTTCAAGCTCATATCTACTAGTTTTAGAACTTTGGGCCATTTATTTAGTCATTCTGTGCCTTCATCTTGACACAAAATTGAACTAGTATTATTACCAGTTTTAAAATTTGCTTCAATAGTGTTTGAGGTGCTTAAGACCTGTGCCTGTTATGTATTGAATGTGCAATATATATCAACTATGACTATTATTTTGTTAATAATTAAAGCTGTTCAAACAAGTACCCTTGATTCCTTATGTGGGGTTTTTCCCATTGTTTTATTTTTCACCATGGAAAAATAATGCTTTGAAAACATGTATACAGTCAACTTTCCATCAACTAAATTGGGATGAAGAATAACAGATGATTCAAGACTTTTGTCATTTTTTATTATCCAAGAATGAATCCACTTTGACAAGGCACAGCATAGGCCTCTAATGGGTTTTGTTTTCCAACCAGCAGTCAATTATTCGACTCTGGTGGGATACTCTTCACAAGACAGGACTTGTGATAGGCTCCAGGTAGGATTTAGTTTCCCTGTACCTTATTCACTTTGACCAGAAAGACCAAGAGGACTGACAGTAAGGATTTAGGAGATGGATTGCTGCGATCAGAACTAATCAAAGTGTGTTCAGATGGGAAAGTGAGAATACTTCACCTGTTTCAAGCAGATAACTTTACAACCAGATTATTGAGAATAGACTGCTTCCTAGTAAAAACTGCTAGTGTGTGAAGAGGGTTGGATTATTATTTCTTGTTTACAATGCACATAAGACATGCAAAAAGCCACAATCCTCATTTGAGATAAAATAGGCAGGATTTGAAAGAACACAGGGTAAGGTTATAGAAAATTTTACTGTCTACCTATGGCTCCAAAGTTCACATCTGTGCATCTGAGGAAATTCCCTCTTTCACCACTGTGTTCACCTTGATTTGTACAAAAGGGCTACGTTTTAAAAGCCCACATAAGAATTTTGCTGGTGACTTGTAATTTTGTATGCATGTAACTTTTCATGCCAATTTTACTTTATTTTGTTCATCGGGTACATATCTGAAGTTCACTGGAAAGACATATAAAGCAGGATTAAGAAATTTTAAAGTGTTAACATTCAGTTGAAAATGTGAAAAGGTTCTGATATTATGAAGTTAATTACCTTGAGGCTATTATTGCTGGAACTGGCACTTCTCTGGGACCTACATAGTCAGGGTAGGTGGTATCCACAATAAATATCCGAACCGTAGGATTCTTAGCCCCTGCCTGCCAAGAAAATAGAGGCAGATAACTTCAGATATCAGCAACATTTTAAATACACTCCAGGAATTTAGGTGTGTGTAATTTTGCATAACAATAGTGTTTAGTATGTTATTGTTGAAGACAATACTTCAAGAACTTCAACTCAACTCTACACCCAGGGCAGTTACAAAGGTTGTATCATTTGGATGAAAGAGTAATTTCAATGTTTCAGAATACAGTTCTGAATAGAAAGTGTTTTGGGCATAAAAATGTAATTCTCATTTGTATGCAAACATAATGATTCAAGTCCAAGATACTGTCAAAATGATAATCATCATCATCAGGTATCTGCTAAGGGAAATACAGGAAGGAATTGACTAGGGAGGAGAATGGAAAGGTTTTTTTTTTTTTTTTTTTTTTTTGCTTTGATCATATGATTTGGTGTAGGATCATTCACGAAGCGCTCAGTCTCCTAGCCTCTTGCACTATTACTTGCCACCATCTCCAAAAGATTACGGAAATTTCACTTCTAATTAAAGGGCTTTACACGCTTGTTCTGTGAGTTCTGTGCTCCTGTATGCCTAAAACACAACAGTACAGCTCATGCCTACTCAGCGTCTTAAGTTTCTTCCATAATTTTACTGCAGAAAAAGGGAATGTTACAGCTGTAATACAACCCAAGTTCACAAAATTTAGGTATATGGTTCTAGACAACTCAATGTTGTTTGAATTTGTTTGAAGAACTGTTCAATCTCTCCTAAACCTACCTAGGACATCATTGCTTCTTTGGAATTGCTCTACATCTTTAATTCAACTTCAGATGTTTCAGCAACTCTGGACTTTAGATCGCAATTTTCTAGAATGTGTCAGTAACTCCCCAGTTATTGATGTCGTCATTTCTTTTTTTTTTTTAAAGGTTTATTCATTTTATTACAGCCAGATATACACAGAGGAGGAGGAGAGACAGAGAGGAAGATCTTCCATCCGATGATTCACTCCCCAAGTGAGCCGCAACGGCGGGTGCTGCGCCAATCCGAAGCCGGGAACCTAGAACCTCTTCCGGGTCTCCCATGCGGGTGCAGTGTCCCAGTGCATTGGGCCATCCTCAACTGCTTTCCCAGGCCACAAGCAGGGAGCTTGATGGGAAGTGGAGCTGCCGGGATTAGAACCGGCGCCCATATGGGATCCCGGGGCTTTCAAGGCTAAGACTTTAGCCGCTAGGCCACGCCGCCGGGCCCCATCAGTGTTCTTTTATGTCATGGGTTGCATGTATCAGACTTCTTACTTCCAAAATGTCTCCAATTTTCTATCATACCCTTTGGGGAGGGGTTTTTGCTCTCAATACTCACTTCCTGTCTGTTACCTTTTCTCAATGCCTTTTAACAAAAATACTTGACTTGTGACTTTATTTCTCTGTGTGTGGGCACTATTTTTGATTCAAAATTCACTTTTGTGCATACTACACCCTTCATCATTCTGTCACTCACTCAATCCATTCAAGACAGCATTTCCCTTGATGGGTGTAAACAAGAACCAAAACACAAAGAACCACATTCTGAAAACACATCCAATTCCTTATACAAGAAATGATGTATGTTTTGATTACTTTCTTTCAGATTTCTTGTCTAAATTCAAATTAGGATATGATGCTTTACTGTGACCTGCCCACTGGGATACTCCACACTCTAATCTCTCCCCAGAGCATGGAAATAAATGCAGATTAGATATAATAAGTACTCTTAAGAAGTTTAGGAGTAAGCAACTCCAAGATTATGCCATATCTAACCTCCTCAAGGAGAAGACTGAAACTCAAAAACTTAATCTACCTTATATGTCCAGAAAAGACCAAAACTTATGCCTGTTTCTACCTGACAGGAACATCAAGTTCAACATTTGCATATTCCAGTTTAATATGAATTTACATGCAAATTCAGGAAGGAATTTAGAATATGAAATATGGGAAAAAAAACCTCTGAAATTAAATTAAGCTTGTTTTCCCCCCATGATCTAGACCATATGTTTTCCAAAGATTTTGCAGCGGGCTTTGAGAAGACTATTTCATGCAGCATAACCAGATGTCCAAGGCAGCAGATGTCCACATAAGTAATAGAGCACAGTGCAATGTTTGTCTTACAATGAACAAGGACAAGGAGCTCTCCCACCTCTATTCATGGCAATGGTTGCTCATTTTGACACCAAGGAAATAAAAATATCTTCTAAAAGTACTCAACGTACCTTGGGGTATGGAATATTTATTGTTCTAGGATATTGTTCATCACCATAGTAGGAATAGGCAATAACTGGTATATCTGTATCATTAAATTCGGCATATGCCAAGAATTTTCCATTAGGAGACCACCAAAGAGCATATTTTGCGGCAAGCATTTCCTCTGAAAAATAAGTACTAACATATTAATTGCAATTACATCTTACTCTTTATCATTGTCTCTCCTACAAAATAGTTGTTAATTGGTTTACATAATGTATTTAAGGTGGCTGTACAAATAGCATACTTTGATTCTTTAAACAATCAATAACCTGACTTAGGAGGACTAGTTTAGCCTTACCTCTTCTAGCAAGGATCAATTAGTCTTGGAAGGGATTGACATTAATCAGAAGTGTAATTAAATATGTCAGTACTGACAAATAATGTATATTGATTTTCTGTCCCGGGAATATTTTATTTGTAAATAGTAGTAAAGAAGGGTTAGTTCACATACACACACATAAACACATACCCACAGTTACTTTAAAAACACTGTGGGAAATTGAATTAAAATGAAAAAAATGCAAGGATTTGAAGCACACCCATATATACACACACACACACACACACACACACACACACACAGAGTGAAAGAGAAAGATTGACAGACAAGAGGAAACCTTTTGAAATCCAGTTATGTATTGGATCCTATAAGACCTAGAATGAGGAAAAATATCAAGAAAGCATCAAAAGCTAAGATCAGTTTATTATTTTAAAAAGCTGAAAAGTAAACATGAGAAAATGTAGTAATGTTTCAAAAGGCCATATACTTCTTGGAATACGAGTCATTACTATTACTTGACAATAATGTTCTCGAAAATAATTTCTACCAGTGTTCTTTTAAAATATGCATCATCTTTTAATCTCTTAATAATGTTATATAAATATTACTATGCATTGAAAAACGATGCTAATCATCTTAATCTTATTAAGAATGAAATTGTTTTCAGTAACTAAAAAAGCCCAAAACAGCAGCAGTAGAAAAAGCACACAGCTTACCTTCATAAACCCAGTCTGGGACTCCATTAAATATTTTATTTTCTTTCCCATTATATGTAACTTGAAAAGCTGGATCTCCTGGTCTTTGCTTCAAATAGATATTATTTTGATAGACATATGCCTAGAAGTGGTGATATGTTAGTCAATAAAGAGAAATTCCAATATAAATTATTTGAAGGCTGTATACTGATTTTGTTATTCTCTGAATACTTTTAAAAGCATTGATTATTCAGATGCAAAAATTTCCCAGTTAACATATCATTTTAATGCGTTAAAAAAAAACCAACCAGTACACATTAAGGTCGATTCTGACTTTTAAAGTCTGTATTAGACAAAGAATAAAGTCTACATTTATATTAGTTATTTTGTTATTCAAATAAATAATCACACATTGACAGAAAGTCAAATAAGTCTCAGAATATTAATAGCTAGCCAGATCTAATCTTTATTTAGAGTCCTTAAATAAGAGCTTGGACAAAATTTCATGTTGTCTGAAGCTAGTCTGGGAAACTTGTGAAAACCATATTTTCCCTGAGCTTTCTGGCACAACGCATTCTGGCTGAGTATAAGGATAAAGTTTTTGACTGAGATATTTAAGGAAGTCTATCCATGAGCTTGAGATTTTGTGGAATTCTCAGATGGGTTTCAATTTATCAAAACTCTTCCCATTTTTAACCATGAAAATAGTCATGAATGTATTTTTTTTTCTTGTAGGCAGGGAGATTTAACAAAGGCCAAAATCAAATGGCTCCTCTTTCATTTAAATGATTAAACACTCCTATAATTTTAACACTTACTAATTTGCTCCCAACAGGTGACCAGCTTATATATTGAATTGGGTGTGGAAGCTCATTTCTTCTTACAAATTCTCTAGAAGGAAAGAAGGAAATAAGGAAGAAAATGAACAAACTTTGCTATTCAATTCAGAAAAACAGAATAAAAAATAGATAAATAATGAAAAGTAAGGTTCATTTTCCCTCTGATTTTACAAATGTCATAAAACAATGCAGGAATATGGGGCAGCAGGCACGAGTGTTGCCACCAGTTCCTTAAAACTGTATGTTTTGGGGTCTGATATTTCCAACCTATATTGTGAGGGGAACAGGTCAATGTTTGTGAGAAACTACCTAATAGTTTCTCATCATTTTGTAGAAAATTCAAGGTTAGTTTTAAAGAGACTATCTGACTTTTGAATGTCACAGTGCTAGCTCATGGCAGACTTCAAATTAAAGACAAGCCTTTTAACCCCTAGCACTGTAAAATTTGTAGACACCAGAGTAAAATGATTGTGGAAGCGCCTTCCAGTTCTGAAATTCTATAATTGTGCTGAAGCTTAATATGTGCACTTCCACATTCTCATTCACAACCCCCATCTCTGTGAATGCATATGCATTTCAAATTTTTGAAAATAAGATGCCATTTGACAATCTCCCCAGGGATCTGACTTGAAATCAGAAAAGGAAAGGAACATCTGATCTCAAGCTAAACTGAAAAACAGATCGTATACTGGGCAGTATGCCTTAAGCTTGTAAAGTCCTCCACCCATGAGGAAATTTCAAATATTCCATTGGCCAGAAATCTCACTTTGGTGGTTAGCACTGCTCTGCAAGCACCCAATTGAGTGACTTGCATTGTGGAGCTTTTGTGGTTCTTCAGCAAGAACATATTCAGATTTTAATGTGTTAAAAAATCATATGATACCATGCTTAAGTTTTGACTTATCATCTTGAAGATTGTATTAATAGTTTCATCAAGACTGCTTTTGTGGGAAAACAAAGCAAGACTTGTCTCCAAAGCGCAACTTGAGGAGCCTCAAGAAAAACTCCCTACCCATCTCCTCCAACAAAATCTCTGCAACCTAGACCTTTATGTGCCTGACATGTTTACGTTTCTTATTTTATTAACACTTGCACATCTGTGAAGACCATTAACAAATATTGCCTGAATTTAACCAATTAGGTTATGCACCAAAGGACCTATCAAGCAACGAGGGAACATGTCATAGTCCTGATGACTTGAGAATGAGGCCCCTTGTAGGCCATTATTGGCTTTGCAGTGCAATCCTGGCCACCAGAGGGAAGTAAACAAGTGTAGAGCCCCTGGCAAGACTGAAACAATTTGGAGAACACAGGCAAAAGCTAGATCCTGAAAAAGAAGACTGCTTTTTCCTGTTTAATTAGGACTCAGACTTGTTCATGTGACCTTTGGTACCGTGACACTGTCTTCATTTTCTATATATGGTGCAATTATCAATGCAATCACATAAAGTACTAAACTGAAAATCACTTGTGCATGTCTGCATGACTAGCAGGCCATGACTACTGCCAATTCTTTATTTTCTAAGTCACTAACCACTTGACAAAAGGAAGAGGGTTCTTTACAAGGGTTGTCAATTCATCACTATTTCATACCTAGCTTGAAACAGAATCATCTTCATTTTCTCTTTTTCAGATTTTTTGAGACATAGATAATAGACTTGGGATCGGTGGTATTCAGTTAACAACAACAAAAACCAGTGGTTTGACTAAATGTTTAATTTAACTAGAGGTTGTAAAGCTAATGGAAACCATTTATAAAATGTTAATATTATCAATTTCTTTTGAAATGTTGCTTTATTTTGTGACCTCAAAATACAGAACCAAAAAGTTATTAAAATAAAAATAAAGGTGTGATTAAACTCTGAGACATTGTTTTTGAAAGGCTGATTTCCAGCTCTCTAAAGATTTCTTGAGGGTAGAGTTGGCGCCTCAAGCTCAATTTAGCTCCACTCACAGTAGTTCCTTCATTTCCTTGTCAGAGAGGAGGGATTGGTTCCAGAATCTCCCATGGATACCAAAATCCTCAGTTACTCAACTCTCTCATATAATATGGTGTGGCATTTGCATCTAATCTATATACATTTTCCTATATATTTTAAGTAATCTCTAGATTACTTGTTAATACCTAACACACTGCATGCAAATACACTGAGGACTATTACTAAAATAGTAAAAAAAATACTATTTGCATGGAAATACTATACAAATAACTGTATTACTAATTCTATCATAATAAGTGTAAGTACTATTTTAATATGTATTAATTTTGATAATAAAGAAATTTTTATGTTAATAACAGAGGTAATTAAAATCATTTTGGTCAATGGTTGATTACAGCTGTAGATGTAAAAATTCACAAATCCACAAAACTGAGTGTATATGCTTCTCAGGCAATAGGTAATCCTTACATTGTGGATATAAAAAAAGTAAAGACTCAGAGCCCATTAGCGGGATTTAGATTCTATTTTAAGAACTCCTGCTTCTTTGAAAGTTTAAGGAGATCAGAATCATTCTTTTATAACCATTTTGCAGCAATAGACAGATAATTTTCTTTTTGATTTTTGCTTTCGTTAAGCAAAGAGGAAATAAACTAGAAGATATTTCTCAATACCTTTTCAAACCATGTAATTATTTTGTCATTTTACATAACAACAAAGAGGATATCACATTATGATGAGTAACTAAACCAACTCATTGTCTATACTTGGCCAGAGTCATTTTTCTAATGTACAAATCTGGCCATGTCATTTTCCATTAAAACCCTTGAGTGATTTCTTATTGTTATCAGAAAGAGTTTTAAACGCTTTTTAATGGTTTCCTCATTATTATTTGGCCCTTGTTTTCTGGTGTAAACTCCAGGGAGCTAGCTGACCCCTCAACTCTAGTTTTAACCAAACACAACTCCTAGGAGTATCCTGACCACTAGACTCATTTTTCATCGTGAGCCTCACGTGTTCATCCTCTGTTGGAATTTCTCATCCTCGTTCTTTATTTACCTACACATTCATCAGTTTTTTTTCTTTCCATTGCTAAATATTTCAAATAGCTAAATATTCATATGGATTTAAAAATAATTTAGTAAATGAGCTTATCATTTCCATTTGAGATTATTTAACATGTGAATGTATCTAATTAAGCATATTACTCTTTAACTACCTGATTTTAACTGATTGTCATTATTTAAACAATTCTGAATAAGCAGAGCAGGCTTTCAGACACAACTAATGTTTCATCTGTCTCCCTTGTGCTCCCTACAATGAAGTAGCTCTCAGCCTCATGCATATTTTTGTACTTTTAACACACATAACAGTTCAAAAAGTTCTTAAACAAAGCACATTATGAAATACTCTCTATAGATTTCAAAATATTTTGCATCAAAATGTATGTCTTTCAATTAAATTTTTCATTAATACTTTGATATCCTCATGTTAATTTATATAGATACTACTTTTACGAATGAAAAACTAAAAAATAAAAAACAGAACTACATTGTATATAGAGTAAAGAATGCTAGGCAAATAAGGAAAGGTGAAATTTGTGCTGCTCTATGTGATAAAATCCTCTAGCTTGTTAAAAAAAAGATGAAAGTTTCTTAGGAACATGGAAGATCATTGAAGAAGCTACAACTTCATTGAGGAACTTTTATTTTATAGGAACATCTGTTTGTAGAAAGTAAGAAAGTAAGATTTGTAACAAGATAATGTAGTTTTAACCTCAGTGCAGAATTTGGAATAAGAAAGCCTAGCTATCAGATTTAAGTATTATTGATGAATGAAAGTGGCGTTTACCCATTTATAAGGTCGTAGATGTGATATGTTGCTGTGTAAGAGTATCTCCAAAGCTGTCAGAAAGAAGAAAGCAAAGACAAATTACAAATTTTAAAAGGTTTATATCAATGATATATAATCAGGATATTATATAATGTGTATATGCACCAAAATATCATGTGGTGCCCCATAAATGCATACACCTGCTATGTACCTGTTAACAAGTTTAAGTTAAAATTTTTTCTAAAGTAATACATGCTCATAAATTACCCAATTCTAGTTCCAGAATTATAGAGAGCTATTTTCATAAGGCACTGAGAAGGATGTGCTTTAATTCCAAATGAGTCTTCATTTAAAGAGCTCTACTGCAGGCTTTGGCTTGACCATGTTCCAGAACTAATCTCAGCAGTGATTCAACCCTCATCCATAAAAAGCATATCCAAAGATATTTCCTAATATAAAAAAAAGCCCTTATCCTTGATACATCT